>NC_047154.1:8456406-9661406 GCF_009819705.1 Hippoglossus hippoglossus | reverse complement strand
ACAGCACATACTCAGTCAAACGACTTTGTTCTAATGCACATACAGCTGCACGTGCCGTTTTTCCCCAAATGCAGAAAAGATTGATGCACACGATAAAAGAACTATAACTTCTGGAAAGAAACATGGTTTTCCCCTGAACGTCTTCAGTTTCACATGCTTAAAGGATGAACAATAACTTGTTTTGCCACAATGATTCATGTCTCAAATGTCTGGCATTCAGAAGCAGTCCCAGGGTGATATTCCTTTCAAGGCTTTCGTGTTACAGGCATCTTGTGATCTGGCAAAAACACAAACTGTGAAATGAAGCAGGGTAGCACCGAGGGTCAGATGCAGCAGTGTTATGAGAATCATCAGTAATCATGAATATATCATTCTGAACTCCTTTTAGAACATTTGAAGCGATGGTCATTATGTCATTATGATCACATGTGCTGCTCCACAGTTTTTGTATATTCAACAAAGAATTACAAGATTAAAAAGTTGACTAAATAAGTTCATTCACCACCATTTACTGTACGCGGGCATTTTAGCTGCAGCAGCAGTATTTTCTGTGGAAAAGCAGAGTCAGCAGTCAGAATTGAAGGATGGTCTGTGGAGACTGCTTGAATTCAACTCTTTTAAAAATATGCATACCTGCAATGTCAAACAATCGGTACAGATTCAGCAAAGCCCATGCAGGAATTCAACTTTTAACTTGGATGAAATGGAAATGTCATCTTATCCAAATATCCACATTTGTTGAAGTCATTTCGGTGTTTTGCTGATTTGTTTTTCTTTGCCATTCCTCCGCATTTCACCCTTCCAAACCCGTCAGACAAGTGAAAGTGAAAAAGCAAAAGATGAGTACGTGTGATGCCATGAATCAAGGGCCTAGTCTCACAAGTGTCGGAGCAGCTGCTGCAATTATCTATGATTTGATCTGAAAAACCAAGTCTGGTTCATGAAAACCTGAGCTGGTGACCTCAAATGCTCTCGTATCTACTGTGTACTCTGCAGGAAGCACAGATTAATATCACGAACCACTTCCTCTGTTTGAGTTTTTGAGAAGCAGAAATATCACACCTTATATCTCTCTCAATCTTTAAAGGCTTATTTTCAATTACTGTATGATGATCAGGGGCCAGAAACACTGGCCGTCATTCCCTTCAGTAACAGTCACAGGACCTTTGGCCCTCCACATGCGAGACTGGAAAGACACTCAGCACCTCGTTAAGTCTGTTCCACTGTGACCCTAATGCTCCGAGCTGAGACTCAAAGGAAAGTCAGGGCGACATGGAGGATTCCCTGGGCAACGCACAGGTAATTCCAACCAGGTAGCTCCTGCCCTGACCCAGTTTTTAGCGAGTGCAACTAATTACGGTAGCCAGAAGTGAAGTGAAATGAGGGACCACGAAGAAGAAAAGACGTCTCTGACATCGGGGAACATTTTGCTGTCCCAGATCTTTAGTAAAGCAAAAGAAATCTGCAGTGTTTCATTATTTTTAAGGGAACAAATTATGCTAATTTAACAATTCATTCTGGATACACCCTTATGACCTCCACCAAGGAAGTTCTGTTTTCATCATTGTTTTTAAGTTGCATTATGACAAAACTTAGTGGAAGGATCTGGTGGAGGTCAAGGGAGTATTTAATACATTTTTGGGCTGATCCAGATCCGCAGCCAAATCCAGGATTTAAAAAAAATTATTATTATTTTCAACACGTTCTTTGATTTCACAGGGAAGTGTGGTGCACATCCAAAATGCAATCCGGGCGGTTTCATAGAGGGACTGTTGGGCCTTGGCAGAGGTATGAACTCTGAGTACAATAGTTCAGCAGTGCATTAGGGAGTTGAATCAGGTTTGTTTACTGTCAGATATGATTTTGCATCTGGTTGATCAGCTATTGTTTTTGCTGCCCAGTTGAAATCAAGGCTGTGGCTGTCATGTGTTGTCCACGGTGTGCACTGTTCAGGATTAGCATTTGATGGCTGTTACTTTTAATTGAAGTGGGTGTAATGCGTTAATTCAGCCATGTTCAAACATACACTACCGTTCAAAAGTTTGGGGTCACCCAGACAATTTCGTGTTTTCCATGAAAACTCACACTTTTATTTATCAAATGAGTTGCAAAATGAATAGAAAATATAGTCAAGACATTGACAAGGTTAGAAATAATGATTTTTATTTGAAATATTAATTTTGTTCTTCAAACTTTGCTTTCGTCAAAGAATGCTCCATTTGCAGCAATTACAGCATTGCAGACCTTTGGCATTCTAGCTGTTAATTTGTTGAGGTAATCTGTAGAAATTTCACCCCACGCTTCCTGAAGCCCCTCCCACAAGTTGGATTGGCTTGATGGGCACTTCTTGCGTACCATACGGTCAAGCTGCTCTCACAACAGCTCAATGGGGTTGAGATCTGGTGACTGCGCTGGCCACTCCATTACAGACAGCATACCAGCTGCCTGCTTCTTCCCTAAATAGTTCTTGCATAATTTGGAGGTGTGCTTTGGGTCATTGTCCTGTTGTAGGAGGAAATTGGCTCCAATCAAGCGCTGTCCACAGGGTATGGCATGGCGTTGCAAAATGGAGTGATAGCCTTCCTTATTTAAAATCCCTTTTACCTTGTACAAATCTCCCACTTTACCAGCACCAAAGCAGCCCCAGACCATCACATTACCTCCACCATGCTTGACAGATGGCGTCAGGCACTCTTCCAGCATCTTTTCACCTGTTCTGCGTCTCACAAATGTTCTTCTGTGTGATCCAAACACCTCAAACTTTGATTCGTCTGTCCATAACACTTTTTTCCAATCTTCCTCTGTCCAATGTCTGTGTTCTTTTGCCCATATCAATCTTTTCTTTTTATTGGCCAGTCTCAGATATGGCTTTTTCTTTGCCACTCTGCCTAGAAGGCCAGCATCCCGGAGTCGCCTCTTCACTGTAGACGTTGACACTGGCGTTTTGCGGGTACCATTTAAAGAAGCTGCCAGTTGAGGACCTGTGAGGCGTCTATTTCTCAAACTAGAGACTCTAATATACTTGTCTTCTTGCTGAGTTGTGCACCGGGGCCTCCCACTTCTCTTTCTACTCTGGTTAGAGCCCGTTTGTGCTGTTCTCTGAAGGGAGTAGTACACACCGTTGTAGGAAATTTTCAGTTTCTTCGCAATTTCTCGCATGAAATAGCCTTCATTTCTAAGAACAAGAATAGACTGGCGAGTTTCACATGAAAGTTCTCTTTTTCTGGCCATTTTGAGAGTATAATCGAACCCACAAATGTGATGCTCCAGATACTCAACGAGCTCAAAGGAAGGCCAGTTTTATAGCTTCTCTCACCAGCAAAACAGTTTTCAGCTGTGCTAACATAATTGCACAAGGGTTTTCAAGGGTTTTCTAATCATCCATTAGTCTTCTAAGGCGATTAGCAAACACAATGTACCATTAGAACACTGGAGTGATAGTTGCTGGAAATGGGCCTCTTATACACCTATGTAGATATTTCATTAAAAACCAGACGTTTCCACCTAGAATAGTCATTTACCACATTAAGAATGTATAGAGTGTATTTCTGATTAATTTAATGTTATCTTCATTGAAAAAAACAGTGCTTTTCTTTGAAAAATAAGGAAATTTCTAAGTGACCCCAAACTTTTGAACGGTAGTGTATATGTGCTATTTTTGTCATTGGCTTAGGAGATTGGATTATATTGATTAATCAGGAAGATGACAGACAGACTGAAGTTGCTGTTGATAATAGCAAGTTATCTAATGTAACCAATCTTTCTCAGTGAGACCCCACAGTTAATAGAGATGCATGTCTGTCTATGATCTGCAGTGACATGCAACTTCGTATTTCAACACCACCTCACCAGGAAGTTGATGAGTGATTTGTGGATTTTGCAAACAGAACATGCCTTTGTAGACAGATTTGACTTTGAGGAGTTGCAGAGGCATTTTGTGATGGAAAGCATGAGCTTGACCACTGGTTGAATGCAGAGCGACTGGTGTGTTACAGAGATATAACAATACTGTGACGTGATGTTGCTGTTTTTTCTACACATTCATGTAGAAAACGTAATCTTCCACTCTGTTTTGGACCCATCTAAAAAAGAGGAGAGTCTTTTCATCACGTTAATGCTGTTAGATGCAAATATGAAATAACGATTTAATCAAAAGGAACCAAAGCTGCGGATTATGAATACAGCTACTGAAACAGATCACCTCGAAACTTGGCGGAAGAATGTGGTATTACATTTTGATCCGGATAGGGTGGCAGATCCAGAATTTTCAATTTTCCATGATTTCATGTGTGAATATTAGAAAAACTTCAGACACGTTAACATAGTTGGAATCGATGAGTGTCTGCAATTTGGTGCGGATCCAAATAAACTTGTGGATCTAGTGGATTTAAATCTGGTTCCATAGGGTTATAGGTTTTTTCCACCACTGTATGTTAACAAATTGGGCTACAAACACAATGTGGCCTTAGCTTTAAGGCTTGGTTTAAATTTGAAGTGAGTGTCAGGCCTTGGCTGAGGTGTGTGCTCTGGTTTTGCTAGAGCAATTCTAGTTAGTGTATTGTTTTGTTTTATTTCTATGATCAGAAATTCACCCTCATGTGGATGTATTCACATTAGGATTTGAAAAGCTGAAAAGAGCATTTTCTAACTTGTCTACATTCTTGTGAACATTACTCACGTCTCCTTAAAGATGCAACAAAAACCGCAAACATGTTGAGTTTCGCTCCATGAGGCCTTTGTTTCTGCATATTCACTTTCCCAGACACATGGGTTCCCCTTACAAAGCAATCCCTCCCTCCTCATACTGTAAGTCCAGTGCACTCTGGCTGGGGAGGCTGTTAGCCTCATCACTGTGATGTGGTTAAAAGCTTTTGGCCAATGTCTTTCCTTTCATCGTCCATCAAATGGCCTTTTTTTTGTAAGAGCTGACCTTTCATTTCTAAAATCCTTACATAAGATTGATAGACTCGTCCAGGTGTGTGTCGTTGCAGTGACCTTTTACGTCTCCTCAGGCAGTTACAGCGTCCTCTCTGTAGGAACCTGGGGAACATGTTAGAGCTTTTGATGCTGGGATGTAATTAAAGCAGAATTTCTTTGCTTCTGCTGAATCAAGATTATGTGTCTGTAGTGTAACACAGGACATACACACACATTAATTAAAGCTTGGTTTACTTTGTGATACAGCCATTCGCCTCCATTATCCAGTCTCTGATCTGTCTTGTTCCAGACGATAATATTCTTTCATAAAGCGTCTTATGTCTTTTTTTCGGGGGGGGGCCAGGGTGTACAGTATGTCCCTTTAAGAGTGCTGTAATGGGACACATGTAAATCAGCGAGGCTTGAAGTATCCATGAGAGGGAAACTAAGAATTAGTCTGAGTCTGGGATGGAATATGCAGCAGCAACACAGGGGAACAGGTTTTATGTCTCCATGGGCCACTTTCAAATGTAACGTGCCAACAACAATTTTTATCTTCTCCCTTATTTGCAAAAGCAGAAATTTTGTTTAATTTTTCCTTCTTTCTTCTGATGAAATTGGACATTGGCCTTTGGCTGGCGTACCGGTCTGTCACTAGCCGACCTGCCGGCCTCTCACTGTGCATGGCTGGAGTATTCAGCCGGGGAGACACGCAGCAGAGACGAGAAAGGTCAGCTCCTAACATTTGTCAGACAATGCGCGTTCATGTGGGCGTAGCTTTCACGAGAGCGCCGGTGGGAGTGGGTGAGATCAGTTGCTTTTATTATAGCCTGCGCTTGGTAGCTTTGCCAGGATTACCGACCCCAGCTTTAACATTGGTGTCTCAGGGTTACTAAGCTGGGTCACTTCATATCGGGGTATATCACCATGGTAACTTACACTGCACCTCTAAGCTGCTTTAAATAACAGATGAAAAAACCTAGCAACAGTCCAACTACTGACCAATCAGATCACAGTAAAACTATAGTCATCAATCTACAGGACCCTGACAGGGGCAACAGGATTTAGGCCACAATAAAGTGAGAAATAATCAAGAGCAATACATATTTTAAGATTTTTGTGGAATCTTTTTGCTGTTTTAGACTTTTAATGTGTCCGCCATGGTTTCCAAACAGTTTTCAACAACTGAAGGGAGAGTGTATCACACTGAATAAATACAAAGGCTAATAAATATTATCACTTTATTTTAATTCATCAAAGATTCTTTGATTCTGACAGAATTCCTGACAGTGTTGATGCTTTTACCATCTTATTCTGTCCCTGCCGCTCAGAATAAAGTGGGTAGATTGTGTGATGACAAAAGCTAAAACCTATGATGTCTTCTATTTCAAAAAATATCCATACTTTAATTATCTTTTAATTATTTCTCATGACTTAAACTTGTTCTCTCTGCTTTAAATAGTCATTTCACAATCAGACAAAAAGACAAAAATACTCCGGCAACAATAAACTCCTGGTGCTTATTTTTTCAGGTTGACTCAAACATATTTTGAGTGCTTTCTTTCTATGTTAGTTATTTGATGAAATTACCTTTGTTGAATGTCACTAAAACAGAATTTATCTGCAGATATCAGCATTGTCTCATATTATATTAAAAACTTTATACATGGTTCTGATTATGTTTCTTGTTATTACAGACTCTGTGTCTTCCACATAAATGCACTTGTGGCTGAAAGGGGAAACTGAGTGAACAGGGACATTTGATAACCAGCTTCGCAGATTATACTGGTCAATAATGAAAAGATATATATTTTTAAAGGGGTACGTTAAATTGGCTATGTAGTACAGGTTCCAGGTCTGAATATGAATAACACATTGATATGAGGGATCTGGGTGTTTTTCAGAGGGGCTGGTGTGTAGACATCTGCAGACTGAGGGAGCAAAAATGTCCTGAAACACTGTGTCCTGCAATGTTTTATGTGTAGTGTGTGTTCTTTTTTATTCTCATCAGTGTTGTGTTGACAGACTCCTGTCTGTCTCTACAATCTGCTACTGAGTGTGTGAAGTCATTTCCTGAGTATGGGTTCCATGACACAGGCCATGTCCCAATGTCAACAAGTGAGGACGGACTTCAAGGCAATTCACCGGTAAGTTAGTGAGGGCTTAGGGCTGCATGTCCCCCTGTGAAATCGTCAAGTGCGTGAGGCGCCTCTCACAGACTTATTATGTTATGCACATATATTTAGAGACTTTCATTTTATACTATTATTTACATTTTTTCTTTATATTTATTGTCATTTTCTTAGTCTACTCTTTGCCTGAATGATGCTTTGATGAAAACCCAATTTCCCCACGGGGATCGTTTAAGTATTTCTCATTCTGTTCACATTATCATTGTGAGCATGTTAGCATTCCAACATTAGCATTAAGCTGAAAATCATCAATATGCCACAGTAAAAGGTACATGCATGAACATGTTGCTCATACTGTTGTTTACGTTTGATAAACACAGTTGGCTATGTTGCAGCATGAAATGACAACACTGTAGAAAAATAAAAATGACAAAAACATAATTTACAAGCTGCAGATACCTAAAATTATTGAAATCACTATAAAGTATGGTCATTTCCGGGCTTACTAAAGATTACACAGTGCCTCATCAACAACATACCTTGCAGCATTTTTCCTCTAATCAACATGATGTATCAGGACAGTACAGCATGGACCATATGGCACACTGTAAAACCATCATCACGTGCACGTCATGACAGCTCCACATCTGCATGGTCAGATGGTGAGATCCTTCCTCGCAGACCCCACCTCCCCAAACAGTCCGTCTGCTAAGCAGCGAACTGGAAGAACAAGACGCATTGTGTCTGGATATGATCAGGACTGAGGACATGAGCGGAGGAATGTAGCATGATCTGATCTCTCCTGCAGACGTGTACGCTGTTGAGGTGAGGAGACGGTGGATGACTTTACTGCAAGTGACTCAGCAGCCTAATGTCATGCCCTCGGTGTCTCACAGGCACAGTTAAATGTCTTCCCTCTGAAAACTGGTTAGAGAAAAACATTGTAAGGTTTAAGATGCCTGCAGGTCAAATGGTGCATCTTACTGAGCGGTGCCATTTGGAAAACTGGTCTCAGTGTTGCTCTTTGTCCCCCATATTGTCTGCTTGGTCGTTAATACCACAACTAAGATGATTAAGCTTCAAAGAATCACTTCAGATCACATTCATCCAGTCGGATTACCTTCTCCAGGAAAACAGCTCGCTGTGTCTAAATGTCAACAGCAACCTTCACGAATGAGAAATGACACTGGTGGGTAACATTAAGAATGTCAAAGTGAGACGTATGTGGACAAGTCGAGAAAACAGACTGACAGAGAAGAGAAGGAAATGCGTTCACTTACATTTCAACACCATCGATCACACTAATATATTGAACTCACAACTTGAAGGAAAGTAAACAAGATCATTAATCAATATATCAAACTTTGCTTTTTTCTTTTTGATACACAAGCAATATCGAATTATATAAGCATGGGCAATAACCACAACAACACAAATAAAGTACAAACCTTGAAGTAGTTGCATCACAATCATTCAACCCTTTTCTCCTTCACTCAGACAGGCTTCATGTTTGAAGAGGCCAAAGTTTATTACTGTGGATCTCCTCGTGTCATTAGATCTGGTTATTGCCCTGCATGGTCATATAACAGTCAGAGAATAAGACAGGTTTCTACGGGTTTACAGGTCCGGGTGGTGCAAATACTGTTTCCTAAACATGATCCTGTTTGCAGAGACATTTGTGCAAAGACTGCAGAGACACTCTGTGGCCTCACCGTTAACCAGGTTTTAACATTTCTGAACCTTTACGTGATCAGGAGCAGGGAGTGTGGAGATATGTCAGTTCCATTCCTCACAAAAGTGGAAGATTTACCCCTTGACGAATGTTAAATTATCCCACTGAACTGATTCAAGGATTTGTGTGGCTTCCTTCCGAGGAGAAATAAACCAATTTTCTTATCGTTGCTTGTTTTTAGAATACTGTCCACCCCTTGATGTAAAACCAGGTAATCTAATGCTCCACGCTCCTTCCCAACCGGTTTTAGTATACATTCTTCAGTGTGCAAGGGCCCTTAATGTTTCATGAGACAGCACATTGTGGCCATAGCCAAAATAAATGTGGGGGTATATGTGTTTTTCATAACACCAGTGATTCCCATCATTACTGTGGTGGCCCATCATAGTCTAATTTGTCCGACTGCAGTTTGACAATGAAACAAAACTAATTTAAACACGCATAATAACAAATTCCGGTCTCTCTTTGCATTGTTGCTTAATTGTAGAACTATGTGCAGCTCTTTGCCTCGATCACTCTGTCCCTCACTACATCAGTCGCACAGGGAGAAGTCTGGCCTCTTCGTTATTCTGTTAAAACATCCAGAAATAATTTACCTTCCTCACAGACAGCCAGTCCTCAGACGTCATTGCTTCAGCTGTAAGTGTGCATGTTCTTGTGATGAGCTTACAGTTCTCAGCAGGCAGGGAGACTGCAGTCTTATCTGTCATTCTGGCATATTAGTGTGGAAATGAAAATACACCTGGTGCTATCCTGTTTATTGATTTTCATGTAAGTTACATTACATGCCATTTTTCCCAACCTTTAAGTAGAAACTGCGCCGATGGTTGAGACCCATGTAGTTATTTTGACTAGAGTTTGGCTAAATCCAAATTGAGTGGACTGCCCTACACTTGCAGACTCACCAACAAGCTGAGGACTGTCTGCATCCACCATTCATGAAGTCGATAAAAGTCCTCGAGTGAACCTGTTGCAGACTTCCAGACAATCTGCTCACGTCTGGCAACCTCAGATTAAGTTTACAGGACTATGGATTTGATTATAGAAACAAAGCTATGATAATAACAGCCACATGTAAATTCCAACACACTTCACTTTGGATGTATACATTTGTTGATGTAGGAACATTTAACAGGGCACACAACAAATGCATTTGCTGAATAATTTGGGTTTTGTCTGTTTTGATCTACGTTGTGACTTAAAAATGTGGTCACGTCATATGTTGGTCGTATGCCTCAATCCAATGACTTCCCTATGTAGATGAGGGATGTTATCAATGTAGGTTACAGAGACTTTCAAATCATGAAAGTATAGAAATTGCAGAATAAAGATTTTGGAGGTGCACTAGTGGCGCATGCTCAGCTACATGAAGCTCAGAGCTCTGGCTTGAACGCAACATAAGCAGTGCAACTCATGTAAATGGAAAACCTTTCTGTGCATAGCCACCATCTGATGAACACATAGGAAATGTATGAGTGAAGTCTGTGAGGGCTCAGTCTGCAAATGCAGATCATGGACAATTGGATTCAGCATCTTTTGCTCACTTTCTAGATATAAAAGATACAATATTTATTGGTAATAATAGATTTAAGTACTGTAAGAATTAAGAGAGAGCGCTTACTGCTAAATATAAACTTACTTTTGATCATTTCAGAAGACCCGTCACCCTCTGTTTTAACATTAGAAGGCCAGGAGTTGCGGGTTTATTTCCCTAAGCAGAGTCAGCAGCCTTGCAGACTTAATGTGAGCATGAGGAGCTCAAAAAAGGTAATGAAAGGGCGCCGAACCACTTATCGTTTTCACAGCGGGACAGTGCTGAACCTCGGGGCTTATTGGTATTGCAGGTCTGTGAGGGTAGACATTGGGACTGAGCCCAGGAGCCAGTTGTGGCTTCAGTTTCCTGTCATCAAACATCAAAGTTCAGTCTGGATTTGCATTTGAAGTGACAAAATGACATTATGGCTTTTCATGCTCCACGGCCGTAGAGGCCATCAAGTACCAAACAAACAGTGTTATCGTATGAGCTCCTCCTAAGCTTTAAATCATGCTGTCACCATATTGGTAAATTCACAAGAAGCACTGGAATGACAATATCTCTAATAACAAGCAGCGAAGCAAGCAGGTAGAAGTGTTTTGAGTTTGGCTGAGACATTTGCTAAGCTAATGAAAACCACACTGGCTGGAGAGCTGATCTTCCATCCATCCTTGGCCGATGAGTCAAGACACTTTTGAGGGTGGCTGCTGGGTTGTAGACAAGGCGAGACCAATGATGGATGAGTTTGGGCTCCACTCTCAGTCCAAAATCTCCTCGGAGCCAGATTTTCTCTGCATCAAACTCTACCCCATGCAAATAGCTACACTGTCCGGTACTGCATTGAGAAGGCTGAAAGAAATTTATGGACAGTGCAATCCTCCTGTGATCATTTTGGCACCTTCCTAACTGTCTGCAGCTTTGTTTATTAATCCCATCCAGCCTGTTGATTCAAATTTTCCACAATACATCATTTAGATTTCTGTATTTCTCTTTTTTCCTCTAATGACTCAGATCACTTGGAGCTCATTTAATTAGATTCACAGTGTGTGCACAGCACGTTTTTCTCACCTCTCAGCGTGTCACAGCGGACCTGAAGGTGATGACTGTCAAGTTTGTCAGTGCCACCTCGAACCCACAGGCCGTCCACCTCACTCCAAAGCTTTTTGGCTGAAGGTCTCTGTGATCCATTTCATAAGCTCGGGACCTCACCCTGTACTAAGTAATACTTGGCAGCGCTGTTGAAAATAAACACCACTGGTGATTTTCCAGTTAAACCCAGCTGTGTGAGAGGGGGCTGCGTGATTCATGCCTACCTGTGATATTCAGCAGGCCAAGATATCCCCAGCTGTGTTTCACTACTGGTTATTTGGGTTTTAATTTGCACTGAAAAAGGAAAAAGGTTAGCAACTTAAAAAAATACTTGGTAACACACAAATAGACTAAGTTTTTCAAATTAAACTCATCGATTGTGTGAATATAACTTGTTAACTTGAATTTGGACAAACTTTATTTATTTCTGTGTTACCAATTTAAGTTGGTATTTTTTTCAAGTTGGTTCAACAATGTTCTTTTTTTCAGTGTGGGTATTTCCACAGAAAGGGATTCCACATGATGGTGCAGACACTCATCAAAACCAACCTCCAAAGTACGTCCCTATTTCACAATGTTAATTAAATTAAAATGCAGATAAAAAAAAAGTCCTAGCCAAAGGTAATTTATTTAATTTTCCATGTTCAGTTATTTGGCAGAGGCTAATCAGCCACACTTTAATTAAATTGGTTGTCTACCTGATTTCACATAGACTGACTGAAAAAAAAAAAACAATGTTCCAGTATGTAAAGTAATACTGAAAAACGAATAAGACACAGCACAAAAAAATGACCACAACACTGTTACATAAAATGCTTAGATTTCATCCCAAAGTGTTGGCATGTTCTGCACAAGTACAACACATGCCTCGTCAGCATTCACACTTAATACATCTACATATCAAGGTTTTAAAGGTCATAAGTGGAAACTTGTGCAGAATGAGTTATAACCTCTCTGTCAGTCTGTTTAAGCTGTTAGCTTAGTGCACAACATATCTGAGATCGCAGTCACTTAGCTCATGTTTCTTTACACTGGCTTTGCCTGCTCTTCAGTGATTTCACTTCACATTCACTTTTTATGGAATCCAAATTCTGACAAGACGCAGTAGCGCGCTCGCTTCCTGCCCATGACACATTTTCACAGCATTACCGCTCTGATCTGCGCTCACGCTGCAGCTTTACATGAGTCCGTTTCTCACAGTCAGGAATCAGAACAAATGGCCCCTGTTATGCATCACTCCAGTCTAGACAGTAACTCACATTACTTACAGGATAAACTGCCAGCAGCATCATTACTGGCACAATAAAGCCTTGGAGACAAAGTGAATAAAAGCTGAGGGAACACAGATCATTGTGCATGTCTTTTGTTTTTTTGAAATTTGCCAATTGGACAAATTTGTAGGTGGCACACAGCTCAACTTCAACAGGACAGTTTTATACACTGGTGATTATTTTGTGGTGTTAATCTTAGTTGAAGATAGACAGATTTATATCTATATTTATATCAATTTGATTTATATTAAATTGTTTTATCACGCCCTATGATGATTAATGATTGGTTTATCTAAATAAGCTGTAGATCATGTCGTTAATGTTAATGGTTGTAAAGTTAAGTTAGAACTACACAACATGACCCATTTTTCTTACTTACTAATGACATCATTGTCATTTTTACCACATGATTATTAATTATTCTTCAATCAATGCAACATTAAGGTTATATTGTATTTATTAGTAGGTTTAGGTCAGTTTTGGATGTGTTAGTATAGTTTCAGAGAAGTACTGTCATCCTTTTATATTATCTCAGTGGTGCCTGTGTCGGTTAGGACAGACAGATTTAAGATTTTCAATCCATTATTTTACTTTGGATTCATTTGGAATGGTTTCTAACAAAAGGACAAATCACTGAATATAATATCAAACAATATACTCTACATTCATCCTCCATGAAATGAGCTAGCAAACAATGAAAGCCTGAATACACATCAACACAATTATCATGAATACAAATCAAAACTGTTCACTATGGGACCATCAAACAAGGAAAACTCACATTGATCATTTACAGAGTCCGAAATTGACAGGATGAGGCGTGCACCATGCGGCCAGCCAGCTGTGTTTGTTCAGAGTGAGCCAGGTGAGCTAGCTTCCTATGTAGCTTCTGTGGGTGGAGCCACAGGAGGAAGTAGTAGGCCAGAAAAGGAAAGGAGGGGAAGTAGGAGGGGATTTTCTTCTGTACAGTGACAATAAAGGCTTTCTGTTCTATTCTATTAATACAATGTGGAATCATTTTCTGACTAATATAAACTTTATAAATGGGCTTATTTATAAATCACCATCCTTTAAGGAGAAGAATTAGTAAAAATTCAAAAGCCGAATATGCCCCAACAAATGTGGGCCTTTTTTGGCAAACATGCGGTCCTTCAGTCGAGGTGTAATCTGGATGTGAACCTAAAGTGGCCTGTGGGGTAAATGGTAAATATGGCCCAAATAACACAAAACAAATTCAGGCCACCTTTGGCATCGTTGGTTGGCCTGTAGTATTGCTCTGGCCTACTTGTGGACTAGATGTGGCAAACAGAAGCGGACTGCCCAAGTACCATCTTTCCACGCAGTATGTGGGCCGGATATGGGAAGTGGGCCAAATCTGGGCCAAAACAATTTTGCTATTTGGCTCTACAAGTAAATACAAACTTGAAATTGTTTGTCTAGCCCTATGAAAAATGTTTTTTTTCCAACCATGTTTTTGTTGTTTGTTGTTTTGTTGTTACTTTGACCTTTGACCAATCATCTCAAATGCAAAAAATGTGAAGATACCTTCCCAAGGAATAATACAGACAACTTTGTTTATAATCTGTCTATTGAGTCAGAGATGGAGAAAGACACTGGTGAAAATAATACTCTGGTTCGCACGGTAAATATCTTGTTCAAGCTAAACTGACAGTGGGAGAAGTTGGAGATGCTGATTGATGATAGATCTTTCGGAGGTTTGGTTTTATTCTTTCAACCTTGGATTTAGTTTTTTGCAGTGAGAGACAACATCACACGGTTGACTTGCCGGCTCGACATCTTAAACACTGGCAGAGACGTAGAGTTCACAAACAATTTGTAACAATGCTGAGAAACTGCACGGTGGAAAAAAACCTGCAGGCTGACGACATGCAGCCAAATACTTGTCTGGAGCACGGAGCAGGATGGAGTTTGCCATGAGAGAACAATAACAGGCTTTATAACTGATAATTGAGAAATGGCTTTGAACTATTTTCACAGCCCATAAAAAAGTAATCTTCCCCATTTACCACACAGTTTGGGAACAAGTCTAGTACTCTGCATATTTAAGTGTTTTCAATAAACGCAGCAGGCCACCCAGATGGCCTGCAGAGAGTGGGTTTGTTTGCAAAGGCTGCATTGTTATAAAATAAAACCATTAGTTAATGTCGCAGGTTGACTCTGATCAAAGAACAGGAAGTCTGGGTCCATTTATACTTAAATGTGTATTTATGATGGGCAGAGTCCACACCAGAGTCAAGCACAGGACCATTTTTGCATGGACCCATTATCTGGAATAATCTCCGAGTCATATCTAGAGCCGCCTGGAACGCTTAACAAATGAGCCACAACCCAACCCATTAGGCAATTAATAAACACACATGCTACACACAGTAGCCGTTTTCAGAAATGAACTCTGGAGGATTCCTGCAGAATTGGGTTCCGGTCTTTCTCTGGAGTTTGTCTTTCACACATGAACCAGAGAATCTCTGCTCAGACGTGTTCACAACAGCACAGACATCTCCGGAGTGGTGCAGCATGCACGAGACGGGACATAACGTATAAAGTCTGCTGCAGAGATCACATGTTTTTGTTTACGACAAAAGCTACACCAGCATCGGCCCTTATCATCACCATCATGGCACCACGATTTCATCCTGAGATATTTGTATTCCTTTTTTAAATTATACTTGTGTCTGTTGCACGTTAGGAGCATCATCAATACACCCACTTGCTCTTGGTGAATGCTCCAGAGGATGTCGTGCTGTGTTCTCACATGAGCTTAACATTCTCCAGAGTTTTTACCTGGGGGCTGGCCAGAGAAAGTTCGCAGAAAGTCCAGAGGCTGTCACTCGGACATAAGCCCCTCCGGAGAATGTCCGGAGGATCTTCTGAGTTTGGTGCATGCTGAAAGCAGCTTAAAATGGAACACAACCTATGTTCTCCACACTCAGTTCCAGATGCTCCCTCTTGGGGGGCATCTTTGCCTCCCCAGGTGCAGGGCATCATTCACAGCCATTTACCAGGTGAACAAGGGCTTAGAGGACAATTCTGTGCTTCATCTAAAGAATGGCACATAGAAAACACACTCACTTTTAAATGCCTATCCGCCATGTAATTTGTTTATTTGTCAAAACCTTTATTATTTTTAAAGACACAACTGAACAGCTCTTTTATTGTGTTTTGTTGTTTTAGTGGATGTTTGTCAGTGCATGTCTGTATCTTGTTGTTCGGCCTTTTAATTGCCCTAAACTAAAAAGCCTTTGGGATTAGTAAATAATAATAATAAACTGTATTGTATTGTACTGTGTGTGTACTTCTCACTCGCTGCCTGCATGTGTTTAATAACCATGTACATTTACAATAATATATTATTAGCCTTTGCTTAACTTCTTTGCATTGGTCTGGTCTCCACATTAAGCTCTTTACTCAAGTTTAACAAGTGTCGGTCACTGATCACAAACAGTAGGTTGCTGATTATTATTTATTTTTTTCATACAAGCTGCATATTTGCATGTGCAGACAATAAACCTCTGCTATCATTTGTTATGTGAGTCGTATATCTGTGCTGCTGGTTTCTGATCAGTGACAAACAAACATCCACATGTGCAGCAGCTGGAGCAGAGCAGCCGCTAGCGCGCCGCTGCCTCAGTGTGACGATGCCGCGGATCGGTGAGGCTGCAGCGGCTGGATGGAGGCGGACAGTCCGCTCAGCTGACGGTGGTCCCGGGCGGCCCGCTGGTTAATATGGGATATCTGCACCGAGCGATCTGCCACGTGTGTCTGCACCGGCGGAAAAAAAGAGGAGAGAACTAGAAAAAGCAGCTCGGTCCTTCTTTCTGTATGGCTTCCGGCTGCGGGGACGAAGAGGGGACCGCGGAGGCCGTCTCATGGAGACTCATCGGCCCGGCCTCGGAGCTCTCCAAGAAGCGCTGCCGTCTCATGTACTCCCCCCTCGGCCACGACTCTGACGTGGCCCTGTTCTGTGTGAAGGGGGAGTTCTTCGCCATGGATGCTCGCTGCTCACACTCCGGTAAAGAGACAACACACGACACTCGCCCGCATTAACCCTTTAGGTGAATTACAGCCTAAACCAGCTCTGTAAATATGAAAGATTTTTTTAATGTGCAGCCTGAGAGGAAACAGCGCCAACTACATGACAGCAGCTGTACCTACATGTAAATGTGACTCTGTTTTTTGATCCTCTTCACCAAGAATGGAAAATAAAAAAACAGGAGCATCTGTTTCACAACATGTGATATGCAAGCCTCATAATCACATTTTGTCCCTATAGGGGGGACAGACAGCAGAAGTCATTTATTATGAAAAACCCTGTGACTTCCTGTCTCCCACCAGGTGGTCCTCTGTGTGAGGGGGACATTGAGGAGGCTGACGGGGTCCTGCAGGTTTTCTGTCCGTGGCACGACTACGACTTTGACCTCAGGACTGGCAAGTCAGGGACCTCATTACAGGTCAGTGATGAAACCAGTCCTTCATGCTTCCTGCTGTTCATTATATATTATGGTGGTGGGGGAAAAAACAAAAAGAAAAAAAATATTTATATACAATAATTTCTCAAATTGGGATCAATAAAGTACATCTATCACATACAGGATCCGAATCAGCTTTATTGGCCAAGTGTGTGTGCACATATACAGGGAATTTAATTCCAGTTTACTATTGCTCTAAAGGTACTTACATAGTAAATTAACATTCAGTGAACATTAGGTAAAAGATAGATACAAAAATAAGCAATAGACATTATGTAAAAAAGGATGGATAAGATTAGTGGGGGGAAAAATAGACGATATATACAAAGTTTGATGAATGAGAAATGAATACACCCTGACTCTAGTATGAACAAGTCCGCTGCTCTGTATTTTTACACTGTAAAAGTAGTGCAACAAGTAGAGTAATACGTTTTTACCGTGTGATGTGCACACATGTATATTTGAGTGTTATTCACTTTTACTTGTTACAGAATATTCTATTGAGAGTGACTGATGATGGTTTGTACATGATAAAGACTGCACTTTTAGATGGTGAATAAGTGTATATATATACATACATCACTGACACTGTGTTACTGATTAACTGGTAAAGTGTTCATATAGTGTACATTTTTATATATATTAGTGAAAAACTTGAATAAGACTTAAATAACTGTGCTTAAATATGTGTCAAACCTTTAAGATAAAAAGCGAAGTGTGTACCCACGAGGCTTCGGTTACTGCAGCTGGAGTTCATGTGAACAATCAGCCGCATCGTCCACTTTTATCAACTGTTGGAAGATCTACTGATTGAAATCATTCGGAGTAAAGATTATGTTCTCCCCCCTTCACTCTGTCAAACGTGTTTTCTTCTCCTCCCCTCTTCTGATGAGTGAATCAATGAACAACCCAAACAAGAGCTTTTCTTTCCATAAACATCTCCTCCTCTTTTCCATTAATCATTTTCAGGATCTGTTGTGTCTTTTGCGCACGTCTAAGATGAAATTTTAAAACAAATATTCTGATGTCAAAGTTTTCACTAGAGGATTTACTCTTTTTCTTAAACTTAGATGCAACACAAGTTGACTTGTACTCTGACACGTGAAGGTGCTGTCATGCTTCCACAGAAGCTCGAGGTGGTGCATTTCTTTTCCAGCTCCCAGCTCCTCTGTCTTTGTTTTGACTGTTACAGCAACAAGTGTATGAAGTCAAACTGGAGGACGGCAACGTGTACGTGAAACACGCCAGTCGTCTCTCCCTGTTGCCTTTCCCCGCAGATCCCAAAAGCTAAACAACCTCAGCCGCAGCTGCTTCATCCTTCAGACCATCGGTAAGACCGCTGCTATTTTTAAAGACTTGTTCCACAAACCCAAGCCATCCGAAACATTCCTAAGCCTTATCTGTCATTTTCTCAGAACCGCTTCTGCTTTGATTGCCGTGAACTCAGGACGCTATCGGCGAGACTGTCTGAAGAGGACATGACTTCATTCAATAGTCTCAAGAGTTTTTGTTGCTGGATTTTCCGGGTAGAGTCTCATCACAGACACTGAGCGTGGAGGGCAGTGACCTCACTGCTCACCTTGAAAACACACAGTCACCAAAATGAAACATAAAAACACAACATTTGACTTTTCTCAGCAGATGTTATTGAACCACCATATACTATAAATGGCTGAATAAAAAAACGATTTGTCTCACTTAATTATTTCCTACATTTTTTAAGGCTTTTTGACAAATATATTATTTCACCGATGCAAATATTACAGTATAAATATATTTATATGTTATATGTCACATTTGTATGAGCAATCACATGTTTAGTTGAAACCCACTTGTCCAAAGTCTTTGCAAAATCATACTTGCAAAGTGAAACATTTCCATGCAGCCAGAAATGAAGTATTTTCTTTTATCTGTGTTATTAGATGCAATGGGAATCAGTACAATACACAGTATGCAAAATACAATCTGTTGATATGTAAATGCAATTGAAAATAAAAATATGAACGAAATACATAGTAGAGCAATAAAATCTGATGAATGCTGTCTTGATGTCTTAAAAAGATGTGCAGATGCAAATTATCACTTTGTTATGTGTTACAAAATTAGACCCAGTACATATTGGAATAAGCAAAACATAATTTGCAATGGAGGAATTTTTATGTAACCGTGAAATAATATAACGACATTTTCTTTCAACTTCTACCAAACTCAACCGTCACTGGTTCAGACGCGGTTTGGTCGCGTCAAACCTCCCAGACACAGTCCCACTGGCTGAGCTGTGGCCTTTGGATACATTTAGAAATTTATTCCACTCATGCCTTGCAACAGCAACTCTTTCAGAATTCGAGTTGTTTAACCTAAATAGAGTTCCAGCAAGTCAGACACACATGAAGGGCACAGCAATTATGCCTGGTAGCAGCTCCGGTGTTAAGATGTCTCCATCAGCCATTTCTCCCCACTTCTGGCCCGTTCACAGACAGGTTTGTCTGTTACTGACGCAATGGGATTTAGAAGAAATGGTTAGCGAGGCGCCGGAGGAAGGTTCATGACCTGAAATGCACCATTGCCTCAAGAGAAATGTGTTTTTCTAGCGTGATGTGTGTCTGTGTGTGCACTGATGCGAGTGTGTTTTCTTTATTCCTCCGCGGTGAGAACAGTCACTCACTACTTATTTTGTCAGAAACACTGAGCCCAGTCGAGGAGGTGTCAGTGTGGCTCGACACTCGTTTTCCTCCCTGTCATGTTCCCTGCTGTGCATTTTTATTACAATAATAACTCAGCTGCCTAAAAATGTGCTGCAGAGGTCTCAGTGTGCATAATAACTCATCACCTGGAGTGTGAAGGGAATACACGCTGGAGATGCAACTATTTTCATTATCAGTGGGAAGGACAAAGTAAATATTGTGCAGGATACTGCAAAAGCCAGGAGAATTATATATATACATTTTGACATAACAATCCATAATTGTCACTGAGGAAACCAGCATTCATGTCACACTTTTACTAAATGTTTCCATAATTATTTTCACATGTCCAGATCATTTTGATATGTTTCTTCCTTGTTACTTGTGTGAACTATGTATCTGGCCTCTATGTTAAAAAATATCTGCAGACTACACACACTAACAACTGTGGCACATTTTATCAGTTGGCATTGTTTCATTTGTTGAAGACTGTGTTCATTGTGGTTTATGAAAATTCAGTTTTTATGTATTATTTAAAATCACAAATTAAATTATTCTGTTATCAACATTGTAATGTATTTATTTAAAAAAAAGACTTTTATTATTTCTTCTTCAGCCAAGTGAAACTGAAAATTTGATGAGTTTTCAGTGTTTCCTGAATACATAATACACAAAGAGAAAGAACATGAATCTAAGCTTTACACAAAATCATTTATTTACACTTTCTTGTACCATTATAGTAGATTTCATACAATACACAATTTACATTTTAAAACTGAATGCAGAGAAAGAAACCAAGAGTTCAGCATCACCATGCAATAGTAAAGTGTTTACAGAGGATTATCAAGTGTGTGTTGATGTCATTCTTTAACTGGAGCAACGTGGTAAATATACAACTCTCTTCTTATACTCCAGAAAGTGGAGGAAAAGTTCAAGGACTGACCTACAGAATAAATTAGGATCTCCCTGAGACCTGCTGGGCTGTGCAGAGGAGAAAATGGATGAACCTGTTCATGATGATGTGGATGGAGAGATTTGTGCTTTTCTGCACTTGAGAGGAAGAGTGCTGTTACCATCGTGTGCACCCACTGAGATTCTGTATTTTTAGGGAGAAATCAACTTCAGAAAAAATGCCAATTGTCAAGCAACACCATAGCCCTGTGTATAATATATTCATTCAAATTAAACCCTCATTCACTTCCTTCCAAAGTATTAGATGAGAAGATTGATAGTGCTCTCATGTCTGCACACGTCTCCAGTCTTCATGTTAGGCTAAGCCAACCATCTGTTGACTGTAGCTTCAAATTTCCCGTACAAGCATGAGATCGGTCACTGATCTCATCTAACTTTCAACATTTTTGAAATATGCCTATTTGCGAGAAAGCGAAATGAAATATAAAATGTTATGATTAATATTCCCACGGAGGTTTGATGAGATAAACATTTTTCTTTCCATTAAAAAAAGGAATCTGTGCAGCGTGTTTTATTCACTGGATTCAGGATGAAACCTCTTTTATTGACATTTGAAGACTTTGGAAACTTTTTTTTTTCTTAAATCATTAAAGCAAACATCGGCGAGGTTCTTTAATCTTCCTTTGAAGTTCTCCAGAAGACAAAGTAACCGTTTGGAGAGTCCTGCTGACTTTCCCATGCAAAGCCTCACATAATGGTTTACACAGCCTATTATTGTTACCTTGTCCTTCAAACTCCCCTGATAACTTCTCCTCATGAATAAGCCAGTTCTCCTGTCAAAGCATTCACCTCCGAAAACCTGCATTCTTCCATGTGCAACCACTTTGGAAGCCTGAGATTCTGTATGTGATGGACTCGGAGGCCAAATAACGACTAATATTGTTCCCTTCCTTTCTTCCTTAAATACGACACTACCCCTGAAAATGATTAAATCCATCCCAAGATAATCTCGCTCCTCTTTCTCTTGATGTCTTTGGTCTAACATTTCCTTCAGTTGCTCTACAGCTGTTCGGCCTTCCCAGCTGACCTCACACGCCATTGCATTTTTTATTGGACTTATCTCTTCCCACACCTGGATTTCATCATCGTCTTTATTTTGGATGAAAGGAACTGTTCAGCCTGCGGACGGCCCACGGGCCTATGATGAGAGGGTCAGTGATAATCGTCAAGGTATCACAAGCTGTCACTCAGTATTTTTCTGTTTATTGTCCTGGTTGGTTTTCAATTAGATTACCTCACATTTGCAAATTTTAGCACGTAAAAAAGCGGTTGCCTACTATGCATACATATTCATTCAAGCTTAAATGATGAGGCTGGAAACACAAACTGTACTGGATGCCAGTTTGATTGGTAAATATGTTTGACCATAATCCTCCCAGGCCCTCCATGTTGTTGATTACTTTACTTCATCCTTTGTTTCCTTGAATTTAACATGTTTGGCTGTTTGTGGAAGTCAGGGGCGAACTGTTACATGAGTTCCCAAGAGAATATGTAATTCATTTTCTAATTAACAGTAGGCTTATATTTACTCGTCAGCCTCTCTGGCTTCTCTGTGAACCGTGCGCCCTCTTATTTGGCTCTGGATTAGTTCAGCTTGAAGAGCCTCTCCCATGGGTCTGCAGGAGCCCGTTTTGCAGATAAACAAGTTTGGAGCCTTTTTATCACTGAGTGAAGTTTCTTCCTATTACTGACTTTGATTTAAATACCCAGTTATTCTTCAAGTCAAATAACATATCTTCAAAAACGTTAAGCTTTGGATTTATTGATATTGTTGCTTACACTGTCTTTTCCATGAACTTCTTTAGCACAGCACTTATTAATTATCACTTTCAAGTGTGACAGTGGGTTGTGTTAATGAGATGAAGGCTCCACTGAGAGTTTTAGCTCCCAATAACAAGATTGCCCTCTGAAGTTGAAAAGGTTACTGCGGCGTACAAACTGTACAAACAACTGACTCATGCAGCAAAGCATGAAAAGGTTAATAGATTCTATGCAGCTCAGAAAATGGAAGAATGATTACATAGCAGTTAATTCTATTTGCTGAAAGAAAATCACTCAAAGTGAGTCCTGTGCAAGATCTCTTACAAACATCTTACCCACACTATACCTGCTGCATGTACTGAAGGAGCTGTTTCATTCACCAGCAGCATTTGTCATGCACTGTGCTAGTTTGTTACATGCTGATTTTTAAAAATTATACTACATAGTTATTGCACTTCGTGATATAAATGCAGCTCACAGACACTTTACCCAACAACAAAAAAAGTCAAGTTAGACCCTGAATGAGCCTCAGTAACAGTGTCTGAGAAAATTAAACACTGGGAAATATATTGCTTTAAGAAACATGTTGTTTAGTGATGTGCTAATTTGGAATGTGCAGAGGACAAAGGGAAAATAGGTCATACCTTTGCAGTTAATTATCCTGATTTTATACTGCTACTAGTGAGATCCATGCTTGTTTTGGCCGAGGCCTTGGTCTTGCACATTCTAAGTAGGTGTGGAAGGACATTTGGCTGAATCACAGTTGGCAATATAACATGCTAATGAAAAACATAAAGAAGCATGTCTGAAAAACTCCTCTGTTCCCAGGGTGGCAAGCCTTGCTCCTCTGTCTCTTTCGAGTACGCTCTCTCATTTGGTGGAGAGAGTGACCCAGTTTAAAGAGGAAGGAAAAAGTGTCTGGTGCAGACAACGGGACCTCATGGTTTTTACATTCTGATCTTAACAAAAAGTATGTGTTCAATGGAAAGTACTGGCCAACTATGAAGTGTTTGGGGCCTGGCATAGTACTTACAGTTTCTGAAGGTTTGGTTTAAACCAGAGTATTAAGAGACATCAGCAAAAACACCCACCATGGGAAAAGTGGAAGGCCACAAATTAGGGCTAGAAAAGTTACATTCTTGACTGTCAGTTTGGTCTATTCATTCATAGAATTAGACCAAAGCCAATTAAATAAATGTCAGTCACCGTGTTACATATACACAAATGATGTGTGTCTTTTAGAACAAAAGTAAGAAATGAATATATCGATCCCTTCAAGTATAAGACTAAAGAATATCTTCAATCATTCTTGATGATTTTGCTGAATTACTGTCTCTCTTGCTATCTTGAATTTTTTAATCAAGAGGGAGTTTCATACTCAACAACTATTACTTCCTTGACTTGATGCCATCATATCAGTCTCAGCTGAATACCTATAAATGAGAAGGAAGTTCAATATCCCGATTTACATATCATCAGTTGTTTGTTTTTTTCAGCATAAAAAGATGTGTTTATGCTGAAAAAATGCTGATGTTATATGAATCCGATTACAGAGAGAACACATGAATTTCTGATATTACTGTCACTGTAAATATCCATCAAATTATTTGATCAAAACCGACCTCTTGGCACCTCTACTGGCGCTGCTGTGCGCGCATCAACATTCTCCTCCTGCTTGTAGGGCTAAATCTGCGTCCCTGGGTTCCCGTCCGCTGCTCTGAAGGATAGGCCACCACCTGGGTGGATGATCTCTGCACCTGTAGACCCTCCGACTCCCTCATGTCCCTTGCCATTTGAGACAGTGTCTGACCCGGATTGGTCTGCAGGCGCTGGAAGAGGCTTTCTCTGTTAATTTTCCTCTCAGGACAGCTGAAGGTCAGCGCCACTCCAGAGTCCGTCTTCATCTCCCTGGAGAAACCATCTGAGGTGCCATCAAAGCAACGCCCAATAGCGATCTCCTTGGCCACCCTTGGATTCTGGTCTGTGACTGTGTAGATCCCATAGTTGTGTCCCAGAGGATCAACAGGAGCTAGCATGGTGAAAGCATGGGAGTCGTTGTTTTGAGCGACCGGTGGATGTTTGATGAGATACTCTTGTATGAGGCTGTTGGTGCCAATCCTGCGACAGTTACCTTGTGGAAGGAGTGATATGAGGGATCTGTCCACCTCAGCTTGATCAAACAACATGCCACTGCATTTGAACTCCACACAGGCTGCAGAGGTGTTGGCCTCTCGCATGTCCCGGGTGCTGCGAATGTCTCTAATACCGTAAAGTTGGCCTTTGGTTTCTCTGTGCGTCCCTCCCAGGTTCCGTGACCTGACCATCACTTCCTTCTGTCCATGGATCTTAACCTTGATGTAGCAAGCTCTGAACTCCTGGGGATTTGGCCACCAGGAAAGGTAGTCTCCAGTCCAGGTTGTCAAATCATTCTCTTCAAAAGGAACAACGTTGTATTCGTACTTGTCCTTTTCCACTCTGAAGAATCGGAAATGATTCGCGTCGACGGGGGCATTTTCACAACCTAATAAATTCTGGTATGGATATATTGGCCCATTGGTCTCATCAAAATTGTTTTGATTCGGCTTTGCCAAGTTGATTTTGAATGATGTTTTCTTCAGAGCTGGATCCTCGTGGTCTGAACGCTGGTAGTCTAGTTTATCCAGATATGGCTGAGACACCCCGATGATGTTTGGATTCATCTTGGGGGAGGAGGGAGCTGCCTCGAGTTCTTCCCCACCCATCATTGCAGTAACATGTGCTGTGTAAGCATCAGGCCTCTGGGCATCACAGAAAGCTGGTAAACAGGCCCCGTTAGATCCAGTTATGACACTGTCAAAGCGGCCCCATGCCCTAGGATTAGATGAATATCCAGGCTTAGGCTCTAGGTTTATCAAAGTAATCACAACACCATCCAGCTGTTCACTCGGAAGGAACTTATCACTCATGTAGGCCCGCACTTTGACATAGCAGCGTCTGTTTTCAGGCACATCTAAGTTGAAGAGTCTACGTTCTCGGATCTCCATGTTGCCTATCAGGAATGTGCGCTCCTCTCGTTTGCTGCGCCCGTGACCACCAGTAGTTTTGGTGTACGAAAAGTCGCTCTCCTCCTCCCAGACTCCCGTGTCCGGGTTTAAAGACCACAGTTTCATTTTGGAAATATGCTCCTGCATTTTGACGTGCTGTGTGTCAAGGAGGACTTGAACTGCTCCAGCTCCGAGTACTTCCTTGTTGGTTTCATCTCTGAAGTCTACAGAGAACATGCCATAGGTCCTCAAAGGGAGCATGTCACCCTCATCGTCCACAAAGTTGAGATCGCCGGGTGCCGCAGCAGCAGTAGTGATGTTTCGAGGGTCGATGAATGTGACGCTGGCTTTTACAGTCCCCTCATAGATGTCTCCATTGTCCTTATGGAAGGAATTGGGAGGAATCACCAGCTGTCCTATGGGGTCTTCCCCTTGAATTTCTCCTAGGCTTATAGAGTTGGTCTCCCCTGCATTGATATCAATCGGTATCTTCTTTCTCATTACCTTTACATCATGGTAGATTGATCCACCTTTCTTGTCCAAGATGAACACCTTAGGGGTGTCAAGAAACGTCTCACTGGGGTCAACAAAATTGACCACTAATCTCTGTGTATCAGGAGTAATTTGTAGTGTGAAGCCTCCTTGAAATCCCGTGGTGCCCACCCTCTCTTTGCCGATATAGATGTGCCCAAAGCGCAGAGGCTCATCATTGTCTGCTGTGACCACTCTGCCTCGAACCAGCACAGTTGGCTGCAAGCACTTCTGACAGCCACACTGTGTCACAGCCCGGATAGGGAGGCTGTAGCTCCCACAGTCAATGATTCGACTGTCCATATTTTGAGCCCCGCAGCAGAATCCAGCAGCATCTCTGCAGCGTGTATCAAAGTCTAGAGAGCCAGCACATTTGTTGTGAGGGCAGCGGCCGGCATTGTAGAACCTGGAGTCCGTCCCAGGTTGAACACAGTCCACTGGCAGTCTAATGAGGTGCATCTCAGGGGTGGAATTGCATGCCGGCGTTCCTTTTTCTGTGAATTAGATGATACATAACATCAGGTTAGTGTTAATATGACACATAGAAAATATAGATTGGTTATCCGATATACATGAAAAGGGCACAAATGACTGTTGTGAGGGGTCACTTTGCCACAGGTTTGCTGATAAAAACAGACAAGCTGTGTTGAAGACAAAGCTTTACTTTTCCTATTAAGCCCCCCATCTTCCCAGTAGATCGATAATGGTCACATGGAGCAGTTCTGTGCATATGAAATATCATTACAATGCTGATGGCTTTACCAATGACGTTTTCCTTCTTTTGATGAATAAATTGTGTGATTCAAGACAAATTTCTCTTCTGCTTAATGTAAACTGAAAGGAACGCATATGTGGTGAAGAGGTGAGACATGTTTGTAATCCTGAGACACAGGTGTTGTCCCGCAGTGGCAGCAGACACTATATTTTGAGTGCAGAGTTGATTACTCTAACATTCCTACAGAAAAACACAATTTGTTATTTGGTGTCACAGCCAACCAGCACCTGGAGGCTATATGCAACGTGCAACCTTTCCACACGGATGTGGAAATCATGTGGAAAACATTTTTTTTATAATTCGAATTCTTAGAATACACCTCAGCACTGGAGAAAATGGGTGTACGGTTTCCCAGTGTCCAGATCAATCTTGCACAATTTAGGATCCCTGTTTGGACAGACCATGGCTTCAGCCATTGTAAACAGCATGAAAACATTCTCCTCCGTGTCCTGCCTGATGTTTTTCTTTTCCAATTTTCTTTGCGTGTAATGTGTTTTCTTTTCCCCAATCTATTAACTGACTTTTCTCTCTGCCTCAGTTGTGGGACACTGTGGTTTTGTCTGAATCCTCTTAATGCATGGACATGGTTCATGGTTGACTTAGTTGGAGCTCAGCGCTGACATTCCTCTTCAAGACTGTTTTCAATCTCAGAGGTAGCTGCTCTTTATACAGTGAAATAAATTGCGGTCGCTAGCTATTTGTCAGCGGTTTCACTTGAATCTGTGTAGAACTTTGACTCAATACGTCATTGTCAAATCCACGGGGAAAGCAGCCATCCGAATCTATAATCCCTTTGTGCTGCTCGCTGTCATCATAGTAAATTATTTTCTCTCTTGGCTGACTATGATGAATTACATCACAGTGACATTTACTACAAGGGTGTTTTTGTATATTTTTGACCGAGAACTTAGTTCAGAGCATATGACGTCTCAGCCACCGCAAAACCAGCAGATTATTGTGGTAGATCCTTTCCTGCACATTGCACCTTTAACTTTATGTGTTGGTCTCCAAAGAAGAAGTGCTAGATTTGACATACCAATCACAGTGAGGGAGGCTGGAGTGGACTTGATGCTGCCTGCAGAGCTGCTGGTTTTACAGTAATAATGTCCCGACTGCTCCATCCTCAGGTCTCGCAGCACAAGGTCCTCCTCGTACTTGTACACCTTCCTGTCCAGCAGAGTCCCGTTGTGGTACCTTGAACATCATTGACAGTAAAGAAAAACAATATGTTATAGAATTCGTAGATATGTACATCGATATATTCAAAGAATGAAGAAATGTATGTATTTCACACAACCTGTATTTTGAAATGTGATATATTCAAATATGTTTTATATTGTAAGCTGCAGTTTCATATTTATTACCGATAAACCAAATAACTACATTTAATGTGAAAGGGGGTTACTCTATCAGCTGTTCTCCTTTCCTTTACAGAGCAATCATAGTATAAATATAGCACATCTCTTCATCATTTTAGCAATATATTTTATTGCCATATCAAAAGAGTAAATTTGAATTTGTCTTGTGAGCTCACCCTCGTAAATACATATGAAACACATAGTAAATTCTGCTCCCTTAGAAACAATAAAATGATAAATCCTGAAGCCAATTATTTAATGAATAAGACCAATGATAAAATGAATTGAACAAACATTAAAAATAAATAAAACTTCAATGTATAAAATGTATTTCCAGTCACACCAGGCAACTTTCAGGAAAAGGCTTTGATAAATCGAAGTGGCCAAAGGGAGTAAGCTACTAAAGCAAAGTAGTAAAGGGAAGTCAAATATTCAGAGCAGCTAGAGAGACAGCTGCTTTCCTGGACCTCCTGGACACCAAAACAGAGTTTCAAGTAACTGCTTTAATAATAAAAAAGAAAATAGTGTCTGAATGAGGGAGCTTTATTTTATATTTTTCCTCATATAAATTCCACCATATGGTGAAGCGATCTCTCTGATTCTAGCTAAGTCTGAGCTGTGATGAATAATGTGCCGGCAAAGGTATCCATCTCACCAGTAGTATTTGTCAGGTACTGGGGATCCTGTTGCCTTGCAGCAGAACATCACCCGTCCTCCCTCGTAACGCACTTTGTCCTCTGGGTGCTTCACAATGTACGGCTTCTCTGTGGAAAGCAGAAACGGAGCGAACCCTCAAGACCTCATTGTGACTGCTCCAGAGGAATGGGGCCTCGTAAAACTCAGTCAAACATTACACTTTATTGTCACATGGTCTCTGCTTACCAAAAAATGATTTTAAAAGCAGCACAGGTCTATATTTATTTGGTTTCCATGCAACGTGCCATGTGCCCCAGACAGGGTGAAGTCTTAAAATAGGCCAAAATGTTTATATTATAGTTTTATCAATTTATACAGTCTAAGATGATAATTACCAGCTGTCTGGAATCCTAATAATAAGAATCAGGAATCAGAATCAGAATCAAATCACTTTCATACCATAATAGCTCATCCAATAATAAACCTACTTACCAGCTGATTTGAGGACAACCCGAACCTGAGACAACCCTGTGGCGTTGCTGAAGGTGGAGACGGTGATCGGAACAAACTTCTCCTTCCTGATGGCGATCGAGGTGGAGCTGGAGGAGCAGACTCCTTCCAGCTTGAACTGACCTTTGGCGTCAGTGCGAGCCAGGACGACCTTGGGCTCGCTGGCAAGCGCCACATACACTCCTGCCACAGGGGCACCTGTCACACTGTGGACTTCTCCATGTAGCACATGGCCGACGCACACACAGCGGCTGCAGTCTTCGCTGGGTCGACCATCGGTGCACACAAGCTGACATCTGGCTGTTGGTAGAAAATCAGATGTGAGCATAAGCTGATAAACACACCAATTAAAAAAAATAACACATTTGTATAATACATTACATCCAACCTGGGCATGGACTCTTCCCACATTTCTGTGCATCAACAGGCCGTCCAGTACACTGCACCGTCACCGAGCTCCTTGCACAGGTCCTCCTCCTGATCCTGCGACCTCCACCACAGGTAACGGAACACGTCCCCCACCGGCCCCAAGGACTCCACTTGGCTGATCACACAGAGAAGTGGAGCCATTTTGAAATGAAAAACGTAATTCAAACTAGAAATGTCTGTTGCACTTCTGATGCGTCTTTTTCATTAGTTCAATCAAACTTTACAAAGAGTTTTCAGGGTTGTCTCTGGTGCATGGGCCAACCGGGTAGACAAGACAATACACGAGTTATCAAATGCTGCAATTATACAGTATTTTGGCATAAAAACATTGAAAAAGTAATTTGATATATAAGAAAGACTGTTGATTACAAATAGCTCAATCAAGAACACTTGAACTAATGGTTACAAAGTCTCGTTAGTGGGAGAAGTTTTGCTCTGTGGAAAATGGTTCATATGCTTTTTGTCAGAATCAAGTACAGATTTTCATGGAACAGTCCGAGATGTTACAATGACAGAAAAAAAGGTTTAAAAGCTTCCAGTTTAAATTCAGCTCTGTATTTTATACAAGTAAGGATGTTTAATTCAAAAATGTGTACTAGATTTGTTATATACAGCTCTATAAGGAAATATTTGCCTCTAAATGAATCCCTCATATGGGAGGTCAGAGGTCGTGTACAGAACAGTGACCTGTGAGGAGTTTAACATTTGAGACGGTAAATTCAAATCACTTGTTCCTTTCAAATGTTTTGTCCAATTCAAAGATGAAATCACATCACCATTTAACTAGACCATGGTTTTGTAAACACATCACCATCAGTTCGGGAGTTCATTTAGTCTCATTTAGTCTCAAGCTGTTATATTTGGTTTGATGCAACAAACTCTGGCTCAGAAACCAACTGTCTGCAGCAGAGTTGTTTGATTCAATCCTGTGGCTTGTTTCAGATTATTTTGCAGTCTTTTAATTAACTTTTAATAAAGAACTAACACACTGAATGTTCTGGCTGACTCTCATTATTTAGTGATTACTGAGAAGAGCTCCAGCTAAAAGCCAAAGTTTGTTGTCAGTTCAGTTTGAAGATTTTGTGCTTTAATGTCACAAAGCTGCAAAGACACTCACAGATGTGGGAGCTTGAACCTTCATTCTTTGTAAGGCTCCCCTAACTATGGCACCCAGTTGCTAGTTCTCTCCTCCATGGAGCTTATGTTTTGTCTGTTTGTTTGAAAAACTGTTGGGCAGTTTACCATGAAACCTGGTGGAAGGAGGCGTTGTAGGTCGGGAAAGAACCCATTCAATTTTGTCACAGATCTAAGACACGGGGCCGATCCAGGAATTTTATTTCACTTTCTTTAACATTGTAAGATAAGGGGTTCTTTGATATTTTCCCAGATTTCTCTGAGAATAAATCGTGGATCTGGAAATGTTTACAGGACTGATATTCATAAATGTGTTTAACTTAAAAATCCAGATCTAGTGAATTTGAATGTGGTTTCATAAGGGGACTTTAGGCCAGAGCAGAGGTATGCACTCTGCATCATGTAACCTATACAAAACTATGATGAATACGGTTCCGGTAAATCCTCTCACCTGTACATGGAGGGGTGGAGCACTCCCGCCTCTCTGAATGATACCCCTGACACGCCGGCACCAACAGGAGAGGCATGGGCTGAGCACTGATACATTTCCTCTGGCGGACCTGGATTCCTACATCATTACAAGCCATAGTGGAACAGGGACCCCACTCACTCCAGTTAGTCCAATAGCTCTGCACTGAACACAAACATGAAAGAACAAGAGTGTGACACCCTGAGCAAACCTGACATCATGAGTTGCTGTTGGCAACCAGAATCAGGAAGAGGATATAAATAAGCAAGTTATTCAACATGGCAGGGAGTAAAAACAGCTTTAAAACGTTTATCACTGTTGATTTCTCCCTTTCAAGCTTTGGAAGTGTGTATTAATGTGTGTAAGGTGACATGTTGTGCAGCCCTGAGCTGCTGTAATCCCAGCTACCTGGGGGGCACTGAAAGCGGACATGGTAGTTGGAGCAGATGCGGCCCTGTGGCTGTTCTTTGTTGATGCACCAGAAGCCCTTCTCCAGACTGGAGTGCACCACCTCCCCGGTTTCTGCCGCTGCCACCCAGTCTGTGGTGCGAGCCTCCATGGCCACGGGCCGTGCACAGACCCTCTCTCTGTAGTAGAAACGGATCGCCTCCAGACGCTCGTAGTCTCCATTTCCTCCAGGATGGTCGATGTTGAACCAAGACGTCCACTCTGTCACTCCTGGAGACACACGGAAGGCAGGCATGGATCCAAACCAAAAGTGTAGAATGCAAAAAAGAAAAAATCGGACAGAAAACAATTGAGCTCATGATCCAGGAATATTGAAGGTGTGTGTGAGGCGGGTTTACATGGAGGGGAGACATGGGTCAGAACCAAATAGAAAGGGAGCAGGAGAAAAACAGCGGGGATGGGTTATGAACTTTAAGAGGAGGTCTGCTACTGCCATTTGAATTTGACTTTAAATACCCCCGAGAGCTTTGCATTGTCCAGGTTCTTTCCAAACCTCCTGGCTTGACTGATGAGGCATAACGTCTAGTTTTCTAAACTGCCTCATGTTCTGAAACCTGAGTATTTCCTCAGGAGAAATATGAGTAATTAAAAATAAAAGGAAGGCTTTCACAATGTACAGAGGGATTATTTTTCTTTCACAGGGTAATGCATTACTTCACTCTAATGAATAAAGTCCTTCGGTGAGCCGCGGGAGGTGAGGGGGGGGTCATGTGCTGCAGACGGCTTTTTGTTCAATTAAAAATAATGGTTAAGTCATCAAAACCTTATGCTTTTCAAGACAAGACACTTAATTCTTATTTAGTTTTTTCCTGTGGATGTAACAAGAGGATCACCCAGACACAGAAAAATCTGCAGTTAAATCTCAGAACCATAATAAATAATATACTTACTCAGACAAAACTGAGACACAAATGTCCCCCACAACACCTCTCATCGACATATTGATTAATATCATCATTTTGGTCTTAAAAAGACAAAGCTGGGGACTTCGGGGAATAATGTAAACAGGCAGTATTGTGTTGTCATGGCCACAGCTGTGTTCCACAACTTGATCTCTGTTTGTTTGGTCGATATTTATTGGCATTTTTTTAAGTTCACTGAATTTGCTTTGTCTTCGATGTGCCAATGGATGTCAGACGATGATTGTGGACTGGACACGGATGCCGGAAACAACATTTTTACGAAATCTGGATGATTATTTGCAGTGGACATCAGAGTTGCCACATCTGGAAATGGGAAATGTCCAACACATTGAATCTAAAAGTATCTTGTCTGTGTGGTTCTTTTGAGTTATGACTCCAAAGAAAAGGACAATTCTTGATGCTAAGCAATTGGATGCTTGTTTTAAGTGTTTTAACTGCCTCCACGAGCTCTGCTGCACCACCACCACCACATGTTTATACACAGGTCAAATGATGGTGTTCTGAGAACACTGCCATAGACATCATGCAGAATCTGTGCCTCTAGTCTCCTCCACCCTGTTTTTCCTGTCAGCTCTCGGTCTAAAATCCTCTGCCACACAAGAAGCTGTGCAACATCACAGCTGGATGCAGTACCTGCTGTCTGTGGATCAGTGAATGGGTTGAGGGCCACTCTCCGGCTCCCGTCCGACTGACTCCTGCTCCTCACAGCTCCTGCAAACAGGAAGAAGTCGCTGTGTTTCCATCCATGAATTTATTCATTTCTCCCGTCATGCTCTCAGAGGCTCTACAGTGTTTCAGTACCAAAAAAAACATTATTATCCACTTTGTTAGGTACACCAAGCTACTGCAGTCTAATAGTCCTGTGATCAATCCTACCTCCATGTCACATACTTAGGTCTAATTTAACTTTAACTGAATGATATGCTTTACAGTGTGTGTGTGTGTGTGTGTGTGTGTGTGTGTGTGTGTGTGTGTGTGTGTGTGTGTGTGTGTGTGTGTGTGTGTGTGTGTGTGTCTGTAAGTTAGAGAGAGAGGGACAGAGAGACAGAATTCTAAATGCTAAAAAGCTAATGAATCGAGTATTTGTATTCATCACACACACATTCAGAGATGCAGTCTGAGCAAGTTTTGCTTCACAGACAGAAAAGCTCTTCTAATCATATACTTTTACTCCACTTTTTACTTTGTATTCTGTCCATTTTTCATTTTAGAAACAGGTCTTCTGTCCTTTTTGTGAGCTGAGAGCATCTTAACTTCTGGTGTGAGACAAAAAGTAGATTGTGACTTCTTCTTTCCTCTCACTCCCCTGTTTATATCTCCTCTTCCTTCTCCCTTTATTCCCCCCCTCACTCAACCTCCTCTGTCTGCTCCTCATCCATCTCTCGCTGTAGATTGGTCTCACTGCTCCTCCTGCCTCAGCAGCGCACCCCCCTCTTCATTAAACCTCAAGAACATCTTCTCCATCCATTATCTCCGCCGTGCCTGTTTGTCACGAATCTTCTCATTCATCCTTCAGCTTGTTGTCGCCTCCTTGTCCTCCTCTCCTCCTCCCCCGTCTCCCTCCCGTCCTCCCTTCTCCTCTTGATCCATCAACAAGCAGCTGCTGCTGAGGATGCTAATCAAACGCCAGCTGAGACAAATCAGTGCATGCAGAGTCATCTGTTACACGGTGGCCACGCCACAAACACACACACACACACACACACACACACACACACACTCTCTCTCTATATCTCTCTCTTTTTCTGTTTCCTTTTGAAACGTTATGGTATGATTATAAGATACACATCCTGTGCACACACACACTAACACACACGGTCATGTTCCCATGACTTCAGAGGACATTGCATTGACTTACATAGATTTCCCTTCCTTTAATCTTAACCCCAGTTACTACATGCCTATCCATAACCTTAACCCAAACCCAACCTTAACCTAAACTTAACCGTAGCCTAAACTACCTAAACATAAACCCAACCTTAAAAAGTATCTTCACCTACAATGTACGTAATGGGGACTTGATTTTTGTCCCCATAGGAAAGGTAAGTTCCACTAACGTAACTACATAAACAGATTTATGTCCCCACAACATGAGTAATAACTGGACCACACACACACACCCCACACCCTCACACATGTGCAGTTTTAGCAAATTTTTTTTAATGGTATAATTATACCATATACACATTACATGCACACACACACACATATGCCTGTTTGTTACATACATGTGCTGCTCACACAACAACATAACAGGGAGAGTAAGATGAAAGGAAACGTCGCCTTATTGGAAAGAGAGTGATACTCAATCTGGCATCGATTATAAATTTGGCCGTTTGATTTATTAAAGACACACCGTGACATGTTCTCCCCTCGTGCGCTGAGGAGTCATGATTCATTTTCCAACAGTGCTAATTTTTTATGCTTTCAAAAACGTCAGTTGTTTGCTTGACATTTTAGTTTCACTTGGGCTGCGAGGGGGAAAGAAATAAATGTGAAGTAGCCGATGCAGCCTCAGTGCGCGTGTGTGTGTGTGTGTGTGTGTGTGTCTTTGTGGGCATGTGCATGAGTAATAAATGCAAACCCCAGCACTTTCGGAGAGACACTGGTGAGTTCATATGAGGCGGAGGCACCCAGCGCAGAGGGCCAGTATCAATCCCAGTCCACACTGGTTTTATGGCTCACTTTAAGGCTTTATTGTCATGCCAGCACATTTCTTTTCAACCCCAAATGGTTTTTGATAGATTTAGAAACGAAGCACGGTAGCTCAATGGAACAAAAGGTCTACTGTCCAAAAAGATATTACATAATGTGGACAGTCAGCTCACCCTCATGGTTGTTGTGGTTTTGTATGCACCTGGCGTTAAAGAACCACTGGTCTGCTTCCATATTGACTGGGTCTTGCTGATACCACAGATTGGCTGGATAAACAGAAGCAAACACTTTCATACTGATCTGCAGAGCAGATGTGGCTCCACGTGCAGGTTTACTTTAGTAAATCAATCAACCTGTTATTCTACGACTTTCCTTTTGTCTGCTGAATTCTGTCTGCGCTGATTACATGTTAAATCCAATTGAAAGAGGGATTTCTGTACAACTGGAAAAATATATCTGTTAATGTGACACTAATTCGGTGATTTCAGTTTATGGTCTAGATTAGTCTGAGCATAGTGTAGAGACTTATCTTATCTTAGAGCATGTGCACAGGGAAGGGAAATAGCCAAGCTTTTTGTTTCTGTTAATTAACACTGAGTTCCAAAACTGTGGTTAATCAATTACATCCCTACAAGTGCCATCCCTTATTTTCAATGGAATCATAATGCTCTACATTTCCTCATCATCACTCACACCAAAACAAAGGGAATTCACTGCAGAGCAAATTTCGCTCGTGATTATCATTTCAAGATGTCCGATAATGAAACCGAAATAGTACACGATTCTTAGGGGTTTTATGAGGTGACTAATGGTTTATAAAGTTAGAAGGAGGAAACCCAGATTAGCTGCAGCAGGAGGCGAATGCTGGGGTAGGGACCTTGTTTGTGGCAGGTCTGAACTGCATGGCCCAACTCCGGCGGCAACATCTCTCATGAGCTTATTGTGCGTATGAGCGGCATGTTAACACTTTATGAATTTTAAAAGCCAGGATTTTGTTGGGGTCAGCTGCTTCATGTGGCTGGTATGTGAGTGGAACTACCTCATCGAGTTGTTCAAGCCAGAGGGAGCCAGGTTAGAACTTGTGATTTCCTCTTCAGTGTTGAAAAGTCCACTCTGAATTTTCCCACTGGAACAATATATCTGCTCATTTGCTCTGTGTGGGTTGGGTTGTTTGCTTTGCTCACAGAAATCTTTTTTTACTTTTTACAGCGAAAGTAATAGAAGCAAGAAACAACAAAATAAATCACTGGCCCTCACCCTGTAGAAAAAAAAACATGGAACGTTTCCTAAACTGACGTACCTATCGACAAGATGGTCATTATTTGTGCCTTTCAAAACCCTTAAAGTTAGGGTTGGTAATCCTGAAAAAGCATGAGCTGGCTACACTTAAAAAATTTACAACTGTTACATCTCACCCCCCCAATGGGTCCTCTGGTCAAAGATACTGCCCAAAACACATTACGCACACGGCCAAGTCAATCTAAACATAACCAAATTGAAAGCACTGTCACATCATAAAACATCTTTTTTTGATAGTTATGTGTGACTACTTTGGAAGGAAGGGGAAAATTACGTCATCGTGGGCATGGACAAGTTTTGAAAGATTTTTTGGATCAAAATTACAACTCTGTGAACAAGACAATCAACATGGCTGCAAAACGTTAGGGAAATATCAACGAGACATTGGAAAAACCAACTGTTGTTTTAAAATGGGAAAGAAACAGTAGTCTTCTGTTAAAGTCCAAATTCTTGTTGACCCAACCCCCCCCCCCGACCTTCTCTCTTCGATCTATTCTCTAGGTTTCCTCTTTCCTCCTGTAATTATTGGGCTTGGACAACCAGGCAACATAGATGCATCACAGTGGCACCAGGATATTAGGGAAGTCTTGCACCTGCCGGCTGGTTAACATCTAGTTCCACATATAGACACACTTTAAGCACCTACTCTCCACACTATGTAAATTACATGCCTGACACATAGCAACTGGATTACTTCTCATCCGGCATTGTTATCTCCACGCACCCTCAACTTGTTTCGTGACAACTGCAAGTCTTACTTTGGAGGACTATCGCTTTGACTTTAACGATTTACGTCACTGTGGTTCGTTCTGCAATTCAGCCAGCGTACTTATAGCCAGGACACCCAAGGCCAAAACTTTCTATAAATACTCAACAGTGTCGTTGCAAAGTACAGCCTCTCTCTCTTTCACTTTCTTAGTGGGAAATTTCCATCTTTGCCAGAATCGAATGAAAAAGCTGCCCAAAGCGAGGAAGAGGGAGGAAAATGCGAAACTTTATGACGTTGCACCCAGAATGGTTTCAGTTAGCTCAGAGGTATGGTTGTGCCAGATTCATGTTGGCAGAGGGACCGGGCTTTGAAAAAAAAGGTCTGGATCCTGTTTATTATATTGCAGAATCTTAAGGTGAAGGCGAATACGTGAAAACACCAACGACCCTTTTATGTAACCTGTTGAACGAAGTCAAGCTCAGAGGCTGTGCTATATACGCATCTACTTAAGACCAAGATCAGTAGTGGGTGCTGATGTCACGGTCGTCTAGACCTGTTTAAATTTAGCTCAACCGGAGGATTCATGGATGCCAGTGTATGTATTTGTGTTTGAGGGCCTGCTGGGTATGTGATCCTCTTTTTGCCATGTCACATGGAAGCTGTTGATCTGTTTGGCCACCTCTCTTCTCTAAGGTGTTTGTGGTTACAGAGTAGTCTGCTCTTTTTCTCCGAATCCATCTCCGTTTTTTCCTCAAAAGTTCTTATTGTCAAAAATCCAAGTCTGAATCACGAAACATCTGCGGCACATTAAAATCAGCAAAATTTGTCCCCGACATTAACTAACGATGCAAATCAACCTCATGATTTAGAGATTTACAGAGTCGTAACAAAGGATTTGTGTTTTGGGGGTATTTTCTCCCTAAAAACACAATTGGCCGGCATTGAGTTTTCCCATTAAATATATGTGGAACTTAAAGTCTGCACCTGTGCACAAGTACGGAGCCAGAAGCTTGAAATCGTTAATATGAAATCAGCTGATTAGTCCAGCAATGAAAATAAAAACATATGCTTGTACAAATAAATACACAGAGAGTAGTAAAGAAGTGCTTGGAGGTTGTAATTGATGGGAATTTACGCCTTTTTTCCGTTGATCCATTGTGATCCCAGTCTCGGTCATTAAACTTAGCTGGCCAGACAGCTCTGTGTTTTGTAGCAGACAGTGGTCAACATCTGGAGAAGTAGCTTCTATGTCTCGATCACAACAGTCCACCAGCTGCTCACACACACCACCTAGCTTTGTCTGAAATGTACGCAACGAGAGACAATTGTAAATCAGTGGAAAGGTTAAACAGGGTTGGGTTGGGTTAAACAGTCCTGTTACAGTAACTTTAAAAACCGACGTGGATCTATAGCTGAATGTGGTAAAGCTGCAGTGTTACAGTGGGTATTCAGCAGCAGCTGCCGCCCTCACGTAGGAAAACGGCTCGTAAATCTGCGAGCGCTGAGGTGTGTGCAGAGAGTGACAGAAAACAAGGCGAGGAGAGAACGTTTGATGGAGTGGGGCAAAGAGAAATAGGTGGAGGGATGTGAAGGAGGGAGTTTGATGGAGCGAGGCTGAGACAGACGGGAGAAAGGTGGGGAAAGTATTTTTTGGAGAAATACCTGAGGGAGATCAAGATTAGAAACAAAAGGCGAGCAGATGAGGACAAATGGACGGATGGAGATGTACACTCATTACGTTAGTGGTGGAGGGGACGCAGTGAGGACGGGGGGGGAGAGTGACGAACTGGTCAGGCTAAATCATTTTACCTGCGCCTTTTATCCCTCTTTTTATTCCATTTTCTCATTCATCCAAACACAACAGGTGACAAAATGAGTCACTTGTTTTGTAGCTATTGCCTGTTGTTGCCAAGGCGACTGGGTTTATATCTGTACCGGCCACTGTTGCTGCGTCGAAGGGTGAAACCGGGACAAAATGGAACACCTCACTGCAAGACGTGAACGTACTGCAGAAGGAGCGAAGCTTAAAGCATAACCTTTTACAACCAACTCCGAGGTTGGCGTTCCCTCGTGACTGGAGCACAGTGTTCTCTTTTAGCGAGAGTCAATCTGAATCACCATTTTGCACATTTACCGTCTTTCCTCACCAAATAATATAGTGATCTGCAACTCGCACAAAGAAAAACCCTCTGCAAGACATTTACGACTCTGAGGCCTCAGACCCCAACAAGATATGGAGACCATTAATGTGAGTTCACACTCTTTTTCTTTTATGAACTGCCAGCTCCTTCTCTTTTAATGGGGAGCAGCTGCATGGCAGACAGAAAGTGACAGGTTTGGGGGAAAAGAAGTGGTGCTACCGGTGGCGTTCAGCTCACGAGCTTTCAAAGGATGATAGGAGTGATTGGCGGGAGGACTTTGGAATTTGTAACAGACAGGAACGCGGGCTCATGTGTGGACGAAGCTGAGAGTAAAAACAGGGAATTACATATAAAAATCATTGAATCGTCCAGATCATAAAAATCAATTATTTTCTATAGCTGCAAAAGCAGGCTGTTTTCTGATAACAGCAGCGTCTCTACTGCAGCTTGACATTATGGAAACAAAGTGTGAGACACCTTTTTCTTGTTCTGTCATCAGCAGAGCTTTTTCTCTGATTAAACTGCACCACATGGAGAGAGAGAGAGAGCAGAGTTTTCAGTGTGTGTGTGTGTGTGTGTGTGTGTGTGTGTGTGTGTGTTCACTCCTGTTAACCTCCTCTTCACCTCATCATCACCACGTGCTGCTGATTAACCCGGTGGTGAAACGTGCTGGTGACTTAACATCAGAGATTAGGAACCACGGAGGCGGTCTATAACATAACACACACAAACCTCCCTTGTGAGCTCACCACCGGTCCTGCTATCACCCCTGTCCCTGTGGAAATGCCGTCAACTCTGCCGGTCTGTTACGTCATACACTGACCCTCTGTGATCACCGAGAGTGACAAGAAAGATGGAAACTCTGTGCAACTCAACATACCATTTTACAGCACTTTCCTGCGATTTTGCTGTTCTGACTCTCACATTTGAAAATTGATAAAAGAAACAATCAGGCTTACCTTGGCCCAGAGCCGCAGAAGCCAGGACGGACAGCAGGAGCGCCACCTTATTCAATTCCATCATGGTGCCCCACTCTCAGCTACAGGTGACTTCTTTTTGTTTTTCTACACCACTGACATAAACTCAAAAAAAAAGAGAGAAAAGAAACAACTTGTTGATTCTCCAGTGAGCGTCTCAGGTGTGAGTGATGCTGCCGGTCGCCGCCGATCCTCCTCCTGTGAGTTGAGTTGCTGAGTTGGAGCTCAGGCGTTTTTAAAAAGAAGGGGCAATCGGGAGCATGCACCAATCCAGCCCCTCTGCGCTCACCATTGGCCAGTGAAATGTAACATCTGGGTCCCCCATATCATCTTCCCAAAAAAGGTGAGGGTATGGTGGGGGTAGGGAGGGAGAGAGACACTCACACAGAGGCAGAGGGAGGGAATGTGTGGTGTGTGTGTGTGTGTGTGTGTGTGTGTGTGTGTGTGTGTGTGTGTGTGTGTGTGTGTGTGTGTGTGTGTGTGTGTGTGTGTGTGTGTGTGTGTGTGTGTGTGTGTGTGTATGAGAGGGTGTGTGTTGTTGCTCAAAATAAGAAGGTGTTTTCCTCTTTTTCCAGCCAAGGTTTCACAAGTTCAGTCTCTTGTGTAATTATATTTTGACTTTTCTTTAAAGTGTATATATATTATATTCATTCACAGGTGTGTGTGTGTGTGTAGCCCATTTAATTTCTATGTTTTATTACCTTACTTCTCCTGTTTTTAAACCATTCAAATTATAGGAAACTAGTTTGAAACAAGGTTTTTTCTTCGTCAGTCATGATTTCAGCTCTTGATTCTATATCAAATAAAGGAAGACCCTTCTAATGGTCCCCTGTAAAATGTTGTGTCCTTCACTGCCCCCGTCTGTCTCCCGCTCTGTATCGGACTCTCTAACAAACACAGCACAGTGCCAGATGCTGCTCTCTCCCTGGTTTCAACTTCTGGTTCAGTTTTGTAACTCTCCAACAGTCTCTGATTGCAAGCCGGTGCGCTGCCAAAGAGTGGAAGTGGCGTCATATGGCATGCCATTCAGTAAAAACTCCTCCGAAGGCAGACACGAGACGCACTTATGAAGTGTATGGTACTCAGGTTTATTTGCAACATGCAAATTGTTGCTATTTAGTAAAGAGGCTTGTAAATTCCTTGGTAATTGAAAGAAAGTTGTATGTGTATCCAACTCTTTTATAAATCCCTCCAGACTGGAAATAAAAAAATGTGTTAAACAGCAACTTATCAAGGAATTTATCTTTAAAATGAATTAACGTCTTGGAAAAGATTTATTTCTTCATTACCGGACAGTATTTAAGTACCATCTTTAGGTACCTCTACTTTACTTGAGTATTCCCATTTAAAGTGATATCCATTATATATAGAAGTAGTAGTAGAGTGGCACTCAGTAGAGCGCATACCTCCACCAAGGCCAAACAGTCCCCTAAAACAGTCCCCTCAAATTAAATCAGGCTGCAACAAATGTCCCACACTTAAAGCTGTCAGTTGCCTAAATGTGCCTGATATTTTTCGTCAAGATCCTTGAATTATTCCCTAGGAAAACTGTGAAAATGTTGGGAAAACGCCCTATCTTCCAATGTTAAAGAAAGTGGGAAAAAAATCCTGGATCCTGGATCCTGGATCCATACTGCATCCTACCACCAGGTTTCATGGAAATCCATTCAGTTGTTTTTGTGTTATCTTGCTTACGAACAAATAAACAAATCGACCAACAAACACGGATAAAAACACAACCTCCTAGTTAAATATTGTCATTTTTACACCAATACATTTCTACGACAGCAATTCTTTTGTGGTTATATTTCAGATAAGGATTTTACATTATTTAAACTTACATAAGCTACAATACAACACAAGACGTTTCTGCCTCATTGACTTGTTAACTCCTACAAAACAATCACATCTGTTCCCTTTGTTAAGTTTCACATCTCTTGTTGTTGCTATCACTTACACCAAAGAGGGAGCTTTACTGCGAGCCTCTCATATGGTTCCATTTAAGTACATTTAAAAAAAATATTTCACTAAAAGGGCATCACAAAATTAGACTTATTTATTATTACAGATTTGAGGTATTGTTGAGTTAATCACCTCACAAAACCTCTGGTCTTCACCTTAGTCCTGAACCAATCTCCAACCAGCTACAATAGCAAAACGCTGCTCACACATTGATGCATCAGTATCTAATAATGTTAAATAATCTGTCAAATAATTTTTCATTTTGACACTTTAAGTACGTTTTGCTTATAATATTTCTGTACTTTTACTTAAGTAGGATGTGGTGCTTGTACATATGAAGTACTTTTGCATCATTGTATCTGAGTACTTCTTCACCTCTGTCATAATTAAAGATCGCAAGCAGCTTCAACAAAATGAAAGCTACTGAAGATGATACAGAATCATGCAATCAGTATTTTGATGCATAAAATAAGAAAACTATAAGACCTGCTTTGTTCTTAAAGAACCTAAATAAGTCTAATTTTATTAAAATGTCTAATAATAACCAACTGATAATAGACTTAAATGCCCACATAACCAGGCTGCTATATGAGTAAGCTGGAAACACGGAAAGTAAATAACCATAGATGTGTTTGATGAAAGATGTCCAATATGAAACATGAAATGATTATTGTTTTAAAATCTGTATCTCTCACGATCAAAAGCCCTGGAATCCTTTGAGTTACACTGAGAGACAGTGCCCTGAAAATCACTCAACCTTGAGCTTTTGTGCGTTGCTCAATCAAAGCAGTGGATAAATCCTCCTGCCTTACTTCTATTCACACTAAATCCTTTCACCGCATTTCTCCTCCGTGTAAGAATATCTGTCACTGGATATTAAAACAAGTGCAGCTGACAGTTATGATTGTTCTATTCTTCGGGCTACCGACGACTCCGGAGCTCATTTCTCAGCCGCTCTCACGAGAAGCACAAGTGACAGAGTGGTGACAAGCCGTTGTTTCCTGACGGGGGATTGGACAGGCATGAAAGACAGGCCCACTGAGCGCTCAGACATATTTCTACAACCCTCGTCAGCTCTCCTCTGGAAGATTTAATGCCGCCGAGCGAAAGAGGGGATTGACATTCCTTTTCACTGACTTTCTACGCCCACTCTCACGTGTGCACACACACACACACGCACGCACGCACGCACTCACCAGGCATTACTGCATCAGTATCCAGAAGAAGCTCCTGTGTATCATTTAAATGACCTCATTCATAAACAGCCCAGCAGCCTCTCTTAGTCATTCTCATTGGAGCCTGAAACTCTGAGCTCAATAATGAGAGACCGTCCTCGACAGCCGGTCACCTGGTTATGGCTTTCATTACCAAATCAAGTCCAAATGGGAAGCAATAAACAAACATAACTGTGCACCCATCTGACAAATACAACTTTAATCGCAGATGATGTGCACACAACGCAGCCTGGTCGCCTGTTGGCCAGTGGCCGCCATTTAAAAACAGCAAACTGGGCTAGTTTTTAGGATAATCTGTACTCCAGTGTTGTGCAGTAACACAAACTTAAAACATAATTTGATAAACATGACAGACGGTTAGTCCTATTCAACGGCTGTATTATACCTGTCATCTGAATTTAGATAATAAAGGTAACATATAGACTGTATTTTTCATAGTCATAATCATGTGTCAGTCTCAGCCGTCAATCAGGAGGTATCACCACGTTCGTCATCAAATCATCAAATAACGGATAAAAAAAAAAAATCCTGGATAAATGAGCAGTGTGATAAGAACCACTTAAAATGATCGAAAATGATAACCATCTTTGTCAAAAATGTATTTTGACGTGTACTTTTTTGTTTGGTCCATGTCCCACCTGCTAACATGGAGGAGGAGGAGTTTATGACTATATTGAAGCCAACCACCAGGAAGTGTGGCCATATTGGTAAGGTTGTGTTAACCTAAAATACAGTAGATTGATTATTGCAGCTTTAATTGAAAGAAAACAAAATACACAGAACTTAAGTTTTCTTTAAGTTTAACTGTTTTTTTTATTGGACAACGAGAACTGGACCTTGTGTACCAGCAAATTGAAGTAACTGAAACAATAGTAATGTGCAGGTGGACCAACTCAAACAATAACACGTGAACAGAACATTTGGATTCTCCGACGTACACCGACTCCGCTCAGCAGCACGTCTCAGTAGAAAGTTACACGTAAGAACAGAAAAGCATCAGAACATGAACAGTCAAAAAGAAAGTGCTGAAAATAAAGTTCCATTTCTTGGCGTCTTAAAAAAACATAATCTTTGCTTGCTGAGACTGTGTCTGTCTTTTGCAAAGTAATCATAAAACAGTGTAATGCTACAGCTTTTACAAGTTCACACAAAAAACTCCTCGTGCCATTCCCCTAAAAAGACATGACTCAAACCACAGGTTCTAAACAGTATCCCTCTACTGTAGCTCAACAGCACATGTAGCCTGTGTCACACAACTGAGATGGCAACATTAATCTATAAAATACAAAACAAGAGAATTGATTAACTGTACTTTTATCTTTTTTTTTTGTTTTAGCTGTGGCCCCACTGGATCCCATGTGTTACAACTCTATGAGACAGTCTGTGCCGGGGTAGTCTGGGAGGTTTAGCTCGTATTTTTTCTGGATGTCATAGGGCAGGAAGCGTCCGGCCAAGAAATGCTTCCCCGTGAAATTCATGGCACACTTCTTTGGTGCTGTAAGCGAGATGAGAACGTCCGGGTTAATCCCGTCCTGACTCGGTTCCTCTATATCCCAACCTGAGAGAGACAGGACGAAAAGAGACGTTGGAGAAAAAGAGCTTAGTGGTCATTTTCTGCCTGCTCAGAATCAGCAGGTAGTGTATTCAGGGATATGATAAGCTCACACTGAGCAGAATGTAGAATTTATCTCCCTGTGTAACTCCAACCTCCAGTCTGGGAGCCAACGCTCCTGGGCAGCTGCCTGAAGGCTCATTTATCATGTGTTTCCAGCCTGAAATCGAACATTTGCATGAACACCTACCTGAAGGCACATCCACACTGGCAATGGGGATCTTCACTTGCTTCAGGGTGACCAGAATACCAGAGTAAGGCTCCTTAATGTTGGTCCAGTCTGACTCTGGGCCCAGCATGGCATCAATCACTAGGTTGTAGGCATCGTTTATGAGCTGCACCTGAACACAACACACCTCAGTATGAACAGTTTATTCCAGTTTGCCTTTCTCAGAGACTGAGGAAAGCATGGCCTCACCGATATGGTCTACTTAACGAAAGTATCTTTATTGTTCCTACAATTGTGTCTTTTGCCATTTATCATATTTTTCTTATTTAGTTGGTGCAGCGTGCAAATCTACAAGCCTCTGTCACTGCAAGCATGGAGCATTACAGTAAGTGGTTGATGTCCTCTGCCCCGTCAAAGCCCCTGTTCACACCTGGTGTTAACATCCGTCTTGAGAGATCTGATCACAAGTGGTCAGCTCTGAGTTCATCTGTTCACACCTGATATTAAAATCACACAAGTGTCTTCTGTGATCACTTGGATCGGATCTCACTTCCCCGTTCTATTTGCCAAATTATGTTGTTTTTTTAATGCCTGAGTTAACAGATCTGCCAATGTCACTGTGTTTGTGTTTGTGTTGGTGTATAGTGTGTGTGTGTGTGTGCGTGTGTGTCAGCGTTAGTGAGTGAGCAAGCAAGAGAGAGAGGTGTCTGGTGGGGCTGAATGAATCTTGGACAGTTCTGCTGTGAAGAAAGATTCGACCAATTTAAGAAAATAATCGAACATAATGTGGTGATCAGTGTTGCTATTGTGGAGGTGGCAACAAGCAATCTCATATCAATATAAATCAATAAATGTTCAATATAATGAATAATATGTTTGATTCAATATTAAACTGTAGCGGTTCAGAGACTTAAGCTGAACAGGCGATCCTTCGTATAGCATCACTGACGGCAGTTCGCAGGGTAATATAGTTGATGGCGATGAAGACTAAAGCTCAAACTGAACAGTGGACCCCCCCCCCCCCGACTCAGGAGAGCTGAGGAAACAGCTTTTTGTGATGTGAACTTTGCTAACCAGGAGCATGAAGCTAAACCAGCTTCCCTGCTGTTCCCGCCAGATGTTCGAGCTCCTTGAACAACCAATGAAGCACAACAGGATTCGCTGATCTAGCAAATCTGTCACGGGTCACAGAGAGGGCGTTCACATCCCAAAGTCACGTTGTTCTTTACTCATAAATGAGTTTGGATCAAGGGGCTGCAATGAGCGTTACAAGGTGAAACCAATGGGTGGACAAGAATCACACAATTCTGAAGAGACTGATCTTGAACTCCAGGTTGTGCTTCACTTTTCTATCATATATTATGTCAATAAAACTCAATTGTCTCCAGCTGAGTTTAGCAAATCTAATGGTCAAGTTCCAAAGTTATACTTTCTCCTGTGCAAGCTTTCTTTGTGTTGCTATGTCGAGTCATAGCAACACAAAGACTAAACACACTGTAACATTGGAAAATTCCCACTTTCTTTCACTGTCACTGCAAACTACTAAATCTTTGTATTAACTGTGGCTGATAGTTTTTGCAGAGAAAGAGGATTTGGATTGTTTCCGATATGTTTTACTGGAATCACATTAGGATCTGTTTTCACAGCCACTATGGAGAGGAAGACTTTTTACAGGGACCACTAACTCTTTCATTGTTTTACTGTTTTAAGCTTCTTCTTTTTTTTAAGTGAAGCTACCCTTTAACGGCACAGAAAAGAAAACAGTATTTTTCCAGACTTTTCCCCAAAGTTGGCTTTATTAAATACTGGTGAGATTACAGGCCTATAATTATTGATTCAAATTTAAATCATATGAAATTTGGATGAACTACCCAAATATCAATTTCCAAATTTTCATGGGCCACAACCTGAGACATTTAGGAGCAACTGGTCTGAACAAGATTCAACAATTTAGTCAAAAGCAACAAATTGCTCAACAACACACACTTGAAAAGTAGTTTTCAGTATCACAATAAAACTGCACTTCATGTACAGACACCACTGAGGTCCATGCTTATGAAATGCGTTGAAATCAGTTATCGTGTAAGAGTGCTGCTGACCTCTGTGGGGAGGTAGGAGAGGAACGGGATGTCCATCTTTTCACACTGAACCGTGAAATCCTGGTGTAGACTGTGAGAGGAGCGTTTGGGGTGGTAGATGGTGGGCTCATACTCCTACATGAGACGAGGCCACAGGGAATAAGGGGGGGGGGGGGGCACAAAGGAGGAAAAAACGAAAAAAGTTAGCACAATATCTACACAGCCAATGATATTAGGAATCGTCGACGTAATTAAGTGTGGATGATGCATCGACGGACATTTATTACATGTGGTTCACGACAAGTGAAAATACTGTTAACAAGTGATCAGCAGTTGTGGTTTTTTCTACAGTCTGTTCCCTGAATGAATACTTCCTTTATAAACCGAGAAGAGTGGAAATCCAGACACCTGCAGTCTGAAGAGTCTGTGATGCTCAGCAGGAAGCAGCTGTGACCTCACTCATAAAAAGGGTCCAGTGTCACTGTCAGTGTGTGTGTGTGTGTGTGTGTGTGTGTGTGTGTGTGTGTGTGTGTGTGTGTGTGTGTGTGTGTGTGTGTGTGTGTGTGTGTGTGTGTGTGTGTGTGTTTGCATGTTTAAAAGTCCGTCCATCACAATACACTGAAGACGAATTGAATCATGTCTGTTGTGCTCATTTCTTTTAATACAAATGCTTTGGCTCTAAACAATGCACAACATGTTGCTATTGACGACAAGCAGAGTAACTCCAGCTCATTATTTGTGGAAAGTCACATTTCTGTTGAACTGCAAGTGGACAGTAACCAAGTAGATTTACTGGAGTAGGCCTACTGTACTTGAATAAAAAAAACATAGGTACTTTATACTTCACAACGTAGTATTAGAGCCACTTGAAGGGGAGAAAAAATCGGATATTTCGAGAATGAAGTAATCATTTTAAGCAAAGTGTCATTTTAAAGAAGTCTGTTTCAGTTACAATGAGGATTGTGGAGTATCTTTAGAAGTTATACTTGAGTATACGTTTCACAAGTAATAAAATACACACATCAGTACATCAGCATCACATCATCATAAGTATCAGAACTGTGAAAAGACTCCGTGAGAAACTGTTTATTCTGAAGAAAGAACCACATGAGGAGAGGAGGAAATGCTTGGTCATAGTCGACTGTATTTCGCTAGTTACGTCTGCAGGATATTTACAGGGGTTTCATTGTTTCTCAAACAATGAGATTGGTTCAAGATTCAAAAAATGTTTCCATCTTTATTCTCGTAATACTATGACTTTCTTTCTAATTCAATTTCAACTTTATTCTTGAAATATCAGATTTATCCTTTTCTTTTATACGGCCCTATAAGGTATCCATCATTATACTTCAAGCATGCTACATTTCAGATGCAAATTCTTTATACTCAACTACATTTATTAGACATTAAATTATAACACTGTAACTTTAAGTGAGGTACTTGTACTTGTAATGAAACAAGTTTGATCTTGTATCTGTACTTTTCTTCAAGTAGAGTATTTGAAAGCTTCTTCGTGTTCATGAGATCCAAAACCTTTATTGTACATATAATATGTTATATGTGGTAATATGGTTATATCTAAATCAAAAGGGATCCAATATTTTGTATTAACATCTGGCCAATGTATGATTCTTTAGCTGTAGCCAACTAACAAATATGGAATAATAAAAAGGGATCGTTTTAAATGTAGGTGATCTGTGAGCTGCTACAAAAAAGTATCTGTCAGATCAAACGGAGCTCCTTTGGTATCCCAAACCAATCAAACCTCCACAGCGAGGATCCCCTGACATCATCGAGCTGGCAGAGCGAAAAACAATCTACTGTGTGTGTGTGTGGATGTGTGTGTGTGTGTATATGTGTGTGTCACTGTCCCTCAGGGTTTGCCCTTGACCTCATCAGCAGCAAAACCATCAAGCTGTGTGAAACTAAGAGCTCCCCATGCCTGTCAGTGTCACCGAGCCCGAACAGAAATGAGCCGTGAGACACAAACAAGCAGAGGGCACAGACGGGGTCTTTCTCCAGTTAATGCTCACAGACGACAGGGTCACACCTCCTCTCTCTGAGGGACGGCCGTGGTGTTTTGTCGGATCCTGATGTCGCACACAGCTTATTAGGAACGAAGGGATGAGGTCTGCAGGACAATTAAGTCTTTGACTAATGAAAAACTTTCAATACAGCATCTTAATGTTAATGTGTAAACTGGGCACACTGTTTATATTCTGGTGACACTGTTCAACTTCTATTCTATACAGATTTGTATAATTCCTTGCATTTATAACGCATGTTTACCTATTTATTACTTTTACTGACATTATTTTTATTCGACTCTTTGCTGCTGCAGCACAGCACATGTCTCCATTATGGGACTAACAAAGGATTATCTTATCCTATGCTAATTTAGCATCCTTTAAATGTGGTTGTTTTACTGTCTGCTGCCTCCAGAGACAGATTGTAATGATATACAACAAGCTGTGAAGTTACAGCGGGACCAATGTGCACTGGACTTAGATTGTTGTAGTGATCCAACTTTAGCTTTGATCAAAGAGTATCTGAGTTGTCCGGTAAATGCTCCATTTAGTTTTTCCGTATATACCGAACCCTGGAAATAATCACAGAGTTATGACAGACTCCGACACGACCTGACTTTGTGAACACGAACATCTTGTAGTGACGTGAGAAGCGAGTTGGCCCGGTCGCCTGCAAGTGATCATATGCTCTGTCTGATCACATTCACAGCTCCGCATCAGGGGCTCAACGCCATGTGTGTGTATATGTGTTTGCAAGTGTGTGTGTGCGAATGTTTGTGTCTCGCGTGTACGCATGCATGTCTCCTTGCTGACAGGGATCACGTCGCACCATGAAAAACATAAACCGTTACACCAGCTCCACAGTCCAAAGTGAGTGCTCGAGTTTCTTAAAATAGGAGCAGTTTCAGACTTGTGAGGTCCCAGTCGGCCAATTGCAGTGTTTGGTCAAACATTATAACAAAGTACAAAGTAATAAAATAGCAGACAAAACGCATAAATGATACCTTTTAAAAGAGGGAATCAGCGCCCAGCTTCTTAAAGTTTTTCACGCCAAGTTACTGAGAAGCCCCTTAGTCATTTCTCAAATGGCAGATTAAAATATATCACTCTCATAGTCCTCTGACCTCATCCTCGGGCCTTAAGAGGGAAACAGACAGAGTGGGGGATAGACTCCACAGAGAGCCATCAGCCTGCCTAAACAAAATCTGTCTAACATGGTTTTAATCGGAGCTGTAAATGCTCTGTAAATCCAGCATGTCAGACATATATAGAAAAGAGTATGGATGCATTCCTCTACAAACCAAAGACCCCAAAAACACATATCCATTATTTCCTTTCCAATAAAGTCGTGGACTGCGGGGGCAGGCAGACGTGCACTCAAATGAACTGCACCGTGTAAAAAAAAGACACTCTTCTGGCTGTGGTGTGTTCGGAGAGGATGGGTCCCTGCCTCCAAAAACAATTTGTCTTGGGTTTGTCAGTCAGTGTGTGGCCTGCGAGGGAAACATCGTGGTCATGACATCAGATCGTGGCCGCCGAGCGTAAGACGCAGACGGCTTTAACGAGAGTAACAATGGCATGATGTCATGGCTGTCTGAGTGCCCTCGCAGTGAGGGTAATGGGATAACGTCTCTGAGCAATCTACAGGAGCAGAAATGAAACTGTGTAAAACCTGTCTGGGGGATCCTGTGTTGGTCCTGATGTGAGACTGTTTATTCCACTGTGATTTAATCCATATAATGACTGTGCGAGCACCGGACTGTAATGGATCATTTGTTGTGTTATTAAATCCATTTACTCTGCTGGAAATCTGCTTTTGTGTTATCAGCCACACTAATGCATGTCTGTACAGTTGTTTACTTACAAATATGCGCAGGTGTCGGGCGCACACCAGCCCAATGGAGCCGTTCTGATCGGGACCACAGATCACCAGCACTGTTGGCTGCTTCTTTGCTAGAGAGCTGAGGGGGTAGGCCTGGTGGAGAGAAGACACGAGAGGCAAATAAAGGGTTAGAGACGAGCTGATGACTGGGCGGACGGAAAGATGTGAGACAGAGAGATAGAAGAGATTTACTGAGGAGAAAATAGAAAGGGTTAGTGAGACAAAAACAAGAGGAAGATCGATGGTCATCAGTGTTCAGTGTGATCCCTCGGACTTCGGGCTTCTTATTCAGGGCAGGTCATCCTATCTGTGATTGGCCTCTGCATCGTACTCAGAGTCCCTTCCTGCAGCATGCCACACATGCCAGACAAGGGTGGAAATGGAACCAGGGCCATTGTCTATGAGAAAAAGCCCAATCTTATTAAAATAACCCTGGCAGTAGGGGAGAAAATACCAGTGTCCTTTGCCATGGGACGCTTCCATTTATACGCCACACTTTCCGTCTCTGCCCTGGCTGCAGCGGATTGCTGGCATCCGCCTCGTCTACTGGCCACACGTTTCCTTGTAAATCACCCTGGGCCTTCGGAAACAAGGCCGGTATATATAGGCCTGCGCAACTGTCAACCTGAGAAGACCCAAACAGAAGTGTGTGTGTGTGTGTGTGTCTGTGTCTGTATGTGTTACGTTTTTTTAAAGGTCATAGCATAATTTCCTAAACCAGAAAAAGAACAATTTACGCTGACGTCAGGAAAACCTGTCCAATTAGAGCCCAATAAATGTTTGTCAGAACGGCAGTTTACAGTAACACTTAAGATTACAGCCCACAAATTAAAGTGACACTATTTTCTAAGTATGTAAAAAAGGATATTTTAAGAACAAAACAAGAAGTTTAAAAATAGCATACTGTTTGTTTATTAGGAGTGTTTATATTCACTTACATAACAATGTAGTTGTGGTTGATCCAAAGAATATAATGTGATGCACCTTTGAATATATACATATGGTTAACAAATTTTGTTTTGTATGCATTTTAAAGGCTTATTTTTGTACATCTCTGTAATTATTTAGGCTAGTAGTAATAATTATTATTATTATAATAATAATAATAATAATTTTATTTGTATAGTTCCTTTTCAAAACAGTCATTACAAAGTGCTTCACAAAGAGGACAAATAAAACATAAAAGGCAACAAGCAATTTAATACAACATCATTTCAAATGATTGGGAAAAGAAAAGGATAAAAGAAACATAATAGCTAAAAACAAGTAAAAGCCATTTGGTAAAAGTGGGTTTTGAGATATGATGGAACTAAACACAACTAAATACTTCATTTTCTAAGTATCCTGTATTTTAAAGGGTAATTAACAGTATCGTAACAAAGTACATGTATGAGGTCTTGGCCCTGTTATTACAAGACTTGTCCTCCCCTTTAACTAATATATTGCAATTGTTTTACATTATAGGTTGCAGGCTGTCAGGCAACTTTTACATAATTCAAATTGAGCTGCTTCATTCTCTGGTGTTAATTCTCGGCCCCCTGAGCCTGAATTAGGCCCAAAATTCCTCCACTGCACATAAAGCCCATTAACTTCCTCTTCCACTAATGTATTCACGGCAGGAGAAAGTTCACATGGAGAAATAGGCCATTCTCCACTTCAGATAATTGGATATAACAAGACTGCATTAACCAGAGCGATGGATCCAGGAGGAGAGACAGCGGCTGTTATCTCCCATCATAACAGCTCAGCTGAGAAATCATCACACGGACTCAATGGGCCACGGGGCTGATGGTAATATCAGGAAAGAGGAGCAGGGAGCGATCGAGAGGGAACAAGAGACAGGAGGTATAGAAACTAAAAGTGTGCAACAGTAAATCAGGACAGTTGTTAATTTTCATATCTGATGAGACAGAGGCTTTTGTGAGTTTCACACTGTGTAACCTGATCTTAATGATATAACCTCTCAGTGGCACTCACTGCAAATATGTACTTAGAGGGAAATGCTAACTCATCCATATTCAGTATGTGTTTTATCGACTAGAACAAAATATCAGGAGGTTAAATAAACAGAGGTAGCAGACCTGAGCAGCACAGATCTATTTATTTATGTTAACAAGGGACCAAATAACTGTGTAGTGAGAAAGGGTCTATTCAGACCTCTAACTATTGTTCAACATGCAATAGCAAGAAGCTATTTCCATCTAATTTCCTCCAATAAACCAACCATGAGTTAGTCCAATGGAAGTGGTTTTCCTCAGGAGGTGGAGGAAACCAAATGGGAGCTAAAAGTAGAGTAAATATTAGACTTTACATCATCTGGTGGACAGAAATACAACTCCTGATGAGTTTTCCTGCTGCTCCAAGTCTGCTGGGTACGTTCATGTGCATCAGCATACAATAACTCACATTACCCCTAGGATTAATTATTGCCTGTCTATGGTGTCTGTGTTGCTGAAGGTGCTGCTGGGTTTGTTTTGTAATGGGAAATACTGGCAGAAGGACTGCAGGGTCAATCTTCACACAAATAATGAATTTCACGACTACTTTAATCACCATTTTAAAAACAACTTCCAAGTTTGACCTGATGCCCGGTGCTTTTGGATGTTTTACACACTAATGCTGACAGCATGGCCAAAACAAAAGACAGTTGTATGGATTTATTTATATATTTTTATATATTTTTTCGGGCATTTCACCTTTACTGATGGGATAGTAACCATGAGATGGGGAGAGAGAGTGGGGAAGATATGCAGCAAAGGTCAGAACCAAACCTGCAGCCACTGAGGACTCAAGCCTCCATATGCAGGGTGCCATCGCTACCAGGTGAGCTGGTCGTCTGGATTTGTGCAGATCACTAAATCTCTTTCTTATATCAAGTAACTATCTTAATAGAAGTCTATCCATCCATTATCTAGACTGCTTGGCCGTTGAGGGTCACGCTGGGAGCCGGAGCCGGGCGATACATCCTGGAGAGGTCGACAGCGCATAACAGGACCAACATGTACAGACAAACAACCATTCACTCTACAGTCAATTCAGAGTAGCTTCTTAACCCAACCCCAATCTACATGTCTTTAGACTGTGGGAGGAAGCCGAAGTACCCAGAGAAAACCCCCACACACACACAGGAGTAAACAAGTCTATGATACACTTGAATCCAAAATTGTGTGACTTTTTTAAAATCTAGTTCAAACTGCATAGACAGCAAATGTAACCACAGTATTGTTTAATAAAAACGATGTTTCCACACTCTGTTTCGATGTTGCTCAGATGGTTTCCAGTGTTTGAGATATTTATGATATTTCTGATGTGTCTGCGATCTCTACAAGTGCAGCCAGATGGTGTGTTCCATCTGTTGAGCAGGTTTGTGATGTGCTTGCTACTTTTCGTCTGCTCTCCTGTAGAACTTTGTACATCTTGGTTCAGTATATATATATATATAATTATAAAACATTGCATAAATGCATCAGGAACAATACTGTTAAACCTAATCTAACTAGAAGAGAGGAACCAGGAGGGTAGGGTCAAGGGCAGAGCAGTGCTGGGACCCACCACAACTGCAACCACACACACACACACACGCCTGAAAAATATAGTTCGCTTGATTGCAATACGGTCTCTCAGGGAGCTCCGCTTTGATGTAAATGGTAAAGACACATGTGCATTCACTTCCAATCAACCTGAAACACACACTGATCCTGAGAAAACATTATCAGGGCCCTAAAAACACAAATATACTTCCATATGCAGAGAAACAGGGCCTTTAATAGGACACTAGGAGACCAACCTGAAGTCCGGGGGCTCCTGTAAACTATTGGCTAATTTATTGCTGTGTGGTAACAAAAACTTCTTCTGTCTCCACTAAGGTGATGAAAAGCCTCAGACTGATACAGAAACACACACACAGTCTGGGCCTGATGGCTGTGGCTGCTGGAACAGTAAAGGGATTACTTACAGAAAACCTAAAACCAATCTGGCAACCCGAGGTGTAGGTGAGTGTGCGTGAGTGAGCACATGGTCGTTTGTGTGGTGTACTCGGAGGCCAGCAGCAGCAGGCCTGTAGTGAAATCAATGAAATCAGACTGTCTGCATCTCCTTCTACTGTAATTTTCCTTAAATAGCAGTGATGTCATGTAAGCGGTAGCGTGCTGCTGGCGGCTGTGGGCAGCAGAGATCCACAGCGTCCAGGGCCGTGTTTGTCTAGTAAGGCTACGCTGTTGGGGCTGCATGGTGGAGGGCCCGGCATGGGGCCAGCAGGGGCTGATGATAATAGAGGGGAAGTGGATGTGGTGGGTTTAATCACATACTCACACACAAAGTCTCTGCTTCTGACTGATGCTGCTGCTGCTGCACACTGCCCGTCTAAGCTTTTACCTCTCTTTGTTTCTTTTTCATGTTCCTCATTTTTCCTGTCACTATCGTTTAACGGTATCTGTTGTGTGTGTGTCTGTCGCAGCCCAACAGTGTAATTACTTTCTTTGGTTGAACAATGTGTTGTTTTATTAAACATTTATAAACCTAATCACCAATGGTGAAATAATTCAAACCAAAACAATTGAAAGCAGAAAAAACTAAATCAGCTCCATCAAGCATTAATACAATAATGACTATGTCAAACTAGTGTAACCATGACAATGACATATTTGGTTTGATATTTATATTTAGAGCAACAGTTACTTTTCGGTTCTGTTTTGGTCTCCACCAACAATCTGGCTTTTTAGCCACTAAATGTTCAATTTAGCTAATCCCTGACTTTGTCTGTTTTGCTGAGCAGTCGCCTGCTACAGCTGGAGTTTTGTGAGGGTTGACAAAAAACAAAACAACGAGCTAAAAGAAGTTAAAATACTCACATAGAGTTGGGTGACAATTCAATGTGGGTTTGTGATTGCCAGCAGCACCTTTCACAATAAACATTTGGTATTGATAAATACAGCTTTAAAGAGAGCAGGTCATTATTGTATTACTCAATCAGGTATGACACAAATCAACAAAAGTTTCCTTGTTCCTATTCTTGAGAAATCTAAAATTGTCTGATTTCCTGTGAACGTTTGAGGATAGTGTTGAAATTATAATTATTATTATATAATTATAATCTGCATTAAAAAAACAAACAATCATCTTAGGTTTACTTCTATGTCTCTATGCCTCAGATTTATATGATGCATGTGCAAAAGATCTATTTATACTGCAATAGTTTCTCCCTTTTGGCTCCGTTTTGGTCTCCACCAAACCCTGGGGGAAATATCTGGCTTTTTCGCTACAGGTAGCGCAGAGTGGGTTATTCGAGTGTCCTCACTTAAAAAGCTCACGTATCTAAGTGGATCAGAAGAGTTGGGTAATGATTTAATGTGCGTTTGTAAATACAAATGGGAACTTTCACATGACACATACTCAACTGGTCAATTGTTAATTAAAAATATTGATTAATGTAGCTTTAAAAAGAGCCGGTCAATCGATTATGACACAAATCAATGAGAATTTCCTCAGTCTACTCTTCAGAATCTTATTTGATTTTACATTGATGTTTGCCTCTAGTGTTGGAAATATTATTATAATAACGTACATGGTAAAAACCAACATTCTTATATTTATTTAAACAATGTCTCTTTATGGCTTTTCTCTTTCTAAAACCGTTAAAGGTGTCTCATCTAACGGTTGTTACCACTTAGTTCAGTGGTTTCTGCAACACGTGTGTTTCTGCTTCTGTGTGTTTCTCTGTGTCTTTGTCTCCTTCCCCCTTTTTCTTTTTCTCTTCATCCCTCTTCCTGACAGCAACGCCAGGTTTCATGTGTCTTGCAGCTCAGACTCTTATTCATCACAGCCCGCTGAAGAGTCCACTAAGGAAACCAGTGTGGCATGAAACCAAGCCAGTGGTCTGGTCAAAGGGAACCACATGTGTTCCCAACAGCCCTCCACAGACAGGCAGACACACACACACTCACACACACACCCTCCCTCCCTCCCTCCCTCTCTCTCTTTCTTGGCTCAACACAGTCCAGATCGCAGCAGCAGAATATAAACTGCGTCCACACCAGTGAAGATGGAGCTGCGGTTCTGGTTCTCGGTGTGGTTCTGGACTGCGAGCGCAGACTGAGCTCAGGTGTTCTGCCCCGAGGAGAGCCGCTCAAATATTTGGAGGTAAATGTCACAGAAAATAAGAACATTTCCTCCACATAATAATCCGACACTTTGGATGGAAGTTCATGCAAATTGGGGAAAAGTGTAAGTGGCAGCAGCTGTGACTTCTTGCCCCCCTCTAACAATCCAACAGTCAAAACAGGATCACTGTTGTTTTTCACATTATCACTGACACAGACTGTGCAGCGGCTTTTCTATAAAACAATAAAAAAAATCGGAGAAAATTTGCGACTTCTATGAAACAGTTTGCTGACACAGTTAAGGCTATTTAACCGATTTGGTTGGCTGAGGCCTCGACAGTGCATCTGTATTGGATGGTTTTATTTGGTTATAAATTTCACAATAAGGGAAAGGAAAATAATAAAAACTGTGTGTAGTTCTGGGCTTTGCTCTAATTTGCAAATACGAAGACAGAGCAACACAGACGTCAGGGTAAAACTGTTCACATGGGAAACTGCTGTGGCTCAGGGGTTAGAGCAGCTGTCCTCAAACCAAAAGGTCGGCATGCTGAAGTGTCCTTGGGCAAGGTACTGAACCACAAATGGCCCCTTCTCATAGAGAAAGTGCTGCACATAGATGCACTGTATGAATGTGTGTGTGTGTGAATGTAAAACTGTACTGTAAAGCTCTTTGAGTGGTCAACAGGACTAGGAAAGGCCTTTAATATTTACCAGAACATATGATAAAATATGAAAAATAAATTGGAAGTGCTGGTGTGACAGTAGTGGTCAGATAAACACACACCAAAATACACAAAAACACACGCACATCAGAGTAAATAGCAGCCGCTGTTCAGTAGTTAGTGCTGCTGGTTTAATGGCCCAAAGATAATAGCTTTAAAAGCACAACAGCACATTCAAAGCATTGGTTCATTTCACAATGAAACCAAACTGCTCGGCCTATATAAACCTGAAAGCTTTATCAACCTTCATTTATAGGGATAGTACGTGATTGGATCAGCCCATGAACACATCACTAGGGATGGATGGAAATTATGAATGACTCAAAAATAGAAGGAAAAAAAGTACTTTGGCTTGAGCCGTCTTCTCCTTCACTTACATCAGGGAAATGAAACGAGGGTAAAATGGAAAATACGAAGCAAAGACAGATGGACTGAAACTCTCTGGAGATGTGGAAGCTGTGCACTGACCTTGGTGATGGCGATGGCGCACGCTTGTCCCCAGATCTCTATCAGCTGCTGTTGTCCAAACCTGTAGTCCCTCACCAGCTCTGTCTCGATAGCTGCCGCCTCCCCTTTACTGTGGGACACAGAGCAGCAGGGTGAGAAAGAGACGCAACATGTTTGTTCATCGTTAGCATCCAAACCAAACGCTCTGAGCCTCGTGCACGATTCATTATCTGCAATGTCTATGTACTTTCCTTTCATTTGATCTTTTCACTCTTTTTGGTTTACATGCAGTAACTTCCATATCAACCACCACTGTTATAACAATGTCATATAACAAACACACACACTCTCTATGTGTATAAATTGTGATTGGATTATATTATGTACATTTTTATTAATTTTTTTATTCCCTATTTTTTTTCGTATATAGTTTTGTTTGAGTATATTGTTACAATGTATTATCTGGTTTGTCATGTGCCTGATACCTTGCTGCTGTGATAGAGGAATTTCCCTCTATCCATCCATCCATGTAGCACCGCTGTATGCTACACCTTTCTATCACACAACATTCACACAAAGCCATCACTTTGGGGGTGAGTGTCTTGCCCGACGACACTGTGGACACCGACAAGCGGACTGGAGGAGCCAGGGATCGAACCACCGACCCTCTGGTTCGTGGACGACCTCCTGAGCCACAGTTGCCTTATGCATATTGAAAATATTCCTAATGCAATGAGCAGTGTTACATGTCTTTTGTTTAGCAAGATATTCTTTTTATTTGTCTATTTGGGTTAGTTTTGTTAAGTTAATGAAGTTTACTGTTAACATTTATACTTAATTTTTTTTATAAATTGTCAATGATGAAACTGTAGTTTTATAGTATTAATGACTTGTAGTTTCAGTTGTTTTTCCACCTCTCGTCTGTTTAATTGGTTTGTCCTGCCAATATATATTTTCCAACTGTTTGTCATTAGTAAGGTCAGTTCTGTGTTGAGGTCTAAGCTCCTCTGTTGCCGTTTATTTTTATCTATTTTCACTTTTGTTCCATTTGTTGATTCATTTTAGGACCTAGTTTGGTTGATAATCACTTTGTGTATTGTTTCTTCTCATTTTGGGAGTAAATGAAAAACTGTTTTCAAATTCCAAAACCCTGATTCCTGTGTTTCTCTGCTTGGTCTCTAACAGAACTCCACTGTACATCTGTAAAGCAGCAGGCCAACACTACCACGGGCATTTACAAGGGGACTTTCAGTTTTTAACGTGACACATAATTTGTCTGTTTACATACGGTGTCAAATGGTCATTATATATGATCGGCTGAAGCTACAAGTGTGGCCGGAAGGTTTTTAAGAGATATACAGTATGCATGAGTCAAGGTCTTCTCATAACAAACCTTAACAGCGTCTGGGAAATGTGGCCATGAAACTCACAACTACAACTTAACATTTGTGTGTGTGTGCTGTACAGTTTAAGGACACAACATAAAGTTTATGTATAAGTTTTTACATTCTTTACACACAGTTTATATGTGTGTTCAAATATTCCTTCTGAACCGATCCCCAGAGGTGCGTGTCCGTGTGAATGTGTGTGATGGATGCAGTTCGGCTCACAGAGCAGTGGGCAGGAGACATTGCACAGTGCTGACGCCTGTTATTCAGAATGTAAAGAGCAGGAAGAGGCTGAGGGGAAAATCCACCCTGTGTCCCATCATCTTTTAACATTCTGTAATATCCCTATTACTCTACAGACACCTGGTGGTCGTTCTCTGTACTGCATGACCTGAGCCCCGAAGCGGTCCCTTTCAATTGTCTTCATTAATGTTTTCAATTGACTGAACTGTGCTGCTTAATTACCACAGAGTCATTCAAGTGAGATTAGACATTTGTGTCAAACTTATTAAAAATCATTTATCAGAGTGCTGCCGGCCAATAAGAGCACATGGCAGGAGGATCAATGGACAAAAGCAATATTGTGCTTTTAATCAGCACCGACTCAACAGGGTCACTCCACTACCTCTCAACGACGTTCAAGATCTGTGTGTGTGTGTGTGTGCGTGCGTGCGTGCGTGCGTGCGTGCGTGCGTGTGTGTGTGTGTGTGTGTGTATGTGTGTGTGTGACGCTAAATGTCCAATCCACATCAGCAACAATGATCCTGATGGTAAATTGAACCTCCACAAACAGAGGATTCATAATATTCCATAGTCAAACATGTACATAATCAGAGCACAGATTAGCTCCACAGCAGATTTGTTTTAAATGGGTTTGCAGAATTTTAGTGAGGTCAGCACTTGCAGCATATTTATGTACACAGCCATCCTTCTAACTGTAATAAAATAATTTCAGCTTTCATGCAGTGCAATAATAATAACGCTGGCCAGGGCTGTTGCGTCATAACTATTGTGCCGCTTCATCCATTTTCCAGGAAGACAAATCACTGTTACTGTTCTGTTTGTGCATAACAATTACAGTGAAGGACTGTATCTGAATCTCTATATTATGTGTCCTTGCTCGTGTGTGTGTGTGTGTGTGTGTGTGTGTGTGTGTGTGCGCGCGCGGGTGTGCGTGTGCAGGCAAGCCAGTGTTTCTATGTGGGGCTCCTGGCATTTACCTGAGCCAGTGGAGCGACAGCAGCTGTCACCCACAGCTCACCTCAGGGAAGTTTCCTGAGTCGGTGTGACAAGTTGATCTTTGGAAAGTTCACCTCGGTCCACAGGGTTCGCTCTATGTTCCGCTGCACCCATTAGCACCAGAGCCTCTTGCCGCTTTCCCTGAGCTGAATTGATTCTACAACAGGACTGTGAATTTAATTTGTCTGCCTTTAAGGGTCGGGGGGGGGGGGGGAGAAAAGCCCCCATTCGATGTGTTGTTATTTTTGGGTGGAGAACCTAGGAACAGTGCTGCTGCTTGAACAGGCCGCTACTATTGATCCTTAACCTTGCTGACCGAATAAAGTGCTGTGGGTGTTCCGGCTTTAGCCAGGAGGTGCTGCCACAAGGGAGCAGCACAGTGTTCAGGATGGCAGATGGCTGACACACACTGCATGTGTTTTTTTTTTCACCGTTTACCATCTCTCATCCTGCTGATTACAACCTTTGACCAGGCATTTATTTACTTGAAGCTACTGAAGGACACTGAATACCTTAGCATAACCTATTATTCCATTTAAATGTGCAAGTAGCTTCTGAGGCTAAAGGAAAGTGGGCAGGCAGATATATGTCACCCAGACCTGGATTTAAGAAAACTAGAATAGCACTCTGGCTGTTTTCTCTCTTTCTCTCTCACACACACACACACACACACACACACACACACACACACACACACACACACACACACACACACACACACACACACACACACACACACACACACACACACACACACACACACACTGGAGATGCTGCTGACCCCATTTTAGTTTGAAAGTCAGGTGCATAATTTGTTTTCCGGACATGCAGAAACAGAGACGTTTGAAAACGATGCTGTAGATAACTGCTTGCTGATTGGGTCTTTTTGGTCACCGGTGTGGAGCTCAACATGGATAATATATTGCAAATGTTGACCCCGTTGTCTTTGCTAACAGCTATCTTACGATGATGTAACTGCTTACATGCGTGGGGGAAGAGTTAATACTCAGTGGCATGCCCAGTGTGCATGAGTGGTCACGTGATATGCGTTGCCAGGCATGTTAGTGTGGACAGGGATTAAAACTGATAACAGACCCAAAACATGTGGACAGAGGTGTTTTGGTTTGAAGATGCCATTTAACCGGTTCTTCTCCATATCGCTTCTTTCCACCAAGTTTCATAGTAATGCAGTCATTTTTGCATAATCTTGCTCACAAACCAACAAATGAAAGGACGGGTGAAAACATAATCTCCCTGGTGGAGGTAATGAGCTCTTATGAGTAGTTGCTTCTGTTGCAGCAGTCATGCAGCAGCCTGCGGCCTCTCCCCACTGGGAGAGATGATTTCCCTGAACGCTGGGGTGTGATGTGCCCTCTGCAATATGTCATATTCATTGTAGCACTGCTTAACTGTGATCACAAGCTGCTTAATGAGTCTGTTTACTTTACACATGAGATAAGGTAAAATGAAACTTTAATGGCCCCTGTGGGGAAATTGCCACACTGCAGCAGTACAAGACCGAAGCATATATACGGCAAAAATAATAATGATTTTAGAAATGATCGAGTAGTTGAGGGGTCATAAAAACACCGAAATGAAAAAATTATGTCGAGCAATCGCAGAGTAATAATACATTCTTATTGTTTCTGCAAAATCTAAGCATATTAGTGGTTACGAAAAACTATAATTCAAAAATCGAGCTATAGAGCTGTAAATGGAGAATACGACATATTACACAATCCAGTACAACATCCAGTACAACTCACCCATGTAATGCCAACCTATAATAACACGTTACTGTATGCATTCTGAAGCTGTGAAGTGTCCTTGTATCGTGAGAGATGAGAACTCCACTGGGCATCAGTAGTGCTTCTGTTTTTCTAGCTCTGAAAGACTGAAATAGCCACATTTCACCACCCCCTCCCTCGCTGTTTGCCTAATTTCCACCTTTCCAGGATGATCTGCTGGTGAGAAATGGAGCAGGACTAAAATAACTTCCATGTCTATTACAATCCAGATTTAAATGCAGTGAAAATCACAAGTAAATTAAACTCACTTTATTTTTGGCTCTCTTTCCTACAAGTTTTAACGGAAAACAATTCTATGACACTTTTACTTCATTAGTGACGTTCTTTCAATGTTCTTTAAATGTTCTAGTCCGATTTATCCATGGTGCAGCCCTGCCTTATCTACCTATTCCAGATATTCTGTTGGATAATTAACAGAATTTTACCCACCACAGTAAGAGGCCAGGTGCAATGGGAACTGTCGTGGTGTATTTAAGAGCAGGTAATAATTAGTCAGACTGCTGCTGTGGAGAGGACAGAAAGAATGAAAACACTGTTATTAGGTTCCCTCTTCTTAGTCCCTCCTCTCCTCCACTATCTGTCCACCTCCTGCCGCATTTATGTAGCTCTCAACTACCTCTGATGATACTTCAGGCCTTTTTAAACACTAATTAAGCACCGCAACAAAGGGCATCTTGATAACAGGGAAACTGTGACATTTCCATAGAATTTAACGTCTTCTTTGTTGCTGTCTATCACAGTTAAGTGAAAGTGGGGCCTAAATATATCTTCCCATGCACATATATATATATATATATATATATATATATCTACATGAAATGTTTTGTGTTTGCTACAGCTGCTGTTCTACTGAATAGCCACAAGCATCAGTGGAAACTGAAACATCCTCGACATGACTCAACCTCTCGAAACTAGAAACAGAATAATATCTCTTTTGAAAACTACACGCGTGCTGTCTATCGCCGTATATATGTCACAACTATATGTATACATCTGCTCTCAATTCAGGCTAATAATAACATTTCAAAATTGGATACGATTCTCATGATGACAAATAGGACATCTCATTTAACCTTGGTAAATATCAAAAGATGCTTCTGCGCCCTGATGCTGAAATACCTTGACCTGAATGTGCATCACATTCTGAGGAACCGAAGTGCAGCAGAAGACCCTGCAGTGATCTCCACGCTGATTTTTCCTTTCAGTCGGTCACTTGGTTCTCATTTGATCCCCAACTCTTTCTCCCTAGTTTACCCTTATTCATGTTCGTTCTCCGTCTTCCTCTGCCTCTCTCGACCTCGTATTTCTCCATCCTCTGCCTCTGCTCTGCTTTACACTTCACTGAGCCAGGGTGACGGCAGATGGAGGGCTGACAGTAAAAGATGCGTGCAGAGAGAGAGAGAGAGAACAGAGACCGAGAGAGAACATGGGAGATGACTCACCCTGGCTGATGTAATTTGTTTTGTGGGTTTTATATCAATACCTGAAGAATGCCTTTAGAGGAAAAACGCAGAATGCAACTACAGAGGTGAGGCTGCAGACCTGTCATCGCTGCCCTGCAATAATCTCATTATAAGCACGCAGCCTCGTTCCAGCTAAAAGGTTTTGGTCGTAATTTTGGCATCATGCTGATGGACAGTCGTGGTTATGTTCTCCGCGGCATTACAGCATGCGCTATGTTGCTGGCAGAATGGATCCCCTGCTATCTTAACCAGATTATCTGTGGGTTTTCCCAGGTGTGGGTGTGCATCTAATTGTGTGTAATAGTGTCATCTCAGGACACCTTTCATCATCAGGCAAGCCTCCTGGAGGGGGCCTCCAGGAAGTCCTGCAGCCTCCAGCTAAGAGACCATGTAACAGGGAATAATGGGGGGGCAGGGAGACGCTGGATGCTTCGTCCTTGTTCAGTAAAATGAGAGTAAAATAGAAAATGACTTCTATAAAGGCATCAGTGGGAACACCATAAAAGAGGGGTGCATCGGGGGAGGATTTTCTGAAACCAATTACTCGCAATAACATGAAAAGGCACTATTTTTGTCTCTGAAAGGAAAAAGTACAATAACTCAAACACAACAAATAAGAAACAGGTGGTTACATAAACTTAGCTCAATTGAAAAATCAATGACCCACAGAGATTTATGTCTGAGTGTATCTGTCTAGACTATCTGAGTGTATAGTTAGATATATGATGGGTTTTTGAGGTACCTGGCTAAATGAGACATTTTTTATTTAAAGTTAAATATTTGCAAACCCAAAACACAAATCATGGACTGCAGATTAAAATGTGCCCTTTATGGCACATTCACATGATTGACCCTGGTACTTGACGTGCATTAATGTGCGTTGTGTCATTTGAAATAGAGTCGACATAAGTGAGTGGGGCTCATTACAACTGCTATGGAGTCAAATAAGGATCATTAACATTATGGCCTTGGGAAAATGTTCATAAATGTTTTCACAGCTTGCAGTTGTATGCGGTATCACCTTGAGTGAGCAAATTAGAATTTGTGAAATTGTAACAGAAAACTAAATCTCACAAATTCAAGTTTTTTATTTTATTTTATCAAGTTCTTTTCTGACCACAGACAAAGAGACGACTGCACGAGACACTGGACCAACCATTGACGCCGCCGCCATATTTGATCAAGCAAATTGTCAGTTATCTATGTTTTTATTGTTATGATTGTAATTATGATACTAAAATATAATTCTCATACACACTTTTATATTTATAGGCTTTTATTAATAATTATATACATCTAGCTTTAAACTATATTACTCTTATATTACATACTTTTTCTACTATACTATGTTTCATTTGTTATACTGCTTTAACATCTAAACATGCATCCTACTCTATCTTATAAATGTCTTTGTCTGTTATTATGACTTGTTTGTATTTGCCGATTTTGTTCAATTTTTCTTAATGAGTGAGCAACGTGTTGATTGGTTAGTCAGCTCAGGTGTAAATACACTGTTAAAGTGCTTTGAGTGGTCATCAAGACTAGAAAAGCGCTATATAAATACAAAACCATTTACCATTTACCATTTAAAAATATCCCTGCACAATTTTTTCGTACACATGCACAAAATATTTCTTTAGTGGCAAATATTTAAAACATGCATTCAGATATTTTTTACGTGCAAAAAAAGGTGGTATAGAACTGCAGGCTGTGAAATTATCTGTGGACACACAAGCTCAAAATATGAATCACTGTTACTCAAAGTCACTTGTTTAGATTTTTAGAAGCCATAAGATAGATAGTGTTTTTACGGAGGACCAGGGGCTGCAGCAGTGTGTCATAAACAGCCTCAGCTGGCAGATAGGAGCTCGCCCTGCTCCTCCATATGGTCCCTTTCTAACTGCCCAGCATGAACCCCTTCATACTGCTCAATTCTTATCCAATCAGGATGCATGATTCACTTAGTTTCAAGTCTCCTTTGGTAATAATTTAGCCCTGGCTATATGTGATGTGTGTGTGTGTGTGTGTGAGACACAGAGGGACACAATCACATCCATACGACGTCTCCACCAGCATCATTCTTTCAAATCCGGCTTAATCAGTTTATCTGTCTGCTCATGTTCCTCATATCCGGTACAATGAGACGGACATTCTTTAGATGATCTCAATCAGTGGCTCCTGCGTTTTGCTCTCATAACTCATGGTGTCGCAGAGCAGCCATGCACCTGTGGACATAAAACATGGATGGATTATGTTTACCCGAAGCCACAGGTGCTGGCAGGCTCACGTAAGTGCTTTATTTCCTCTGTGTGAGTGTCCTCAAGATGCTAATGTCCATCCGTGGATCAGGTCTACTTATCCCTCATATTTAGATGTCATGTGCATGGCTGTTATCTAGATGGAGGAGCACCCATCCACAGACACACACACACACACACACACACACACACACACACACACACACACACACACACACACACACACACACACACACACACACACACACACATACATATAAAGCACACGCAGATGCATTCGAGCACAAAAACATACACACCCCCACTTGACCACAGGTTGCAACACCCTGTGGCCTCCTGAGTGCTCCTTAATCCTTTCACTTTGTCCAGAATATCCACCTCTGCCTCGGCTTTAAACCCTGCACCCCCCGCTCTGAGGCCAGGGGCCATCAGCATCACAAATTGCATGTTGTCACATCCGATTCATTTTCACTGTCGCTGGGTCTCGTCCTCTAGGTACTGGAGATGGAGCACAGTGGCTAACACAATTTCTAAGCCCGCTGACCAGAACACAGCAGACCGGTCACGTGTGTTACTAAGTGACCTGAACTTTAATAACGACAATTTATCAGTTGCCCTGCTCTTTAGGAGGAGCAGCTTGTCTCTGGTGAGGGACTTGGCTCGGCTATAATTATATTTATAAATCTCTATCTCCCTGATCAGGAACTGACCCTATGTATCAGACTGACTTCACACACACAGCATCAACAACTACCCAAATCCTTTCAATCATTTCTTTTCATTATAGCTTCAATTCCATACTGTTTATTTTATTCAGTTTAGATGGGAAAAGGTTGACCTCATTTCTCTCACTAGTGTGTCCCTTATGCAGATCCCTGGTGCCATAGCAACAAAGTTGCCATAATCATCATCATCAAAAAATTGTTCACTAGGCCCATTTATGTCAAAGGAAAAGGAGACTTGCATTCAGTAGCTCACCCAAAATACATTTCAACATCCAGCAGATCAGCAGTCACATTTTCACAGACAATTCCTCCGTCAATATGGACACATGCTGAGACACTACTGGATGTAGTTTGGGGATTGGATTTGCAGTGCTTTTTAAATCAATTCATTTAGTTTCAAAATGAGATTGTTGTCCCATGTCTGAACAAGGCCTTTGACTTCTTTCCTTCAATTATTTTTGTAATCTTCCCTATCATGAAAGTATAAAGTATAATCAATATGTTGAATGACAACGTGTGAAGAGAAAGTTCTCGTTTTGATGAAACTGCAGATAAATATTATCAGATTCTCTAGTTCCTCTCAGCTCTACAGGGTATTTCAGTGTGTTTCTTTGTGCTAACAGCTTAGCACTAAAGTCCAGACAGATAGTTAATGATAATAATAATAACAGCTTGAATTTATATAACACCTCTCAAGAGACCCACGGATGCTTTACATGTGTCAGTGGGGACAAAAAGAGAAAAGAAAAGAAAGTAATTTGCACAGAACAGGACAGAAACAAACAGCACTACTGGCAGGGTGGAGCATTAACTGAGGCCAAAAGCCTTAGTGAACAGGTGGTGTTTGAACAGTTTTTTAAAGATGTCCAGAGATGCAGCGTTGCATATTTTGGCGGGGAGAGAGTTCCAGAGGGGGGGGGGGGTCTGCGACACAGAAGGCTCTGTCTCCAAAGGATTACAGCTTGGTGTTGGGGATGGAGGAGGTCAGTTAGATAAAGTGGGGCTAGGGCGTGGAGGGATTTATAGTGGATGCAGGCCTTGATTGGGAGCCAGTGAGATGAATGAGGGTCGTGGTGATTTGCTGCCAGGGTTTAGTGCAGGTGAGAACCCTGGCGGCAGAGTTCTGCACATACTGAAGTCTGTCTCCATTACAGTTTTCCAGGCGGCAGGTAATGAAGGCATGAATGAGGGTTTCTGCCACGGAGTCGGGGAGTGAAGGCCGGAGTCTGGAGATGTTTTTTAGATGAAAGAAGGCGGATTTGGTGACAGGATTTGATGTGGGATTGGAAAGAGTCAGGAATGACACCCAGGTTGGGGACCTCGGGGGATGGAGCAGCAGTCAGTGACGAGGAGGAGATCTCCAGCCTTCCAAGCATGAGCTCAGTCTTCTTACTGTTAAGTTTATGGCTAGCTGGTGAACATAGTGGAAGATTAAGTAGCCAAAGAGACCGATATTTCTCTCAGGAGCACGTGGAGAACAAAAAAGAGCAAAAAATAAAGATATAGTTGGAATTTCTTTTTTTTACATATACCTAAATAACTATTGCAGCTGATTTTGCATCATATCGGCTGGACAACAAATTCACCACATCAACTCAACAGCTGTTAATACAACATTTAAGAATGTCCCTAAGTCCCTAAGAAAAACTGTTATTACAGCTGAAATTTTTTTTTCTATTGCCTACTTTCCCTACACACCCATCAATTTCACAGCACGCCTTGAACCAGGGAGGACATTTTTTTTCACCCAATAGTGCTGACTTCATGTGTTAAAGCATTCAAGCACAGGTACAAGAACACAGTCCCTCAAGTACCACCCACAAATATTGCCAGATGTGTTTGTTACAGGCACCAGCCCGTGCACCGTTCTCTTATTCTCTACAAGTTCCACAACGTCTATATTTAAAACACAAATTCTCAGTGGTTAAAGTTTCATTTTAACCACTGAGCACGATCAAGGTACCCAGCAACATAAATCTGGCCAAATGCAATCAGATGTTAATACACTAAAATAGGAAACGCACAGAGCCACGGTTGCTGTGCCAGCTGGAGCTGAGAGAGGCATGGTGGTGTCGAGGAAGCAGTCCTCACCATGCAGCGATCATCATGAGTACTGGCTGTTCTAGCCAACAATCAAATGGTATTTTCAGTATGTTCGAAAGCGTTCACCTACATGATTGAATAATGGGTCTTGAATTTTTTTTTTGGAAGACTGAGATGCAGCGTAGACTTGGATTGAAAAAAGAAAACTCCCTTATCATTCTATGAGATTGCAATGAAAATGAAAAATTTGGCAAAGCAGAGGCAGAGACAGCGAGGTCTATTATGACACCATAATGAAAGCAAGTGAAGGATAGACAGGGAAGGTGGAGCGGCAGAGGACAAGGGAGCAGCGGAGAAAGTGACAGGGCATAATTAGATCTGCTGCCACCGGCATGACTGAGGAAAGGGAGGAAGACTAATAAAACCCTGCCACGACCAGGACGCTCTTCCTCCAGCCCTCTCCGCTGGATGTGGCTAAATAGATACTTTACTCACAGAGCATAATGCTTTAATGTGGCAGCATGAGACAATGTTTAATCAGTGTCAGTGATCTTATCATTATGTGGCTAATGTTGACATCAAATTGATAGAACCACTGAAACCCACCAGTGGTGAACAACATTCTGTTTGTGGTTTTTCAGATGGGTCTATAATCTCATGAGGCCTCTGTCTGCAGCATTTACACCCATTTGGCTCCAGATGTCACGGCTGGTTAGCTGCAGGACACAGTGCAACTGCAGAGTGGGGGAAGCACAGCAGGAGGACAAATATGGAGGAGGAAAGGATATAGCAAAACAGAGGAGGACACGAGTCCACACATTTACACATATGTACATATACTGCTACAGATGGAGATATGAGGACTATTGCAGAATTTATGTTAATAACTGCTTGTGCACAAAAGTAATCTGACCCATTTTTAAAGGTAAAAGCAGTGAAATTCTCAATATTGATATTTAATAATGTGCAGTGCAGCTAAAATCAAATCATTGAATTCTAACATGCTGCATCCTTCCATTCACACTATATTTATATGTTTACACCTTTATATAAATATATCTTAGCAAAGCCTCTCACGATTTCTTTGCACCCAAGTATGACGACAATAGAGATCTGGAATCTGGAATCCAACTCAAAACTTGTTGGTAAGGGTGTTGCATTTTGGGTAATGTAGGCACACGATTTTTCGAGAAGAAATCATTTGTGCTATAAAAAGAAGACTAGTGTCCCAATCAAAGGGCTGCAACTTTGGAGGCTGCATGTAAATGCACCAGAGCTGCATTTTGAAAATACACTGCTTGTAAATATGGACTATATGATTGCAGGATAGGCCATAAACCCTGCCTCCTCCATGTTAGTGGGTGGGACATGGACCAAACTAAAAAGTAAAACTACACAACAAGTTTTTCCTCAAAGAGTGTTTCTATCATTTTAGGTAGTTCTTATTACACTGAAGTTTGTTCAAGTGATAATGTTTCAATCAGTTTGGTTTTAATTTGTTAATTGATGCGATGAAAACGGTTTAAAACGTTGTATAGACACTATGATTTCAAAGGCTCCTTCAAATGAGACCAAAAGCAGGATGTGACGTGTACTGGACAGAGCGATCAAGGTTAAACCTCAGTGTGGAGACACACATATATACCAGGTGTAAATGCTATCAGGTTAAAAACCATAGAAATCTAGATACAAAAAGGTAGAAAGAAAATAAGGCTTTAGAGATTTCTTTGGGGCACTTGAAGAGTTTTGCAGGTCTGACTGCAAGATCAGCGAGATTTAGACTTAGGAAGTCTGTCGGAGAAACATTTGTTTGCAGTGCTACTCACAACTCAAGTATATCATCTGTACCAGCTGCATTAATCTGACCTTTACTTGACTAGTTTCACTAAAATGTGACTGTGACCTTTATTTTTCTTTATTGGTTTATTTGACCTCTTTCAAACAGAGGCTGAACCTTGAGTTGATGCCACTCTTGCACCTACACTGCCAGTTCCTCCTTCGGGGAGGGGCATCAGGGCAGGTTCAGCTGAAAAACTAAGGATTCACAAAGAGGCCTGCAGGTCTCACATTATTCTGTCAGCTCTGACAGTGATTTCAGAGTGAGGATTGCATTTTTATTCTGTTCTATTTAATGCTCAAGACAGAAAAAACATACAATTATTGCTTACCAACTCAAACTATGGGCCCCCAATTTGAGCAATACAGCCGATGAAACCGAATCATAATTTCATACATTTTTTTAAATGAAATGTCTCTGTTGCGGATTGAAGCTCCTCCAGTAAAGCATGTAGCCTTGTTTCATCTTTGGATACAAAAGACGACTGATCCAACTAATCTCCTCTTCCTGCTTGCACTTTTTACGGATTGTATTATTATTTTGTAGCATCGCCAATAAAAAAGCAAGACGAGAGAATCCCCAAACAAAGCCAGGGGAGGACAAAAGGAACACAATGCATCTGCTGCGGCTGAAAAACTCTTCACTTTTCTTTGAACTCCCTACTTATAAATTGCTCAATCTCTTCCTGCCCAATCATCCAATGATGGAAACAGAAAACACTCAGGTCGGAAACATTCGAGAGCACCTTCGTGAGCTTTCAAAGATTCAATCCCTCAATACTGCCATCTCTCAATTTCTGCCACCCTCGTGTTCAGCCAAAAGCCTTCGCACCATGCAAGAATTGATTTCTGACACAACGGCAGACCAACACAAATGCACCTGCACCCACACACACAGACACGCACAATGCACAGGCTGTGTATAATTGATGAGCACAGCGGTAGGGGGAATCATGAGAGGACCAGAGAGCTATCACATTGAAATTGGCATTCGGCCGACCTTTCGCAGCCATGCCGCCGTGTGTGTATGCATGCATATGAGTGTGTGCGTGGGCACTTGTGTGTGGGAGTGTTTACGACCCATAGGTGGCAGGGGGGGATGTTTGAGAGCTGTGAAGACACGGAGGGTAATGGCAGAGATGATGAAGAGAGTATTCTTCGGGGATCCTTTGAACGAAAACAACAATGATGATGGGAGAGATGAAAATAATGCTGAGACGTGAGACAGGAGTCGTCTCTAATGAGAACGGAGCAGCAGCAATAAACCTGAACAAAACAGGAGAGACCAGCCTCAGAGGATCAGAGGGATGTGAGTCAGTCGCTCAAACATGAACCTCTCCTCTGGTGGCATTTCACATGAGCAATTAGTGGCATGGTGTTGTGTTATTGACACGTATTCACCTAACGCATGCAACAGCTTCACGACTCCAACGCATATTCAATTCTAGCTGCCACTCCAACTTTGTCCCGGCTCCAGACTGGCCGTTGGCGTCGTCCCTCGCTAAAAGGCGAGCTTGTCTTTTAAAGGTCTGCATGTGCAGCTGTAACCTTGGGCAACCGACGGCTTTTAAGGCTGACAGGCTCGGCTGTAATGTATGCACATGTGGCATTTCCCATACATTAGGAACAGAATGTCATACAAGCTGTGCAGCCCGGGGAGCCCAGCGGGGTGTACTGGGCCGAGATTTGGTGGATTTTCTGTGTGCCTGTGCGCATGTGTCTGTGTGAGTCCATAAACAAGGTGCTCAGGTTTATACGGAAGTGAGTTGAATCAATCTTCATCACCTCCCTCTTTAAAGAGCAACAGCAGGGTGTGGAGGGGGGGGGGGGGGGGGGGGGGAGGGAGGTACAGATGAGACATTGAGGAGGAACCTTCATGCAAAGCCAGCTTCTGTCACGGCTGCAATCACCCTCATCAACTCACACTGGTTTGTATCACTAGAACCATCTGGCAGATATTAGACTCTGGTTACTCATAAAAAGAGACAGTATAACACTAGCTTTATTAGTCCACTTGGACTATATGCAGTCGGTGTAGCTAATGGATAACAATGGAAACCATTATCTCTGGTATCTAATCTCGAGCGTCCCATGGAAGAAAGATAAATCAACAGGAACTTAATTCAACTGTCACCACTTAAAAAAACTACACTCTGCATGTTGACTTATCATTCTTCCATGGGCACATGTTTAGGTTTGGACTACTTATGTCTAGGTGTTGCTCAATTGTCCTTATCCATCCTAACCCTTGAGTCCTGGGCTGTTTTGTTCTGTTTTTAAATGCTTTTGAATAAATGATTAAATGATCAATGCAGCAACTGTGAGATGCCAGATTTCAGCTTTTTGTGCAAAATGTTGATTATGGTAGAGAATGAAGGACCGAGAGATGAGGGATACTCGATTGTGATCTGGCAACCCTCAACTTCCACCTGCATGAAGCTTTGCTCAACAGCTGCAGCCTGGCAGCAGCAGTGGTGGAGTCTGTGATACGCGGTCCTGAAATTGAACCAGAGAGTATTTATTATTTAAACTTTTGGACAAAATCAATATCAGTTTATATTAGGCATAAATTCAAGTGGGCGAGTGTGAGCTTGGTTAATTTAGGATAAAATGCTTCTAAAGTAAATGAAGACATCAGATCCTTTGTGAAGTAGAGACGTGTAGCTGAGCTCAGCAAAAGAATTAAATCAATACAAACATCTCTCCAGTTAGAATTTAGCTGCATGAGAAGTATTTACTAATTAATGAATCCCTCAATTTTTAATGAGTGGATCAAGAGTAGAGTTCTTTCTGCATCTGGGTTATTAAGACATGAACATTATTAAGTGAATTAACATCAGCTCCTCCTACTGATCTGTTTGTTAAGGCAACATTTTATTCTGAAAATCCTGAGCAATACAGACAGGTGAGCCGCCGTCTCTCGGGTTCTATCCTCTGGAGTTGTGTTGCACAAATGAGAGAAGGACAGATCAAAAGAATCTCCAGTGAGAAGTCAAAGTGGCTCACAGCAGATGGTTCATCAGAGCGGAGAACTGTGATAAAAGCCCAGTTTTAGTCAGTTTAGACATTTCAGCAAACACAGTCAACTGAAGTCAAGTTTCAGTTTGGTGCATATATATATATATATATATATATTTCTCAAGGAAAGAGATGGAAAACAAGTTCACAGATTATTTTAGACATCTGACAAAAAATACCTCCACCAAAGATAAAAAACAAATCTAAACCCTTGCATTCTTCTATCTACCAGGTGATACTCAATGAGCTAAAGCCCGAATAAACTGGAACCAGAGCGTGTTCTACCAAAATATAAAGATTTTATTTACAATGCATGATATAAAAGAATTGTCTCTATTCAACTAGATCGCAGTAAAAGAGGCCTAAATATAGGCCACACTAATGATGGGGGGCAAATTGCCCAACTCAACCCCCAAAATGAAACAGGTTGCACTTTAGAGAAGGCTGGCGTTGACTAAAACAAAAAGGTGAAATGGTCACAAAATATGTTGCCACATTATGACTAAACTACCACTACACACACAACAATGTCAAAGAATTGGATCAGGAAAAACAGTGCTTGGCTCATCTAATAACAGAAGCACATTAATATTCAGGAAAAACGTTTTACAAAAAAATGTGAAAATAAATATTGCTCCTTCCAAAACTGGAAGTAATTTCACTCAGTAGGAGACATGTAGCTGACTGGCTGCTATTTATAAACAGCCATGTTAATAGGGGCTACAATTTAATAGCATTTTCATTATGTTGAGTATAAAGTTAGATTTAGTTCCTCAACAAACATCAAGAATCTGACAAAGCACACTTTTAATAATTATCCAACAAATAATTTTGCTTGATGCAATTTGCTGAATGATACATTTCACTATCAACAGCTTCACTATTAAAGTCATGATTCTAAACATAAGCAAACAAACAAAAGCAGGCCTCAGGCCTCATCTCTCTCTCTCTCTCTCTCTCTCTCTCTCTCTCTCTCTCTCTCTCTCTCTCTCTCTCTCTCTCTCTCTCTCTCAGGTGTGCCTCAATGCGTGCCACATTCCATCTACTGTGTGTGTTGCAATGAGTGTTGATTCAGGTGCAAACACAGTTTGAATTTGTCACAGTAAAGACTATGTCCGCAGGCTGGTAAATCAGTGTGAGAGCGGGTGGAGATCTTTGCATTAATATGTTATCGTGTGTGTGTGTGTGTGTGTGTGTGTGTGTGTGTGTGTGTGTGTGTGTGTGTGTGTGTGTGTATGTGCGTGTGTGTCAGGACCATTTTTGAGCATAGTCCTGTGATGAGGACATTTTGGGAAAGTGAAGACATATTTGCTCTTCTTCACTTTTTCAAAGGGGTGCTTGAGGGTTAAGACTTGAATTAGGGTGTGATTAAGGTTTATGTTAGGGTTAGGGTTAGGGTTAGGGTTAGGGATAGGGTTAGTGCATGGTCTCACTGAATTATCCGACAGCCTCCACCTCCCTGCTGGTGGATGTGAGTAGCACAGTAATAGTAGTAGAAGTATGTGATGGCTGGTCATTGAGAGTTTGACCCATTACCTAATATACCCATCCATCCTCACAGTGTGTTTGAGAGATTGACGCAGGGCCTGCTTGTGGTACTGTGGGTGGTCCAATTGATTTGAACAGTTTGGCCATTTCCCAAGAGTGCTGCATCCTACCAAGAGTCACAGCCTGGTGTTGTGCTGGGTCAACAGCAGTGTGGCTCCACTGTTTTTGCTCTATTGAAGCCACTAGAAGCTGTAAAGCTCTCAGCGTGGTCCGTGCTACAACCCACACAACCTCCTCTGCTGGGGAATGCAAACCACAGCAGTTGATGAGTGCACACACATCGTGTAAGCCCCAGTGTCGTCCTTGCAGGAGTTTTCATTGCCTTGTGGACTAACCAACATCAATGCACAGGAAGGACGAACATGTTTATCCTTACTTAACACAAACAGTGATACTTTTTGTAAAGGTTTCAGGTCCAGACGTCATTTTGGCTAATCTCCATTAACTGCTATTTGCATATGTATGCAGATCAATGAATTTCAGTCAATGTGTTTCGCCTCTTTTGCTCTCCACAAGGGCTGTTTTCCTGCGGGCAGCCAAATCCTGCTCAAACTAGAAAGAGGAAACCAGAAAGCTTCCAGCCCCAAAATCTTGTCCACAGACCGTCCTTCAATTTCAGAAAGATGTGGGAGGAAAACTATTCTTCTATTTAACAAGCACTTGTGATTAGACCTGGGGAGAAGGTTACACATTGTAACCCAGGTTCTATGAGTACAAGCTCAATCCTCCAAACTTCACGTTGAATTACCGGATGCTCGGTATGACAACCATATACAGGCAGTACTCAGGCAACCTGGTGTGAAGTGAAACCTTATGTCTTTACTTCCTGCTCATAGATGAATGTTTTCCTTTTTTTTGTCATGTTCTCTTCCTCCTCAGTCGTTTTCTAAAGCCCGACAATAATTATGTCTTGGTTGTGTTGCATGAAAAGCTTCCTGAGAAGCGTGTTGCCAATTTTAGTGCCACCCACTCTGTGTCTTATAATTATGGCAAACATTTACTAATGACAGTGGAGCCGACATGAATCCAGAAAAACTGCAGAAACTTGTTATCATTAATAATTATCAAATAGTGGGAGCATAGAAATCAAATTTTCTGTTGTCGGAGGAACACAAAGTAAACATAAATTGATTTGACCTCATAGAGCAGTAGAGTTATATAAAAATAAAAGCCGAACTCCTGTCAGTCTTTCAGTGTCTCTGCTTCTCTCAATTTCTCTCCTGCCCATATTCCTCTTCTCCCCGGGGTCTTGATCTGCTCTCTCCACGTAAACATTTAGTTGATTGTCTGTTGATTCATCTGTCTGGCTCTCCAGGTTGCTGTCTTTCTCACCACATGCCTCTCCCAGCATCACCATTAACCCGCTGGCTCGCAGGCCACCGGGGAGTCTAGCCTCAGCAGCTATCCATCATTGCATCCAGGAGAAAAGAATTGCCCAGCATTTCGACTGGATGTCTCATTACAGGTGCCAGAAATAGGACTGAAAAAAAACAGACCTGGGCTGAGAGGCGTTGCTAGGCAAGGATAAACCCCAAATGTCTCAACAAATCTTTTTGTCATTAAAGGCCTAAATAATTGCAGCGTGTAATTATGGGGTGTTCTTCTGTCCTTAGTCATAATCAGCCTTTGCAAATAAAAAAAATAATGGTTTCCTGTGAGCACGTTATATAATCAATACATAAAACGTGCATGAAGCTAATTCATTTTGCACATCATTGTTCTCCCAGTATTTTGTTGAGTTTCAAAAGGGCATCTTTAATTACCTTTATATAATCCACCAGAAAGCAGGCTGGACATGGTAAACAACAACAACGCAGCTATATGAAAGAAAAGATGAGGCATTTGCATAATCAGAATTCTGCGACGGTGTTCCTCCGAGGAGAAACAAAACAGAACCACAATCAGGACTCAACAGAGCAAGACACGTGAACCCAATTACTGAAAAGTGGGAGAGCATTGCTGCCTGCAAGCACACAGCGACACAACTGACACACACACACCCACACACACACACACACACACACACACACACACACACACACACAGGAAGGACGTATACAAGCGGAGACACAAAGACACAGGGGGAAAAAGGCGCATTAGAATTTATATTAAGAGTCCAATCCTTGCTGTTTATTGTGTCTCTCCCTCTCTTTCTACCAATTCAATTTCATTTTCAATCATGTTCTACTGGGACTGAAGCAATTTTATCACTAACACACTCTCTCACACAAAAAAATATTGTGATGAAAACCTATGCAGCGAACCCAGATTCAACCTGCGTCCCCATCACCTGTGTGCGTCTCAGTCGCACAGGCAGCATCTCTCGCTGGGTTATGGCAGAGGTTGGTTTCTATGGCAGCTGCTGCAAAAGGGACAAGTGGCGACGGCTGACAGAAGAGTGAACTAGTGCTAAGACACCCCCCCCGGATCTTATTATCAGGTTACTGGTCCTCACCCACTGACAGTTTTTTCTTCCTCCTCTCAACTCTCTATTTTGGTCTCTCAGCATCTTCCTCTCCCTCTCTCCAAATGGATTTTTCCAGCAGGGGCCACATACGGCCAGATGCTCGTCGGCATCGCTTCCATTCTGTCGCCATGAGAACATTTCTCCTTTTATTCACAATCCTCGGAACAGCCCTGACCCCTGTCAGTTTAAAGGGAGGGAATTAAAGGCGGAGAGTTTTTGGTGTAAAAAGGAGACGCAATGTCCATCATGTGAGAAAAATGATGTCTACTGTGTCATACTACAGTGGAAATATTTGTGTCACTGAAGAATCCATGTGAAGAACGAAAATCTGACACCACTGGAAATACTGAGATTAGAAGTGGACAGTGTTCAAGAGTCTCCCCTTTCCACCTTGCTCTCGAGATGTCGTCACGATGGAGTGGGAGGAGCCCCCAGGGGCGATTTCAACTTCTGAAACATCCACGCACATACTTACATGAAGTCCAAGCTGTTTTCAGACATGAGAAAAAAGTGAAGAACGTAGGAGGAGATTGACTTATGAGACTATAGCCAAGTGTTTCTCTTTATCGTATGTTATTGTGTTTACTTTTACCATTTGGAACAATGTGTTGAAAAAGAACAGGGGTTTGACTAACACTAAACCATTCACTGTAAAAAGTTTGGAGTGACATTTTTTAAGCTGTGCTTCCACTGAGGAGCTAATGAGCACTTCCTGCTAATAGCAGGCTGTTGATAACAATAAACTGCACAAATATTAAAATGGACCGGTATCTAATAGAGCAGACTATCTGTCCGTTTAACTATTTTAATTCATTTCAAAAAACGATGAACCTGCTTTAATGTGCTTTGTGTGTTGAGGATTTTAAAACACAATTAACGGCTAATTAATGTCACATAAATATTCATAATTGAGATGTCATATTTTGGAAGAACATTGGCTTGTTCCATGTAAATGTTTTCCTCACAATTTGTCCAAACTAAGAGGTGAAGAAGAAATGGGAAAGGTTTTATTTCACTGTTTCCCGGACAGTGATTCATTAACTTTCTACAAGTTGTGCAACATGTTTCTTACTTTGTTACTTCTTTACGCTCCACTATATTACAGACAAACAAGCAAGGTTACCAAAAAACTATAGAACAGCGGTGGTTATAAAACCTGCGCCTGCTCACAATATCAGTTCATCATGTTGCCAGCGAGATATACTGGAAGGGTTATTGGGGAATGGAAAAATGAAAGGCATTCTGAAAGAATGTGGCGATGGATTGGTTTGATGGAGACTAAATTCCTGGATATCTCTTAATACAAAGTCTGCTCATGGTCCATTTGAAAGATTGAAGGCCTGCCTGTCACTTAATTCTTAGAATAAATGAATTTTAAAGCCGCCATCACCGTTGAATTTTCTGTCACTGTGCTCCAGACGGGACGTGATGAATCAATCCTGTCACTGCTAAAGCCACTGCGACGCAAATGCCCGTGCACGTGCACAGTGCACAGCCACGGTTTGGGAACGAAGCCAGTAGCCAATCAACGGAATCAATTCCTCAAATCATGCCACAGTTTCAATCAATAATTCAAAACAAGGCCAGAGCTCGTAGGGAAACTAATTTAACTCAGAGGTGTGACATCATTATCATTAATATATACATATTACTGTGTACAGCTGATTTCGTATGATCAGCTGTACACACACACACACACACACACACACACACACACACACACACACACACACACACACACACACACACACACACACACACACACACACACACACACACTCTCTCTTATTCTGGAGGAGCCTGTGTTTTACACTGCTAAGGTTTAAAGCAATCGCCGTGGAGCCACCTCAAGTGTTCTTCTTCAAATCTCCTCTTTATTATTGTAATGGAAAGAGAAGCACAAATGCGACAGGGCTGCAATTCACAACATAATTAAAAAAAAAAACCTCTACTAGCAACCACCACCCTCATCTACACACACACACACACACACACACACACACACACACACACACACACACACACACACACACACACACACACACACACACACACACACACACACACACACACACCCTCCTATAATCCCTCTCTCTGTCTTCTTTCCTTTGGTCTCTGTTTCCTGTCAGCCGTCCAAGCGCAGCGCGGTAAACAAAATACTTCAACAAAAGCCCTCACACAATGACAATGCGTCCGGTCTACGCACATTCGGTCGCACACATTTTATCATCTCAGGATGTAAACAAACACACACACGCTCGTCCCACACATGCACAGAAGCTCACACATTTACACATGCTACGATTTAGTGAATCCGATTTAATATGTCTCACTGAACGTTCAACTTCCAGAAGGCTGCTTCGAGGAAAAAAGGCTTTGGCATTGTTCCTTGTTTTCCTCACTAAGTTCCTTGCCGATATTTTATGAACAAATACCATGAAGAGCAAAACAAATTTAACAGAGCAAGGAGAGCCAGAAAGTATCTCTGGAAACATTATTAGAATATGAAAAGATCACATTTAAATAACATGAGTTTGATCCGCAGGAGTTAATTAAAGCACAGTTTGGGCCTGCCAAATGGAATAATGGTGTGTTCCTAATAATAACGCCGTGCTCTGTCTCACTGAGACAAATGAAAGCCCCTTTCCGCGCTGAGCGTTTTGAGGACTTTCATACCTTTGGAAAGAGACTGGGATCTGAAGGAAAACAACGGCCCAGTCACACCACGACACATTTAAGAGTGTCAGCAAACAGGAATGCGCTGCAGAGCTGGGGAGTTTATGTCTTTTTTATGTGTGTGTGTGTGTGTGCTGAAGAATGCAATAGATGTTGTGCAGTATAACAGGTTAAAGGGCTGAAGTGAGCAGTAGAAGCATCCAATCATCTGCTGCTGCAAACCTGCTGCATAGCTTCCACATTAAAGAACGTATACAGGCTCTTTGAAGCCACACTGTGGGAACGTTGTCGGTGAGTCAATTCCCCCGATTTGACAGAAATATGTCATTCACGACTCCCTGGGGAAGACTCCTCTAATTTGGTGATCCACTTTTCCTTCAGAGCCTCCAGGAAGCTGGAAATTCAAGAGCCTCCACATGGATTGTTGAATTTTGTTATAGTTGCTTACTTGACTCTGTGTCATCCTACCTCAACTGCCATCTTCACACATTTAAGAATATCTGGTGGTCCCTCCTCTTCCTCTACGAAGCCAGTCCGTAGTTTTATGTTTCACTGTTTAGAGTGCACCATGTATTTGGGTGCACTGCATATTATCGTTCTTATATTTTTTTATATATACCATATCATCATTCTTGTCACTGTGAATGCGCGTATGCACTAAAAATAGCAAGTAGCAAGTGTAAGTATGGAAGTTTGCAAATAGAGAAACAACATCTGTATGTCTTGGTGTGTGTGTGTGTGAATCTCTATAGGGTTGTGTCTAAAATTGAACATGGCTTCAACAAATGACATGCATTACATTACATTTCGTTTCACAGGCGCAGAGAAAATGAGAAGTGTATCAAACAGTTTTCTTCTTTTGCCGATGAGCTCATTATGAAGCTAGCGTAAGTTCAGTAATGAAGACCTAACCTGCATATTAATCAGCTGATTGTGGGCGTTCCTAAATGTCTAATCAGGTCGGCCGCGGTCTCTTTCAGCCAATCATTCAGCACCTGTCAAACTTTAAAAATCCCTTCTCCTCTCTTCCGCAGTCAGCCGTCTTTCAGTGACGCGCATAACCCCTCCTCCACCCCGATCTCCTCCAGTCTCCAGCAGAACATTCATCACCTCTACTGGATCCCGACCTCAACTGATCGTATTGTGTCGGCAGCGATCATGGACCTTGATGATGGATCCCAATAGTATCAGTGGATCATGACAATGGATCGTGGATTACGGCGGCACCCGATCATGGTGGCAGCTGATCGCGGACTAAAAAATCATCAAGACTGCTTGACAATATACCTATTACTCGTGGCATCCATTGTACTTCTGTCCGTCCTGGAAGAGGGATCCCTCGCATGCGGCTCTTCCTGAGGTTTCTACGTTTTTTCCTGTCAAAAAGGTTTTTGTAGTTTTTCCTTACTCTTGTTGAGGGTTAAGGGCAGAGCATGTCACAATTGGCGAAGTGCAATAGGACAATTCTCACGAATATGGGCCATCCAAAACAATCGATTGACTGATGGACCACCACCAGTGTCTAGACCCCGGGGGGGGTATTCCTGTTCGATGCTTTGCTCCACCCCCTTCTAATCCTGATGACATCTCACAGGGGTCTGAAATGCCAAAGACTGTAAACATTCACATTACTTCTGTGCGTTTGTCCAAATAAACATCGTTAAATTGAGAATCAAGTCTCTCCTGATTGAAATATACTGGTCCACATAAAGGTCCCAGTATTAAGTAGGGGTTAGTGAATGAGCCTCAGCCTCACTGAAGACTCTTAGCTCTTATTACCAGAGAACGACTGAGGCTGTAAACCATATAAAATGTTATAATCTAACCCCCATACCTTAAGTTAGGTTCTCGCAGTAATTTAATCATTTTGTGTGAATGCACTTAAGCTGTCTGGTTACATCTTTGATCACGTTATCGCACACTTTACCTTCTCACAGTGCTGCTTACGAGGCAAAGGTTAGAAATGGCAGACAAATTGTAGACGCTATAATTCCCATGGAAGCAGGCATCAGTCGTCGTCCTGCCTCCCTTTCAACCTCCCTCTCCTCCTCGTGCTCCACTCTCAAACACTGTAATGGAGAATTCTTAACAGCTAATCTGATTTACATGGAGGAGGGAAATTATGGACACACAGTGCACTGGCAGCAAAGCACCGCTCGCCTCTGTTCTCCCTCTCTGCATCCATCCCAGTCATTACATTTAGGCCCATAAATGGCTGAGCTGTCACACAAGCAAATGGAGCTGCCAACATGGGAATGGGTGGCGGGGATCTGAGACGAGGGATGCAAGCCAAAGAAATAACAATAATGCCAATATGCAATGTCTAGGGGAGAGACGTGAAGGCAAATCAGATCGAGTCAGAGGAACATATCTCAGACCTCAGGTGTGGTGGGCTAAAGGGGGAAATGTGGACCACAGAGCCAGAACATTCGTCACTGTCAGAGCAGAGAGCAGAGGAGAGGGAAAAGAGCATCACACCACCCAGTTTATGCTTAGGTTTGAACAAATGCGGCGTATTGTGCCGGCAGATGTGAAACCATTTGTTGAGTCACTCCGAAAGAAAAAGATGCCTCTGAGTTTCTACACCCAGAGTGGCTCGGAAAACATTCAGGCTTTTGTAGTCAGACGTTTTCAGGTGTTCCCCCGCTGTTAGGACGGCAATATTTTTCTGTTATTCGACAGAAGGAGGAAGAAAACACAGATACAACCAAACAACTTGCAGTGGTGAGATGTAGACAGGGGGGGGGGGGGGGGGGGGGGGTTACCCTTTTGGAAACAGAGGTAGAGGCACTTTATTTACCTGAATAATTCATACAGTTTCCCCTCTGCATTTTACTCATCCTAACTTTCAGACAGTGCACAGGCAAAGACTGTTCCAAGGCCAAGGCCAAGTCCTCACCAGCTCAGAACAAGTGGTGCCTCGTCTCACCTGCATTTTAACCTGGGGTGTAAAAGAGTATATGCAGTGTGGGGAAATTCATTTTCATTCCAGGAGTGAATTCAATTTATTTTCTCTTTGTCTGAGTGATATCAGGCATGTGCGTGTTTAATCTGTAACTCCACAGCGGTGTGGAAGATGAGTGGTGAAATTTGAATCTTTAAAAGCCACTTTAAAACAGCAGGATCGTCACATATTGACATTTTCGTGCATTAGATTGACAGGTTTCCGTCGCTTGTGGCGAAGACATTACTTACATTGTCTATACAATTATAACAGATCAATATAAAGCTCTATCAGGGCTCATGTTGTCCTCTGTTTTACAGAAGTGATAGAGCTTCAAGTCCCAGACACTAATTACATCCTTTTTCCCCTTTGTTCTTAAACTCCTCACCAAGTGTTTGCCTCAACAGGTTGCTATGACAGCAGATTGTACAGGCTACTGTATCTATACAACATTTAGTAATAATTTAAAACAGGATTAATTGCATGTGTGAAGGATATACAAGTTCACCCGTTTGCATGCATAGATCCTGATGCTGACACACATGGAGGGGGATGTAAATGCAGGCAACACAAAGGGTGTGATTACTGATTGATTGAGATTATTGATTATAGATTTAACACATAGGTACACACATTGACTGACATGGCAATAACACGGTACAAGTGAAATAGACAGATGTCAGGAGCTGAGAGCAGTAAAATCAGTGAGTGTGAAGAGCTACGTCACACACTGTGGAGGTTCTGTGTTTTCTGTATGAAGTTGCTTTAGGCAGCGTGCACACACACACACACATACACACACACACACACACACACACACACACACACACACACACACACACACACACACACACACACACACACACACACACTGTAAAATAAACCTGGTGCTCACACAGTGATTTTCTATATAGTGATCAACCGAACGGGAAGATAACTATCCTCCTATTTGGAGTTGAGTTCTTTCCTCCTGATTGACAACACACCCAATTACCAGCAGAGTCGGCAGAGTCAAAAACACCAAGGCCACAAAGCATCCAGGCCTTCACACTCTAATCCTGTCACCACACTGCAGAATAACACTATTAACTGGGTTTGGTATGCACCGCTGTCCTGTGCCGTTTCATAGGCTATCACACCATTACCTATCTGGGAGACAGCCACAAATGTCACCATGGTTACAGATTCATTTATACATATTCTGTGTTTATATTCCCCTCTCTCCTTGTCAAAACCTGGTACCTATATATAAACGTTACTGACAATGTGTTCACAGATTGGAGTGAGTGATGCTACTGGCGGATAATTTGGCTTTAAGCTTTAAGCTTTAAGACGCAGAGCGATCCACTGAGGTCACGTTAACTCACACCTTCATCACCTGCAGATTATTCTTTTTTAATTTTTCAAACTTTTAGTCTTTAAACCGGTCACTGCAACCATTGACATCACTTGAGGCTATTTATTTACATTTAGTTTTGAGCGATATATTTATATATAAATTATATAAATTATATTTGTTTGGTTATACATATTACTTTTTCATTAACGTCAAAGGTTGTTTTGTCATAACATCAGGGGTGATGCAGCAAATGCATCAGCAAATTCCGACTGTGGTAAAAACTGAAAAAAGAAATTAGCTACTGTTTAGTTATTATTATTTTGTATTTGTGCTTTAACGCTGTCCTATTGTTTCCCTATTTACTTTCTTCCTATTGTTTGGCTACACTTTCTCATTTTGAATATGTAAATCTGTTACTGTTAATAAAGTTTGTTATTATTATCCATACAAAAATGACCAAAAACCTTTTTTGTGCATCTTTCTTGAATGTCTGTAGAACACATTGTTACTTGAGCTGTATTTTGTCAAAAGTTTGACAGTGACGACTGTTCAGTTAGTTTGTGGATGTGCAGTTTGTGTGTCAAAGGAATAAAATAAAACAATTTCCCTGTGTTTGGGTACATTGAATGTACAGCAGCACACAGTCACATTATAAATACATCCCTCTTTTTCTCTCTCATATTCAAAGATTTGACTGTGAAGGTAAACCTGGCCCTACAGACGCAGCCCGGGGGGCACAAACACAATAACCTTCAGTTGCATAACAAAACTAATTATTCCTCCACAGAGACACTGAATCTCTTGGCCGGTCATATGTGGCCTGATATTGCTAAATTGAACACGAGCTCCTAACTCAATAACAGCTCATAAGTGTAATGCAATTTGAGGCTTCAGTGGAGTGGAAGGGGAATAATTAAGAAAATCCAAGACCGGCAAAGCAGATGAGATGTTCCTGGTGTGGACCGACATATTTCTGCAGGCATCATTACAATCATCTTCATTATCACCACACGTATTAGTGAAGTCTCTCGTTATTCCCTCTGACATCACCATTTAAAGTTTGCTCTGACTCCAGCAGTCTGCTCAAATTAAGAGTTCTGTCGGGTGCTGCACAACTCGACCTGGATGTCCCTCCTCTCTAATTCTGCCCGCCACTATTTTCACTCTTTCCGCACAAGTGCATTGATTTGGAAGCAATATGCTCAAACTGCGTGGGACACAAACAGCATGGAGTTGGAGTGAGGAGCAGTGGAGCAGATGAGCGGTGAGAGGATGGGAGAGATGCAGCAGACGTGGGCAGGTGCCTACCTGAGGTAACGCAGCGGTTCTATGGTCTCAGCCTCTGCCTCGGCTGAGCTGTGGTTCATCTTGTCCATGTGTGTTCAAGCCAGCACCGTCTGAGCAAATGTGAGAAGGGAAGAGCTGTGTCGCTTCAGAGAAAACACTTCCGTTGCTCTCCTCTCTGCCTCTGCCTCTCCTTTTTCTTTTCCTGGGAATACACTGAGAATGTAAATGGGCTGTGGCTTTTGATTGGTCCAGACACAGGAAGATAATTACTGGCTGCTCCACACTGAATCTTGCCTCTGTGTCACTGCCTCTCTGCCTCTCTGTCTCTCTGTCTCTCTGCCTCTCTGTCTCTCTGCCTCTCTACCTCTCTTCTCCCCTGTGGCCCCAGCTCTTTCTCTGATAAAACCAGCTGGATCTCTGGATCAGCTGAGCTCGCCGGGGAAAGACAGCCAATTAAGAATCAGGAGGCACCGTGCACGCCGGCCGATTGGCTCAGGCTGCCGCGAATCTCAGCCGTTCAGTCATCCAGGGTGCAACCCCCCACCCACCCACCCACCCTATACCACCCACCTCCCTTCCCTCCAATTCACACAAACACACACATTCCTCGGTGTTAGAAGGATCCCTTGATGTAGAAAGTAGAGCAGGCATCAGAGTGAGGAAACACTTGACTCCTCGGTGAAATCACCATCACCTCATACGGTGGTGGGAGGTATATGTGAAGCCCATTACCTTGACATGATAACAACACCATAGCACCTGAGTGGGTGCCCAGCAACCCTTTAAAGCTGCAGCACAAATGATGGATGATGTGAAAGGGTCCACACAAAGGAAACAGGATCACCGTGATTCGACTGGATTGGTTTGAATTATTGCCTCATGCACACTACGCAGCTTCAACAGGATCACAAGACACTGTTACATAAATAGAAAATGAAAAAGAAAGGAACCATGACAACTCGTTACAGCTCCACCAACAGACGTAGTTTTGTATCGCACGTTGGAGGGTCAGTTATTGTCTTTCTACCAGGTTACACAACTTAACCTGGTGGGAAGATGGAATTCCTGCGAGGACAACAGCAGAAAAACACAGGTGCAATGTACTGTTGGTACACTCTGCCACCTAGGAATTAGAGACTGCTATTACAGTTTACAGGCAGTCATTGCCGAGAGGCTGTAAAAAAGCCATTAACAAAATGAGACAATCAGGGAAATTGGTTTTAGAACAGCGGCCTGACGAAGATGTTGACTCCAATACAAAACCAAGAATTATAAAAATTTGGAAGAATTATAAATTCAAAGAATTGAGAGAATCCCTGAGAGTAAATGGCAGAGATATGGGACGGAACTCACTGTAAGAGCTGTGTGTTGTGTGAGTGTTGATTTAAGACCGACTTGAAAACAACCTATGAGTTTTGTACAGAATCTACAGAGGCTCTGAGGGTTTGGATCGACTGAAGAGCTCAGGTCTCGATCCAGGAGAATAAAAGACTAAATATTGGAGAAGTAAGTAATGTAACCTGCAGAAAGGAACATGATTCTTATCACATCAAACAATAAAAGGTAAGCAGAACTCATCTCCTCCTACTGAATAACACTGATGTTTTATTGTCATCACACAGTAAAACCACACTACTGGTTGTTGCAAGTTACTGTGAATATCTTTCAATGTGCAATCCTGATTGCATTGTAGATACAACTGCTATTTTAATGTATCCCTTGTTTTTAAATTGCTCCTATTAGCTGTTCTTGCATGGTTTTTGGTTTGTTTTGTTGTTGGGTGGTAAGCAACAGAAAACTACTGAAAGGATTCCCACTAAAGTTGGGGAAACGATGGGACATGGGTCTGGGAAGAACCCATTAAATGTTGGTGCAGATCCGTTCAAAGGGGAAGGTCCTGGAATATGTCTCGTCACCCTGCGATACAGAGCGGTTTTTCAGCATTTTCTTAAATTTCTCAGGGAATAATTTGTGGATTTTGATGAGAAAAATCCGGCATATTTCAGAGACAGGTCTCTATGACTGTGTAATATGTGTAATACATATCAGAAGAATAATCCAGATTTTAAACAGATGTTTTCATACAAATGGTCTGTTCTCAGCCGGCACTAAATGTTTAATGAGGCGAGTAGTTCAGGTGATGCTGATTAAGAGATATGCAGATTTAGTTAATCTTCAAAAGTTTAACAACTTTATTTGTATAGCACTTATCCAAACAAGGTTACAAAGTGCTTCAGAAATTACATGGCAAAAAAAACTATAAAGTATTTAAATTCCATTAAATTTTGAGCGCAGGAGCAGCCGTGTAGCCATCTTATTAAAGCTCCGTCAGACTGGTTGTTATAATGAAAATGATATTAAGAGGTAAAGACTCAAAATATATCGGCATCTGCAATTTCCTGCGCTCACTTAGTGTCATTCTAGTTACTTCTTTTGTATTGATGCTTCTTATTCTTTCTGCTTTAACACAGTGAACACACACATTGCAGGACAAAGGGATTCTCTTATAACGTGTCAGATACCAATGAAATGTTACAACACAATAATCAGGCAAAACAGTCCCGAAAGAGGGGTTAAAATTAGTTTTATTATTATTTGATAGAGCAGGAAAAAAAAATTTAAAAAAACACATTCTCATACATTGTTTTCATTTCCATTTGGGCTGCACTGCCTTTTAGCAGTATCTCGACCCAAACATACGGAATGGTGATATTGTCGTCAAGCAGCAGCAGCAGCAGCAGCAGCAGCAGGCAGTAGTCAGGACAGCACAGGGTTACACTTAGCAGGGCACAAAATGACGGGCTCATACCATTTTGCTTGTCTTGCATCCGGAGGACGCTGGCTGCTACCTTCTGCCTGTCAGGAATGTACAGACGACCTGGAAGATTTCAAATGCTACGGTTTTTTTTTGAAGCAATTTCATCTTTGTTTGCTAGTTTCCATCAGCGACGCATGTTTATTGTGAGTTGCACCGTCCTAAATGAAACCCATGTGTGCAGTGATGATAAACTTCCACTGATGCTCATTTGCCTAATGACACATACTCTTACAATGTCACATTAGACTGTCACAAAATGGATCAGTAAGGAAATCAACAGGGCAGCAGGACTCCAGCTCTGTAATTACACAGTGATGATAATAATGAGCACTCTGTCAATGTGAAGAGGATAAAAGACAGCTACAGGGTATTGAAGGGTGGTCAGCTGTTTTTTTTTTTTAACATAGCGCTTACCAAACATCCAGATTTATATTTGACCCTTTTTTCACTGCTTAAATTAAATATATCAATATTTTACTTTACTATTTTTAATTTAGTGACACTTTGCAATAGGGGACACATGAACACAGCGCCATGGATTAAGGAAACTGGACCACCCTGACCCCGGCTCAATGCAATTAATGATGACAGCACATGATTGTGAAAGAACTGAACTCCATGAGCGCTGTGGGGACATGTTGTACATCACTAGCTTATCCTGTGCTGCTGCAACCTGATAAAAACGCACTATAGCTCATGTGAAAGGCATAGTTAGCTCAATTCAACCTTAGGACCGGACATAAATCATACACACCTTAATGTTAAAGACTAAAGAGACGTTCATGTCATGTGTTGCTATAGGGGTTTTTGCATACTACATTCTGAAAGCTGTCCAGCTCCTCCTGAACCAATCGTAGGGCGAGTGGGAGCCAATGGACACAGAAAACAAATGGTTTTATGTGGAGATCCATTCAAACTTAGGGCATATATCTTTACTAACATGACCCTATAAATAAACCCAGAGACAGTTTGTCTATAGAAGAAAAAAATAATGCACCACAACCTATGACTAAAAGCAAAAACAATGTCAAAAATACGACATTCCTTACACCCCCTCAGTTTAGCATGATTTCATGTTTATATCTAGAGAGGGTTCAGATAAACTAGAGACCTTCTAGCAGAAGGGATTCCATTTGGGCTCCACTAGTTCTTTGGAAGGTTTTTTTTTTTCTGTTTAACAATATTCAAGAAGAATAGTCCTCCTAACATATGCTCCCCGTTTTTACATGAGTCAGTGAAACCTTAAACATTATTCTTCCTCGTCTTAGAAAAAACAAAGTATTTAAAAGTAGGCCACAACATGGAACCCAGCAGATGTAAAACCACCTCTACAGTAACATTAGCCTGTAAATTCAGACCTCGACAATAGGCCACTTTCCAAAGTATCAGGGAGCACAATATTCAATATTCCAAACACAGTATATGACTCACAGAAGAAAAAGACAAAATCCTAATATTCAGCCATACAAAATAATCCAACACGCATCAACTTCTCTACTATACATGGCGTAGGTTAGAGAGAAGAGGCAGTCTGTGTGCAGATAGATTATTTTTTACAGTCCTTTTTTGTTTTATTCATTTTTGCAAAGCTGAAGCAGTTATTCTGTGAATGATCCTTGAAGCTCAACCACAATCCCTGTGATGAGGTCTTCGGTGAAGTTCAGTTTGACCACCACATGGGCCTGAGTCTGACGGGCTCAGACTGGAGGGGCAGGACCTAAGGCGGATATTTTATTGAGTATGAGAGGGATTGTTATTCTTTCCCTGCCTAATCCAGAGGCAGGGCAGCTCAGGGATTGTGTGGCAACTTCCACTTGGTACAACCATGAGGGTCAACCGATATACAAGGAGGGAGAGGCGACATCACCCGAGAAGTTTGGAAAATTGTACACGCCAGTGTTTCATCCAGCCCTCAGGAAGGTATCCAAAATTCTGTTTGACAATCTCCTTGTATCCCAGAATCCTGAGCTGTTGCAGCACAACTCCAATTTGGGAAGCAGGACTCAGGTATGAAAGATGGTGGCAGAAAGATCTGAGGAGATTGAGGAAACACCTCCATCCCACAAAAAAGAGGCTGTTTATCCGCTGCACCATTTGGCCAGAGGCATAGAAGTCCATAGAAAGGATTAGAATGATAATGAGAATGGCTGTTATTGATATTAAAAAGATAATAGTTATGTCAGAAAAAGAGTAAGATTGCATTATTTCCATGTGTTGGCTGCTTGGGAGATAGAACGGGAGGGAATCATGTCCAGCAGGTACTCTCGCTGGCGCTCCACAGCAGAGGTGGTCTTATGAGCAGACAAGCTGGGGTTCACATAGGCCATGGACACACCTGTAAGGAAACAAACACATCAGTTGTTAATGTACAGGATATTAGTGACAGCAAGATATTACCAGCTGCTTTCAGACATGCACTGAACTCCAGATTTTCTCCTGAAACTATAAGGAAGGGCTGTATGGGAGAACGCAAATGTCTGAATCAGTTGCTGTGGATGTTCCTCTGCCAGGACCCCAGTAAAAACTCTGGATGATGTAACTGATCATAATATTTTGACCCAGGTAAGAAGAAGGCAGAGAGAAAGGAAAAAACGGCATAATGTGAGATGAGTGAAAAAGGAAAAGCATTATACCCCCTACCAGTAAAACTGCATTTTTTAGGATTGAATTACTTAGTACACAAACAAGTCAAAAACTCTAAAGGAATACTAAACAAAAAGGCTTATCCTGGGAACATGGAAAGAAAGAAGGAGGAGTAAGAGCATCAGAAAGACATCCACCTCAGAAGAGTGATTACCCCAAAGAGGAGCAGAAAATGAGATCCAACCGGTCTAACCTCCTCTCATCGTGTATATACCTGCGTTGCCAATGTTCTGCTTCCTCCAGGCAGCCACGTTGGCCTGGTGACTGCTGCTGCTGCTGCCGGCGCTGACCTTTGCCCCCTGCTGCAGCAGACGTGCTGCAGCATGCTTACCTGGCCTGCTTCCCAGCGCTGCTGACACCGAGTTGTGCAGCTGAGAGGAGGTGAATGAGTGGACCACACCACGAGACCTCACCGCAGACTGGATGCTGTGTGACAGCTGACTCTGTACAGAGAGACAAAGAGAAGCACTGTGATTGAATGTGGAAAAAAATAACAAACCACAGTGTTGGTCCATGAGAGTGAAAGTCCATGCTAACCTGCTTAATGGTGGAGTGGTGGGCAGACACTGGTCTGTGCTGCATGGCAGCCCTGACCTGCTTGTACTGCTGGGAAATCAGCACCTCACTCTTGGACATAGAAGAGGAGGATGAGGTGTTTTTAGAGTGAGAGGAGGAAGAAGAAGAGGCTGCCTGCTGCAGGATGCGCTGTTCAATCTCCTGCTCCTGTTGGAGTGCTTTAACAAAGGCTGCCTTCAGACGAGTGGTGTGCTCAGCCTTTAAGGCCTTCTTCTGATTAGATGACATGCATTGGTCACACAGGATGGTCCCAGCCTTCTCTTTTCTCCAGCGGGAGGTAAAGTCTGTCTTACACTGGGCACAGGTGTATGGCTCTTTGGGAATGGAGCTGGCCATAGCAGCAGCAGGGCCCAGATTGCCTGTGTAAGAAAGAGCTTTTTTTTAGACTTTATGTACACTATGACACTCAAATACAAATACACCCACCCCTGCACTACAACATCCCCAAAGTAGCCAGAGTGTGACGATCTACTCACCCCTGCCGTGCATCTCCAGAAGTTTTTGCACCACCTCTTCTAACCCCAATAAGTAGATGAACTCATTATTCGCTGCCGAAGGCAGGAAGTTGAACTCTGGGGCAGGAGGTTTGGGTGGAGGAATCTCCAGTAGAGTCTTCTCCAACTGTTTACGCAGAGCGAGCTTGGCAGCCGCCTGTCGGCTGGCTGGTGAGTCATTGATGTTCGAGTTAGGTGACATCGAAGAGCCCTTGAGGCTGGTTGGAGAGGCCTGGATACAAACAATAAAGTCAAAGTCAGGAATGACACACTGGGATGTTCTTCTTATGGCTGACCAAAAGAAAGACAGCATTGCAGTGTAGTCTAGCAATGAAAAAAGGGTCCAGCATTTCTATAATAGCTTTACATATAATAATTATTATAGTGTCCTAACCTGAGGGATGTTGACCATGATATTACTGTTGGCCACATTAGCCACCCGTATGAGTCCCTGCTGAATGATCCTCTGGCCCTGGACCTGGACATTGGGCACAGAAGCCCTCGGTGCCAGCAAGAGTGGAGGGGGGCCTGAGCCGCTGTGCTGATGCTGATGCTGACGTAGACTGGCTATCTGTTGAGGAGTAACTGCAATAGGCTGATAACAGCAGACAAACAGAAGAAGTCATTAGACATGAGACCCAACAGCTGAAAGGAACGTGAACAACTGACAGAACTTAATAAGGTTTGTTTCAAAAAGGTGAGAATATGGTGTTACACACTAACCTGGGCTCCTCTGACCAGAGGTGGCATGACAATCTGAGAGTTGTGTTTGGACGGGACATGTTGCCCACCCCTCACTAATGGAGGAGGGATCACCGTGCCTGAGCTGCGACCTATCATCTGATAATACAAGAAGAAAATAACAAAAATTGTACTTTTTTAAAACATTCTTTAAAGCTGAATTTAAATGAATTTATAAACAGTCAGCTCCTCTCCGCTGTATAATGTACCACAAGGCCATGTGAATTCACAACATACGTCTCTAAAACACTAGTGGTGGCAGGGGGCTCTAAGTGTTATAACTACCTGGAGGGGTCCTTTGCTTGATGTGATGCTTCCTCTAACCAAAGGAGGAGGAGTGGCTACTGAGCCAGTCGCCTAGAAGTAACAGGGTATAGAGTTTGTGTTTAAAGCTGTTTGTGTTTAAAGATACAAATAAGCTGAAATGTTTGATGGAGAATAAGAGGTGTGTGGTTTAATATAACCTAAAAAAAAACCTAACAAATGCATCAGGGTACAATCTATTGACTCTAGCGAGATACAATAAAAGAAAGAAGAAAAACAACACAACACATTCTTTACCTTCTGCACATTGCTCTCCTTCTGGATCTGGCTCTGTCGTAGTTTCTTAAGCAGCACTAGTTTGGCCTCTTGGAGTCTCAGTTCTTCCTTCAGCGTTTTGATGATGCGCTCCCTCTCTTCTGGAGAACTCTTCTACATAGACCATAACAGAAATAAAATTCTTAGGGGACAAACAGGGGAAGTTTATTGTAGTTATTTTCAGGTTTTAAGTAACTATTTCTCAGACAGGGATAACAAGGATGACTAAGGTGGTTTATAACAGATTAAGTCAGTATATTTAAAAGAATCAATAAAAAAAAATGTCAGTATAAGTAGTAATAATACAACTAATACAAAAATATGCTTTCAAGTTTACTATTGAAACCATCAACAAATGTTTGTGTGGGAATAGATGCTCCCTTCTTTTGATAATGAAGTGATAAAGATGTTGAAGCCGGTGGACAAAACAAGAGTTTTGTACGAAGATTAAATTCTGTTTCCCCACCATCAGTTTATCTGTGTCAGTCTTTGTGAAGCAGTGTCCGTTCATGAGAGGACTGGATGGCTCGTTGTCCGATAACACAATCACATCATCTGGTGATGGTGGCTGCCGCTCTTTCTTTATGTCACTGAGGGGAGATGACAGAAGATAATATTGATTATTTGTGGATGAATGATAAATTATATTTCAGCAAAGAATGTTGAGGGTTAAAGGCAGAGGATGTTGCACCTTGATAAGCCCTATGAGACAAATTGTGATTTGTGCATATAGGCAATACAAATAAAATTTGATTGATTGAAAGAATGAAGATTCTATTACATTTCAGTCTAGAACACTGTGTTCACTATCAGCTGCAACCAACTGTAGTTGTGTCTAGCGTCCAATAGATGGCGATATACAATAACGATTTTATCTTGTGTCCTAGAGCACATTTGGGACACAAGACAAGAACCAAGAGATCAATAAGGGTGTAATGGCGACTGAGGGAGATCACAACAAGCCATTATCTCTAGAGAAAGGTAACATCGACAGATCTCCTGCTCGCTCCCAAAAAACACACAGCAGAATCAGCCACAAACAACATGCAAACAAATTTCATTTTAACTGCATTGTCTTTTTTTTTTTTTTTACAGTAGGAAATGGTTTAGGGCCTTTGAAAAAACGAGCCGCTGCTTTTTCTGAGGACTAGTGAGAACAAAGACCACTAGCCGTGTGCTAAATATGAATCAACCTGGAAAGGGGTGGAGATAAGAAGTCGGGGTTGGTGGCAAATTTGCAGCGTGGGGACAATGTCGGAAAATAAAATCTGCCTCTATCACAGCAGGAATCCTGTCCGGTCTTGAGAGTTGATGCATTTGAAAATAGAAGCCGAAGAGATAGCAAGAACTGGTAGAGGCTGATGTAAGGCAGTGGTCGTGATATATAAGGGGTTTGTATCATAACCTGGGGTTATGCATGCACACATCCAGGGAAGTTATATAATTGTTCGGGCCTTGCCGTGTGAGCGGCTTCACATCTTCGAGATCAGGCCCAGTGTACCACACAGACAGGGCCTCACCCCTCCCCTACCTCTGTGGCGAGGCCTGAGGCCTAGCCGGATCGGCACAGCCTGGGCCTCGGCTCTCTCCTCCCTCCCAGCTGCCGACACCAGAGTCACAAGCTGAGAGAAGCGGAGGTCCGCTGGAGACACTCGAGCGGGTGACAGTGAGGGGGGAGGGGAATACATGGCCAGGAGCCAACCTATTGTGTACACTCTCTCTCACTCAGTCACTCACTCAGTAACTACTTCACACACCCCACCCCCATCCTTACTTGTTCATCTCTTATACTCCAACTCACTGACTCAGTTCTTTTCACTCTTCCTCTTGCACGCTCCGGTCTTCAGACACGTTTCCCTGCTATCGACTTTCACACAACAGCTGTCGAACAGACACTGCTCGCTCAGTTCAACAAGGTCATCTATGTAACAATAACCATGTCATTTATACTTGCATTTATAAGATAAGATTTTCAGCAGCCTAAACGTTCTCAACACGAACCACAACAAACAGTGTGTCATAACATAACTTTGTCCAGCTATCAAGAAATGAATTAAACCACGTATACACATTATACTGCTGCATCCTGGAATGTAAGATGATTCTGGTACATTTCCATCCAAATAAAAAAAAAAAAATGTTTTTACATCCTGATACTTTCAGAACACTGCTATTCTGAGAACACTCAGGCAGTCTTCCTCCACAGCACTGTTTACATTCACCATATATATCATAAACCACGCCAGACACCACGAGCATTCGAGGGGAATTGAAAGCTTCAGTATCTCTCACAAAAGTGCAATGGGGACCCCGTGCTTTGACTTGGCCTCTGATGGCATGACAGACTACCTTGTGGTGGTTGCTACTAGTCTATTGAGAACAGCTTACACAAGCATCGCAACACACACCAGCTTGGTTATGTAAGGTCCAGTGTTTCTGCATGCCTTGGCTTCCCCCGATCATGGCTTCACACTGACCCCACAATGGGACTTACTGAATCAGATGTTTTTAGGTGCAGTGGGTGACTGTTAAAAATGCAACCCAGGAAGGGGCCACTTTAAGCTATTTAAGGCTCTTAAAACTAAGGAAATACATGGACTATAAATAGACCTGGCAAAGATCGGTTTCAATGTTTACTAAAAAATATGTACATAGCAGGGCTGGGCGTTGTGGCCAAAAATATTCATATCGGTTATTATCACAATCAATTTCTGATCTTTATTTCTTTCAAGTTTAAATATTGAATTTGAGTCTTTAAGTTTTGAGTGTTCTGAGGCAGAACATTCTAAACAATTCTGTGTGTTGTTCCTGTCTGTGGTTGCACAGGCATATTGATATAGCTTTTTAATACAATTATATTGTGATAGTTAGTGTCATCATTCCCTCAACTAGCCCTACCACACAGCATGTGAAAACTATTAAAGGATAAAAGTGAATACCACTTATTTTATACATGCTCCCATTGAAGACGTTCCGTCTGCTCAGTTCTGTTAATTTACTGCCATGTCAGGTGGGAAATGTTGCTTGAATTTCAGGTTCTTTGTATATTTATACAAAGTTGGCCGACACAGACCCAGTCTTATCAATAAGGTTGTCACCTTGCAGTGAGTAAGCACACCAACACATGCTGAGGGTTAAACAGGGGCCAAAGGTGAAACTTCAGTGAACTTCTTATATACCGAACCGAAGGCAGAGCCAACACACTCCAGCTTCAGCTGAATCACCTCTCGTCTCCACTTTAACTGCCATCACATCACTGTGTGTGTTTATCGCTCTACCAAACACGTCACATGACATCAGGCATTTCTCTGTGTGGTCATGTGACACACCCACAACCCCTCCTGGCCCCTCCTTCCTCCAACAGCTCCTTCCAATGTGGAAACCATGGCAACGGCCAGTTGGAACCAGTTTGTGACACATAGCCTTCATTTTGTGTGAAGTGAGAGGCAGAGTTCAGGTGCTGCTGTGGGAGAAAATGGAGCCCAGGCCTCAGGAGCCTCAAACTTTTTAAAATGGGGGCAGGCTGCTGAAAACCACACAAGCGACTTCCTGTCAGGCCATTTGCTGGTGCAAAGTTTGTGAGAAACCAGAAACTCCAATAGACAGATCTCTGTGCATAACCGCAAACTGTGCAAGCGTTTACTAAATCCAAGGCCTGCAGTACATAAAACAATCCTCAACAAGTTCTCAAACAAACTCACACACTAGATCACACATCACGTCCCTTAAACTCAGATGATTATTCAACATCAATGAGGCACAACCATTCCAGAAGTAAACCTCTACATCTTCTTCCCTCACAGACACAAACATGTTTGTAAACAACTTATAGTGCATTTTGTTCAGCTGGAAATATTAAATGGTTTAATGTGGGCAAAGTTGGCTGAAAATGTCAGCATTTCACCGATTTTTGGTCGCACTCTGGAGCCTTTCCAGTGTACAGGAATAGACGGTTTAAGGCTAAATGTTTATAGTATTCCTTTCAATGTTTCTCATAGACTAATAGGTTTGACAGTATCATGTAAACTGAACAATATATTCCTTATGATGAACCTCTCAGCCCCTGTTCATGAAGCACCGTTCATATTACTTCAGGAGTTCAACACACAAAAACATTCAGTAGCCAAACCAAACTCTAAGCTTTTCCTTCTCTAACCTTTTGGATGTACTCATGTCGACGGGCTCGTCTCTGGTCTGCACCTCCACCTTGATGGTGGCCTTCACTTCTCCAGCCTTCAGGATACTGGTTGCTACCTTTGCAGCCTGATCACTCTTTAGCTTGACACCTTCGGCTCCAGATCCCACCAGGTCCGGGGGAGATCCAGCTGAGTCTTCCCCATCCAGCTTCACTCTTTTGCCGTCCATGTCCCCGAGGGGCCCAGTAGGGGTTGCACTGTCCTTCTCCAGAGCCCGCTTCTGGCTGCGTGTTAGACGCACTGCCTCCTCTGACATGGCTGCTCTCACCCTGGGGAGACAGAGGACAAACAGTTACAAACTGCCTACATACAGTTACAAGACATATCACATAGGTGCAAAAGGTCTCCAGGGCAACATAGAATTATTATCAACGGTAGATGTTCTACATCTGTGAGCATACACAAAGAAATGTTCAAACTGAAATATATTTTTTATCTGTTTCATCATACTGTAGCCCACATCTCTGCTTTACACTACTGTGCAGGTTCCTTTGAGCAACTTATTCACTTGCAAACCTGCCTCTCTATTGCCTATGAGGTAACCATAACAACTACATAATTAATGTTGCAAAATTTCTGGAGGGCAGCACATGTAGTTCATTTTTAACATAAAGTGGCCAAATCATGTTAATTAAGAAACATATTTTCCATTACCAGTACCTAACTAACAGAGGATGTCCTGAAATATGATGTGGAAATGACGTCCAATGAGAGAGTAGAAGTCCTTGACCACCGGTGTGAAATAAACCATTTCGTTAAGTTGCGTTGGCTGAGGTACGATCAGGTGTCTGAAGTTAACATGGTGGAGCAGAGAATACAAAAGCTTGCGACAGTCCCAATGCAATTCAAAATTGAGATGATAGAAGTTGACAACAGCAGGTGTAAGCCCTGCAGTGATAACTGAGTTGAGAAGCTGCCCTTGTCTTAAGTTGCTTTCAGACATGCACTCCGGTGGTGTGAACGAGTGAGAGGCTCCGCAGTTTCAGCCTCCTTTCTCCACCTGTCCTCCTAGTATAAAGTCCATAGAAATTCAGGACAATTCAATGTGTGAACCCAGCAGTGGATTCACCGTAGCAAGTTGGGGGGCTGAAGGACACCAAAATGAAAAGAAATAAAATAAAACAAATATCTCCTTGTGAAATAGCCAAGTCATACATGTAGAAGACACCCACAAAGATGTCAAGAGAGTTTGTGCTGATAAGAACTGAAAACACTGTCAGGATCACGTGATCTCAGCAGCAGAGTTAATATGTCACTTTGGGTCTCTGTCGGCTGCACCCGGTGCACCCGGCACTACCTCTCTCCTGAATAATACGGAGGTGGACAGAGTGACTGATTTCTAAGCCACATCTAATATGAATTTACAATATTACACAGGTTAAGACGGAATTTGATACTTAAAAAAAATACCCATTATCTACATTTTTTCTTTCAAATTTTTAGGAACTTTTAATCACATTTGGTTCCACGTACTGCTGATATATTAAACCAGGGACTAGGAAAGATTGTGCATTCAAATCCTGCACTTGTATTTACATGAGAAATTTAGTAGTGATGGTCTACAGAACAAAAATGCAGAACCCCAACCTGTTTGATTGATAATAAATATTATAAACAGTTAACTTTTGTATTGAAGCATTAATTGATACAATTGTGAAAATGTCCATCACTACACAGCAATACAAAGTGCTTGTTTTGTCTGCTCAACAGTCCAAAACAAAAAGACATTGAATTTATTGTCACCTATGACAAAGGAAAGCGCTAAAACCCATCTCATATTTGTGTTAGAAAAACCGATGAAATGACTGATAATCAAAATAGTTGCTGATTCATTTTCTTTCAACTTATCGTTGCAGCTCTAGTTCGATTTAGCTGATATTTCCAGATGTACAAAAAAGGGACAACTCAGAGGTTTATGGACGTCTCCCGTCCTAATGCCAGAGCCCCAGATGCTGACCCAAATCTCACTCAGTATAGTAACAGCACAGGGTGGAGAGACCCACTTAACTTTCTGGGAAAAACCTTTACACAGCAGAAAATTTGCACTGTGCAAGATCCAGCCGAATGAAGGCGTGCACTCATTTTAGAGCAGAAAATAAGTCTTGACTGGACATTTTATGAAATATGAGTCTCACAAAAAGAATTTGCACAAATATGAACACGTGTGTTTTTAAAGATTGCAACAGCCTGTCTTATAAAGAGTGCATGATTACACACACACACACACACACACACACACACACACATTTCTGAATTCAGAAAGCTGACTCAAAGTCATTGTAGTCCAACATGACATAATGACAGCTCCACATTACCCTATCCCAAGATTCAGTAAGTAAAGGTAGAGGTTTAACCCCTGGAGAGACAGAGTGGCAGAAGGGAGGGAGAGAAGGACAGTGACGGCCACAGAACATTCCAAAACATGTCTACCAGGCAACAGGGGGGCAGACATATCAATGACATGTTGACTTCTGTGGTTCTCAAGTCACTGACAAACATAACGAGTCTGTCATCCAGAGCCCACCTTTAGTTTGACACTTTTTACAATTATGTGTAAAATGTGGATAAGACACAAGCATCCTTGACATTTTACAAGATGTTAAGCTGAGATGCTTGCAATAACTCAACCAACCACACCCTAAACAACTACAACAACACAGCTAAAAACACTGAATTCTGTGTTAGTGGAGGAAAAGATTCACCCTGCTCTGGTACACAAGGCCAGATGTGCCCTGCTGTACCATCCCTGGAAACAAAGGCTATCTATCTGCCAGAAATGACAGTCTGTGCGTGGGTGACTGCATGCATGCCCATATACCACACACAGTGCTTGAGAAACCATACTTTACCCTGTGAAACTGTACAAAAAAGTGGCTGCATATTGCTTAACTGCAACAGCGTGGTGGTGAACCGTGTCATGAATAAAATGACTAATCCCTTTGAGACAGCGCAGTGTCAGATGTGCACGTCACTAGGACGGCTGTGGTTGCTAGTTTTCTTCTTGAAACGTCATCACCATTAGTGAAGCCACACCACTCACACAAGAGGGCACCTTCATTATATGAGAGTTTATCTGTACCTAACCATCAAACAAAGGAGTCTATGCTATTAAGTGCGAGACCTGAGAAGGTTACAGGGCAGAAGAAACTTAGCATTAATACTTCAAGCGACCAGAAGCTGAGATAGTATTGCACTCAGATACTGTTGTTGAGAGGATTGGTGATGAGAGGAGGAGGCATGGGAACAAGCAAGAAAAACAAACCTAAAAGCGTCAAGGAAAATTCATGAGGAAAAAGCTAATCTCTCTGTCTTAGTTGAGTCAGTCAAATTTAAGTCATATCAGATATCTGGATCTCTGGTTTTGAAAACTAGGATGCGTTATCCATCATCCTTTACTAAAAACTAATTTGATTAGAATGAGGACCTCAGGAATTTGTATTTCATGGCCAGACAATCAACTGCCAAAAGATCCTGAATAAATCAGTGTCAGTGGCCTTCCTGGCAGTTTCAATGTGCTCCCAGCACCATCCAATGTGTAAAACCAAGTGAAACTGACACTAGTATCTCGAAAACAAGTTGGACATCAAGTGCAGCAAGAGATGCCTACAGGGAAGTGGTACCCCATATTGCTCAGCCTGGGTCTCTGCGTCTTAGAGTGGCCTTCAGTTCAAGGATCAGCTTTGCCCATTGTCCGCGACCCTTGATAAGTACACCACTCAAGTATCCATCAACCCTGCCATGCCTGCTCACATTACAGCCGTTTGACTTCTACTACACACAAAGCCCTCTCACTATGAAGGATAGGCTCCGATTACAGGAACCTATAAAATTATGACTTATCTTGAAATCAGGTTTTAAAATTATCTGCTCCCAGATCAGTAACTACGAGTTGCAGCCTGCTGGAAATCTGCAACAACTCCAGCCAACCAGAGCACAGAATGGGGTGATGGTGTTGAAGATACACGTAGTGGTAAGATTCCCCCTGAGTTTTTACATTACACATATCTGTAGTGATTTGGGGAAATCAAGCAATAACCATCTGTGTGAGAGACAGGGCAACACAAAATCGGTGCCGCTTACATTAACTGCATCATGCTCGTGTCTGGCTGGGACTGAAGAAACAGAATGTTTGGCTAGTTTTCTCTCAGGCTTGGAGGGGACTGGACAGAAACGATCTCTATACTTTACAACTGTGCTGTCCACTTAAGTATTTCTCTCTCCTCCAGTGTGATGTGTCATTCTGTGAGCAAGAGGACACAGAAGAGCAAGAGAAATACTAGTCAGGGTTTCTCCTGGTGAAAGATCATGTAGTGTGTGACCCTACGTCGCCAGTCTCGTGTAGTTTGAACTCACAACTGCACAACTCACAACGACTCCCAATCACAAGATCATTTAGTGTGAACTGTGCCGTGACCTGCCGACTTTGAAGTCGTGTAGTGTGAACTCGTCTTTAGGCATTCGTTAACAGCACAGGTGACTGTCTGGCACCACACACACACCAAATGCCCCCCATTGTTAACAACACCACTTTAGCTGCTTTCAGACGTGATCTGCGTGCAAAGTCCGGAGAAATGGCTACGGAGTTTACCAACCGTTTGCCTTTCACACATGAACAATGCAGCGGGAGATTCTCTGCACAGACGCGTTCGCAACAAATCACATTATTCAGGCGAGTGGTGGAGCAGCCGGCTGCAGCAGGCAGAGTCAGGAAGTACCGTATTAACTCCATTGCGGAGATCCTGTGATTTTCTTGACAACACAGACACCGTTGTCAGTTCTTATCACCACAAACTTTCTTGACATCTTCGTGGGTGTTGTCTATGTGTATGGCTACACCGGGATATATTTGTTTTCTTTCTTTCCATATTTGCATCTATCGCGTATTAGCACTCGTGGTGAATCCAGCAGGGGATCCCCTGTCGTGTTCACACATCAGATTCTCCTGAATTTCTACAGACTTTATACTAGGAGACCAGGTGGATAAAGTCAGCAGAAACTGCTGAGCCTCTCACTCGGACATTTGCGTTGACACATGCACCTCCTCCGGGGAAAAGACAGAGGATCTGTGGAGTTCAGTGCATGTCTGAAAGCAGCTTTTGTTATCAGGTTAGGAGTCATTGCTGTGCCCCTCTCTTTATTAAATAGAATAAAACAGAATACCATTAGTGTCATTGCAAGTTTGCAATACAACATTAGACTGAGAGGGCAGACCGGTTATGTCGACACACAATTTTATCTTCAAGATGTCCATTGTGATTGCTGGCAAAATATATCATGATGCATGCAGCTGATGAGCACATTAATGTCATAAAAGCTCACAACCATATGAATGTAATATAATCCAATAAACAATGTATTACTGTACCTGAGCTTGACAGTAGAGACCCACTAACACTCATTTTTGCAGCCAATACTGATAACGACATATTGTGTTCACACATTTACACATAATACGTTTTCTTGACTACAAATTAATTAATACATTTTTACCATTACAAATATGAGGAACAACCCACTGTTTGCTGTGGACTTTTACAAAATACAGAGAGACATTTTACTCACGACACTAAAAACCAAGTCCATAGATGTGGTTCATACCAAAACATGAATTTAGCAGAATCTGCAACAGCCGTAACAAGAATTTTTTTCTGTTCAGTTTTTGCATAATTATCTACATTATAAAGCATATTGTATGTCAGTGTAACGTCAAACTTGTGATACTGTGCATCCCTTCGACATGAAAACAACCAGAGGATGTGAAAGAGAGGAGAGGGCCGCAGCCAGCGATTAGTGATCTGTGTCTGTTCCTCTCAGGAGATTAAGATAGAGAAATAACAAAGGATGAGGTAGTTGAGAGCCGCAAGTGAAACGACACATCGCCACCGCCCATTGAAATTAACCTAAGAACACACGTGTATGAAAAGAGATGAAGCAACCTCTTTGATTTACTACAAAGGCTTGGTCAAATCCAAAACATTAAATAAAATTTACATTCATCTTAGAAGACTATGTACAACAACATCATTAAGTAAATCAAGCATCCCTGTGTATAGAGCAGAAGGATACGAGGGAGTTGTCTGAAAGAAAAAATACATTTTGTGACCTGGACTGATACTACGGGTTTTATTCTCAATAATTCTCCTATTGTGTCCATTGGTTCATAGAGAGCTGATCAATGGCAAATGCTCACCCCCTAAGGTAGCGTGCTAGCCTCTCATCTCCAGCACAGTAATGATCTTCCCACTGGGACTGGACGCAGCCAGCCAACACATTAACAGCCTTTTTTTTTTTACTGAAGTTTTTCAACTGTGTCCTTGAGGTTCAATATAAGGAGAATAAAGAATTACACCGTTCAATAAAAGCAATACAAGTATGGATTATAACTGCCCAATAAAAGAAAACAGAATGGCAACTCTCTCTTGTGTGGCTATGGGGCTTATAATATCGAATGAATCAATAAAACTGCAGATTATCTCACTGGCAGATATGACCAGGAGGTGATCATCTTGAATTCAGGGTGATTACTTACAGCGTAAGTAAGACAATAAAAGGTTAGTCCCGAAGCTACATACATGTCATGTCATGTCTTTTTCAATAAGGAAACCCATTTCAGCCAATCAAAGAGTAGAGTCATTTTCCTTCAGAACATAATCTAAATAGAAAAAACCTGAATACCAAGGCTAATATGTGCTCACCAGGCTAGGAGTGGGGGCAGGGACCAGCTGAGGTGGTGCCATGGTTGGGGGAGGGAGAAGGGTGCAGAGCGCATGTGGTTAGCTGAGCCATAATCTAACTGTACCCATGTGAAAAATACTCTTCCTTGTCTTCTCTCAATTGCTCACTCTACGTCCTTTCCTCCACCTCTCCCTTCCTCAGTTGTTCTGTTGTAGGCTTGGACAGCCCAGAAGTGTGTGTGTGTGTGCCCCTACTGGTTGGGTCCCGAACACCAAGGGTTAAGCCCCTGCCATTTTAACGCCACTGACAGATCAGACCATTAGGGTGTTACCTAACAAAATGGAAGCCTTTAACCCTGAATCTGCCAGACTGCGTCTGCATGTGTGTCAGTGTGTGTGTGTGTGTGTGTGTGTGTGTGTGTGTGTGTGTGAGTGAGCCAGAGCCACACAGTGTATCTGTGTGTGTGCGCATGTCTCCACCTGGATTCTCCCTAAGCAACGTGACAACCACAACAGCAGTAAGTCCAGGCAGTGCAAACCTGACTTTTGCGCATGATCACACAATGCATTAACATATAGCCACATTAACAGACATACAACAATGGTTTGTTTTTTAAAACACAGATACACTGATGTACTTGAATGTATCCTTATTACATAAAGAACTAACAAATAAAGAAAATCCTTCTTGCAGCCAACATCCATCTCGATTCTGGCAAGCGTGCACGTGTAATGCATAAAAGCCTTCAGTAGCATTTTGAGTAATTGATTTATAACCTTATAAGAACATAACTTAATGACTGACAGAGGGATCGTCTCAGTTACGTAGCTCTATAACACCTCAGCTCTCTTGAGCCTCTAATTACAAAATCACTGGATACATTACAAGCTATAATAAAAAGGGAAAGATAAATGTTTTCAACAATCCAAGACAGGGAAAATCTCCAATTTCTCCAAATTGCTTCCAAATGGTTACTCCATAATCCTGTAAAACCAGAAGCCCATACACACATAAAGAGCCAAGGGCCAGGACACACGCAGACTGCTATCAGATTACTTTTCTCAGAAATGGATGGCAGCAGGAAGTGACCAGAGCAAAAGGGGAAAACAGAGCTTAACGGGTGAAAAAAAAACTGTATTCCAGACAACACATCTATGAGCTAAGCACACCATCAGTACACAATGTTAAAACACAGAACTGGGTAAAGTAGGTCAGCTTTTGAGTCTGAGTCAAGTCAGTGTTTCACAAGATCTTCAGTAGCGCTTAATCCACGTTAGCCCACCAAATAAAAGTGCTCACATTCAGACAATACTTAAAACATACAAACTAACTACTTGCGTATTGATACGTTAACCTAATTATCTGATTTTACCTTCACAAACGAAAACATCCCTACAACATTCTCCTCATTGTTATTGACTCACAATAGTTAAATTTCCTTATATTAGATTCAATGGATGGTTGGTTAGGTGGGATGATGTACTGCAACTTGTTAGGCTTGTTTAGGCAACCAATGGAGATTAAAGTAAAATCACACACACAACTTATCTGATACACAAGAAGTGAGTTCTGATGTTTTGAATCTACAATCCAATGAGTGCCACAAGCATTATATATAAGGAAGAACTACTGCCTGTGTTGCTATCAATAAAATGTACATGTACACAAGCACAAAGTGAAGTCAGTTTTCATGATGATTGTGCAAACAGATGATCATTGTCCAAATTTTGCACGTTCTCAGACTGACGTGACCTGAACATTGGACCTGTCGGAATGTGAGCACTGGCGTAAATCTATTGGAGGACACCCACATTCTTTAAAGAAACTAAAGCGCTGTTAAAAAAAAAAGGGTTCACAACTGAATGTCTGGCAAAAGAGAAGTCTTTTTTTAAATGAACACACCTAACATCACCTCCGGGTGTGGCTGTAAGTTGTTTCTGTTGCATTTGTTCCCACACCCAACAGTGATGTCATGGCTAGAGGCTGAACCTTAATACTTTTGAGGGTTCCATAATTATGCCTAAAATATTTAAAGGTTGTGTAGCCAAATGTTTGTTCAGAATTTTAGTCTTGTTAACTTATTCTTCTCTCTACAGCCTCTGCACCGTTTGCAGGTGAAAAGGTAGATAATGGCTGAGAACAGCATTTCCCATTAATTGCCTCGACGGTAGCAGCCTGTCATAGTCCAAATTATATCACCACTGCCATAATGATCTAAACATTTGAACACTTCGCATAACAACATTGTGAAATAAAATCTTTTTTGAAATTGCTTCATTTTAGGGAAATGTGCAGCTGTTGTGCTATGGCCCAACTTGCTCCCGGTCTCGTGTTTATGTACATCCATAAAGTTTTTATCATCATCTGCAGTCAGACTGACTTAGGCATAACATCTTTTGTTTCCACTTTGAAAAAGAAAACCTCGCTGTGCATGACATCGTACTGTGTGATGTTTTCCCCATGAATCAATTCATCGTCATAGATCTTATTCTATGGGAAACTCTGGAGGATGCTGGGATGCTGTGAAAATGTGGATTTCTCTATGACAGTGGTCACATGCAGATTTAGTTATACTTTTGATCAAAAGCCATTAAATACAGCAGCACTTTTAAGCTTAACCTCAGACTGTATCACATTCATATTGTTATAATTTTCCATCTCACATGCACAAGTTTGCAAACCAAATGTGTCATTTTAAACAATCCTCAGTCAAAGTCAGTCGTATTTTTTATGTATCAAACACAAAGCTCCTGAAAGAATGGATTTTAATCATTTACTCTTACGTGAAGAGCAGCAGTCATTTACATTAAATCTGTCAGTAACAATGGTGACCAACTGTCATGATAGAAAGTAAAAAATCCAAATATTTATGGCTGCATCAAATTGAGGTGGAACAGACTGCTACAACGTATTTTGTACTGTTGACCTCCTCATACAGTTGATGTTGCAAGAGTGGTCTGAGAATTTATTTAAACTGCAATTCTCCATCAATGAGGAAACAACTTGTGCAACTCTACAGAGGGGTATGTGATATTCTAAACATAGATTGGGTCACTGTATCACTTAAATCCCCATATTTGTAATTAAACCACATAATTATGTGTGCAATGCATTTTTTGCAAGTATAAAACAATGATACAGTGCCTAAAATGTGAGAACTAAGATTGTTTTTGGACTTATTATGTGATGTTAAAATTTGATTATGGACTGATCCAACAGATATGACTGAGGCAGTGGGAATGACAGAGAGCTTCAGGAATGATAATCAGTGGTATCATCAGTTGTGTGACGTCGTGCAAGACACTTAACCAATGTGTTTAACTATTTTCTACCGTTGTTAATCTAGCATTACACTATACATTTAACCTGTGTCTTCATTCTGTCTTCTCCCAGCCCCACACCCACAGCTTTGATTTCAAGAAAATATTCTGCCAACTACTGTATGGACCATATATAGGGTAAGTGAACAGTGGGCTCAAACTTCCGAAGTTTGGGTAACCCTTGTTTTGTTAGGCCAAACATGACTGTGCACTTAGGAAATACATAAAGATAGAACCTGTACAAAATGGCCATGTGGCAGGGAGTCGGCCTGGTGAGTGTTTCCCCTTTTGGATATATGCCTTGATACTGCATGCATCCAAGTTGCTGGTCTGCATGTTTGAGAGTTGCCATGTCCGCACTGACCACACAGTGGAAGCAATTGTTGGGGGCAGACTGATAAAAACAGTAGAAATGTGTATCTCATATGGTGTTAAAGTGGTATTATTGTTTACATTGCATGGGATGCCATTTCAGGCAATTCCGGTCATGCAGGTTGTCACTGTTGAGTAAATATGCTAGAGGAACAAAACAGACGCACAATTGGCTTTTAAAATATACATGTCAGCAGTATGTTTATAACCATTAAAGGGCTGAGCTGATTATACATTGGAAAATGTGAGGATTTGCATGGCAGCAGGTCTGAATGTGACCAGTTCCCCTTCCTCCTTATATTCAAAGATGCTTAGTTCCAGAAATGCCCAGTAAAACAGAGGCAAGAAGGCAGATGCTTAACCTGCATTAATAGCTTGGGGTAGCCTGATGAATGTGTATTACTGTATATACTTAATTAATTTGACATTTTAAAGTAATGTTTCTGTGCCATACAACTACACAATGAAGAAAACACCAGAAATTGACACTCCATTTCAATACTGCATAGCTTTCATGCATTTGAGTGTTTATAAATATTTCCAGATAGGGAAACCTGTGACAAATGGCCCAGGTGTCATTTCTTTGTACCTGCTGACTCATCATTTTGTCTCATGTATTTTTTACTTTAATAAAATAACCATAGTGAAATTAGCTCAGTTTGCATTTCAGCTTAGTTTGTCATCTTCTTTTTCTTCCAATCTATCAATTTCTTAGTTGCACAGTCAAACATTATGCGTTTTTTTAATACAAATCAATATCAAACAGGACAAAGTCTATATTTACTATAGTAATCAATGTTAAGAAAACACTTGATCAGCAAGAACTAATGTGATATTTTTGCATTTCTTCACCTTTATGAATTTCTCTACCTATATAATAGTGTCTCTATGGTATAAACTCTCATTAACAAACACTACTTCTTACTATGTAAGTAAGAGCCAGTTCATTGTAAGTCAAATGGCCCACTTGGTCAACAGGGGTAAATTTATTGAAGGAATGCCAGAAGTTTTTGCAATAATACACGTCAAATTAAAACCGAAAGGCAGCATATAATTGGAAATTGGCCAGACAAATAACAAGCAATGAAAAAAATGTGCTGTCAAGGTCAAAGTGTATTGTGGAGTGAGGCTGTAAAAATGTCCCAACTCAGTGTTTTCTTTTAAGTTGAACTAAAATAAAGAAAAGAGGTTAGTGTCAATAAATCTAATAGTCAACTCATAACTGCACATATGTACCCGTAACTGTCTGAGACAGGGAGTTCACACTGTTCACACACATGCTTGAGTCAATATGAAGTCTAACGGGGTAAACAAGAAATAGTTCCGTCAGTCAAACATTGGAGGGCTCCTCCTGCTCCAAGAATTGCCTAAGGCCTTTGGGTGGGTCCCCGTGGCCAGTAGGACTACTCCTGTTCTCTGGTATGCAAGACAACAAATAACAAAGACAGACAGTTCTTAAGGGACATAAAACCTATGTAAATCTGTAAAAACACACTTTGATCAAGTTTGTCAAAGCATTGAGTCACTTTCAAACCTTCAGGAAAAGTTAGTGATTTAACAATGACATCTGGTGTAAGGTACTTAACTTAATATGAGATAAAGCAATGTCAAAGTCAAAAACTCCTACTGAATAAGATGTAAATTTCCACTTAAAGAAGCATGCATAACTTTTGCATCCAATACGATAAAGAAGTGACTGACATGGTGTAAATAAGTCCAAGACTCCTACAGTCAACACTACTGAGGCCTACTCCGAAGAAAATCATCGTAAAAGAGAACAACATCTCTATCCATACTTTGGTGAGACTGTTTCAGAAGCACTTCCTGTTAACCTTTTCATAATGACTGAGCTCAGACTCCACCAGGCTGCTGTGATGAACTATGCACCACAGTGAGGTCACAGATACTGTTATGATAACTGCCTCAACCAATAAGCAGCATTTTCAAAGTTCATGGGAGATTTAGTCACTATTGTGAAAATATACATTTAACAATTTTATCATTATGGACGTTTATCATTACAACATTTTAAAAACACAACGCAGTAAGTGCTATGTTCACACACAACCTTTCTCACCTTTCTCTGACAGTAAACATTTTCCACAATTAAACTCAAGAGCAACCAGACAACCTTCTTTCAAAAGCTGCAGGACCACTGACATTATGTGTCTAAACAGACTTTCTATAGTATCTAGAACTAAGAAGAACGACATATTAGAGGCGTTCATACTGTTTATACTCTACAGTGCAGCATTTTGAGTCTGAGAAAACTAGTTTGAAAGTTGGCTACAGTGGTCAGAGCCTGAGTTCAGACACTGAACACGGAAAGATAAACAAATTCGCTTAGCTCAACCCCGAAAATCATTACACAAAGAGTGCAGAAAACATTCAGCTGCAGCCTCTCATGTTTATCTGGTTCTGAGCTTCACTGTCATTAGTTAAATTAAGAAACTTTGTTGGTGGTTCATCATATCAGTTGTCACTAATTAAACTTAGCTGCTGTTGAGACTGCATGTAGCTGTCAGTACCTATCAAAGATAGTTTACGAGACAAGATCCACTCTGCAAAAGCAGTGTACCACCATAAGGGAACCGTTTCTTCAGTTCCAACAAACCCAACAGAGTGAGATATCACATTCCTGGAGTCTCATGCCATAGCACTCTCAGAAGCTGCATCTCTCCACTCAACCTTTAGTCATATCATGAGTAATTTGCTCTTTTAAAGTTGCTATTTTTGAACCACCACCTTCAGTATTTGCACCCAGGAGCAAATAAAAACAAAAGGATTGAACTCAGCGTCAGCATTATGGTACCCTCTTTCCAGAGAAGTACAGACCTCTCAGCATTTTCCCCCATTCATTTGGTTTAGGTAATGTGCTAAAATGCTCAAGTGTTGGACCTAAATCTTGTAGTGGAAGGGAATACACTGAGATGTGGATGGATGGCAACAATAAGAGCTATACCATAATACCTTGATAAGAGTTATCACCAGTGCTATGGATACTTGTTGTTGTTAACCATTAAAACGGGTAGGACGCACAGGCAGAATTCGGGGGATGTCACATTTCCCTGAGAATTAGACAAATCAAAATTCACTGTGTTTGGTCATGGTTGTGTGAAACAGGTGTGATCTCCATTTTAATATCACTCACACCCATTACGTCTATCATAATAAGGAACAACAGCAGATACAACTAGTCTTACCACCTTTAAGTGTGCAGAGCGACTTTCAAACTCTGACCCTTTACTTTCATGACGCCAACTCAGCAGTAAGGTTAACACAATATGTTGAAACTCAACACTGAAAAACTCTTGCAGCAAGATTAAATTCCATAAGATTGGACGTGAAACTATAAACATTAATACAACCGTAAGAAACTGAACAACTACCTCAGCAAGCATGATACCTTTGAGCCTCATTTATGAGTAAAGTTATAAAAAAAAAAAATTATAAAAAAAAAAAAAAATCAATGGGTGATGAAGAACACTGTTTTATCTTAAAAAAGCTTGAGTCCTGTTCCAGAGTGGATCTCGAATCATGCCTGTCCACTCACATCACTTTCAGGAGGGCTTCTTTTTTTTCGGTAAGGGCCACCCCTCCTCAGGCAAATCCGAGGGCCCATCATAAAATGCAAAGCGACATGTGTCCCCATCACTAGCCAAGGGTGCCAACTGTCTATTCACTCTGAAAGGGGGCACTTGTTCAGCAGAGGCAAAGATATAAACACTGCTGTTCAGATTACAAACACCTCAAAGCCAAGTGAATACAATACTGAATTGAAGTGTCCGCTCAGGCAACATGAACCATGGTTTATAGATTTGCTGTAGATCGAGGTGATTGCTCACAAATCCCTGATCGCAGAGCAACAAAATATAAATAATGTATCCCACAACATCTGACTAATAACACAGTTGTATAGGGTTGATCGGTATATTGGTTACAGAGAATACATTCAGACGTGACAGATCATTACATACATGATGAAGTGATCTCGGTTAGGAAACACTGATAATCTGGAACAAACACAAAGTAGGCATTTGGTTGTCTGTGGTGTGACGTGGGTGATGGCTGCTAATCCGTGGTGGACGGACAGACAGACACTCCGACGGAGGCGCAACCGTCCACCATTACGCCTCCATAAAACAGGCTTTTCACGGTTGAGCTAATCTGACAAAGTTGTGAGATCAGTGGCTCATAAAGCCGTAATCATACCCATCCGCGGCTAAAACGAGCAGGCAGCTCAGCAATAACCGGTGGCAATACTGTTTATGGTGTCGATCAACGTGAGTGACCCCACGATGCCTTAAAAATAACAGCTACCTACGTCCAACTAACCCATCAACAACAACAGGCTATCTGATGCTAGCGTTAACTTGGCTTGCCAACAACAACCTGCCCATCTGTCCGGCTACACAACCAGCGGCTAACCAACGCGAGCTCACAGTCAAATGTGCGGCTCTCGGGGGTTTCACGGATTCATTTAAAGTCGCCAGACAGCGGAGAACGTGCTGCGTTAAATAAAGATGCGGACTGTGATATTTAGCCTGGGTGACGGTGGTCGTGCAAATAGCGATACACCGCAGACAATGAAACCGACCCCGTCACCGCCTCACCGAGCCGCTAGTGGCTGGGAGCTAGCTAGCGAGCTAAGTTAGCCTGCTAACGCTACCTCCCTGGACACCCTGCCCAGACAGACAGCCGCAGAGTGGATTCACAAATAATCGAGCGTTAATTGCGCACAGAAATGTTTTCTTTTGGATTCGTGTTGCCTCACTACAAGTAAACAAAAACAACTTACATTTCACATTGTAGCGCGAGCATCCCTGCGCAAAGTTTGTCGGCGAAGTTAGTTGTATTATTGCTGGACTTTCTGGGTTCCTGTGTGTTCGGAAGGTGTGTGTGTGCTGCTCCGCGACACGCAAACTGTTACCTTGCACGTTAGCTCAGATGAGGCTATGCTAGCTAGCTCAACTTACGTTAGCCGAGCTAACGCCGAGAGAGAAACTTCATTCGTCGTCACAATTTAATTGGAAATCGAAACATTGGACTAGTTGGACCGGTGGTGGAACACGCGGACTTACGGAGTCTAGGAGGAGCTAAGCAGAGTTTCCCCCCGCGGTTTTCGGGTGTTTGAGGTCGGTGTTTCGCTGGCTTCGGCGTAAAAATCCCGGGGATCCCCTCTCGTCTGTCCGCTGCCACTCCGGCTGCCAGATAATGAGCCACCACAGGCGGCGTCATGCTGCGTTCAGACACACCTCGGAAATGTTAACTTTCGGACTGATGACATAGAGATAAAATGATGCGTTTGGAACCACTGGACGGAAGTACTTCAGGGAACACAGGGAGTCAAAACAAGGGCAGAACAGCTGGACTCCTGCACGAATCAAATTCAAATTGTCAATCATACACGTACATTGCATGACAGTCTGTTTACATGAGTCTGACTATTCTGCATTGGATAATGATGTGGTTGTTTGTCACAGAAACGTCACGGTTCCCCCTATTCATGTATCACCTCAGCTTTTGTATGTATTTCAATATGTGTTGTGTTATATTTTATCTTGAGTCTGAATAATCAAAAGCATCATCATCATCATGCACTTCCATCAGTCTTTACATACATCAAACATTAAAGGTCGTGTATCCACTTGACCCTTTCATTTGAGATGTTTTACTTTATATTTCAGCTGTATTGGTCCCTACATTGTCTTCTTTGCTGTCCATATGGTCCTCATTGGCTGTTTTAATGACAAAACTTACATTTAGCATGTTTTATTCACCACAGCAGTGTGTCACAGCCTGTGTCACGTGAGCATCACATATAGTATGTTGTGTATCTTGAAGCTTCTTTATGTGCATTGGTCTTTGTGCACATGTACATGTGCAGCACAGTCAGCTACTTTCATAATTGTCCTTCTCTTCCACCGCATCCATTGACACACAAGAGTAGTTTTGGACCAGGCCTCAGACCATACATCAGAACAAGTGACGGCTCCATATATGGGTATTTTCCTGAATCACTGGCAGCATAGACAATACAGTGGATCTGACCCAATGCCATTCCCACAGTCTCCCTGACACCACAGCAGATTGTTGGCAAAATTGGTAGGAGCAGGTGTTCCTAACTTTTTTGTTTATGATTCCAATGCACCATAAGCTCCATGACAAACTAAACCCTGGCTGCCACCTTCCTGAGAGCCTTTGTCCATTTCTGAGGATCATTGTTGTCCTCAGGAAATACTTAGTCCTGCACAAACACGTCATGTGACATAACTGGACTACATGACTTGGTAAACAATGCCTGGTCACAACTCATGATCTTGTGTTGCTGTTCCTTTGGTTATCCTGCCTGAAAACCTTTATATTGCCTGTCTAATTGTAGAGATGTCCAGATAATAATAATAATAATAATAATAATAATAATAATAATAATAATAACAACGTTAATTGTATAGCACTTTTCAGTAACAAAGTGCTTCACAACAAACAATATAGGATTCAGAGTAAAAATGATAAAAACAAAGATACCGAGGATAAAAGTCAAAGACATCTTGCGATACAAGTTATTTTTATAGAGATGTGTCTTCAGAAGGGAGATAAAAAAAAGTAACCGATTCTGCTAGTCTTATCTCTTCTGGCAGATTGTTCCAAAGTGTAGGGGCCCTCACGGCAAAGGCTCATCTCCTTTGGTTTTCAGCCTAGATTTAGGAATGGCTAGCTACGCCTGGCTCATATGGAGATAAAAGGTCTGAAATATAAGGAGGGACAGGCCCATGTCTGGCTTCATTGGTAATTAAAAGAATTTAAAAATCAACCCCAAAATAAACATGTAGCCAGTGCAAGGATGCTAAAACAGGTTTGATATGGGAACAATTTTGTATTGTGTTAAAAGCCGAGCAGCAGCATTCTGGACTAACTGCAGAGGGTGGATTGATTTCTGAGTAAGACAACTACAACGGGAGTTACAGTAGTTGAGTCGAGAAGAAAAAAGGGCATGTGAATAATTTTTTCCAGGTCTGTATATGAGATAAAAGATTTAACCGTGGCTATGTTTCTTAAAGGATAAAAGCAATTGGACAACCTTCTTAATGTGGGGTTCGAAGCTCAGGTTTTGGTCAAAGACCACACCCAGATTTCTAGCTGAGGACTTAGTAAATTGTGCTAGTTCACCAAGGATTGCTGTGACATCATCCATGTGCTGGAGGTGGGACCAAAGACAATTACATTGGATTTGGAGAGGTTTAGTTATAGAAAGTTGTTTGCCATCCTGTGTTTTATTTCAGCGAGGCACTTGTGGAGAGTTGCAATGTTTGATTGGTCATAACTCTAAACTCTGAACCTCCAGGAGTCAGTCAACCTTGTAGGGGTTCAAGCCAGGGAGATAACAATGCAGATGACTCAGGCATCCTTCACTTTAACATGGAGGAAATGTTCTCAGTTCATGTTGCTCTGCAGGGTCCGAAACATGTGGTAAAGGAGGAATGGAAGCAGCAGCCCCCTCCTAAATTTTCTGCTCTAACGTATTCAACAAGTACATAAAGGAAAGTGTAGTAAAAGTCTCTGCTACTAGCTCCATACTGGATCACTAGTCCCAGACGTGCTTTGTATTTGTCTAGCGTTGACCCCAGAGGATACATAAAAGGCTGAGTGTGGAGAACGGCTTAGTTTACTGTTCCTTAAATAGCTTGTTTAATGCCCTTCAGGTGCAGGTGAATGCTTTCCCAGTGAGAATGGAGCACCACTCGTCATCCGTTCCAATATGACAAGAAAAAAAGAGGAAAGTGAGGAGAAGAGGGGCTCTTGACAAAATGGGCCAGTTGTTTTTTTTTACAGAACCAAAGTCTTATTCCTCTCCATTCCACCTGAAACAGAATTAAGCATCTTTACCGAGTATCCAGCTCTTGAGTCACATCTAAAACCTGTTAGACATGGAACACAAGTTTTACAATATGAGATCAGAGTGAGTCAAACAGTACATCACCCAAAATACAACACTGCTGTTAATATTTTATGCTTATTTTGACATATTTGTGCCCTTTAGAAATTGCTTTTGGGAAGAACAAGTTATTTCTAATTAACCACTAAAAAACATTGGTATATTCTAGTTAGAAATATTTATAGCCTTCAAACATTAAACATTTTCTTCTTGAGATTTATTACACAAGAGTCATGAAAAAGGATTAGACCAAATAGACTTAAAGTGTGGATGCCTTTGGAAATTCAACCTAATGGTTACTATTTCCTTAGACACCACAGTAGTTAGCAACCTTTTTAATTGTGAAAAGGGGAGAGCGGGGAAGACGAACAGCAAAGGGCCGGTCGGAACAGAACCTGCTGCAGGATTTCCGAATATACTGTAGTTAGACAGTAATATAAGTATATGTTTATATAGGTAAAATCACCATAATTAACTGAGCATTACTCTAATGCATACGGCCGAAAATAAAAACACACCGCATTCAATACACTCACTATCCTGTCTACAAATGAAAGGGAAATCAGTACATTACAAATTTTCAATCATATTTTATTGGAAAATTATTGAAAACAACATAAGCATTAAAAACGTAGGCATTGGATAGAATATGGCTAGTACTCAAGTTTAAACTGTGTCCTTACAGAGTGCCTTAAATACCAAGCGTTGAGATTTCTACATAGGATAGCTAAAAATACATACACACTTTACTAAATTGACTTTATAAAAAGTCACTGTACAATAAAGGTTCAACAAGTGGTGAGTCTATACAAACATACTGTAAAGAAACAAGTTAGTAGATCTATCCAGACAAATTAAAATATAACAAAATAAAATAATTTCAATTTTTGAATATCTGAAGATTATTGTAAGCTCCAAAAGTCTAAATGTGATTTGTAAAAATTACATCAATGGGGATTCATATATTATGGAACTCGAAAAATACATAGGTTGAATGTGTTTTTTTTGTTGTTAAAAAAAAAAAAAAAAAAAAGGTATGAGGGAGCCCTCATTGCAACCAAATGATATAAAATCCAGAAGTAATGAAACGTTGCTCATTAACAGACTCAACAGAGGCATCTTCTGGTCCAAACATGAACTGCACACAATGAACTGTGCGCTGTCCCCAAACAATGTACACTGCCAACTCACCAACTGATTAATCTGTGAAAATATATTACAAGAGGTCTCTATTTTTTTTCTAATATGGATTTTGTACAAAAATTATCTACCAAGAATTTATTATACGCAACCCAGGTCAGAAAATATTGTACAAAGGGTCCACATCAGTAACTTCCATGCATGAAAAAAACCCAGAAAAAAACTGCATTCATACAAAAAAAAAAAAGGCAAGATGTAAAATATTTACCAACATTATAAAAATATCAACATGAATAAATTAATTTCTTCTACATTTCTTTACTGCCCCGCCCATCTACTGCCTCTTTTTCCAAGCAATGGAAGAGAAACCTGTCAGAGACGTGAAGAAGCCCTTTTACAAGTCGCTGCGTGTCCTCCACTGCTCTAATCAGGAGTCCAACCCTGCCCCTATGTCCTGTCAGCCATCAGAGACGATGGAATACATTTAACAGTGGCTGTAATTGTTGAACAAAGTTTTAGAAATGGAATGGCAGACAATCAGGAAGCAATCTTGCGAGGCTAATAAAGTGAAGGCTTAAACTTTTGTCACCTGTTCCAATCCTCTCAAAGCTCAGCTACAATGGTCTGACAGCAGGTTGTTATGAATCAGTCTGTTGCTTGTGATCGTGTACCAGCTACTGTGACATGAGAGACAGAGGGCTCCTCATAGCAGGCTCGCAAGGCTGGTGGTGGGGCCGTTCTGGGCTTGGATCTGGACAGGAGGGGGGCCATCAGTCCACTGGAAAACAGAGAGAAATACTGTGATTACAGCACTGCAGTACGGACACTGAAAACAGACCAATCACAGGGTAGTATATAGCTGCTTTCAGACATGAACTGAACTCCAGATAATCTCTTGAAATGAATCAGAGGGGCTGTGTGTGAGAACAGGAATGTCCGAGTCAGTTGGTGTGGACATTCTCCAGAGTATCTCCTGCCCGGCCACTAGGAAAAACTCTGGATAATGTCCGAGTGAGCCCGTGTGAGAAAACAGCAGGCGGTTGTCCAGAGGATTCACCGCAAGGTAGTGGGCGCGTTGATGACGTTTCTTACATGCAATGGATGCAAAACTATTTAAAAAAAAAAAAAAAATGTGTCGATGTGCTGTAAACACACAAGCGATTTCCTGGGCAGAATTTATGAATCACGTCCTGCCTTCTGCGTCACCACTCGCCTGAACGGTCTGGAGATGTCTGTGTTTTTTTTAGCGAGTCTGAACTCGCCTGCTGCGTTCCTCATATATGACAGGCAAACTCTGGACCCCCATTGCGTGACATTTTCTGGACTTCATGTATGAAAAGAGCTTAATACAGATAATTGAGACAAATGGTATTTAATAAATCAAAAGAATATATTCTCCTTGACATACACTGATGAGGTTATGCTCTGGGAGGCTGCAGGCAGCGATGTGGTCCTGCAGCAGCTGCTGGGAGAAGTTCTGGTGCATCTGAGCTGCTTCATGGGCATCGATAGTGTTCCCGAGAGCCTTGTTCAAGTCTGCAAGCACAACACGCAAACAAGATTTATCCTCGACCACAGCTTGTATCTCGAGGACAGAGATTTTGTGTTGGTTAAGTATTCTTACAGTCTTACAAAGGTCTGCAAAGCCTGTGCTTTTATTTAAAAATGTTCGTGAGGCGATTACGTACCTTTCAACAAAGCTGACGACCACAGTTGGACAGACATGTCAGGGATCTTGCTGGCCAGCTGCATGGCAGGTACAACCATGTTGTTGCTTTCCTTTAGAGGGACACAACAACTTGTTAAAGACGCAAAAAGACAAACACACAGGTGAAGGTGCTCATTTTATAAACAGTGTAAGAATTAAAAAGTGTTGATCCTCTTACGGCTCTTTTCTGTGTTCCCCCCCAGGACCAACACTAACACACTGTTACTTAATAGATTCATATCATTTACCTCTCTTCTACTTTGAAACCTTATACTTATTTTCTCTAACCATAGCAGATGGATCACAGATGTGTGACACTATCAAGTTAGAGATAAGTTTACCCTAAAAGCTCAATGAGAAACTGAAAAGCTGTGGCTTAGCCTACACTTACCCCAGATGAAAGGATAACAGATCATGTTCCCCATACACATGCACGTACACGTGTAATTCTCTATCGCCATTATTTTATTTTTCTGTTTGTTTGTTTGGTATTTATTAGTCTCAGCTTTCTTGTTGTTGGTGCTTTTATTGTCCCATCTCAGTGCTCTTGTTGCATTATGGCTCAATGTCATAAGAACCTGCCTCAGATCATCTTTAATTATTCCAGCTTTTGCCGGACGACATTAAATTCCATTTGAACTGATCGTACCAAAGATCCTTGTGTTAAAGATCATTGTTAGTCTCTCTCTGCGTGTTATTTTTGCTTTGTGTCGTTATTGTGGTGGTTCGTTTTGTACCTCTGCTGCTGGGACAGGAGAGAGGGTGGGTGGGGATGTGTACGCATTATTATGTTGTTTATTGCAAAAACTCTGCTGTGACATGCTGCCAATCAACTTCCATTTATTGTTTTTGTTTAAATTAAGTCATTTCTGTTTTCCCCAACAAATGTAAATTAATTGTTGGAGCTAATTACTGGGATATGCGGCCGATGTAAATGCAGATCTGTTCAAATTCACAGTGATATATTATCAAAAGTGATCATATGGGCTGTTTTTACAAAAGAGAATAATTAAATGCTGCTATTTTGGGGCAGAATGTAGAAACAGATGTATAAATAAGGCCCCAGCTGTACATGGCATGTCAAGAGAGTAAACAAGAACAGATTGATGGAGTAGAAAATGTTGTCTTTCCTTGTCCCCAATCAAGTAAAGACTAAAAGGAAAAAAAATCTTCTGCTCTGGTGACATGGTTGTTATAACCGCTTGTAAAACACCCAATTCATTGCCTAAACAGTGTAAGGTGAAAATCAGACATTAGACCCATTTGTGGTACATGTCGTCTTACCCTGTGGTTTCCCAGAACGTAGAAGATGTGGCCGAGCAGAACCAGAGAGCAGGCGGTCAGTCTGTTCAGATCCTCAGCGTTAGACATCTTCAGGGTTTCCCTCAGGAAACGTCTGCAACACAAACACACATGAGCGTCAGTGCATGGTGGACCTGTGAGTTTGCTCACTGTAGTCCACTTGAATGCTGTCATACTTGGCCTCGTTGTAGCGTCCTTGAAAGAAGGACAGGAGTCCCCTGATGTAGAAGGCTGCAGCGCGGAGGCAGTGGGAGCTGAATCACAAAACAAAGACAAGTTAATATCATGAACAAGTTTGAACAAAAAGCATAGTTTTAATCTAATATCTTGTGCTATTGATACACTCTGTAGAACTCCTGTGCATCTTACCTTACTGGGAAGTTGTGGTCTGGATTTATTCTCTCTAGGAGGCTGTACAGCTGGAGATCAAATGCAATGGAAAAATGTTAAAACAGATTTTAGTCGCTAAGTTTACAAGGTTGTCTCCACTCATCATGTTGCCTTTAATTTCAAACTTAAAGTGAAGGCATAACCAAGGTCACCTGGATAACCCGTGTGTGTTCTTAAACCTGAGATAAGGGTCACTGGAATTTAGTTATCAAAGCTTGGTTGGGTAAGAGACATTTTATTGAAAAATTGACAGAAGTGCTCTCTGGTGGACAAACTGTGTAATTGAAACACTGACTGTACAAAGAAATAAAATAAAGATTTTCCTAATGTTAATCATGTGTTCCTTTGTTATTTGTCTGAGCAGAGCACTTCCTGCAGAAGTGAACTACTTCACTGAACATTACACTGTTTAAGTAGTGACACAAACCCATTGTTAGTCAACTGACCTCCTGGTGTCTGTTTCCTTCCCTTATGTAGACACTGGCCAAATTAGTTACAATGTATGTCCACAGTTCCTGGTGTGTGGTGAGCTGAAACAAAAACAAAAACCGACGTGTTTGAGACAAAAAGGAGAAATCAGCGACAGCAGCGACAATAAGAAGAGGAGTATAAATGAGAGGAGAAAAATATGAGTAACAGTGTCTCGGATGCAGCAAAGTCACCACGTACTCACCCGCAAAGCTGTAGTGAACTGTGCCTCAGCATTATCCATACAGTTCACTGAGATACAGTACAGACCCTGGGATATGAGAGGAGCAGGAAGAAACACACCTTTTAGACTGACAAATAGAAACGTTGGGTTCTGTGTTTCAAGTATTTAAAAGACGCATTTCAATATATTTAGTTCTAGTTATGGTTTGGTTTCTTTGAGTGGCCGATAACAGTTACTTCAGGTTACATCATACGTTTTGTCTAATTCTTACTTTTGCTGACATGCTAGCTTTCGTTTTTTATCATTTGTTTGTCGACCAAAAAATTTTTCCTTTGAAATATCAGTTGGTTTAAGGTGCGAGTATTTAGAATTAAAAAAGTTTGTCATAAAACCAATTGCTTTGATTCTCACTGAAACACTGTAAAAGAGAGCGGTAACCACTTTTCTGAATTATATTTGATTTTAGTCGATATCACGGTTTTCAATTTCTGGCAAGCACTTAAAGTTGCAAATACAAAAGCACATGTCCAAGAGGGTTTAAGGTTTGAAAATACTCACTAGGAGCGTGTGGAGCTGAGCAGCGTGGTTGGTGAATAGCCTGGGGGACTGTTGGCACAGCTGACACACCTGTGAGATCTGGACGGACACAAGAGCCAGTGTTCACTTTCACATGATGGTTCAAGCATGCAAATTGTTTTCGTGAGATGCTATAAAATCGAGCTCCTGACGCAGCTGGCCTTTTCCTGGACTGTATGTTTGGCACGTTGCAGCAAATGAGACGCAGCTAAACCCGATAAGTGTCCATAGAAAAAGAAACAATATACCTCTTGTAACGCAGTGGCCTTGTGGCCCGTGACGAGTCGACACATGATGATGTGTTCCAGTAGAATGACTTGAAAGGTAGAGAGGATGGGGCTGCAGTCCAACACTGAATCGCACACAAAGACAAAAGAAGCACAGTTTGTTAATATTTAGTTATTCAAGATGACATTTTGTTGTGAAGAACACATGACATAAAACTCACTTTTTAGTTTCTCTAGTTGCATGAGAGCCTTGTCTGTGTACTTCTGGGCTTTCTCCAGATAACCTGCTTGCATGGAGTGCATGACTGTCACCTGTAAAATGTCAAGAGGGAGTAAGTGTTAAACCATGAAAAAACAATTCCTGATAAAAAAAAACTTCAAGCCACACGACACAACTGGCACTTTGCAAGCTTTTATCCAAGTGCCACTAGAGAACTTAACTAAATGTAATATCCAACTGTGCAATATTATAATGTGCACTGGTACTATGTGCAAAATAACTAAAGAGTTCATATACTCCTTCCATCTGTTTCAATACCTTACATTTTATGTATTTATTGCTTGTGTTTTTCTAAATATATTTATTGGATTGGCATGTGTCTACTTCTGTGTTTTGTACAGTGTGCAATGACAATATAGGCATTGAATTGAATTAATACACAGGTGTGAAGCTGCCCATGAGAATAAAGAAAAACTGTTTCATATATTAACACTTAATTATAAGTTGTATATTAATTACAAATAACAGTGCTAACACGTGTTAAGTTGGAGAAAAATCTCAGTCACACCAGCTTTGATGCTTATTTTGGCAGTTGATGATTTCTGGTGTAGTGATGTTGTGGCATTACCAAATAGACGAGGACACACATGTGCTCCTTGGGCAGCCAGTGGAAGAGGTCGGCTGGGTTGCTTGGAAGAATCTCATCGTCGTGGAGTGTAGAGATGGTCTGGATACACTGCTGCAGCTGCTTCAGACACGGCTTCACACTCTTCACCTGGAGAGACGAGGACACGATAAACAAAATTGTTTTTACCTGCTTTTTTCTTTGAAAAACCCAGAACCTTCCAAACTAGGCTTCCTACCTGTCCAGCATCCAGGTAGTGTGTGACCTGTAGGACCAGGAAGAAGACCCTGAGGGACTCCTTCTGGATCGGGTTTCCCTGCCAGTTTTCTACAATAGTTCCGCACAGTGTGAGCAGAGGATGCACTTCGCCGAGCTTCCTCTCCATTAGCAGCAACTAAAAAAAGAAGAAGAGTGTTGTTTATTATTTATATGACGACACTATTATTGTTAAATGTTGGTGTTTCACATAAACATTCACATAAAAAACTTAAGTAAATATAATAATCCTGTGTTGGAACACATCGGAGCTTTAATGCTGCTATGTAGTAACGGCACATATAAAATAACAGAGGACTCACCATTCCTTTACTGAGAAGAAACAATGCCCTGAAAAAGAACAAACATCAAGTCAGTGTTTCTCCCTCATACCTTCTAACATTCACTTTATTATTTAACATGGTTGGTAGAAAGAACTGATTATTTTCTATACAATGGGAACTTTGTGATGTGTGAAGGTGATTTGTCTGAAACCCTGATAAAAGAAATTGGTGGAGAAAATGTAATTATTTTTACCATAAAGGTCAATTTGAATTTGCTGTGTAGCTAATCAGCGTGTTGACTTACAATATGTAATTTAATAAAAAGGCATATGATGCTTCATGTATTCTGGGACTCTTCTGTGAACGAAACTTGCTTTCCACGAGTTTCATAGTCTACTTCCCCGTTATCTGATTTGCAATAACATTTAAAACAGCAAATATTCTACATGACCATAGAAACTGAGGCTAAATGGATCAGCAAAGGTATGAATTATTTTTGTGTGCCTCAGATTAATAACTAGGTTTGATGAAATTGGAGGCATCATACACAATAAACCTGCGATGTACACACATATCTGAGCCTAAAAAGGGTAGGTACAGGTACCAAACAAGCAAATGAAGGGGAAAAAAATCACCAGCTCGCACAATGTGAGACTCCAATTTTCACTTATTTATTGCACTGAAATCCCAACACCAAACTGCTGCTATAAATAAGTGAACATTGGAGCCCTGCAGTGTGTGAGTTGTTTGATTTATTTAGGTGTGCTGTAATAACCACAAAAAGCTTTGACCTTTACCTGGTATATTCTGAGCCCACCACTCGGGCGTACTCCGCTCCAACACCCAGGAGGTCGCACGCTGACACCAGGTCTTTCTCCAGTGTATGAAGTTGCTGGAAGAGACAATACAAAACACTGCTGTCATCACCTGAAGCTCAACGTTTGCTATTTTGGACACAAAGTCAAAACCCTAAAATACAGAATATAACAAAAAAATCACAAAGTGCATGTGTCAGCAAACTGGAGTGAGATTAGATATCACGTTTTAATTAAAGCTGTTGTGACCCTGCTCACATTTCAACTGTGTGACCTGCATGTGAAAAGGAGCTGAGTGGGAACATCGAGGTCTCATACATACCGCCAACTGGAACAACAATCTGCAGTGCCAGTATGGCGTCTGCTGGGAAATCTGGATGGCCTTGCGCAGTAGGGGCTTCGCAGAGTCCACCAAATTCTGAAAATTGATAACAAGGGTCAATAATAAATACCAATGTCTATCCCACATTGCTTTAAGAAGGAAATGGTTACTGGTTCCATAGTAAACGGTGTTAAAATTCCTGGCTACTGCAAGCATCCACTGTTTCCAAACTCTGTGTTTAATGGACACTGATATTTTGTCCTCACTCTCAGACATTTGGGGTCGACATCTGCATTTAACAAGTTAAGAACCGTCTCTCCTGGGGCTGTGCTTGTTTAGAGTTGTTACTTTATTTGTCATCAGATTAGTTTACATGTAGTCGTATTGTTCTTATACATGCACGTACCTTGTTCATAATGGTTGTGTAATAATATGCACATTTGAGTGACTTATTTAAGGTTTAATTTTTAAAAACACTGCCATGTAAACAGCATATGCTTGAGAAAAGCAATAATCAAGTGAAGACATGTGGAGTATTCCGACCTTCGTGACATTATGTAAACATGTACACGTCTTAAATCACATTATAGCATCCTATTGGAGTTTGCACTGCATTTTGAGACATTGACACACAACAATTACCAACTGCGTGACCACACATCTCCTGGGTGTAAACAAGATGGAAAGATAATTAAAAAAAAGAGCTGTAGCTTTCTGCAGGATTTGAACGACAGCAGCCAAAATAGCGCTAGGTAGCGTCATGCATTGAAGTATTCAGGTTTTCAGGATGGGGTTTAAAAGTTGTGTACAAACTTTGTCACAATCTGACTATGCTCTGGATCATGTGAACAGGAACATGAATGGAATGTTCTATGAGCAACTCATGTAAACACCATCATCAAAATAAAAGGTATTATTCTAAATGAGATAGAATATTGGTGTCACTGATTATGTTGCACTTATGACAAAGTGTAATATGGTGCTATTTAACATTTAGTATGGATATATTTCTTAAACAGAAAAGTTGGTGGTTACTTTGGTGTGTTTCAGTGCTTGTTGGGACACTTTGATCACATTTGAAACAACATCGCGATAGCACCGATCATTTAGTTCACTGTGGTCGTGGAACAAGACTTCCATCTCTTCTCTGCTCGTCGCACCAGGAAGTTAGGAACAAATTCTCCTGATCCTGAAGTGTCACTTGATGCGAGGAGGTGGTGAATGTGCGAAGCTAAGCTAACATGCCCCCCCCCTCTGAATGAATTCCCCCCCCTGAATGCGAGTTACCTGTTGGCAGAAGAGCTCTGACAGAATACTGGCTGCTTCAAACTTAACATCTTCAAACTGCGGGACCTGCTGCGAGATGAACCACTGCGGAACACAAGAGAAGACATGTCATCAATGGAGCAGTGGGAATCCCAACACAGGAGCAACAGTCCAGAGAGGGACCGAGAGGGGCCGAGGCTGGACGAGCACTCCACATTTCAGCAGGCCGAATGAAAAAAGGCTCTAAACGTGTGGGGGGTTTTCATGTTTTCTACAAATGCGACCGAGCTGTTTAACGGCTTCGGCCGCAAGTTGCTCTCGCTGCCTGCGGCCTACAGCCGGCCGCTCCTCCGCCGCATCCCCGCTCTTTCCTACGGCGAGCGCCCCTCACCGCTTTCTCCAGGTGGCTGCGGGCCAGCTCGCTGTTCTTCGTGTGGTGGTAGAGCACCGAGCCCAGCTGCAGATGTGTCCGGGCCTCGATCCTCTGCGGCGGCTTGAACTGGAACACGGCCTGTAGACAGTGCACGCAGAGCCGGATTTTGGGCGGACTGGAGGTTCGGAAATGCTCCGCGAAGCCGAGCAGGGCGAGGTACCAGCGCTCCGGGGCCTCGACGTTTGACGCCATTTTACCCGACAACAACAAGTTTTTCAGCGGTATAGCCAGATCCCCGGGTTGCCAGGTTCGCTCCGGTACATACCCACCCCAGTCAAAGCGTCGAGAGACCCAAGTCCGTACCTTATGTTGGATTGTTTTCTTTTTGTAAACAAACTAATCACTAATTACAAATGACCTCAGCTCTCTCATTTAAAACCAGTACACACAGCACAAGACCCAGTAACTGCTTAACTTTAGACATCGTTCGCACCAGTATCTGGTCAGAACTGGATTCACTTACTATGATTTACAAACTTCCCTCAAACTACAGTCTTGTGTTCCTCTTAGAGATTTTAAATCACTACTATCTGATGTTTTTGATGAATCTTATGACTGTCGTTATTCATTAAATAAAGATTTTTGTATTTGTGTTAATTAATTGACAGGGATCATCTCTGAAAATATGTCAGATAAATGGTTTATTTTCTTCCATACTTACTGAGCACAAAAGAAGAATCATTCTCCTGTTAGAAGTGTGTTCAGTTATTATCGTACTTATTTTTTAAGTCAAGTACATATGAACATAGAGACAGCAGTACTATGAGTGATTTATATTTTGTCAAATATACTCTCACTTTATAATAATTAATGGCAAATATACAATTACCTAAAATGTGCTGGGGAATGTTTAAGAGCTCAACAGATTTCCATGAAATTGAATGAAGGGTTGAGGCATGACGAGAGGAAGAACCCATTCAATTTTTGGTGAGGATCCAGGAATTGTATTTCACTGTCTTCAACAATGCATTTTTTATTTTTATATTGATTTGTTAGAGGATAAATTCATAAATCTTGATGAAAACAAATCAGACATGTTTAGGGAACTGTTTGTGTGAAGATCCAAATAAAATATATTTAGTGGATTTAAATATGGTTTCATAAGGGCATTTTGAGCCCGTACACTCTACTTAGTGCCATTCTAGTTAATAAAAACAATAAATTAACCGTGATTTAACTGGGAACCTGCTCTGAGTCTAAAAGTTCTGTAAGAAATGTTAACAAAGGAATGGAAGGTTGCACTAAATTCCAAGTCCTGGACTCTTGAACATATTCTCTCAATGACCAGCACTATTTTGTAATTAGACAGTTTTGCTTTGAGTGATTCATATTTAGTGTTATATACTCTCACTTTATAATATTTTGTGGAAAATATACAATAACCTAATATGTGCTGAGTTGTAGGAGAACTGTAGGTCAGGTTTTTTGGGGGGGGATAGAAATAATAGAAATAATTTAGTTTATTTATTTATTTATTTTTGTGTGGGGAAACTTCTGTAAGAGTCCAAAAGTTCTGCAACAAATGTTCACAGAATGGAAAGTTGGTATGCTGATGATAACGCCAACCTGGCAACCCAATGTTCCGGATAAACTCGCGAGATCTCACGCCGTCGACGGGATTAGCCTGTGGGAGTTGTAGTCCAAAACACAGAGTACGCTGCCCTAATTCCTTCAAGACCTTGAGCAGCACAAACAGCGCTGTGCGCAGAGAGAGAGCGAGAGAGAGAGAGAGAGAGAGAGAGGCGACGAGCTGCAGAGTTTTCTTGGAGGCCTTCGTCTATAAATACACAACCCAGCGATCTGCGGCTCCACACCTGTCTCCTCAGAAACACACAACAAGACGACACATCGGAGCCTGGGGCAAGTTGACGACAGCGAGTGCAGACAAGAAATGTGTGCAAGGATCCGCAGGACACAACAGCAGCAGCAGCAGCAGACTGGTGACAACACAACACAACCGAGCTCTGTCAACACGACAGCCTTTTTCCACACGACCCAAGGTAACACAAAGAACCAGTGCACCACTGGATTTAACTGCACTAACCATGCACGGGCCTGTCTCTTCATTCTGTGTAGTTTATTTATGTGAGGTGTGGTCACCAAGTTATTTAACTGCGCCCATTCAGGGCATCGACAGTTTGATCAAGTGGGATTGATTTATTATTACAAACAACGTGTCCGTCTCTTTGTTTAATGGATGTGTTGTTGTTGTTGTTTTCCTGAAATGTAATACCGTGTTTACAAGTCAGGCTGCTGGGTGCGCGCAGCCACGCACTGTGATGAGGATGCGCGGGCAGTGCGTGGCCGTGCGTGGCAGGGGGCTGTCACAGTGTTTTTTAACAGCCCTCCTCATGTTCTCTCACCTGCAGCGTGTCGCCCTGAATGAGTGGCTGGGTGTCTGAGAAGCTGTGAGCCGCACACATGGCCCACGGTGTGCACGAGCACCAGAGCCGCCTGCCCGTGCCCCAGACCACGGTGCTGGCTCTGCCCCCTTCCAGCCAGGCCAAGGTGGGTGCTGCTCCTACACCACAACGACCCACTCACACGTTATGCTGCTGGAGCTCATGTGGCATCTGTTCATGTAAGAGCAGTCCGGGCATGGGCTGCATTGTAAGGGTCTTATTAATTCAAGCCCAAGTGGGAAATTGGGGGAAATTATAGTCATGGGCCAAAGAGCTGGAAAGCAGGCCTGCAGCCAATTATCATTCTTTTGTGTAATACTTTAAAGAGCAATTCATTTTAAATGTCACCCTCTCCGATATTGTTCCTTATCCGTTAAAGTGGGAGTGTGTAGAGTTTAGCTGAACAGCCCTCACCTCATCCTCCCCTTGCAAACATGAGAGAGAACCTGTGGCAGTCTTCAGTTTTCATAAAAAAAACTCAAAGGGTGTTTAGTTTGTAAATAAAACAAACAATTTGTATAATTTAGATGAATCACGCTCGTGAAAACGTCACAAGGATGGTTTTATATAAAATTTCTGTCATCAGACCTTTCACCTTAATCTTACACACCTTACACTCCTTGCTGCGACTCCCAAGCTTGGCTCAGGGCCATGTGGCTGTTGTTGTGTCATGCAGTAAAGCCGTCCTGGTACTATACATACTTCTGAAGGACAGGCCTCTCCCGGTGCATAGCTTTAAATAGCAGGGAGGTGCCTGCTAATCTCAGAATGCACTTAGTTTACAAAGCGACGCAGCAGGTAGCATGGTGGCAATGAATGAATGAATGAAACGCATCCTTACAGATGATATTCTAGTTTTCATGAATGAAGCTTATTTTACGATAAATAATATTAACAATACATTTTTATACAACACTTCTCAAAATAAAGATACAAAGTGCTTCACAAATAAAGAAAAAACTGAAGTAAAATAAACTAAACAAATAAAAACATAGTCATAAAAGAACAACACTAAACTTTTTAAACGCATGACCACCCATAAAAATGATAAAACAAGAACTAGCCAGAATAACCTGATTCAAAGGAAGCCACTGACTCCGCCTGCTGTATTTCCTCGGGCAGGGTGTTCCGGGGCCTCAGGCTCTTATTACAAAAGCTCTGTTCCCCTCAGTCTTCAGCTGACAATCTGGAAAAAAGTTAAAAGGCCCCTGCCAGAGGGTGTAACTTAGGTGATATAGTGGTAAAAGATCCACAATATACTGAGGAGTCAGACCATGAAGTGACTTGTCAGTGTTTTAAAAGAGCCTTAAATCTTTTCTGAAACATACTGGAAGCCAGAGTGAAGGGGCTGAAACCAGGGTGATGTGTTCCAGCCTGTTTGTTGTGGTTAAAAACCTGAATGCTGAGTTCTGCACTGTCGATGAAAAAAATTCTATTTGGGAATAAATGTATTAATAAATATACAAGATATGAGCTGGGGACTGAATAAGAGCAGATTTTACAATGAAGTTACAGCTACAGGTGACCTTAGACAGATACTGTACGTAGGTAGATTAACAGGTTATATGCAGAGCTGTAATAGTTATGACGCATTGAACTGGTTATGGATGCGAATGAATGAAATCCAAAACCGTGTCCACCTCCCTCCTCTGTTTTAATTTGTGACACATGTTTGTGTCAGATGTTTGTCAGATGCTTCTCTTATCAGTCAGTGGTATTGTTTATCGGGTTCAACTTCCCCATCCAGCCGCACGAAGGCTCACGTGTGCGCACACACACACACACACACACACACACACACACACACACACACACACACACACACAGTCGTGTCTCCATGACTTCTGAGCACATTACATTGACTTATATGGATTTCCTGAAGACTTATTATAACATAAACCATAGTGACTACTTGCCTTAACCTATAACCTTAAATATGCCTTCACCTTGAAATGTAATGATTAACATTTTGGAGACTTGCTTTTCGTCCCCATGAGCAAGTCAAGTCCCCATAATGTGACTGTGTAAACCTGCACAAACACACAAACACACACACACGTTTCTACATCAGTTGTGTTATCTCTTGTGGTTTCATCACAAACAGTTGAGTCACTCTTCTGTTAATCTACATGCAGATTTTGCTGTTCTGTTGTTAATTTTGCTGAGTGATAAGACACAGGATAGACACTGGTCTTTGTCCACACTTTAATAAGGTAACCACTGGAAGGTCAGGTCAAGTTGTCCTGTGTGTTGTAAATTGTGTCTGTGTGTTCAAACAGGACCTGAGGCCCAGATTCACAGCTCTGGACCTACTGCTGTGTGGTGCGTTCGCTGGAGCGGTGGCCAAAACCGTCATTGCACCGCTGGATCGGACTAAGATCATTTTCCAAGGCAAGAACAGCTTTCTAAATATATAGTGTATTAATAAATAGGCTACGTGTCAGTGACCTATTTATAGGCTGTTGTGTCATACTTCGAACAGTAAATGCTAACACAGTTTTTCCCTGTTTGTACCAGAAAATTCTCTGACTGTTGTAACTGCTCTTAACTAATTGTTAATCCTCTTAGTAGATGTTTAGCCTACATGGGACAGTGTGTGTAGGTGGATGTTGTTCAACCACGAGAGTCACTCTGTTCCTTGTTGTTTCACAGTGTCCTCAAACAGATTCTCTGCTAAGGTGAGTTCAGTTGTCTGTCTATCGGAAAATCACTCACTGATTATGAAGCTGTAATGGTAGAATGTATTCATTATAAAATAATTTATCAATGAAAGATAAACAATTGATTGGATTTCATTTAGCAAATATGAATATCAAACAGTTGATTATTACTGCTTCACACATTTGTGTATTTACTTACTTTCCTTATATATCCTTAGATCCCCAATATTTTGACCAACAAAGCAAGAAAAACATACAGTAAACAATATAAATACACTGGTAATTAGCTATTGTCAACACATTTAACACATTTTGTCATTATTTTTGACATTTGGTGCCAAACAATTGATTTGTAAGTATATTGAATTGATAAATAATTGTTAATGTTAAGTAAAGTAAATCATTTTAGGTTTCAACCCAAGGAGGAACAGTATATCTGTAGTATTATTTCCCAGACAAACAAACTTCATATGTGGGTCTACACTTTATGTTATGATTATTAGAATTTTACAGCATCTACTGCTCCTAACAACATACTGTGTGTGTGTGTGTGTGTGTATATATATATATATTTTTTTTTTTCACTGTGTATCCAGGAGGCCTTCAGGCTCATTTACTGTTCATACATGAAGGATGGGCTCCTCAGTCTGTGGAGGGGAAACTCTGCCACCATGGTTCGGGTCATGCCCTACGCTGCCATCCAGTTCTGCTCCCATGATCAGTACAAAAAAAAGCTGGGAAACTACTACGGCTACCAGGGAAAGTGAGTAGAGAAAATGCGTCTCAGCAGTAATGACTTAATCCAGTTATTTATTTGTATTTATGAAAACATCATGGAGAGTTGTTTTTTTTAGCCCTGCTGGTGGTGTGGCGCTATAGATGTCAGTATAGGTCTGTCAGTTGAATAAAATAATCTGAAAATAAGGAATGCATTGATATTAACTTAAAGATATTCATGGTCCCTGGAGGATAATTCGTTTTTTCAGCAGCATCATCATCAGGTTGAAATATCATTTGCTCCAAAAATTGATATTATAGTTTGTGACCAAAAACCTGTAAAACTAACGACATTCTCATTGGCCACAGCATGTTTTGTACTTGGTGCTAATCAGAAAATTCTAGCATGCTAACACGCTTAGCTCATACGGTGAAGTGGTGAATATTATAACTGCTATCATTGTCATCATTAGAAGGCAAGCATGCTAACATGCTAAGCTATTATGGTGAACATGGCATATCATTGTCATCATCAGAATGCTAGCAGGCTAACATGCCTAGCTAACAAAGAGAAAAAAATGGTCAATATTATATCTGCAGTCATTATAATCATGAGCATGCTAGCATTTGGTACACTGCAAAAATGCCCAATCAGATTTAAGTGAAAGCGTTTAATAGCTCAGTCATGTATTTTAAACTGCTATGTTACGTGAGTTAATTACACATTTAATGAAATAGTTAATAGTTCATGTTAATTAGTTGTGTTGTGTTGTTTGTTTCAGGGCTCTGCCTCCTTTCCCACGTTTCCTGGCTGGCTCTCTGGCCGGCACGACTGCGGCCATGCTCACCTACCCTCTGGACATGGTGCGAGCCAGGATGGCCGTCACAGCCAAAGAAATGTAAGCTAATATCTCCTGGTACCACAACACACACTAGTCCTATTGTCGTTTGCGTTGAAACAGAATGGAGTCCATTGAAGTAGTTTCTGAATGTCTCACAACACCATGCTGAATCTCTCCCCATCGTAGATTCTGTACTCTCATACATATTTAGCTACAGGCTAATTTAGTGGGTCCAACAAACTCAGTTACTAAAATGTTGTGCAACTAAATACATTTTTCAATTACAGGAAAGCAGACGGGAAAACGTAGGTAAATTAGCTTTAGCAAAAGTTAGCTGTGATTGTACTCGAGTTAGCCTGAACTATAGAATCTGCAGTGCAGTTTGGTGTTTACGTTTGTTTTGTGGTTCCTGCAAATTCTACATGATGTGTTTTTTACAAGTCGCAGTTTTCTTTGATATGATGCATTTAATGTTCAGATTTGGATCTTAGTTATTCATTTACCAAATGATGTCACACACAAATGAAATTCATATTAAACAGTTGTTAAATAATGTTTTTTCTCTTTTTTCCAACAGGTACTGCAACATCATGCACGTTTTTGTGCGCATTTCCCAAGAGGAGGGTGTGAAGACCCTTTACAGAGGTTTCACCCCCACTATTCTGGGCGTCATCCCATACGCAGGCATCACATTCTTTACATATGAGACACTCAAGAAGCTCCACACAGGTAACGAACAGGAGTATTTTTTTTTCTGCGTTGTGTTCATGAAGTTGAATTTTAAATATTTACAGTAGCTCAGTGGGTTTAGCTCATTCTTCCTTTGTGTTTTTCCTTCTTTGTAGAAAGAACTAAGCGATCCCAACCGTACTCATATGAGCGCTTGGCCTTTGGTGCCTGCGCAGGCCTGATTGGACAGTCGGCCTCGTACCCTCTGGACGTGGTGCGCAGGCGCATGCAGACAGCCGGCGTTACCGGCTCATCCTACGGCACAATTCTGGGGACCATGCGTGCGATCGTAACACAGGAGGGAGTTATACGAGGACTATACAAAGGCCTGAGCATGAACTGGCTTAAAGGGCCCATAGCCGTGGGGATCAGCTTCACCACATTTGACATCACACACGGCCTTCTGCTCAAATTGCATCAGACGGACTACTTCACCCACTGAATTAGTTGACAGTGACTGAGGGGAAGCACCAAGCACAGACGAGACTGGTATGACGGAGGTTGTCAAGTCTGTCACGTGGCAATAATAAGTGTCTGCAGCCAGTGCAGGGCCGTCCTGCTGCACACTCCTGTCCGCTTCACACAGGGGGGGGGGGGGGGGGTTGTGGGGTGTGGGTTAGGAGATCTAGTGCGCACCGAAACACGGCATCTCAAGCTTTGATAAACGCACACGTCAGCTGAGTGAGGACGGTCTTCATATATTCATTCACATAATCACAACCTTGTTATGAATTGTGGTACGATGGAGGTTACTAAAGTGATTGACGGGTGGATAACGGCTGTTTTGTTTTTGATGGCTAAATGAGGAGGACTGTTTGTGTCGCATTGATAAGTTACGCTCGCACTTTATAAGAACTGAATGGTTCTTTCAGCCTAATCTATCAACTGAGAGAACACTGTTTTTAATCAGTTCTTTTTTTTATAACATTGATTATTTTATTATTCTTTTTCCTTTCCAATAACCCGACCATGCAGCGTTTATGATCTGTGCCTGGTAACAAAAGGGTGACTATACAATGTTTTTTTTTGTTGTTTTTAAGTTAAAATTGTATGATTGTGCCTATGTGGAATTGATTTATGGAACAAATGATTGTCGTAGGGAGATCATGTCAGCAGGGCTGCACAGTTCCACTGTCCACCCAGCACTGAGTGTGGTAAAGTATTATAAAGTCTATAAGAGATTAATCAAATATGAAAAATAAATCTATATATCACAGAAATTGATTTATATAAATAATATAAATATTTCCTTTTTGTGCTGTTCTCACACTGTTGTGCATGGTCTATCATTGCTTTAACTGGATTGTTATTAGGCACCATTTACTTAAAGCAACTAAATATACCAAAGCACATAACACAGTCGTGAATCTCATGTTATGTAAAGGTTAATCATACTATCACTACTAATGTACTCGTAGTACTTCTACAGATGTTTACAGTTGTCTCAAGCTTAAATGACCGTGCAATAAAGTGTCCATCCACAACACTGAGCAGCGAGCCCTTTTGTCCACTTGGGGGAGCAGTGGGATAAGCAAAAGTGTTCCCATCGTTAGTGACAGTGGTCTTAAATGTGAAATACTAAATTCCAGGTTGTATAGTTACAGTAGGTTTCTACGAGACGCACAACGAACTGCAGCCTTCAAATGTGCTCCTTTTACAAATTCAGCTGAAAAATAACAGTTAACATACAAAACAATATCACAAACATAAAGTGAATCAGTGCTTTGCATCTTTTCAGGTTGAAACTAAATAATGCTTTATTTAAAAAAAAAAAAAAAAACCATCAATGAACAATATCTCTAATATATCATATCTGTTTGGGTAAAAGTCCAACCACTACCCATTCGATTGATAACTTCTGACCTACATGGGTGCGACACCGCCTTTCCTTTCTTCGGCAGGAGATGGCAGCATTGAGTGGCTGTGGTTCTCCCTGTGTGTTGGCCCGTAATGGAGGTTAGTTAGGCTCTGATCACCTCGTGGCCTGAACTTGACCTGCCCTCTGCTCACTGAGACACTTACTCTCATTCCACTCCTGCATTTTCATTCAAGCGTCCTGTGTAAACGAAGAACTGCACATTTTTCAATAGTGCTGATACTGTTTTTTAACTAATCTATCTTTAATGCTGAACAAAATGATGTGAAACAGAAAACTACAAAATGCCACCAAGACAAATTACTCACTAATAGATAGTATATTACAATTGATGTATTGTTTTTTTATGATATTTTATACACAGGTATTACGATAACAAAATTATGACGGAAGTGCAGTTAAAAGTAAAGTACAATAATTGTATATACATGTTTTAAGAATCAAATCATACCCCTCTTTTAAGTATTGTCTATAATTTCTTGTCATTTATTTGAACTCTTTTTAAACTCTTGCATGCAACAAAAAAACATATATAAATTTAGTTACCTTTGTATTGTAGATAAACATGAAAAAAAACCAGAATACATATTTTTCATTTATTGAAATGTTTCCATCACGCACAACATATATACAGTACATACAGGATTTAGATTGCATGGTTTATAATTCCATAAAATAAATGTGACCTAAATGTGACTGACACAGATCGATAATATATCTTATATTTTTTAACTAATCAATCATTTCTGTTTCATATCTATTAAAATAAGAAGAGTATGGTAAAAAAGATAAATTCAATATATAAGAGTATATGGTATTCTGCGTTCTGCCAGTTATTTCTTTCTGTCCTCATCCTGTTCTGCTGCATTGGATCGTGTGCATGAGCTGTGACAAACTGGGAGTAGTATGTGCCCAGTGTGTTGCACTGGTTAAATATCATTCACCACCTGAAAGCTCTTCTTCTCCCTCACCACGCCGTCTCCTGAACTTCACATCCGAGTGGCTGGATGGAGGGAACCTTCCCTCCGTCCATCTGTCCATCCCTGCGTCTCTCATCCTCCCTGCCTACAAATGACCTTGACTGTGAATTATGGGATATCCTGCCACCCTACAGTGTGCAGCCACGCAGCCTGGTATTGCAACAATTGCAACAATACCACATGGGTGGATAACATGGTTGGAGGGCGGGTGCCTGAGAGAAGAAGAAGCAGGAGGAGGAGGAGGAGGGATGGAAAGATGCTTCTTGAAGGCGGCGTTGCCATAGGTAACCTGGATCTGTGCCAGGGGAGGGGTGGTGAACCATTTGCATGTATTCAAATCTCGCATGAATAATTCACTTTGAAGCCCCTGCTGGAGCGCGGGCAGACAATAGCTGCTCACACACACATACAGACGTATAGTATATGGCCGAAAAATGCACACAATTACGCCCTTCACATGCACAAACCTCGCCTGATCCGTGTGTGAGAAAGGTGAGGAGGTTAAACTGGGAGACACACAGGAATAAAGCCCTGTTCAGTGCTAAATCAGGTCCAGATGCATTGAGACAGTGGCTGCGGCTGTAATATCGCTTTGCGTGTATTTCAGATTGCGTAAAAGGAAAAAAACACTCTGCTCTGGTTGGTCAAGGCCATCTCTCCCCAAAACACAACAGATGGTGCATAACCAGGCATAGGGGCTGTTTAACTTTGAGCTTTATGGTAGATGTCATAGTACAGGAGGCGCAGGAGGGAACATATGGTACACTTACACACACACACACACACACACACACACACACACACACACACACACACGTTCACACCCTTTTGTGGTTCCATGCTGAAACCCAGAATCTGGTCCAGAGGCCTGCATCAGAGTCGGCTCCTGCAGCACCTGGCCCCTCGTAAATCCAGCAGCGTTAAAAAAACGCCTTGAGAGACATTTTATCCAACAGAAACGGGCCTGTAAAGGTTTCCCCCGTAAACCACCCTTTAAAAAAGCCCAGAAATGAGTGAGAAAATATCAAACCTACGGTGCCGTGACTATAAAACCCACTGAAGAGCTGCAGTAATATCAGACGCATGCGGGATATTTACAGGTGCTATAGGGACGTCATCCTCTCCTGTCACCAGCCCTCTCTCTCCCCCGTAGCTGAGTCTTGTTAATTTTATAAGATCCAGCATATTGCCACTTATCGGCTGGCAGCGTTGTAAAAGCTCTGGGGGTCAGTGCATTACTGAGCTGCTGGGCTCCGCTCTTCCATTAGAGGGAGTGTTCAGGCTGCGTCGGCCTTCACTCAATCAAATGCAGGCTCCAAATGGCTGCTCCAAGTGCAGATGAGGGGGCACAAACACACACATGCACACACACACACATGCACACACACACAAATGGAGACTCCTTGAACGCCTGGTTGTGAAAGTATAGTATACGCATAAATCTGAGCACATAAATCTGAACACACACACACATATATGCAGTATGTGCTACCTCTCCTCACTGGAGGTGGACGAGTGTGTGTGTGTGTGTGGGGGGGGGGGTAACACATTAATTTGCATGGAGTGTTTGCATTTATAGAGAGTAAATGTAAAGGTGCACGTTCTCGTGCTGCAGCTGGCCACTTGGCATTTGGGCAGATTTGACCCTGAGGGACTCCTGCTTGAATCTGCAGAGCAGGTGACACGGACGAGGGCTGAGCAGTGAGGACCACAGCAGCAGCAGGTCCAGCTGCTGCCAAAATGGAAACTTAAAGAGAATTGTTGTGTTTGCCGGAACATGCAGAACAAAATTATTTTCCATTCAGGTCATTTTCATGCCACTGCGTGTGAAGGTCATAGGAAGCTAAAGATGAGTGTTAATGGGAGTTACTGTGCGTTCCTTTCTCACACTTAGCAACAATGACCTTATGATTAATATGCATCTGCCTTAATTTTCCTTTTCCCCGGGCCGCTCTGCTTCTCTCTGAAATGCATGCATTGTCTTTTTTCAGATCTATGACCAGGTGTTAGTTCATTTTGCTTCATGTTTAGGATATAACTTTGATATTCATCTCACAAATAAAAGACAACATTGTTATGTATTCATTTTTGATATCAGTCAGTCAATGTGAAGGTGTTTCATGTATTTTTTAAAGATTTTATTCAATTTTTTCTCCACGCAACTTCACATTTCTGAACACTTAGCATGCATTGAGAAAAGGGGGGGGACCCTACCCCATTTATAAACATGTATGTTTTGCATGAGAATGGCCGGGGTCCTGTGAACCTTCTGCTCCCTGTGTCCACACTCAATGGCATCACAGCAGTTAGCATGACAAACTATAGGCTCCAAGTTCTCGGACATTTCAATGCAGCCTGGCCCCACCACCCCTTGGGCCCCCACCCGTCCCCTATCGGTGTCCTGACTCCACCACTATAACCCTTTTTTTTTTGGCAGACCCCCCCCCCACGCCCCCCATCCTCAACTTGCTCCTCTGTATGCACTATGGGCTGAGCCTACACTTTTTGTGAGGTGTCTGGAGGGCGACCAAGTTCAGGGGGAGCTGGGGAGACGAGGCCTGCATGCACACACACACACACACACACACACACACATGCATGCATATATATATATATATACAAAGAAAACAACAATGGTGGATTTATCTCTGTTATTCTTACATTTTTAATTCACCAAAGAGTTCAAAAAAGAATTTTAAGCTCCACATGAATTTGACTCATTAAGTTCATATTAAATCTTTTTCACTCTAACATCACACACGATTCCAAAATCAACGTTTCATTCCGCATGAGAGCAGTCGTTAGGGTATGAAATAAAAAATCGGAAGTTTCATTTTGTGATGATTTATGCTGTACGGGCACATCACTGGGCCGAAGCACATTTCTACTACACACACGTGCTGCATAAATACATGTACCGTCTGCAATGTAAAAACACACGCTCCTGCTCGGCTTCATTATTTTACACCCTACACCCGTGATCGTGTACGTGCTGATTCAGGGAGGAACACACACATTGTGTCATGTTGTGTGTAAATCCTCAGGCTCCAGTCGTTGTGAACATCTCTGTTGTTTCGTCACGTTTTAAATAAATGAGTACAATAAACACCGGATTGTATTGTGTTTATTGGTGTTTTATAGATACACAGCAATTCCATGTTGTCGCGGAAATTGTCTTCATAAAAAATAAAGGACACATCAGCACTGAATGACATCATAAATATACTGAAATACTCTGTCGCACGAAGGACAATTAAGACATTATTTAATGAAGCCGATTTGGAATTTACAGTATCTCCGAACACATTATAGTAAATAAATAAAACCCCTCAGATTCTCATTTTTAATGTTAATATGTCACAAGATGTAATAACAACCACTGTTCAATTAAAAACAATAATGAAAGCATAGTTTCTGATGTCAGGAAGAAAAAATATAGGCTTTATTATCATGGCTAATAATTTGAGCGCTATAGTTTTTACTCATCTGAACCAGTATCATAATTGCCCTGTTATTATTGAACGATATAATAACGTGCTCCGCTCCTTTAGTTCTTCTTCTCCGGCTGTAGAATAAATTAAAACTGTCTTGATTCGTGCATCTTCCTGTTTATGTTATATCCCTCATGAGCAAATTGAACCAATCAGAGGATGTGAGTGTAAAGTAAATGAACAACAAAAGGCCAACGTTTATGACAGCAAAATTATATAAATTATTTGGATTGGTTTAAACAAAAAAAGGCTATAATTTAGAATGTTTTGGCTGTTGTTTTATTCTATTCAGCCTGTTTATTCCAACACATTTAGCTTGTCATAACAAAAACAACAGCAAGTCCTGAAAGGTGATTTTTTTTTTTTTATCTTACGCACACGAGGAAAAAATATTACATCTCAACACCCTAGAATTAAAATAGAAAGAATAAATAACATGATGTTAATTCTTTTTGCTAAAACTCATAAATCCTCCCGGTTGTCTTCATGTCTAATGAGCTGTGGGCAGCTCGGTCCTGCTGTTGAAGGCCTTTGTGTTGTTAACAGACAGGATGTTAGAGACTCTCCATCGACAAACAAACAAGTGAGCAATTAAAAGACAATTAGCCGACCCCCCCGAGGCTTTGTGCAGCTCAGTGAGAGGCTGTTTTTACAACTCAATGAGCTGTCACACATCAGTGCAGTGGAGGGGTTAGAATGACTTTTATTAATTAAAAAAGAAAAGGTTGAAAGTTTCAATTTACAGATTTATAAAAATTCTGATATTAATGTGTTACAGTCTTGGCCCTTACAACACAGAGAAAAGTGCAAGATGAATGTCTATAATTCCCTGAAATAAATTTAAGAGTAATTGAAGGGATTTTATAAGACTATGAAGAATAAAAATAGGTGAGTAAAAGGCCAAAAAAGGGAAAAGCAATTTTATTTTTTAACACAAGCTACATTTTTTTACGCTCGTCTTCCCCATGAGCAGCGAGCAGGCCCTCCTGTCAGAGTCGTACACTGTATACAGACTGCATGTGACATGATCCGTAACTCTATCTATAGGTGTTATGGTATCATTCCCACCATTAAAGAGGTTTTCCACCTTCCCAATGACCTCCGCCTCGCCTCACAGGACACAGAAAACGACCTGATGGCAAAGTCTTTCACTGTACAGAGGGTATACTGAAATGTGTGTGTGTGTGTGTGTGTGTGTGTGTGGGTGTGTGTGTGGAGCTGGTCACTCCGCGTACAAACTCTCTTTAGAAAGCGTCCAGCCTGCAGGGTTTGGCCCTCTCCCCGGTGAGAGTGGGGGAATCTAGCATGGCGAGTAAGCATGTATATCAGGCCATCTCACGGCTGGCTGGATGCTCCCTGGGTGGCCCGCTGTGGTCAATACTGCACTGGTGACTGGACACACAGAATGGGATAATCTCCGACTGTCTTTCAGGGACGTTGTGCGCACACACACATACATGCAAACACACACACACACACACACACAGGGATCTGCTTTTTTGCTGGACTAGCCATGGAAGCTCGGCCTGGCCCTAATTCCAGGTCAGGACCGGTCAGGGGGAGGCGAGGGCAGAGCCCAGAGCAGTGTTGTTGAGGGACAGAGGAGGAGACAGAGGGGAGCGGGGAGCCCATTTCAGCCAGGGCAGTGGAGCACACAGGAGACACTGGGGCATCACCCCAGCGAGCTGTTCAGGGAAAACAAAAGGAGGTGTGATACAAAACATAGGCCCCTACACAACACAGGACCTGTGTGTGTGTGTGTGTGTGTGTGTGTGTGTGAGGTTATGAATGTGTATCATTGTTCAGAGTTTCCTTCAGCTCCAGCAACTCGCTTCAACACCCCTGCTGCTCACACACAAAGGCACCTAATTGACACCCCAGATTTAGGCCACTAGGTTTAACTGTTCCCCTTCCAGCCCCTCAGTCCACGCTGGAAAAATCTGAGTAATCAAAATGAACAGGCTCCCACAGCTTCTCATGCCCACGTCCTCCATGACACTTCGGTGGTTGGTAAGAATCTATATTTTTATTGACAATTAACCCCGAGGAAATACCAACAGTGTGTAAGTCAGTCTCTAAATACTTTACAACTTTTCCTACCCTGCCTGTGACTCCCATTGTTAACTTATGAAGGTATTTTTAACCAGGTCATAGATATATTGCTACATTAATTATTATCACTACTACTACTATTTATAATAATAATAAAATAAAAAAAACACTTGATAAGAATCCTCAACCTCTGTAGAAAACTGTTTTAAACAGTGCATTTGATGTGAACTATTTTCAGCTGTCAACGCATCAGAGGGGTGATACATACCCTGCACCGTGCTGTATATTCATATTGTAATAATTTCATCATGACATCATCATGATGTAATTTACACCATATGATTGGTTAATTTAAATAAGCTAGAGATCATAATTCAAATGTTACTATACCTCAATACCTCATAGACTGAATTTGACCTATTCATGATGTATTTTCTCTCTGACGCATTATGGCACTATAGCCTGATTATTTGCTGAGCTTTCCTGGAAGATGTAATTGTTGGATTATATTCTTAGTGACCTTGACCTTTGACCCCACCAAGTAATATTATACCAGGTTTGGTGAAACTCTGTCCACACACGCAAACAAACACAGTATAAAAAGCTTTGACTACATAGTAAATACTTGTTAGTGGGCAAAAAACAAACAAATGAGGCAGTTTTTATTTCACAAAGTTCAGTTTTATTGAAAATATATCATGTCAATACTTTTGGCATTTTGAAATCTCATTGATTAATAAATAGGTTCATAGCATAATGAAAAAGATTGTAAATAAATATGTATACGGAATATCTCAGACAAGAGGAAAGTAATTCAACAGCGACAAACTCTCATCAAACAATTTTCCAGTCAAATACTTGAATGTGAATTAGCAACTGAAAAGAAGGGACCCCTCGGGGTCTCTTTCAATCTCCGACCTGAAATTGGTCTCAAATATAGTAATACGGATCTAATGAAACAAATTTTGGGGGGAAATATTGCTTGCCAGCTCCAGTGTTCACTTCATACGGCTCTAAATTGATTCAACCTCTAAACATACCTTTTAGAAGCGGCTCCGACTTACCTGTCCACATCCACACAGAGCGAAGACAGCACTGCTGATAATCACACTGTAATGACGGGTCTCACTGACTGCTCCTGCATATGCAGCGTTCTCCATACGTGGCCGAAGGTTGAACGTGCAAAGAGAATCTGGTGCCAGGCAGCGTGTGATTTGTGATGAAGGCTTGATCGCAGCTTTTCATGGAGGATTTCTGATGTGGTCTGTGGAGACACAGTGAAACAAAAAAGAGCGATTAATGGAAAGAAGAACACACAATCTGTACACATACACACATGCATTTACTCTCTTTAAATCTGAGCGGTGATATTCTCCTAATTAAAGCGTACGGATGTGGGCCACTTCAGGCAAAGATGCGTCACCTCTGGCCTTCTGGTGGCCCGAACAAAATGGATGTGAGCCATGGATGTGCCATTTTTGGCAAACATGCGGTGCTCTAGGCAAGGTCTAATCTGAAAGTAGACCTAAAGAGGCCCAAGTGGTAGAAGGTGAATATGGCCTAAATAGCAAATAACTAATTTGTGCCTTTGTCACCTTTGGGTGACGTGCGGACAAGTGCCATCATTCCATGTGGTATGTGGGCCGGATGACAGTGTGGCAACGACTTTGCTATGTGGGGTTGGACCGTTCTTAATTAATATGACAGGTTTATTGTGCAGGGATTTTGAAAACGTCAAAGCTTGACTATCAGACTTTCGCTGTAGATGAGGACTAATTCACTGATGATGAGGAATCACTGTCTGTGCTTGGAATCACATGCACGTGAGCTGTCACCATAAACAGCTCGAGGGGACGACGCATACGACGTCACCAACTCACCAGACAAACCAAAACTGTTAATGGTACAGGCAGAGGGTGTGTTTGTTTGCGCGTCTATCAGCTGTCTGCATCAATGTGTGTGCACGACCCCTGAGTTCGCAGACAGCCATGGGTCAAAGGTCGAGGCAGAGCCTGTCTGGGTTTCCCGGGCTGACCCCGATGCCTGCAGCACACACACACACACACAATGGAGGGGAGGATGGGTTATGCCCCCTTACCAGACTAATATCACCTTTGGGATTAGGATCCAGACAGAAATACATTGACCCCCCCCTCCCAACCTCAAATACACACAGACACTGGATCTGCTTGGTCATAAAACAGGACTCGTGACGCAGGGAGGAGCAGCAAAGATGCTGAGTCTGAGGAGGCCGTCGAATTATCTTTCAGGGGAGGTTCAACCGTTACGATGGAGCGAACACGGTGCTAGCTAGCTAACGGATAGAGGACACCTGGGAAATACAGATAAGGATCAGTGAGGCAGCTGTGAAAGTAAAAAAAACATGTGAGGGATGAATATGTACAAGCCAGGTGAACACGCTGCTGAAAAAGGTGCTGTTGTTAAAGCTATGTACTCCCTGTCATATGTCAAGCAGTTTGCATTTAACCCAAGCGCTGATGTAGCTGCAGGGAGCGAGAGCCCGGTGCACCACTCTGGATAAAATAACATCAGCATGCCAGACGCTTGTATAAAAAAAAAAAAAAAAAAGAAATCAAAGAGAAGCGGAACTGCAGGATCTCAGCACAGAGCGAAACCAAAAAAAGGTCAAATGCAGAGGAGCTGACGGGCTTCACCGCCAGGCCACTGGGAAAAAAACTCCCCCAAATAAGCCCAGAGTGTTAAGCCTGCTAATCCCCTGTATTATTGCAACATCTGTGAGGTCTATAGAGGCTCTGCCAGTGATTAGCAAGACAGATGTAAACAATATCCTGGCTGGAGGAGGAGAGGAAGAGGACAGGAGAGGAGAGAAGGGGCACTCGGTTGATCTGGGTAACGTGCTGCTGGAAGGATAAGGAAAGTAGAGATGGAGAGAATGTGGAGAATATAAAGCAGGTGAGTGCGTCGAGGGATTTAGGAGAGAGAATAAAAGACGGAGAGGAAGTGGAGGTTTGACGAAGAAGAAGGAGCAGGGGAGGAAGCCATGGGTGATTCTGGGCCAAAACCCCAAAAAGAAGACAGTGGAAGGAGGAAATGGGGGGGGGGGGAGGTAGAGGGAGACAGAAGGTGACAGCATTGAGGGAGAAGGAGCAGCAGATTGGGAGACGGCAGACCCGGGGCCAGGCGTGCCCCAACCGGCTGACGAGACACCAGGGAGACGTGCCTAATTTATGCAGAGTTAGGCCGAGGGGTGTCTGGGACCCCCTCAATAGCCCTGAGAACCGAGGGGAGCAGCTATGGGTGCTAGCGGTGTGAGAGCGAGAGAGGCACACAGGGGGAAGGAAGGGGGGGATGGGGGAGCCTCTTTTTTTTATATTTCGGAGAGACAACAAGGGGGTGGAGGCTGCTCCATTCAGGCAGAGGCTGTCCGTCTGACGTCCCATTACGGTTCGGGACAGGGCATGGGGAACGAGGCGATAAAGGGAAAAGCTGAGGGAGGAGGAGGAGGAGGAGGAGGAGGAGGAGGAGGAGGGGGAGGAGGAGGAGGAGAAGTGAGGGAGAGGCCATTCTTAAGCCCCTCTCTGCTCGAGATGATGCACTTTCCCCCCACTCCAGTCTTCTTCTCCAGTCTGGCCATACCTCGATCCACGGGGCCGTCCGTCTGCTTCTCTGCATACTGATTCCCCATTCGCACAGCCCCGAACGTGAGCAAAAAACAGAGACGGACTCAATCAGAGACACGTAACCCGTCTGATGTGTCGGCTGAGGGGTTAGGAGAAGGCTTCAGTAGCCAAGCAGGCCAGGCGGGGGGTGTAAGCGTTAGCCCAGTGGGCAGATATGAATGGAGTCTTTAAAACCAGAGTGCTTGATTTAAAAAAAAAAAAAAATGTAATGAAACTTGGTGGAAGGAAGCAGTAAGGGTCAGAGAGGAACCCATTAAATCCAGATCAGAGAGCAGATCCAGAATAATATGATTTCTTAGAGAATAATTCATGGATCTTGATAAAAAAAAAATCTGGCAAGTTTTGGAGACTGATATTTGTGAATTTGTGCAATCTAGTGCAGATCCAAATAAAAATCTGTATCTAGTGAATTTAAATGTAGTTTCATAAGTGGACTGCTTGGCCTTGGACTTTCTAGTTTCTTATCATTTGGCAAATAAAGGCATAAAGGCATAAACCACCATGGGCTTTTGAAACTACCAATCCACCGTAAAAGACTTTGTTCTTTGTTGGGGTTTAACTGAAAGGAGGGGGAGGTAGAGCGGGTCGTCCACTGCGTGCCAAAGTGTCCTTGAGCAAAATACTGTGTATGGGTGAAGTACAATAGAGAAAGTGCTGCTCATAGATGCACTGTAAGAATGTGTGAGTGAATGGGTGAATGGAAATACTGTACTGTAAAGTCCTGTGAGTGGTCATCAAGACAAGAAAACTGTTACAAACCATTTATCATTTACACAGTGGACCCGAACCTGGGAACCCTACGATAATCTAAAGGCCACATATATGTGCGCTATGCACTGTTTTCCTTTGGGCACATAAAAATCCAAACCAAACAAATATTTGGGAACTACAGGTAAAGTAGATGCTACTTTACTCTAAGGGTCCACAAGCCAAATAGGTTTGGAAACACTGATGTAAACAAATGCATCAAAGACAAAGAGGAATTAAATTAAATGCAGTATAATAATTGTGGGGAAAAAAAGATTATTACAGTATTGTCAGTCTGCAGCTTTAATATCAAAATGTCAGTATTAATGTCAGCCTTCGAGAAAAAAAGAGTTGTGTGTGGAGTGTGTGTGTGTGCGTGTGTGCGTGCGTGCGTGCGTGCGTGCGTGCGTGCGTGCGTGCGTGCGTGTGTGTGTGTGTGTGTGTGTGTGTGTGTGTGTGTGTGTGCTGTTCGTACGCCCAGCGAGAAGCAGAACAGACAGCCAGGGAGGGTGATGGTTGAGTCTGGTGATGCAGGCAGACAGTTTAATGACAGTCCTCACCCCTGGACATACAAGCCAGTGAGCGGCTGGCGCTCTCGCAGATGTACACACACCGGCTGACATGTGCACATATATGTGTGATATATGGCGTGGCGTTTTTCTGAAAAAGACACCAGGGCCGGGGAAAATGAAAGAGAAAAAAAAAACTCCGGATATCTGGAGGGGCTGCAGACGACTAACAGGCACCACTTTGTTTTGTTAAAAAATAAAAAAAGAGTTTTGAGATTGTTCTGCAGCCCATTCACACCTTTCATCACACACAACAAAACCAGCATACAACTGTCATGAGCAATAACAACTTAAAGGCAATAATCATAATGGTTTCTAGTGAGGCACCGGAACAGTTGGCTGTTCAGTGGCTCCACAGAAACCCGGCTCTGTGCGCTTTTTGTGTAAGTTGTGCCTGGCCGGTCTTGCATCTTATTCAGCAGCACTTGCTCAGGTCTGGACTTGAATTTGGTGCCCAAACAAAGACATAGAGCCACCTCATTAAAAAAACATGTCATTGGATCAGGCCCCGGCTGAATTGTGTGATTTTTCCCTCCTACCATAAGTGACCGTGACTGAGCGTTGGGCTGAATGAGAGGCCGGATAGAGGCCTACCAATGGAGCGCCACACTACATCCCAACGGGAACCACCCCCTCACAGAGGGGGACACATTTAAAGCTTTGTTGGTCTGTTAACACAGCTTTTTAAAGCGCCTCTTTATGGAGTCAGCTAAGCAAACTGCAAACCTGGTTTTGTCACGCCAGACGGAGAAAGTAGAGAAAAAAAACTGAAAGAAAGAAAGAAAGAAAGTAAAAATTCTAGGCTACAGAAAGGTTTTAAGATATTGTTATTTAGTTTTCTTGGGATATGAGAAAACTTTAAGGCAATGATAACAAGCGGCAAAGTAAAGTTAAAGCATGGAATAAGTTTTTTATTTGTTTTTACTTGATACGAAATGAACACGAATGAAAAATATTTGCACTCACACCGAAAATCACATTTTAATATTTCAAATCCGCCCTCAACGCCTCGGCAAAACAAAGACAATATGATCCCACGCAGAGGATTCTGTACATCTGCTCCCGCTGCGTCTAATCACCTGAGGACTGAACTTTGCAGTAGTTGGATGCAGCAGAACCAGGTCAGTGACAAAGTGCACCGTCTCACTGTGTCCTCTGATACAGTCAGCACACACGTTTACCCAGAGGACCGAACAGGCGGCGCTGCTGAAACAATAGGTCTGTGTGTGTGTGTGTGTGTGTGTGTGTGTGTGTGTGTGTGTGTGTGTGTGTGTGTGTGTGTGTGTGCATGTGCCTGTGTGCGTGTGCCTGTGTGTGTGTGTGTGTGCGTGCGTGTGTGTGTGACAAACGCAGTCCTGCCTGGGAAACCTGGGCCGGAGACTTAGTCAGTCTCACAGGGCGCTCAGGATGACAGTGAAATGAATAACAATGAACTTGCTGAGAGTCAAGTTCAGAACATTAGAGATAAAAGCTGAGGAGCCGTGCACAAAGCATGTGTGTGTGTGTGTGTGTGTGTGTGTGTGTGTGTGTGTGTGTGTGTATAACTGCGTCAACACACTCAGGATATATCCCAATATGAGCGAGCACCGTGCGCCACAGAAGAGCACCCACTAAGATGAAAATGCACACAGACACACACCCCCTCTCCTCGCTCCCTCACTCCCCTCCCCTTCCCATCTCGCCGTGCACATGCAGCAAGGACCCCATCCTCGCTATTCTATTGCTGTCTGCTGCGCGCCTGATGAAAAAGCAAAATGGCATAGGGGGGGTACACACACGCCTAAAGGCAGGAAATCGCACATAGGTAGATTACAGCCCCAATATGAACGTAGGATTTAAATAGGGGGTTCTCGGCTGCGTTGGCATGGGTCCGCCTCGCCGTGCAGAACGTTTTTCCAACCTGCTGGTCTGCAACAGGGGGAAAATGTGACTGAACAGCCTCCACTGCCATCCAGCAGAGATGATGGCCTTACGGGGCGGAGGATGCATCTGAATACATTTACATAAAGATTGTGCTGCTGCGTTGACCGAGCTGCTGCTGAGAATAGACCACGGTCGTCATTGTCTACCCCCCCCCCCCCCAAAAAAAAGTGGTCACTTTGTTCTGAGAAGAAACAGAAACAGGGGGAGCTGTGTGTGTGTTTTTTGAAAGTCTGCTGGGAGCTGCAGTTTTCCCTGTGTCCCTGTGTTTTTAATGTTATCAGCAGTTTATGAGACACATGCAGGGGAAGAATGCAGAGGAGAGAAACGTAACGCCGCAAAATGAACACAAATTACTCGTATAATCTTTACAACTCATGAGACTCAGGCTGGTAGATTAGATCCAAAATACGTTGGTGACAGTTTCGGTGAAAAATAGAAGATTCGCAAACACTGGGGAGATAAACGTAAATCCGATATCTGGATGTAAAATCTTAATCACAATGTAATCTTACCCTTATCGTAAAATAAAAACATCTCAGTGATAGGAGGTTTTCTTAAAAAAGTATGTTGTACCTGTGGAAGATAGTGGAAAAGAACTCAAGGATATCATAATTTTTCTTAAAAACCATTGAGGTAAAAGCAAAAACTTGTTTCTGGGTGATTTGGTTTTTTTTTGAAAAAAAAAAACCCTGCAAGGATATTTGGTACTTGAGTGACTTCAAAAATACTGCAGATATGAGACCTTATTTCTGAGCACACAGAAATTCCAGCTGCAGATTGCATTTGATGATAAACTGACCAGATTCTACTGTAACAAATTTAGAGGATGGGATTCCTGCTAACCTTTTAATATGAATACACGGCACTGTAAAGGTGCATGAGCCTGACCCAGAGGTAGAGAGTGCAGCTTTTTTTGGGGGGGGAAGAAAGCACTTTAATTTTGAAAAATGAAAAACCAGATAGGCAACAGAGGCCCCCTGTGATAAACCTCTTGCAGATACAGTCAGCTCACCAAACCATCCTGTCAGATTGACGCCCGAGGAGAGGCAGAAAGGGGAACGAGAGGCAGTGAGAAGGGGAGAGAGAGAGAGAGAGCAAAACATGGGTGAAAGGGGTCAGCGGGGAGGAAGGCTAAACCCCAGAAGCAAGCAAAAGATTGTGTGTGCAGTGCATTTATATTTCAGCATGGGCGTGTGTGGCTGTGCGTATATGTGTGTCAACCCCAGCTGGGCAGACATTTACTTGACATGCTGATAGGGATTTAAGCAGTGGGTGGGTGGTGTGCCTGACCAAGGTGAGTGAATGCGCCGAGGAAGGGGGGCGGGGGGGAGGTGGAGTGGGTGTGGTGGTGGTGGTGGTGGGGGGGCCACCAGAGGGGCTCACAAAACTGCCGTTACTAAGCTTGATTTCAGTGCGAGTTGAGACGATTAGGAGACGGGGAGCAGCAATGAGGAGGCAAACACGGGGGGCGAGGGAGGCGGGGGGGTTTTTTTGTAGGAGGACCCTCCAGGCTGTGGAAGAGAAGGGGGACTAGTCTATTGAGGTGATGAGGGAAAGCGGGTCTTCCTTTCAGACAGTCTAATGAAGCATAAGTCCCCGATGAAGAATGGGAGCAGGCTACCGCAGGGTGGGTTACAGCTTGTGCCTCGGATACTCTCCACCATTTCTCCCCTCTTCTCCTCCTCTCCCTCTCTCTTTTCCTCATCTCCTTCCTCTCCCTTCCTCTTCTCCTCGTGTCCCTGCAGTCCCTCCTCTTAAAGGGCTTATACACTGTTTATTTCAGCGTGCCGCAAGCTCATGCATGCGCCTCCCGGATGGACTGATGAAATGGCACCAATGTAAAGTGACCAAATAAAAAGGATTGCTATATTGACCCGACGGCTTCATCAAGAAAATGTGGTGGAAAACATTTATGAAATTAGCAAATGGCTCCGACTAAGAGCGGAATTTAAATCAGAATTATTTTATGTGATGATTTAAAATGTTTTTTCACGGGCAGCTGAAGCGTTTTGAAACAGGCGCATGTGACGAGTGACATACATTTGTCAACGTGGTGAATGTGCACATACGATGAACCCTGAGCCGACATGTTAAATTACAGGAAGCAGCAGACTGAGACAGACGGGTGTGCGTGCATGTGTGTGTGTGTGTGGGTGGGTGGGGTGTCTGTCAAGTGTCTGACTGGGTTTGCTGCATGTGTTTGGATGGGGGGTTGTTTGACCAGGGGGCTGACTGGGCTGCAGGACTGATTTCTGCCTTGATTTGGCTCAGGGCCGGCTGGAGTCTGGCCAGAGGCTGACTGAAGGTGGTGATGGTGGTGGGGGGGTGGGGGGTGGGGGTGGGGGGGGGGGGGGGGTTGGGTTCCCCTTGCTTCTCTGCTGAAGTTGTCCCCGGAGCAAAGCAATAAGAAGCAGCTTATAACATAAGCAAACACAGAGGCAGCTTACAGACCAGTCAGCCAGCCAGTCGGGTATGAACATCATAGAAATGGCACACACACACACACACACACACACACACACACACACACACACACACACACACACACACACACACACACACACACACACACACCACAGCTCTGCTCCCTGCACTGATACCTCCCCTACCACCCCCCACACACCCCTGACCTTGACCCCTGGGGTCCATCCTAACCTGTTTCTGAATGGAAGTCAGTGCAGCTGGGCCGTCTAGCCGTGAGCAGCAACCCCCCTCCACCCTGCGGACCCCTCATCCCCTAATCACGCAGCCCGTTCCCACGCCTCGCGACTGGGATGCCGTCTCTTCATCTGAATGGCGCACTTTAATATTTATGTGGCCGCCATGTTCCCGTCTCATCTGTTTCTAAGGGCAACGACAATTTCCGAGCAGGATTTTCTGTGATTTTATATCGACGTACCCGCTGCACATTAATCTGAATGTTTTATTTTTTTAATTCAGGAAGCTTTTCCTTCGCACACAGTGATATCCCTCTCCGCTTTGCGACACAAATTGCATCTGCAGCCCCTCTCAATGGCTCCCTCGTATAAACCATTCGGCCTGAGCACATACATGCACTGTATAATGTACGTGTATGGGTGTGTGTGTGTGTGTGCATGCACGCTCGTAAACGCCATTATGGGGGTTCAAACCCCTCCACCTTCACATTTTCATTACGGCCAAATCTCAGGCCTGTGCTACACCAGCGTGGCCTTTTGCTGGCGAGCAGGCAGTTTAATCACACATACAGCACTACTCCATTTTCATTTCCTTTTCATACAGCCTCCATTCCACTCCAGCTTCATAATTCTCCCCTCAGAGCTGTCTGGCCTGTCTGAGTGTTTGCAGCATGTTGAAATGACATAATCAGTGACTTGGATAAATGCCTGACTGTTTTTCCCTGAGTCTATAATCAGACTTGGGGCTCAGTGTTGCAGCGCTGAGGAAGCAGCAGCAGCAGCAGCGACACTTGACTCAGGAATTACTTCCTAAGGAGGACGGTTTCACATAGGGGATGTGCTTGAGCATCAGTGAAATGAATTTATTTTGGGTCTGAAAAAATAAAATAGTTCTTGTCGAATGCAGGAGAAGAGGAAGGGCTCGTGCTGAAAAGGCTGCCAACCCTTAATTATCATGATTCCGATTATTACTGGATATAACTGAACAGGAATATTAAATGACTTAATTTTTAACAAATAACATCTCTCATTGTAATAAATAATAGAAAGTATTAAAACAAATGTGTTGGATATACATACCCCATACATACATATATATAGCGATTATGTTGTGCGGAAAAATCATGTGCCGACAAGGAGCTTAAAATTAAATACGGGCCGCATTGTAAAGAGTGTGTTCAAATGCTGAAAATACCTGAGAAAGGTGAATGAAAAAAATACAGATTTACCCTTTGGGAAATATTTGAAAGATATCAACACGCTTCTATTTTAAATGTCTATTTCAGTTTCACTGATGAGGTGGTTTGAGAGAGAGCAGGTCGCTGGTGCGGTAACAAGGGAGAGAAAGAGACACGTGGACCGGGCGAGGATGAATTGAGCATGGCTGTAAATGCTTTCAGCAACTATTACTTCAGTGGGTGGAACAGTTTCAATCAATAGCTAAGCAAACACAAAAGCAGTGGGCAGTCAGAATGAGAAAAGCTGCAGCAGACCGGATGACAATCACAGAAATAAACCCCAAATTACCAGGTTCATATAATAAAACTGTCCGATTTGCATGGTTGGGGTTACATCCACTTTATGTTTTTAACTAAATTTTAATAAATTTTCCTTATATAGACAGCCCCACAAATGTTACATGATGTAAATGTCCGGCACATATGTAATGAAAGCACGTATGCAGCAGCACAGTAACACACATGGCTGCAGCCGTCATTAGCATAAAAGCTTTCTGCAGGATATAATGTTAGGGGCCGTGTTCCTTTTTCCTTGTGAGTCAGTGTGAATGGACACATTCATGCGCCTGTGGTATGGATTACCTTGAGAGCACTCACAGTAAATGTGCACGAACACATACATGACAAGCATACGTGATTGGATTTTATGTTCATCTGGCGCTTCATAAAACAACGTTCTCCTCTTTGTTGTTTTGAATATGCAAATAAAAGAAATAGAACGGCCCCACCCTTGCTCCCCGTGATTCAGATAAACTACTCTTTATAAAAACTGAACACATCCCGGACGGGTCCTCCATCCCTCCACCAAGAGGAACCCCAACCCCCTCCTGTATTGCTCTCACACACTTCCACATCACATTCAACTTCATATGACAGGTTTAAAGAATATAAAATCAGATTCTCGCCATAAAGCAGATCCCTTTTTCCACAAGATTTATTAACCTGGAGAAATCCAGCTAAATAAAACGCACACAAATAAATGGATAAATCGATCCAATCTAGCTCTTTGAATTACTGATGCCTACATATATGTGCCTGTCTGTCTTCTATCCATTTCCCCCCACAAAGGGATACAGTAGCCTGCAGCTCCTCCCGCCTGACTACAGCCAGTGTGGGCTCTAACCTGTTTAGCTGCACCTCAGCTTCATCAGTGTCAGAGTGCGCTGATTAGACGGAGGGGCCTGATTAAAACTGCCTGAGAAGACGATAACAGGGGGGGGGGGGACCAGCCTGGTTCAGATGAGTGAATGACAGCAAAGGTTTAACACTAAACTTTAACTGATCATTTTACGCCACAATATCTCACGAGATTTACAAAGGAGAAAATATAGCCTGTATGAAACCGTACAATATGAAACGTTTTAAAAATGAAAAATAAAACATGTAAGCGGTAATTCCTCCTTAAAATGTGGGAAATAATGTGTTTTGCTGCAAGTTTCAAGCTGCAAGCTCTGAGTTCAGGTGTGAATGTTCCGAGATCTAAAATTGTTCAGTCGCTGCTGAGATTGAAAGTAAAAGTAAAAGATATAAAAGTGCACCCGTAACATTATCACTGGTCTCCATGGAGCTTTCTTCTGTCGTGTTGTGTTTTCCCGCTTACGGCACGGTGGTTTACGACATGTTGGTGGCAGGCGCGTTTGTGTCGTTGAACGTGACTCAGAGTGCGACAAAAAACAGAAAGGCAAAGAATCAATCCCCTTTTTTAAGGAGGTTTACCCATGTTTAAAGAAACCTGTGTATACCAGCGAATTGTGGTGTAAAGGAGGTAGAACATTGATCATTCAGACTTCATTCAGAGGTGGTCTGGGCCGCAAACAGTATGGCCTCATTCTTTTAGTAGCATAAACTTAAATGTTTTCCTGGGTCATATTGAAGGACCTCCTACTCAAGGAGGTAGTGAGGAGACGCACTCAGTCGAAAGCCCCTTTCCATTAGTCAAAAACCCCACTCACACCCGCTAACATCTGGCTTTTGTCAGCAATGGGAATGGATACACTGCATTTACTTCAAATTATGTTTAAATAACACCGATTCAGCTGTAAAAGAGGTATAACATAATAATTCTTTTAGCAGCGTAAACGTAGGACCTCCTACACAACTGACAGGAGACGTATTCGTTCATCATCAGATGGTTCTCAAATCATGTCCGAATCTCGAAAGCAGTGTGTAACACGTCTTGTGTAGTTTGGTTTACCTGAGAACACAGAGGTAAATCAAACAGTCCTCTTTAAATTTCCAGCAGACTAAGCACGTGAAGTGTATTCAGTTAAAAAAAAAACTGTTTAGTCTTTATAAACTAAAAAGTATGTATGTGAACTTTTCACTGGACTAACATAAATTGCCGGACCCTTGTAAATGGGATTATAGATGAATGTTAATACCAGGTTGAACAGGGCTTTGTGTTTTATAAAATAATAATATATAATATGTAATATAAAGTTAACATGTTGTTATGGTCATCTGTGACGGGTTCTTCCTGAGGGAACGTATGTGCATGTGTGTTTTTGTGTGTGTGTGTATCATCCTCATCCTTGCTGTGAAGTTCAATGCTGCCCCGCTCCAGATTGACAACAGCTGCCACACAGTGAGTATTCACAGTGGACGGTAGCGTTTCTCCAAGACACAGACACTTCACCAAAACACTCGGCAATAATTAGCACTGACGGGTGAAAGCAGCCACGAATGCCGCGGGAGTTCACCATGAAACGGACACTTGCACAAACACACACACACACACAACTGTAGCGCCTGGACACACCCACACGCAAACATAACCACACACATGTCAGTGCACAACAGTAGCAACAGTGGATCCATCAACACGACTAACACCACATTAAGACCATAAAGCACCGATACATCTCCTGTTCCACGTACACAGCCCGTACCCTGCTGCTCCTGCACTGATACCCCTGATCCCCCTGTGCTTTGACAAGGCGTAATAAAGCCTGTATGAAGCACTGCATTGTGTGGGGAGAACACAATGTTGCATGCTGAGTGCTGTGAGAAGGGCGTACACCGGTGGGTCCCACGGCGCAGCAGCGCACCAGGGCCTATAGCGGGGAGTGCTGAGCATGCTAATGAGGTCATTATGTTATGCCGCTCCCTCGCTCCTGCTCCCCTTTACAGTGTGGGCTTTGCCTGTCAGAGGAGGCAGGGTGCCCGGGTAACGCAGCCAACCACAGATGTCACATATGGCACAATGAGAAGACACACCAGCGTCTCCAAAATGAACGCTGCCAGAGAGACGAGGTGACGCTCCGTTTTTTTTGTTTTTTTTCAGCTAGCATCAAAAGCGAGTGAACAGCATCGGTGATTTGCATACAGAATAAGGTGAGCTTAAAGAGAAGTAAAGAGGAGGCCAACATTCATTCGCTAATTGTTCCTGCTGTGTATACAATCAGCAACCGTGCAGGGTTTCTGTTTCCTTTTCTGTTTTTTCTTTTTTCTCTTGTACGCTCGCGCTATTATTTACAACCAAGGGGGAGGGGTTAGGTATCAAGCATATGCAAATGTAATTACACGATATTTGCATAGCCGTTAACAATTAGAGGGCAGATGGCAAACAGCGGGCATAAAAAAGAAAGCGACCGAGCGCCATCTTGGCTGAGGGAGACAGCTGGCAGACAGGATTCGGCCATTTTGTAAGCTCGGGTCGCTGCCAGGCTGAGGCGTGTGTAGAGGGGCGCCAGTCTCTCTCTCTTTCTCTCTCTGTGTGCCAGGAAGATTGGCAGGCGAGGAGGTAATCGCGCTTTAATACCCTCCCTGGTACACGCAACAACAACCAACTCCTCCAACCGTCAGTGACAGTGTGATCACAGACCGGAGCTCTGGCGACGGAGATCAACCACAACACAATGTGTGCGTGTGTTCGCTTTGAAAACGCCGAGATGGTATCATATCGTAACACTGGAGGGGGAATAGTTCTCCTATCTCTTATTCCCTGTTTATTGTTTATAATTGATCAGATTGATCATGAAGTCAGTTTTATTCATTTCAAAATGAAGGATTAAATGAGGATATTGCACTCACCAAGAGGTATCAGTCCCGTTGTGTTCGTCCGTCTGGCCTCTCATGTCCGTCCAAGTCCACAAACACGTCTTCCGGCAGGAACTTTAGTTTCAGGGGGGTCGGTGCATAAAAGAAACTGCTTCTCCTCTGTTTTCTTTGGAGGCTCTCACCTCCACACATTTCTGAGGATTTGGCCAATTTTCTTGAGTCACCAGCAGTTTTGGTTAAAACATCTAAAGGGCAAGTTTCTTTGTGAGGAGAAGGATTGTTGTAAAAAAGTCAAATGGAAAAACTGAAGAGGAGGATGAGGAGGAGGAGGAGGAGGAGGAGGAGGAGGAGGTGCAACCACTGTACTTTTTATCTCTCATTCAATTAGCAGCCTTTCACTTGTGCTGCCATTGGATCCTTGCTGCACAGCAGTAAGTGGACTTCAGGTGCTATTTCCACACACACACACACACACATAGAGAGAGAGAGGTCTGAAAGCCCGGGCCCACCTTCCTCTCTCCCACCTTATAGATCAATACTGCCCTGCCATATCCTCTGATGGGAGCTGCTGTAGTGAGGGTGAGAAAATCTAAGGTGAAAAGACAGGCGGTGTCTGATACAGTGAATGAGAGAAAAAGTTCAAATTGTCCTTTCATCCCGGCTCAGGAGATCTTGCGAAACGTTGAGTGCGATATGTGCTTGAAAGTGGGACTGAGCAGAAATGTCCTGTGCTAGCGTCTCAGATGGATCCTTACTCAAACAGTTAAGGTGGAATGAGTAATAGGAAGGAGGGAGCAGGAAGAAAAGAGCTTCAACGTGCTGTCGACATGCTTATTTTTCTTCCATTTCTCTCCCTTCCTCACTGTCTCCATGTCTTCCTGACAAAGTTTTATCAAGTGGTGTTGGACGCAGCAGAAACCCCTCCGGCGGAACCACACACAAAGGCTCTCTCTCTCTGTCTCTTCCCTCTGCCTTTTTCTCTATGCTTCACACACACATGTGCGCACACTGACACACACACACTGCGTGTGGGGCGGTTATAAGGTTAGGGCCCTGGCCCTGGCTGATGCTGAGACTGTTGGAGGAAGATAGAAAGAGAAATGGAGAGAGGAGCTGGGAGCAGTGGTGGTGGTTGGTCCCTTGGCTCCGAGGCCTGCAGGCGGTGCTGGGCAACCTCTGCTAGCCTCTCTCCTCTGTATTGATTTCTGCTGCTCCGCTCTGCCGTGGAGGCTCCTAGCCGGCGGGGATGAGAGCTCGGCTCACCCGCCTCACCTGCCTCTCTCCTGGCTCGGATGGCCTAGCATGCCCACTCTGCCGCAGCTTTGGCTGGCCCCTGCCGTCTCCCCGGGACCCCTGTATGCAGCGCTGGGGCCACGGGAGGAAGGCAGCCAGAGAGCCCATGGCGATCCGCAGCTGCGTTCACCTGCTCTGGGTTCACCCGCTTCGAACCACCTCCTCGAACTGCTTCTATCCTTCTCTCCTTCCATCCTTCCACCCACTCTGCTTCTCTTCTTCCTCCTCCACTGCCTCCTCCTCTTCTTCTTCTTCTTCTTCCTGCTGCACACAAACAGACACAGAGACAGAGAAAAACAAGTTAATCTCAACTTTCAGAATTTCACGCACTCTGAATGTCAGTCCTGCTCTTTGATCAGCGAGGAGTCAGGGGTGAGGATTCTGGCATCCTCCCTCAGTAATATGAACCTACTAACCTCCGAGAGCAGAAACTGCAGGGATTGGAGGCCTGAGAGTTAAGTGTGTCAGGCAGAGAGATACTGCCTGCCAAAGGTACTCTCAGCTATTAGATTCTGATGTGCTGCAGATGGCAAAATATAGCGTGAGTGGGCCCATTATAAAAATCACCACTGCGTCAACAGAATTCATTAAAAATATTTACAGGGAAACGCTCTCTATTGCTGTCCCTTAGCAGCACAGGCGTACAGAGTTTTATATGTATTTTGCCCCTTATGGTCATAAATAAAGAAAGCAACGTTTAAAACTGACGGGATGTTTCAAACTACCCTTCCATCGCCCTTCGCAGCAGTGTGAAGGAATGGAAATGTTTTGGCCAGACCAGTGGTGCTCTATAGAAACTTTGTCAAAGAAAACATCTCAGCTTTTGTATCATCTCGAATTATTCAAATGGGCTCAGCAGCCCCGTTCTTATGATAATAAGAAGTTTGGGGGGGGGGGGGGGGGGGGGGGGGGGGGGGGGGGGGGGGGGGGGGGGGGGGGGGGGGGGGGGGGGGGGGGGGGCGAGCGTGGCATTTCTTTGAGGTTTCATGGTCCCATTGTGTTCCTCAACAGAGAAAGGGCCATGGCCAAATTCAACCCCCACCACCCCACATTGCACCGCGCCAACTGCACAATCTCCCCAAAAAACGTCCTTCCTCGCCACAGCCACCACGGAGCGGCTCTGACAGCCGATGAATCCAGCTCTCTCCAGCCCTCTGAAAAAGAGACTAAAACCCACGGGCCGACTGCCAGGGGGATAGAGAAGTAAAGTGCAGCGGTTTAGAGTTGGTGGGCCAGCAAGGCTTTGGAAGTAAGAGCTGTCTGTTAAATAAAGAGTGAGAGAGGGGGTGAGAGTGGTGTGTGTGTGTGTGTGTTTGTGTGTGTGTGTGTGTGTGTGTGTGTAGAGGGGTTACACTGTTGGGACAAGAGAAGCAAGTTTGGAAGGGGTGGGTGGGGGGGGGGGTAAAGTTGAGTTAGGAGGACATGGATGGGGACCGGGGGTGCGGTGCATGTCTCAGACACAATAATACTATTCATTGGGCTCAGACATGGGTGTTAACTCCCCTCTGACAGAGCACAATGGGACTCGGTGGCATTCAGGCGGGCCTTGGCGATATTGTTAGTTCAGGGCAGCATTCTCCCTGCCGCAGGACAGAGCGCCTGCATTGTGCCCCGTCCAGCGGGATGGATGGAGGGAGGTTTGAGAGGTGAAAGGCAAAGAAAGAGAGAAAAGTACACGTTTGTCTATCTGTCACTGCTGAACGAGGGGAGACGGGGGGGGGCCGGAGGAGGCGGGGAGGGCTGGCAGAGGCAGTGGCGTTGGGGGTATTCTTGCCCCATGACATTGGACTTGTTTGTTTCAGGGGGGAAGTAAAAAGAGAAACTGAGACTTAAAGAGATGAATAATATGAACAACATAAATGTTACTCAAGCAGCCGAGTGCAGGGCTGAAGAGGCAGGAAAGGGAGAGGACGGCATTCTGGCTTTTTATGGGGAAAAACGAGGCAGGTTTGCATGGTGCTTTAGATGCCTTTTACTCATATGCCACTAAAAGATGGAGACCGGGGAAGACTGGAGAAAGAGGGATGTAAAAAAAAATTGCTGTGGAGGGTGCTGCTTTTTATGACGTAGATGATTCGACATCAAGATACCACAAGACCCAGTTTCCCAGAGAGGAGAGGAGAGGAGAGGAGAGGAGAGGAGAGGAGAGGAGAGGAGGACTTCCCCATATTAATGTAAAACAAATCATATCGGATTTTCAGAAAACTTGCACAAGAAAATGTGTGCCAGTGTTCCTTTCCATCAATACAGTTACTGTTATGTGAATATTTTCTGTTTTGGTGCATTGAGAAAACTGTCTCCCTACTTTCTCCATACACATATGATGTTTTACTATTGTTTTATCAATAGACTTTACCTTTAAAGAAACATGCAATGCTGGATTTAAATTCATAACCACAACTGCTACAGACTTATTATGATAACAGACACATCGGTCGACTGAAATATACCAGAGAGGAAGCAGGTGGCTGTGTAGTACAGTCGTAACTGTAGAAAATTGAAACTTGATCAATAGGAAATTGACTATTGTCATAATGGATTCATCATCTAAGTTGTTAACAGGCCAAACATTCTTTTGTTTAAGTCTGTGATGTGATAATTAACCGTGTTTTTCTCCTCCATCACTGCGAGACATTGTTACAAACACAGCCTGATGAAGATGATGGGTCCAGTTCCGGTCAAACTCTCCGTCAGTCATATGGTTGCGTGGGGTTAATAAAGATGATTTTGAGTTTGCATTTTTTTATTTTCTAGAGAACCACTGGTCGAAAACACCTCACAGTTGGAACTGCACTTCCTCTGGTCCGTGACAGCGCACGTTTGAAGTTGATCCGGTGAGGGATTCTTCAGAAAATCGACAGACAGACAGGAAATAAAGAAAGAAAGAGATCTCTCCATTTAGTTGAAGGGTATTTTGGGGTTTGGGATCTTTAATGGCCTTCTTCTGGAATCCAGGAAATTGTGACGGGCATTTTTAACTGTTGATTGTATGTAGAAAAAAATATTAATAGATTTACTTAGAAAGTAATCACTAGATTAATTGATTATGATAAGCATAAGTTGCAAAGCAGCATGAACTTGATAATGCTGTCGTATTGCATCACAGACATCACATTGAATTCCTTTTTGAAGCTGCGGTGACTTCAGACATTTTATGACGGCACTGCAAAGGATAGCAGATCCGTGATCTACAATGAGGCAGCAAGAGTGAAAAAGATATATAAGGATGCAGGATACACTGATTCATATTACATGTGACACAGCCCGCATTTGCACACGCAGAGGTATCACTGCTCCTTCAACCTGCTCTCATGAACACTTTGTTTGTTTCCCCTCTGGTAAACTCTGACCAGCCGTTTCCATGGCAACCGTACTCTTTCCCTGCATGTGTGAGAGAGAAAGCGGAGAGGTATGTGGGGTTGTGAGGAGGTTTACAGTAGGACGGTGTGATATTGTTGCGACAGATGTGCCTCTGTGTGTGCATGTAGGAGTGTGTGTATTTGAGTGTGGTAACATGAATCAAGAGATCACATTAATTCTCGGGTTCCAGCAAAAACAACTTCATATGTGTGGACCATGATTCTTTGATGTCTAAAAGCAGAAAGCTAATCATCCAGCATGGGTACATCTAATCTAAACTCAGGTTAAAGGAGACACTTACATGCATATATACGCACTTGCTGCCCTACATAGTCCTCGGAACTCACTCTCAGCAGTCTGGAGTCAAACTGACCTCCTGAGATAAGGAAAGGGCCGGTGGTGTGATGCTGGGTTGTCAGGCAGGCCGGGGCAGGCCAAGGGCACGGCTCTCGTCATGGAGCTAATGCCGTTCGGGGGTGGCTGAGGCAGCGAGGGTACTGCCCTTTGTCCCTGGTGGGGGGATTACACCGGTCAACCAGCACAGACAATGTGCCCCCCTCCTGAGTAGGGAGGACCAACCTGCTCTCTACCAATGATAGGGGCAGTCAACTGATCACAAACTTAATTAAGGGCTGGGGCAAGTGAGACAGGAGCAGGAAAGGGTGATGGAGAAGACAGAGAGAGAGAGAGAGAGAGAGAGAGGCTGAGGAGAGGTAAAGGATGAGGTGATAAAAGGGGGGATAAGGACTAAAAAGAGGGGAGGAGGAGAAAAAAAGTGGCACAAGGAGCAGAGGGATACGCTGAAATAAGAAGAGGCATGGAGTTGTAAAAAGAGCAATGGGAAGCAGAGGAGGGGTGAGGAGAGAGGCTTCACCCGCACAGGATTAGGGGAGAGAAGATGAAAGGATCAGGCCTGACGGAGAACAGGAAAAAGGCCGGGGGAGTAAGAGGAAGAAAGAGAAGGAGAAGAGAGCCGTGGTGTCCATGACCTCGAGTGGGGGAGTCAATCGTAGCCTTTTTTTTTTAACAGGTGCACAACTTGAAAACTCTGTTCCCTATTTATGCCTCGGCACACGCACCTATTCAAATCCAATGACGAACGCAGGCGATAATTCTATTACTGAGGACTTGAATAGAGGATATTTAGGGGACAGTTAGCGGGGGAGCATAGCTCAGGCCCGCTGCAGACAGATATGGCTCTGCAACACTTAACAACAGGGATTTGGCAGCACTGTTGATTGAACATGCCAAATCCCATTTGTCGGAGGGTTGTGCGCGTTTGTATCGACACTCTGTAACCTTGTGGCTGCGTAAAAGGAGACCTCAGAGTGTGTGTGTGTGTGTGTGTGTGTGTGTGTGTGTGTGTGTGTGTGTGTGTGTGTGTGTGTGTGTGTGTGTGTGTGTGTGTGTTTTGCTCCCAGGCTGGCAGGTGGGTGGCACGGTGCAGCTGGATATGTGTGTTGGTCCAAGCCTCTCCGTTTATCCTTCCATCTATACATTGCCGTCTGACTGCATTCCCTCTCTTTGCAAAAAAGGGGGTGACAAAAAGGAGATAGAGAGGCTTTGTCAACACTCCTTTTCTTGCTCCCCCCCCCCCCTCTCCCTCCCTTTCTCCGTTCCTTCCATCCCCTATGGTAGAGCTGCCAGACAGGAGCGCTCAGCAGCTCTCCGAACGTTATTGATCCTGAGAGCAAGCCGGCCGGGGAATTGGTGTCTCTCCCGCTCTATCCCTTCTCTCTCTATCTATCTATCTATCTACTCCCTGCATCACACCCTCATCCCCCAAACACAGCCCTACAACTTTTTCCTCCCTCGCTCCTTCCCGCCTCTACTTCATTTATCAAGGTTAAAGAACTCTTATAAAAAAGGGAAGAGGGGGTCATCTGGATGTTATCTGACTTCATGAAAGAAATCCCCTCAGGCCACTCCACTAGAGGAGGATGCTCCTTGCCAGACCCAACTCCGCATCGCGCACACACACACACACACACACACACACACACACACATATACACTAGTGGCACCAAGCAATAAAAATAGAAAGTAGCACGTCCACGGAGTGGTACACAGCAACAGGACAATCAAAAATAGACATGAGGAGGACAGATGGAGGAAATTAGAAAATTTGTCCCCGTGTTAGCCAACACGCTTGTTTCTTAGAAGCCATGATTTATATAAAGACTTTAAAAGTGCCGATGCTCTCAGTTACTTAAGCTTTATTGATCAGTATAGGCCATTAATAAGAGTAACTTTGGGTTGCCAAGTAAACTGCAGCCCTCTGCAAGAAGGAAAGTGGTTGACAAATCATTTGTCACATTTAAAAGACGCAGCAAGTGATGCTGGAGGAGCAATAACACCAGCCAGTGACTTTTCACAACCTGGTAATACAGTTGTTGTTTTTTGTAGAGCTTCAGTTTGATCTGTGAGTTGCTTGAAAACGTTGTCCGCAGCTTATTACCGCCACCAAGGAGGTTTATGTTTTCACCCCTGTCCATTTGTTGGTGGTTGGTTGGTTGTCTTGTAAGCATTTAGTCAGGCATGAACGAACCCTTGAAATTTTGGTGCAGATCCGGATCATGGGGCAGATCCAGGAAAAACTTTTTTTACTTTCTTTAAATTCTTTAATTTTATCATCAAGCTTATAACTCATCATTTAATTCATTATTTCTTTTAAATGTATTGTATTGCTCTTATCTCAGCGTCACGCTCACTGCTTCAACACGGAGAAATTCCAAGCTCCACAGGCCTGATTTAGTGACTGTTGCTAAGCTATGATTAGACAGTTGCTGAGTGAGAGAGGGGCTTTTTGAACATGTGATTTTCCCCATTGCCTATGAAGTGATAGCTGCATTCAAGCTGTTTTTAGTATTACATGATGATAAATACTGATTAATATTATGATATAAGTCATTAGTTAGGATTAATAAAACCTTAACAAACAATGGCTTATTAGCAAGTGCAACAAAACTACACAAAGACGTACATACGTACGTACAGAAAAGTTACTTTGCACGAAACCACCAGACCTGTAATTTCTACCTTCTATAATCCATCTGCAGAGAGAATATGCTTTCTGCAGTTCCAGCCTTTAAGAGACTGTAGTGGCCATTGTCCCTGTGTGTAAAAGGACTGGAAATGGCTCTATATGTGGAGTACATCCTGTCTGTTACTGCTTTCACTCTCCACTATAAAGGCCTGCCTGTCCTGCAGGCTACAAGACGGCCATGCAGGCAAATACACACAGCAGCACATTACAGAGCCCCATACTCTCCCCTCCCTTTGTGCTCAGTAATTGCCACAATGCATCTTCTCATCCAGCTAATTAAGTGAGTCTTTCCCATTGTCTCCCAATACTATTACCTCTTCACACAGCCAGAGAGAGAAAAGAGACACAGAGGGAGAACGCATTAAAACAAGAGATGGGAAGAGCCAAGAGGTGGAAGAGATACAAAAGCAGGAGTCCAGACAGAGAGAGGATGAATGACAAAGTCATGTGTCTGTGTCCTAGTAAATGTTTACCAGTTGAAAGAGGAAGCTGTGTGTGTGTGTGTGTGTGTGTGTGTGTGTGTGTGTGTGTGTGTGTGTGTGTGTGTGTGTGTGTGTGTGTGTGTGTGTGTGTGTGTGTGTGTGTGTGTGTGTGTGTGTGTGTCTGTGTGTCTGTGTCTGTGTGTCTGTGTCTGTGTGTTTGCTGTTACTACTGTCAGATGAAAATGTTCATTCTGCATGAAGTCATTTCAGGGATCAGAAAAGAGGCCTTGTTGTTCAGACTTATTTTGAAAAATGATAACACAAGTTTTAAATTTGTTCAGATGATTTTCAGATGTTAGATCATGTTAGATGCCTCTATGAGCCTTGAAACAAATGATAATAAACTAGATAATTGTGTGAAGCATCTTTTCAACAGAGATCCCGCCATATTGTCAGTAATTAGAGCTGTCATTATGCTGACTTTGCTTGTTTGCACTGAAAAAATCTAAGCCGGCATCATGCTGCCCAATTGTGTGATATTAGATTTTTGTGTTCCATGTGATCCAAGGGCGTTTGCTTTATTTACCCTATTTGTACTTCACTTGAAAGTTTGGACGTCTTTGCAAAGTGATGTTTGTGCCAATTTTGACCGTAGAAGGATGTTTTCTTATTTATCTGCTAAGAGGAGAAAGTTTCTTTGAAACTCATGAAAGATTTGTGACATCACAATAAGTTTAGAAGGCGGTCACGGTACAATATTTTAATCACAGAAGTGTGATGTGACTATTTTACTTTGTAGTGATGGAGTTATTTAATTTCTTTGAATTTCTTATATTTGCATTAGATTTTATTTAAACGAGGGTGAAAGAGTAGAAATTAAATGACAAATTTTGAATGAGATTATTGAACTTTTTAGGGGGGAAATCATATCGGGTTAGATTATTACTGAATATTTGATCAGTCTTTCGAGAACTATTACAGCACAGTTTGTAAATCACAATATAAATCAGAACAACATTCATTTTATAATCCACAGGACATAATCCTGAGCCAGTTTGAACTTCCCTTGCAATTCAGTCAAGCTGCACCATATTGCACACACACATATCATTCCACTGAATAAACCTGATGAAACCAGGAATTTCTCTCCGGTAAATCAGTAAAAACGTCCCAAAACACACCTGGTCTCGAATGTTAAAGTAAGTGATAACAAATATTCCTGGATCTGCCCCCTGATCTGGATCAGCACCAAAATGTGATGGGTTCTTGCCTGACTCATACTGCATCTTGCATCAAAACATAAAACCAACCAAAAACACATGGACAGTCACAGGGGTGAAAACACAACCTCCTTGGCAGGAGGTTATGAGGAGGTTTTATGTGAAAACATAACCTCCCAATAAAAGGAAAAATAAAATTGAATAATGTAACTCCATAGAGTGAGCTGTGGCTCGATCTATTACACAGGTTCACAAACATCAGAATTTTTTACCAGATTCATTCACTTATTTTTAGTATAATATCCTGAATCCTGCTTCAAATGTGACTTCACTACGTCTGTGCTTAACTGTCGACTTGACACGACCCAAGTGAAAACAGGTGCTTTTGTTTCCACTCTCCTCTTTATGCTCTCGCTGTTCTGGCTCTGTGTGAGGATAACGGAGGAGTTTGGACTGAATTATTGGACGACATAGACCAACAGACTCATCTAAATTCCACCTCTCTTTAGAGTTGCTAGGAGAGACACCCCCCCCCCCCACCCTTCTTTAACACACACACACACACACACACACACAAGCATACTTGTTCCATGCTCAAGTCCACTCGCTGACCTCTCAGACACTCTCCTGCCAAGACAGCCAACCCCAAAATCACCCTTCCTCAAAAAAGAAAAAAAAAGAAAATCACCCTCCCACTCCCACAACCCCTCCTTGAACCTCTACCACCACCACCTCCCCCCCTCCCATCTTCAACGCTTTTTCCTTCCCACACTCAAGTTCCTGTCACGGCCTTGACAGACAGACAGACAGACAAGTGGGGTGACATCATGGTGCGTACAGAGAGAAGGAGAAAGAGCGAGGAAGGGGCCTGCCTGCCTGTCTGCCCCCCAGTACCCACACAATACAGCAGGGCATCTGGCACTGAGGAGGGGGTGGAGGAGAGGGGAAGGGGTCTGTCAGGACAAAGCGTTTACACCCCCCACCCACCCACATGGAATATGATTATAGTTTGTAAATGGTGGCAGAGACGTAAAACATGGGAGAAGAAGAAGAAAGGGGCTGAGGTTGGGGTACAGAGGGTGGGTTGGTGCGCAACACAGTTGTTGGTGTGTACAGTGAAGATATATTAGTCCAAGCAAATACTGTGGATATTTATGAAAGTGTAACTATAACAACCATAAGGTGGGAAAAAAATCACGATCAAGTGGAAGATTTTATTTTCATAATGCTGTTTAAACTTTCCACTAAATTTTAAATGTTCAATGCTATATTTTAACCAAGTGAAAAACTGAAGTTCAAACTGTGAAGAGGGCAGGTATAGTGGTGAAATGTAGACGTGTGAGTGCATGTGTGTGTGTGTGTGTGTGTGTGTGTGTGTGTGTGTGTGTGTGTGTGTGTGTGTGTGTGTGTGTGTGTGTGTGTGTGTGTGTGCACGTCACTTGCACCTTGTTAATTTGCAGGATCCCGGACAGAACAATGGTGCCAATGGGATAGAAATCTGTGTCATAATACTCTTGTCTCTCTCTGTGCAGCGGCCCCCTCCTCTGTCTCTGTCTGGGAGGCTGTCTTCTCCGCTGTGTGTGCACAAGTGTGTGTGTCTGTCTGTGTGCATACATAAAACAAATGAGTTGTGCATATGCATTGTGCGAGTCCACACAGCCTGGTGTATATATTAGAAATGTGACTTGACCCTGGCAAGCCGAGGCAGGGCTTCTGCGTCGCGTCGGGCGTGGGAAAAAGGGTAGACCTCTTTTCACAGCTGCTCCGGCCGTTGCATTGAACCAATGGAGGCCCCCGCGGTCGCCCCACCGACACCCCCAACCTGCCTCTGCCGCTAATGCCCCCCCTCCCTCCTTCTCTCCCCCCCCGTTTCCCATTCACTCTGCAGCCTGCTGGCTTTCAGCGGACACCCCCCTCCCCACACAATCCCTCCCTCTCGTGCTCTGTTCGTCACCCCGCCATCACTGCCACCACCAACCTTTAATACAGCCACCTCGCCCATTCAGCCAGCGTGCATTGAGATGCCAAAAGGCCTCTTGTGCTTTAAGGAGGCGAAGAAAAACAACACGGCTAACCGGCTATTGAAATAAAGCAACTAACACCAATGCATTTTAATTAGTTAACACAACTTATTTGCTTATGTTTGTACTGACACAATCAAACTCTTGTTTTTAAAACTCTTCTTATCCTTCACGCTCAATTCTATATTTTCTCACTTTCCCGTCCTCCTCCCTGTTTTCATCTCCGAGCGCCTCTGCAGAAAGACTTAATTTATGTTAACATACGCCACCACTCTACGCTCAGTGTCCACCCCCCCACATTCAACCCCTTTCACAACCTCCCTCCATCCAGTGTATTCATTTGAAGAGATTTATTTCCTACCAAGCTGCATAATGCAGAGGGCTGTACTTTAAATCAACTTTTAAGAACAGCCAGGCTGCGCAGTTTACGCATACAAATTCAGAAAGACTGTTAAAGAAAAAAACAAAAAAAACAGCGAACAGGGAGCTGTTAAAAAGCAGATTGCCAACTTGAAGAAGCCGCGGGTGGGCGGTGGGTGCCATTAAAGATATAACCCATTACTGATAAACTTTTCAATCAGTCTCTTTAAACTCACGGTGCAGGCTTCATTTGTTTCCGATGCTCTCACTAATCTGACAGTGCAACCGAGCAAAGGCACCGAGAGTGAACTCAAAAAACTCACACTCCCACATGCAATTTTGTAAAAAAAAAAAAAAAAAGCAAAAACTTTCAAAGGTCACATAACGTGCAGAATAACTCCACACGAGACTCTCAGGAGCAGTGCTACCGGGCCGTCAAGCTACACCCCTGCTGATACACCAGGCGTGTTGAGGAAATGTTGAGAGGCGGCGAGGGGCGCAGAGACGGGGAGGGGGAGAAAACAGGGAGGTTGAAGCCAAGAACCTGAAAGGACTCCATCTCCCTTGGCCAACATGCCATGACGGTGTGGAGCAGCAGGCTGAATTGGATTCTCCGGGGTGGCGGAGCTGGAGAGGTGATGGCGAGATGAGCCCGAATAGGGGATGGAGAGGGGGTGGAGGGGGGTGGGCTGTGGAGGGAGGAGATACGGTACACTGAGGTATGTGTGTTTGTGTGTTTGAGAAAGAGAGAGAGAGTATGAGAGAATAAAAGAGAGAGAGAGAGGTGGCAGACAGACAGGATCTGAGGTACAGTAAATGAGCGGATTACTGCTTCCCTCTCCGCGAGTCTTTCCATATACATGAGAGCTGCTCGCCAGTGCAAGCAACGCTGCCAACGTGTGAAATCACACATCCTCTGGCTCCCTATACCAACGATTGTAGCAAGTGCACATACTGTATATAGGGCTGATGTAAGGGCAACACAAGGCGTGAGTACAGACCCATGTGTTGTAGGCCTTAATTGCTGTTATGGATAAAAAAAAGAGGACGTGAGGAGTGTCACTTCTGGATTGATGCGTCTCTGCATCAAATTTAGCCCGTAGCTATGCCTCCACTTCTAAAGCCCAAGTCCGACCAAAGCTTGTTTGCATCGATTTATCTAGTTTGTAGATATGATATTGACTAAGTAGAGCGGCGGCCCTCGACGAGTTGAAGCAAAGCGAAAGAGGTTTAAGAGGTGGTCGAGCGCTATGGAGGAGGATAGCCACAGGCTGTGAAATCCCCTATGATCTTCCCTTGTCTGATTCTCAAACGCAACCTCCTCTCTGGAGGTGGGGGGGGGTGGGGGGGTGCTGGTATCGAACTAGGCCAATGTCACAGAACGCTCATCTAACCCTGGAGGGAAATTCAGAAAGAAAAAAATCACATCTACTGTTTCTCCCAGATGACGGACCTCAATCTCCGTGGATGGGGCTTCATCTCCCTCTCTTCCACTTCCCAACACTGCCTCCATCACTCCGTCTTACTTTGTTCTCCGCAGGAGGTTGAACATGCACGAGCTGAGCGGCGTCCTCGGCCTTGATAGCCCCGCTATGGCGGCTGTTAGGGTAGCGAAAGCTAATCTTTAGTCATGTCACTCAACACTGAGAGGGATGCTGGGAGGAGAGTGAGTGAGTCTTTCTGCTTCTGGTTTTTCAGCACCTCCATCACCGCTATAAAAATCTTTTAGATTTTGCCTGCTAGTCAGCGTGGTAGCTGTGATGGCTCGAGACAATCGTCTTTAAGAATACCAGTTTACAACATGCAGTGATGAGATGGTAAGTATCTCATTTTGAAAAAAGCTAACGATGACACTGCCTTCAGAATAATCCCTAAGAAAATTTGAGAGTAGAGCGCATTCACCAGTGGAGGGATGTAACCAAGTACATTTACTTTGTAACTGTACTTTATACATGAAAGTACATTTTTCATCATTGCACTTTACTTTACTTCACTACATATATCAGCAAATATCGATACTTTCTACTCCACGAGTTAGATGTTCACAATGTTTTATATAAATATATATATTTAAAGGTAATCAATAATATGGAAATAAAAGAATTGGTCCACTGATCCAATCAGAACGGGCTGGTAACACTAAACCCCGCCTCCTTCATCACTGGTGAGAGGCCTCCACCAATACTCAGCCATTATCATTTTGTAGACTGTTGCATTGGGTAATTAAGCAACACTTGGATGCTAAAACCAAGTACTTTTACTCAAGTAGAAAAGTTTTACTTAAGCACATTTTTGTCCTTTTATTTATACTTTTACTTGTTGTGTACTTTTACTAAATGTAATTAAAAGAATGAGGGAATTGGAGGCGCGAGGGAGAGCCACACTGCCAGTCCATCAGTCTTTCTACATGCCCATACAAGCAAGGCCAAAGCCACCACCCCCAACTCCCAACCCTTGTTTCCTTATAAAAAGCATGGGGAAATAAACTGGTTTAAATATAGATGACAATACAGTGGTCACCTGGCATCTTCAGGTTGCATTGAGAGGCGAGTGAATGAGAGGGTGAGGAAAACTTTTTAATGCAAGCTTCAAATTGTGTTACTTTTCAGCCCTCACGAATAACATCTATTCAAGGATAATCACTTTGAAGCAGAGCATATAAAGTCCAGGCGTCAACAAAAATCCTTCGCATAGCAGTGTGAGTGTGTGAAAACCGACTGAAGAGGGTTATTTTAAAGTCTCACCTGTAACTGTGGAGTAATGAAGCTTCTCGCTGACCCAGCCGTTGACTCATGGTTCCTTCAGAGCAGGAAGAGGTGTGTGTCTCTGCTGACCTGTTGCCCTGCAGGTTCACACACATGGGATGTGTGTGTGTGTGTGTGTGTGTGTGTGTGTGTGTGTGTGTGTGTGTGTGTGTGTGTGTGTGTGTGTGTGTGTGTGTGTGTGTGTGTGTGTGAGACTGTGCTTCTGCCTGCACTTCACACATTCCTGCAAAAACAGAAATCAATCCGTTAAGAGAGGGTTCGTTGCAGCAGCAGGTCGTAACCCTCATCACCCCCCCCAACGCGCCTGATGCCCCTTTATTCACTCTTACACCGCAGAACTGAGCACATATGAATTTCACCACAATAAAGTTTTTGGGGCCACTCTCGAAATCCTAATGTTCCCTTTAAGGTATGTTTCATTGGTTTAGAGAAACAATGTTGTCCTTAAGTTAAATATTGAAGGGATATAATTCCTACATGTATATATTTACATCCTGGTCTTTTGCATTTTTGACTTGACTAAAATTTGATAAAATTTGGAATCACAAATAATGTGTTCATTTTAGAAACGGAACTTTGTTTGTCACTTTTTCTATTTTCTGGGCTTGTGTTGACACAGGTCCTGTTAAATAAACTACATGACAAATATTAAGATTCACAATTTATATTGAAAGAGTCAGTTAACAAGCTAAATGGCTAAATTTAAAATATCTAAAATAATTGTGCATTTCATGTTATTAAAATAAAACCTGCATTATACAGGGTAATACTACATGTTGTAATATTTGAAAATAACAAAAGAGTTGCAGTAACCTAAAATATTTATAAAGAAAGTTACAGTACATGCATGACAACCCATCTCCTCCACACACACACACATTCACACACACAGACAAACAAACACACACACACAAGGAATTACACAAAATACTCCGAAGATTACATCCACTGAAATCGGACTTACTTTACGGCTTTAACATCTGCATGTCGGCCTTTCCAATTTTCTTTCTCTCTTTCTCTTACATGGGTCAGAGGCTGTTGCTAGGCTACCAAAACCCGAATTCTTAAGTTCAGAAAATAGGTCTATGTAGGCCATTGCAAATTGAAGGTAAATTATAATAGAACACTGACAACACTGGAGTACAGATTTTTTATGATATGGAATTAAATAGACTCCAAACTGTGGATTATGAATTATGTCAAATATAAAATTGAACAATAAAAATAATAATAATAATAGTAATAAAAGTAATATACATAAGGAGTACATTACATATCAGAAAGCAATTTTAGTAATATCCATTGTCAGTTATGTGAAATGATGCATCTCCAAGCATTATTAAAAAAAAGAAGAAAAGCTTTCCACCATCCACTCTGAATCATAAATTCAGTAATTTCCTACATAAAGCTGGAAATGACAGAAGCAGCAAAAATACAATTCATAAGCCGGGATCCTGAGCACAGTGGTGAGGTAAAGTAAAAAAACAAAACCTTGCAGCTTGATGTCACACAGTAGAAAAAAGATCTATTCTGTAATCGACAGCATGTTGTCGTGTTTATAGTAAACTGTGGAGGGGAAAAAAACGAGGCACTAAGGGTGCAATAACAACGTGCTGAAGCACACACGTAAACACATGCACGGAGACACATGTACAAATGAACAATAACATGTGCACACACACACACACACACACACTCTCGTGCACAAAGAGCTCTGCAATCTGGAGGCCAAGTGTGACACAAACAAGATAACATCTATAGGGTGGTATAGCCTGGAAATGCAGCAGGGTTGTAAAGCTAAAACACTCTGCTCTGCTGTGTTTGGGACGGTGTGTCGGGCGGCTGCTTTGTTCAAACATCTTTGTCAAAAGGCAACACTCAGCCCTGTGCAACACACAGGACTAAACCATGGAAATATTATCAATGCAGTGCAGAGAATGAGAGGGTGGTAAGGGAAGAAACAGAGGGAGGTGGGGTACATACTGACATATCTAGGTTTCCGCAGGGAAGGCTACAGACATGACAGGTTAGAAATGCATGGCGTGCATGTAAAAACACGTCTCCTCTCCCGCTCCCCCTGTCTTCTCTCCTCATTCCTCCTACGTCATGTCGCACTCTATCTATTCCTACCCCTGCTTTTTGTTTTATTTGTTTGTTAATTCCGCTAATGAAACTGTAGAGTGCATTTGAGCCGGGGAAACCGTTGTAGTTCAAATTTATGTACAAATGCATAAATTACTGAGCAAGACAATAGGAAGTGTAATGCAGCAGCCTTATGGCAGGTGCTGGTTGGCTAGACCCCGGCTAGACTGGGCTCCATCTGGTGTTGAGGGCCTCCTCCTGATGGTGGAGAGGGCCCAGACAGACACATATTAATGTGGGAAAAAGGCGACGTCTAGCCTGCCTCCTCACTCACTCGCCAGACGGCATTTCAATCTCAAAGGGCCCTTCCCCATATCCTCCATTTATTACCCCTCAGCAATGCATTAATTCTCTGTTGCAGCTGGGGGAAAAGATGGGTGGTGTTGGCACGGCCCAAATGACATTGTCAAATTTTATGAGAACGTGCTGTAATATAAACGGCTTAATGCGGCATAGGGACGTGCATTTGCAAAAATATTTCGGAACACATTATACTAAAGTCATAGAAGATTTTCAGGAGTTGCATTTATGCTGATGGGCTCAACACTGTGACAAAAAAACCCCCCACAGAATATTCAATGTTTTTTGATTTTGCGTAAATCTATTGTCTCAATGGGACATTACAGTTTACTGTTTGATGTCACATTAAAACTGAGACATGGGGATCCCGACACTCCTGCAGTGTTTTCCTAATGAAAACATTCATTAGTGTTGTGCTCTATTTAACTGCACAGCTCATATTAATAGCTGGAAATATTAATACCATCATAATTACAGCTTCATACAACTGAGGTTTACAGCCTATTGTTATTTGTCCTGCTCATGTGTGGCACACACACACACACATGCGCCCATGACACATGTAGCAATATGGCACAATGACATGCAGCACAGCCTGATGGGAAAGCTGACATATTTCCTAAAGCTAGCTCCTTCTCCAGCCTTCCCTGCTCTGTGACGCAGTAAGCACTGGGCCTGTACTAACAGCAGCACTAGGCTCTGTGCCGTTTCTCCACCGCACAGAGCAGCTACACCAGCTAACACAGGACTGGCTTGTTTAAAATTCAACAGGCTCCACCACAGAGTACAACCTATCACTCAGGCAGTCCAGGACACCGGAAAGGAGCTTCTCTCGGACTCGGATGGAGAGGTAGAGCGAGGAAAGAAGAGATGAAGAGCAGCCCCCAAACAGCATCGCAAAAAAAACAGCCTGAAAATCTGCCCACGGTTTCTGGACGACCCAGCAGACCCGGCCTTAGTGCTGCGTGCAAAATCTCTGCTCGGGCCAACAATGGACACACACTGAAGAAATGTAGGCTAGAATATGTGTATGTAAACATGACAGCATCAGTTAAATATATCTACCATTATTATGTATAACTCCTAACACGCTTTATATTATCATCCTGTGAACGTTAAGAATAGACTACATCTGTGTCTCAGCCATTTGTTCTGTCGTCCACGTGCATGAGGCCTGAAGCTGCTGCTAATATGAGCATCGATCAAACTAGTCTAAGGATCTAATAGGATCCAGATGACGAACTGAATCACAATATCGCCCTTTTCTCCTCTCTGTAACCTGTGACATCTTCCTACGATGAACTTGGACATATTCTGATCTTTGCAGTGGAGTCGCAGATAAATAAACTCATGGGAATCCACTGGATTGGAGGATTATTTTCCATTGCATCCAGCTTCAGTACAGTATGATCAAAACAGATCCTACTGGGAACAAACTCGTTCTGTTTGCTGCAGTAAAGCTCCCACTAACTTTTTACAAAATAAAGCAGCATAAATCTGGAAAGGAGCAGCAGCTTGCAAATACAAATTAAAGCTAAAATACATTTTTCTTTGACTGTTTAAGCCCCTGTTCATATATAGCACTACATGCACAGACCAGAAGCAGGCTGATATGGGGGCTACTGAGGGAACACGTGACTCCCTGGAGTCGACCAATCAGGTGCCTCCTCCAGCTACACACCATGTTCCTCTCACCTCCTCGTTCCCAGCATCCAAGTAACTACACCATCACCAGAAAAGCATTGACATATGAAGATATTAAGCTGAGAGGTGGTTATGTTCCATTAATAGAAACAGCAGAGGCACCAGTACCCAGTGGCCCTCCTCCTCCTCCTCCTCCTCCTCCTCCTCATCATCATCATCATCATCATCATCATCCCTCTATGAATGGAGCCTGTCTCTGGTTGCTAACTGCTGTCACTCCTTGCATCCCCCGTGGAAGAAACGCACGAATCCGCATGTTGGATCTCTTCTGCAGCGTTTTGCATCCAAGGTTCCGCGGTGCGATGCAGCGGACGCCGCCGCGGGCTCCCGGTCCTCTCTCCGCGCAGCCTGCGTCCATCCATCCATCCGCTCCGGCGGCTCCCCTTCTCTGCCCGTCCCCGGTGTGGCGGCTCAGCCCCGGCGCGATGGTAGCAGAATTAGTTTATACATTCGGTTCTCTAGCTTTATGATATTACAAAACTCATACAGCTAGATAACCAAAGAGAAAAACTAACCCACGTCTCTTAAAGGGGCCGCTGCTGCCGCTGGAGCAGCTGGTGTTGTGGTCACATGGAGCCATTGCACTCCGCCAGCATGCGCACCTCTCTCTCTCTCTCTCTCTCTCTCTCTCTCTCTCTCTCTCTCTCTCTCTTCTTCTCTTCGTCTCTCTCTCTCTCTCTCTCTCTCTCTCTCTCTCTCTCTCTCTCTCTCTCTCTCTCTCTCTCGCTCTCCCTCTCCCGCTCTCTCTCTTCTTCTCTCCCTGTCCCACTGTCTCTATCTCCTCCAATATACACACGTAACCGCGCGCATGCACAAAGCAGGTTCTAGTTAACGTCATAGTCAAGGCAATAGCCTGTTTATGGTTGTCTTTTACGCACAGGGTTTCATTGGCACGCGTCTTTTATGCCAACCGCGTCATCAGAACAGCATTGAAGTCTATGGGCAGTGGTGTAAAAAATGATGTGCAATAGCCTGGACCCATCAGCATGAGCATGAAAAACAGCAGTAATGGAGAAGATGTGGATTCACGCCATCATCTCTAAAAAAAATTTTTAAAAGCCTGTGAACTTCCCTCCAACAGGAACATCTGCAGGGTGAAGTCATCCAGCTGCAGGAGCAGTGATGACACATCCACCCGTCCTCCACTCACAGGCTCACCTAGGCCCCACTGCCCCTAACAACCCTGACATGGCCTGCATCTAATGTATAACACTGTATCACGGACCGTATTATAAGTCATACGCTGAGGGGGAAAGACAGTGTCATGGCTGCTTCCACTGTTTCCTTGAAAGAACAATACAGCTGCTCACAGACACTGTTGTTTTAAATGCCAGCTTACATCGACCCACTTCGGGAACGTACCCCATTGTTTCTGCGTTGAGTGAATTAATCCATGAATTGTTTGAAAGCATGACAAACTACCACGGGCCTATATATAGCCTATATGTGTCGCACAGTGCAGCAGGAGGGCTAAATGTCAACGACATGATCTAGTGGAACAAGTCCAGCCTCCCTGGATGTCACTGTGCACTTTGGATTAGTTGGTGACAAGCTGAAAAGTTGAAGGAGGACAAGCTGGCCTTTACAATCCGCTGTAATCATCTCAAACATGGTCATCGCTCCATTCCATAAAATATGTTTTTAGCGTTTGAATCTTAACTTTGCAGCATTAAAACGCTGTAGATTAAAGATACAGCTCAAGAATAAAGTAATTTTTTATCTTTCTAAACTATTATTTGTTTTGGCACAATTACTATGTTAACGAGTTGCTGAGAGCAAATCAAGTCAGATTACTTAACATACAATGTTTTTTTAGTTCATAATTGTTCTAAAAATGTTGCTTAAAAACGACATGTTCTATTCAATACCCACTGGGACACACGAATTTAGAATAAATATACAGTATACTCACACGTTCAGTCTATTTAGAAACTGCAGTTCCCATAGTCTGATTGTGCTTCGATATTAAATGGGACAAAATCATTTTGTTTTTATCCAGCGGGACTGTCATATTCTTCCAGGCTCAGTCCAGGTTAGGAGCCTCTGTCCCCGGCTCGCTCCAGCCGCGCGTGGTGCTCCCTGTCCTCGACCATATTGCGAACACAAAGCCCATTTTTACGCACAGCAATATCGGTGTGTGTGTGCGCGTATCCGTGAGGAATAAGCCGGGAATAACATCAGACACTGCAGCAAAGCCAGAGGAAGAGAAAATGTGCGTGAGGAGAAGGCGCGTCGGGCTGCACGAGTGTCAGATGTGGGGCGCAGGAGGCGGAGGGCCGCCCCGGGGGCCTCGGGGTCACACTGATGAGGGGAACGCACGGTGCCCTCACTGAATCACGCATGTTCATTGGCACACAGATCGGAACATGTGATATGGGTCCACATGACGGACACGCGCAACAATTTCGAGACTTAATGATGGATCCACAAAGACGTCACGATACAAGGTTTTAAAAGGTGACAAACGGATCCACCACCATAAACAAACATCTCCTACGTTCCTGTTGGAACCCGATGTGAGGTATCATGCCCCCTCTAGGTCCACTGTCATGGTCTCCAGAGGTCATCCAACAAGGTGAAGAATAATTTAATTTCTCCATCCACAAGAAAACATCCAACACGTCTTAATCACCACCAGCACTGTACAATAGCCTCCACGATATAGGCCTAATAATATTCAAATCAACAATAACCACATTAACTTGGTGCTATAAGCGGAGATACAGAGTGTATTCAGGCCTTTGTTAATGCATCACACAATGTTTAAGGAGTTACTGACAATAAGCCACACGTCTCTCAGCCACACCCTGTCCGCATGAATAAGCACACAAAGTTTGTTGACCTGAAGAAACAAATAATGAACAATGACAGCACTGCAGGTCCGGTTACAACAGTAACAGTAAGGGTTGGTTTTATGACGAACACTTACTATTCAAAATATCAACCATCTTATCTATTTATATATTATATATTATAAATAAAAAACAATTTATCCCATTATTTGGTGTACATATGTTTCTGCTTTATTCTTAAGTCTTCTAAAAGCATATTATTTGTGTTTTAATTATAGAAATTTCCGGGAGATGATTATCAAGTCTTATTAATAAAATATGTTTTTTATTGTCTTAATAATAAAATGTACACAATGGCTACAACTATTTATGTACATTATAATTTAGAAAGAATTAGCCTGCAGCACTTCATGCATTCGAAAAAGCCTTAGGTGTGTTAACTCATCATCTTTAGCTGCTCGTGTAGAATAAAGTTCACACTGTGTGCTACAATTTTATTGTCCATCATGGATTTTATACGAAATGACGAGTCTCTCTATTTCCACTGTGTGTGTGTGTGTGTGTGTCCGTCTGGTACTTTTTTTACCCATTAGAATTTTAATCAGTTCTGCAGGTTTACTGTAGGAGGTCTGGATACAAAGGAAGGTTTTTGCAATGAGGAGGGAATATTATTGAGAAATTATTGCCTCAAACTCCAAACTTAGGCACAAGAAAAATTATCCCTAAATCCATTATTTTAAAGTCTTCAGGAGTCTTATTTTAGAAAATAAAGGCTAAACATTTTTCATTTTCGTTTCATACAATTTTCAAACTGCTGGACTTCCATTAAATGCTCTCACTGCATGATACTGACATTGCTTTTATTTTGTAGAAAACAGCGATTAACTGAGGTAGAAAACATTTAAAAAATATAATAATTTATAAATGTCTCTTATTAAGTAGAAAAAGAAAAATCATTAGATGTAAAGACGTTTCTTTGAATATTTGTAAAGGTCAAATATGTGTGTGTGTGTGTGTGGGTGCATGCATGTGAGTGCGTGTAAAATAATTGTACTGTATGTACATTAATGCTGATTGACTCTGGGTCCTCTCATCAGCCTCACGTGTATTCATGCGAACACGCCCCCTGGCTGCGTCACGTCCTGTCAGACGTACAGTAGCTACTGAGGTGAGCAGTGACAATAACGAGCTCAACATTCTATTCTGTTCTGTTCTATTCTGTTCTCGTTCATTCCGGTTTACTTCCCTTTTGCTTCTTACGATAAATTACTGTTCATTCACATCTCAGAAATACAATGTCAGCCACCTTATGATTCTTTCACCAGCCGCCCTGTTTTATTGATATTGTTTGCTAAATACTGTGATTCACTGTGGGGATCAGAGGAAATCAAGGGTGTATTCAAATTCAAATTCCGGTCACTTTTGTTTAAGTCAAAGTAAAATCCAAACTAAGATGATACCCACGTGCAGAGACTAAAGATTTGTTTTATAACTTCTTCAGTCTGAAGAACTATAATTATACATTAAGAAGCAGTTATATTAGATTCTGTTTGTATATTTGATTCGTGTGAGAACCAGCGGCGGAGAGACGGAAGTTCAGCACTTGCAGTGAAAAGCACGGTCTCTGTCCTTGGTGCTGAATCCACAGCGCTGGTTTGAAGTTAAAGGGCGTCAAGAGAAACGCTTTTATAGAGTATATAGTTTGTTCAGGTCAATCTAATTCCACTAAAGTCTTATACAATGTATTGAATCGCAATGGGAAATTAAACCTGATTTAAAAGCCTTAAACCTTGATAAAGTCATTTTCATATTCTGTAAGAGAAGTTGCCAAAATTTAACAGAGCGCGTGAAGCAGAACCTACATGTTACTTTTACTGAAATAATAAAATAAACCACAGTGTGAGTGACCATCCAATAGACTTCAAGAAGTAAAGGTGTTATTTTCCCCATAACTGGGACAATAAACAGATACATAAAACATTCTATAATATTAATGTAAATATTACATTAAATCAGCCCAGTTTTTTAAAAATCAAATTCTATTATTTTATCATTCTGACATTAGTTATATTTATAACACAACTATGTGTGTACTCAAGTTGATGTGAGTTACATTTTAAAATACAGCTTATTGGCTCTAGAATGAATATAATGCCAAATATGTTTTAGATTTTTATAACATGTGAAATTGTGAATTTTTATTATAACGTACAATTTACAGTAGACCTACACCTGTTGCACTGTAAGAAAGAAAGAAAGAAAGAAAGAAAGAAAGAAAGAAAGAAAGAAAGAAAGAAAGAAAGAAAGTCTATTTATTTAAAGTTATAATGCAACTTTGTTGGATTTATTTTGTTTATCAATAATAATCTAAATCATAATAATGTAACTCAATATTACCATCATATTAAATTCTAAATATTAGACTTTGAAAAAGAAAACATATACAAAAATGTATTTTTGACGGTGGATAAAAAAATAATCTCTCATTCATGTAAATGTAAATCCTACAAAATAATCCCAGTAGAAGTTGTCTGTCTGCCTTCAGAGCAGGTTTGTACAAAAGTAAACGAATAGAAGTGATGAATAAAAGTTGTAGGTTTCCAAGAATTTGTTAGCTAACTATTGTGTCGAGCTGCAAGGGCCTGATTAATTAATTTCACACTCTAGCTCCGGAGAAGTTTTTCCCACAAACAAGTGACTAAAGAGAGAGAGAGAGAGAGAGAGAGAGAGAGAGAGAGAGAGAGAGAGAGGGTGAGAGGGAAAAAAAACGCCCAAAGAAAGAAAGAAAGAAAGAAAAGGAAAGAAAGAAAAGAAAAGAAAAGAAAAAAAGTCAACATCAAGTTCAACAACGTGCTGGTGCTCATTAGCATCACAATGGTGTCTGGGAGCACACAAGTCTTTTTAACAAGAGGCTCTGGCGTCAAGTCCCTCCACCTCCCAGCCGAGGGGAGATTTTCCCAGGCTCTGCTGACAATCACACAACTGTTTGCTCTCTAAACGCAGCTCTGGGGCCACTCAGCCCGCCTCGCCTCCCTCAATGGACGCTCCAGAGTGGGATGGAGCAGCCTGCTGCCACTCAGCCACTGTCTAACTGCTATTTTACTTGAACCATTATGTCAGCTTTAATTGAAATGTATATTATTCCTTTTACAAGACTTTTATTAACATATTACATTACATTACATTACATTACATTACATTACATTACATTATATTATATTATATTATATTATATTATATTATATTATATTTGGAAATACGCTATGGCAGCTGATTCACATTTCTCACAGCCTTAAGGTTAAGGTTAAAACCATAACAAATCCATAAATTATTAATACAAATAAAAACACATACTTACGGGTCATAAACTTCGAGTAAATCCCACATCTCCAGTTCAAGTCCACTCAGTATTTTTACGCAACTTTCTACCAAACAAAAAAAGCCCAAAGTCCTGGGAGGAAGCCAGCGAGCCAGTCACGCCAAGTCTTATTTCAGTCTGAGAGTAAAAACTATACAGTTCTCTCTGATCCATGTGTGTTTTTTAAAAAACACTGCTGTTACTCCTGCTCTACTGACCAAAAAACCGGCCGAGGCCGAGGAGAGACCGCTGCCAGCTTCCTGCATCCTCACACCTCCACAGCAGCACAGGATGACAGTGTGCGCCGAGCTGCTGCGACGCTGGTCCCCTGCTCTCTCTCTCTCTCTCTCTCTCTCTCTCTCTCTCTGTCGCACGCACACACGCACACCCACACGCACACACCCACACACACGCTCTGTGGACGACGTGCACAGAAGCCCAAACATTTAACCATTGTGAACCGGTGCCTATTGTTCGGTTTGAATGACGCGTCTCCCTCTTTTCCTCAGCATCTATTCTGGCAGCATCTGATGGAGATGGGTGGAGGGAGCTGCGCAGCCCGGTGTGGCTGAGGAAGGGTGGAGGAGGGCACCACCGAGCTCCTTTGGGAGACGGACGCAGCAGACCCAAAAACTTAGATTCACCACCAGGCAGCTCAAAGGCTCGACGCCATATGATGTCAGCGCGCGTCATGGCAGCGTGCTGCGGTGCCATAGAAAAGATACCTTCACTCCTCATCCTCCGCCTGCTCCATCGCCCCTCTGTCTCCCCACGGTCAGCCGGCAGCAGAGGGAGCCACACTGAGCTGTGAGCTCCAGACGTGCACCTCTGCTTCACCGAGGCACCTGTGTGACCAGCTCGCGGGAGGAGCCGGAGCCAGACCGAGGCACGAGCCAGCACCGACTAGAGACTCAAATGTTGTAGTTTCCATAAGGCTCGACTGCAGGAGAGATGCGTAAAAGAGAGGCGGTGCAGGAGAGCTGGAGACGGTGTGAGAGCTGGAGACGGTGTGAGAGCTGGAGACGGTGTGAGAGCTGGAGACGGTGTGAGAGCAGCCGCGGTGTGCGAGCATCAGTGGTGTGCGAGGTGGTGCTGCCGCAGCATCAGCAGCGCCAACACGCGCACACGCTTCCTCGGGGCTCCTGCGGGTCACGTTGTTTTACGTGTTGCGACGTCTCCTTCCTCCCTGTGCGTAACCGAGCGCACGGCCGTGTGCCAAACATCAACCCCAGTGCGGAGTTACACCCTCTGAATTCGCTCCGTAACATCAGAAATGCAGAGCGTGTGCGCACGGACGAGAGTCACCGGTGCGCGCCGCAAAACTGTCCCCGGTAATGAACGTGATTGTTTGCGTGCTGACGTCAGGCGCACGGATAGGTTATTCCAGATATGTTATCCAATACGAGCGCGTGGGATGCGGAGGCTCGTTCATGGGGTCTCATCCAGACTGATGTTAGAAGACGTTACTGCTGCTACTGCTGCTGAGCGCACAGGCATAACAGTCCATGGCAATATGATCATTAAGATTATTATTATACCTTTTAAGAAGAAATAAAATATGTCCCCACCAGATATGTTTTTTGAATCTTTTTAGAAATTTCCAAATAAAATCGTGTGTGTGTGTGTGTGGTGAGTGATAGGATACGTAACAGGATACTTAAGAATAAAGGGTCACAGTTTGTCTTTTGGTTTTATATAATCTTGTGTTATTATTACTTACATTATATGTTCATGTATTTTCATCAATTATTATTATTATTATTATTATTATTATACAGGCCCACAGTGTACGTTGGTGGATAATGTACAATCCAGTCTTCCACACAGAATTAAATAAAGGTTACATTTTTTACTATTCGGGGAATTTGTGAATAAAGTGTTTTTATAAAAAACAAACATATGTTGCTGTATTTCTATAGCCCCACATGTGCCTCATATTCTCTATAAACTAGGGATAACCTAGCTCAGATATTATGTATTAAATTTGTCCTGCTGAGAGTCCTAAATTGTATAATGTCATAAATGAATTCTATAGACGATCTCACTGGGCCTTCCTTACATGTGCTGATCATTCAAACAGCTCTGATTGCTTCCCTTAATTTACCTACAACGCCTTTTACGAGGTTTTTAACACGAGGAATATCAATGGAGGTAACGGCAGAGCATGTTGTATGATGTAGAAACTCCACGCGACAGAGGACAAACTGTAAAGATCACCAGACACAGACTATTCCAGCCAAACAGCGACATCTATCGGCTGAAAGGCGGCGAGGGCGCTCGGGCCTGTGCGAGGTGTGTTCGGCCTAAATCCTCAACACGAAACTAATTCAACTCTCAAACTCACTACGGCATAAAATCTAATAACATCAATATAATGTAAATACAACATGTATGATTTTACAGTCGAATATATAACGATCTTTTGACTCTTCAGATGGATAAACATGCATGTGATGCGTGAGGCCTTTTCTCTTTTTAAATTCAAACAGATTTGCAGAAATACTGATGAGATTTGAAAATACTAAGTTTAATAATGAGCCTATAATGATAATGGAGGTGTATAAAGATGAATATTTCATCTTGAGGCCCTTGTATGAGTGAACGGTATCGAACAACAGCTCGCTACAGGCCGACATGACGCTGCAGAGGAGAAGGCGTCATTGTACCATTGTACAATTTTGCCGATAAACACGTGATTATCCTCATAATAATAACGATTTGCAGAAACATAAATATGAGTGAAGAAAACAGAAGTATGTCTTTACCCTACGACCAGTAAAATAAATACCGAGATGTACGTGATGTAGAAAATATCATGAGTGGTAGAGTGGTACAGAATTCTATGAATAGACTTTGTAATGATACTATTATGGGATGTTTTGGCTTTATAGAAATAACGGAGGTAATATTGTTGCTTTTACTATACACCATTCGTGAGAGCGTTTGTATTTATGAAAGGTAATGACACAGGAAGTGCTGAATAAATTCATAACAGGCTGCAAAAGTACAATAACGATTTACAGAAATTTCTGAATTGTAAAAATTGAAAACTGAAATTGCTCTATTTTATTGAGATTTGTTTGAATAATATCGCCAGTATTTTAATTAAGAGTTAATGAAGAAACGTGGACCATTATCTTAAAATAATTTTGGTTTATTTAAACCCCTTAATGAATAAATCTACATTTCAGGACAGTAGATAAATACATAGCCTGATTCCCTAAAGCGTATAGTGTTCAACTTATCTAATTAAATTTAATACAAGTTGACTTTTTTGCAGCAAAAGACAAACACGTTTTTCATCTTTGATGTACAATTAGTCGTTAATCACGTGGTTACACAAAGAGTGTGTTGAAAATACATTGTCCTGTGTACAATCTTTGAAAAATACGATTTTGAGAAACATTTTGGTCTTTAAATGCAATAAAACACTTCAACCAAATACACTGCATCAAACGTAGCTCGTGGACATCCAGAGAACAAAGAGCACGAGGTTTATGAAATGTGTTTCTTAAATTAATATAACAAGTCATTCATTGATTTCGTTTGATTTTTGTTTCTATAAAAATGACTTGGAACCATGTGCCCTCTCTGTTTAAGACATCAAAAAACGTTAAATCCAATTCTTTCTAATTTATCTCAATCTATTGGACGTCTGATGATTTTATTACCAATTGGAAATTTTACTCTTTTATAAAAGTGAGAAAATAATATTTCTAACACATTTTTTTCAGTTTTGAAATAAAAAATAAAAAACTTCTGTATCTGACATGCAAACATTTAGATTAAACTAAATGGTGTGTATCACTGCACACACACACACATACACACATATACCACAGTGGCAGAAATGCACAAATTGCCTCCACAATAAATCACTTCATTTGTGTCACATTCGTATGACTGTTGTGTGTCGTCACGCTGCCGAGCCATGTTCCCTTCAATTGTTAATAACTGTCCAATTCAAGTGGCCACTTCTGGGAATTGTAATGGCCGCTCTTCAAAGAGGCTTGACCTGATGCCGGGACATGAAGGTGTCAGAGGTCACACATGAGGACCAACAGGGAGCAAATATTTGTCCTGCCCTCGGTCGTGCCCCCCAATCAGCACCTAAGTATCCTACTTCAGTTAATTCCAATAAATTCAGAGATCGTCGAGTATTTTAAAATCTTCAAATAAATAAGTCCTCGAAACAAATTTTGGCGAAAACCAAAACTTTCCATTGTGAGCTATTATAAAATTCCACAAATATGTATTATCCTAATTATTTTTGTATTACACTATAAAAGGTAACACTTATGATTACTTACATTACATTAGTGCTCTTTACTTATTTGTCGCTATCTAGTTGAATCAACTCATGTAATGCGACTGAAGTACTTGTTTTGCCTAAAAGACGTTTAAAACTATTTTCACTTGGGTGAACTGGACTGCGTTCCTTGAGTAAATGAGAGCTTATATCCTTATATCTGTGGAAAATGTTGAACTCGTCTATTTAATCTTATACATAGTCAGAAAAGAAAAGAGCAACATTTTGAAACATCGAGCGAAGCAGCATCGAGCGAAGCAGCATCGAGCGAAGCAGCATCTCTCTGAGCGCTCTAATCTGAAATGTGAATATCTTGCTGTATTCACATGACTGATAACATCATACATCTGTTATGAGTCAATGAATGAGAAGTCTGATTGGTTCTCAGTCCTATAGAGTCATGTGCTGTATAGCTTTGCAGCAACTCACATATCATGGTTGTGGGAGAATTATTCATTGAGGAGAATACATATTTGCCGTTCTAGACAATTTACAAAATGGAAACAAATATTACAGTAACTGCAATATTTTCATATGATGCTACACCTCAATTTTTTTCTATTACAGCCCCAATTCCTACAAAAGCGAATGCTGCGAAGTGCTGCAGTTAGATTCCTGAACCGGTGAGGAATAAAACTCTAATATACATAAACTGTCGATTCGCTTAGCAGAAATCATCAACTGGTCTTATGTAGAGGCTTTTCAAGAGAACAACATGTTGGCGTATCAGGAAAACCTGGAGTAAAATCACACTCCAGTCTCCAGAATCATAAGAGATGATCAGAGACCCTCTGCCGTGCAGTAAATATCTAACTCTCAGTTTAGAGCCTGCAGGTGGAGGCAGGAGACAAGTGGCATCTCAATAACAACATCAACAATGATCCCATCCAGAAAACCAAAAAGGGCAGATAAAGAAGCATTTGCAAAAATTGACTAAATCAATAAAATTATTCTAATAGATTAATCTCAGTTAGTCAAGAGCAGCTAAACAAACTTCCACTTTTCAATCAGAATAAAATAAACTTCAAAATTAAAATTCTATAACCACTTTCGATCACTGTCCCAACTACAAACTATCAACTTACATTACGGCAGCGTCTTCTGCTCCGTCCTGTGCTGAGCGAGTGAGAGATGTTGGTCCATTCCCCAGCATGTGAACACAGACTGGTGTTCCTCCTGGTTGCCTGGTTTAATTGGGAACAGGCGGAGGTTTATGCTAATGAGCGCTGACATCAGTCTTAACAGCCTCCTCTTGATAAAGGAGAGGAGCAAAGGGCCAAAGTCGCGCCTCTTTTCCCAGGCAATTCCATCGGTCAAGTTCAAGCTCAGCGCCGACGTGCACAATTGTCATTCAAAACATAATAATGCACGGAGGGAAATCACTGGGGGGGAGGAGAGAGGCCTGCAAACACATTTAGCTTCACATGTGAAACTGTTGGAATCAGTTGAATCAGTTTCAACATACGAGGTTGTATTCTCTAAAACAAGATGCCAGGATAAAGCCACAGTTGGACGCAGTTTCACTTGTGTTTGGGATTTTCCATGAAAAAAATTCTGGAGGAAATCACTTCACCAGCTTTTACTTTTAATCAGATAAATGAACACAGAAATGTTTTAGTTCATTCTAAAACGTGGTCAAATTATTTCTTACTTTTCTTACTATCACTTTTCAGGGTTTGAGAGTTTTGGTGAAAACTGGTGAAATGTTGAAGTGACAGTTGTGTTGCCTGTTGTCAAAAAGCACCATTTGAGCTGCAGAGCGTTAGAATGACATGATATGAGCATTGAGCAACGTGAGAATGATGAGTAAAAGACATCGCTTTAAATAAAAAGTCTATAGCCTCGTATATAACGTTGTCTGGGACGGTGTCTTCTTTTAAGTCTCAGCTAAAAACATGCTTTCTTTGGAAGGCATATTGTTGAATTTACTATTATCATATTTTACATTATTTACTTCCTTCTATATTTTAACAATGTTTTCCTGTTGTGTAGCACATTGTAACTTGTGTTAAGTTATTATTATTATTATTATTATTATATCTGCACAGATCTAGACGAAGAATAAATGAGATTTATAAGGGTGTGAGATAAATGGGGGAGAGATTGTGTAAAAGACGCTGCCACTTGATGTTGCTGATATTTAGTGTAAATGTAAATTTTTGCAAACATAGTTTCAAAAGGCACAAAAAGATTAGAGAAAATTTCATAAAATATATCCTATTAAGTGCCAAATTACACTTATATTCTTATATCCTTATGTATATCTGCATATCTGCATGTGTGCATGTACATCACCCATCTGTGCAGGCTGGCCAGTGGATCAGCCGTGGGATCGTACCAGGAGCACAAACACTACTTTTGTGTAATTACAGTATAAGTGAGCAATCATTCGTGTCGTCGTGATCCAGAATCTGTGTGAGGACGAGACAAAGTAGCAGCTTAACAAGTTGCAGCAGAATCAGGCCGAACTAATGCTCCATGTGTTTGAATAGGATCCGGGAGTAAGCTCACAGACCTAACGTCGGAACCAGTGGGCACTGTGGCTGTGTTGGGCTGGTTTTGTGGTTGAGGCCAGCATGAGAGAAGAACTACAGCAGATTTATGTGTTTTATGTGTTTTGTTAAATCAAGGCCATGACACAAGGTCCGCCCAGGTCCACCAGTCGTCTTAGATTCAATCAAGCTGCACCAAATGTCACACACTCATATCAGTTCCATAAATGTGCCTGGTTCTTTTCATAAGATCCATGAATTTTAGTTTTACCTGTTTGTTCCTGAGTCATTTGTTTTTTTTTCCTTTCTGTTTTTTATTTTCACTGTATAAAAACATCTGTCCTGGATAATAATGTCCTGTTAGAAGAGGTGAGACCATTACGGGACAGAGGGCAATGGATGAGGGTAGAGGCAAAGATGTGTATGGGTAGTGTCGGTTGAGTTTGAACATGTGCTTGGAAGAGAGTAAAGCTGGAGGGTGTTTGTAAATTTGGAGGAAAGAGTTATATATAATATAATAAAATGTTGTCAAAACTTTAACGTGTATATGTTAAACTTTGGCCAATAAACATTAAGTTGACAAAAAAAAAAAAGATACATGAATTATTCCCTGGGGAAATTGATGTTAAAAAAAGTAAAGAAATATTCCTCCAGTAGTTTTTGTGTAATCTTGTTCACAAACCAACAGACAGGGGTAAAAACATAACCTCCTTGGTGCAGGTAATGATAAAGGCAGGTGCAGGATAGTCATACTTCTCTAGATTACAGTATCAGTCTATTCTATCATCGAATGGACTTTGACATGGTGGTTATTGCCTTTTTTACAGTAGAAAAATTCATACACAATGTGTTGAATATTATTGCAATGACTAAAAGACAATCAACAAGACACATACCAGGCTGTGTGAGTGACACCTGCTATTTGACGGAAGAGAATTACCACATTCATCTCCTGTACATCATGTCTGACATTCACAACCATGATGTTTGATTTGATTGTGCAAAGACAGTAAAGATAATAAAGAGCGATCAGGGGAAAAGATGGTGAATCACCACAGCATCGACTTTACAGGCTCTTTCCCTCCAGTCTCTTCCCTGTGATATACAGTATGTCCATGTCTGGTAATTAACAGTCATGAGTCACTCGTCCTATAAATAAATCCCCTGTGACAAAGCAAATCTAACCCTCCGTAGCTGGTTCCCACAGCTCCCCCCCCACACTGCAGAGGAGGCAGCATTTAGGAATGAGACAAAAAGGAAAAGAGCGGGGAAAATGAAGGGAGGAAAAAAAAAACTTGGCGGTATGGGAGTTTCCTTTGACGGGGCACCATTGCAACATTTGCATATATTCAAATTGGGCAATGAATACCATGCACAGGGCGGCAAACAAAGACAGGCCAATGGGAGGCCTGCGTCCCTGCTGCGGGCTCAGAAGCAGCCGCCAGTATCCCAGCAGCACCCTGGGAGGGAGACAGGGAAGTGGTGTGGGAACCGGGAGGCCCCCGAGCCGCGCAGAGGGAGGGGAGCCACTTGTATTCCGCGGTGAATTAGCATTTTATTTGTGTCCATTTTCCTCAGTAATTTCTGCCACGCCACTTCAGCTACAGATGGCTAACATGGCAGAGGGATTAGCATTTGTGTAAAAGATGATAATGATGGAAGAGTTTTTCCACCCAGACAGAGACGTTTCTTCTCACAGTGTCAAAGGCGTTTTAGAGGTTGGGCAAATGTACATTTCAGAGTCCTTTTGCTGTTTGTCTCTCTGGCTGATGTTGGCCTTTAAAAAAAGTTAATGTTAGAGGATGCTATGGCACTGAGTAAAACAGAACGTATTTCTCTGTACACGAAGAGGTCATTAAATGATCAGTCCATGTAGAGTATAATGTTTGTGTATTTATCTTCAGCAGCATCGAGAGCAGGATAAACAAGCACCTTCGTTCCACCCTTAAAGGTAATATGCAAAAATAATGATTAAAGCCAGATCACTTCATTTCCCCTCAGAATTGCAGCCACTAATTGCCTCGGGGTAAAGACCAGAGTTGCATCAACACACTCGCAGAGATCAAACCACCACACAGAGTATTGATACGGAGCTAAACAACTCATTTTATGTTGTTCGTGTTTACAGATGCCTGCCCAGCGGTGCGTACTGCATGCCCACCCGAGATGCTGCTGCCTCGTCGCACAAAGCTCTGTTTGATTAAACTCGCAGCTCTCACTGAAATGTCACGGCCGCCTGCGCAAATTCAGGGGGCAAAGGATCAGACACATCTTCAGCAGAAGGGGTGCCACCAATTAGCAGGGAAAAAATGGGAATTCAATCAAACTCGGGCAGACCACCCAAATAACATGGGCGCACGCACATGCTAAACACAGATTTGAATGCGGTGAATGGGTTTGGTAAGAGATCTTCGGAGAGCGTGCTGCTGGAAACACTCGGCACTGTTGGAGGCACATGGGGCCTCCGCATTGTGCAGAGGATGAGCTGACATTATAATGCATGTACACAGTGTGCATGTGTTTGCGTGTGTGTGTGTGTGTGTGTGTGTGTGTGTGTGTGTGTGTGTGTATGTGTGTGTGTGTGTGTGTGTGTGCGTGTGTGTGTGCGGACAATCATTCTCATTCTGATTGACCAAGCATACCACACATGCAGGATGCACCAACGCACCCAGAGCCGTCGTCCTTCTCCCACATTACTCCCCAAACACCTCATGGCTTATTATAATCTGCGGCTAAGACATCATCTTAATGCATTTAACAAATTACAAAGGTATCGCTTTGTTTTATACAGCACACGCTTTGCCAAACCTGTTGTTGTTGTAAAGCTCTCTCCCACATTTTTATCCATCTTAATAGAAAAATAATGCTTCAATACATTTTTACATCAAAATACTGCCCTCCTCTTCTTTCCTCCTCTCCCTGGTGTCTGTGTGCCTTAATTCCTGAGTGGAGAGAAGAGACTTTAAACCCAGCAATTTGCATAATGTTTGTTTTCATCCAATGAAATGTTAAGATACGTGGTGGTGGGAGCATAAAACGTGGAGATTATCATTAGCAGGGCGTTCAGGGGTGTTGAGAAAGAACAAGGAACTAAGTTGGATATAATCTTACATTTTAATTAGAGAAGAGGAGCAGGGGGAGCAGACTTTTAAATTAAAACTGCTGAACTAGTTTCCTACTAGATATTGTATTCTTTTTCTATTTGAGCAGAATAGATATGCCTGACCTAAAAGACACATATTTTGACCCCTGTCCACCTTCAAAAACATCTAAATGGGCCCATGAATGTCAGAATTGGACCGTAGAGCAATGGAGGAAGGTGGAATCATCTGATGGATCCAGTTTTTTCTTGACATCTTGTGCACGGCTGGGTCTGTGAAGATTGTTTACCTGGGAAATAGATGGCACCAGGATGGATTATGGGAAGAAGGCAAGGCAGCGGAGGCAATCTGATGATGGGAGATGAAGAGATGAAACCTTGGATCCTAGCGTTCATGTGGATGTTACTTTTACTCTTTCAGCAGGATAATGTGCACTGCTCAAAACCTGTTCAGGAAGAGTTCAAGGTGTTGACTTTGCCATCAAATTACCCAGATCTCAATCGGACCGAACTGGGCTGGAAAAGTGTGCCCAATTCATGGATATCCTACATAACAATATATAGAGACAGACCTTTAAGTATTAGATCCTAAAGACAAGGTGCCATATCAGGAAACCTTCTAGGTTTCGTGCAGTCTATGCATCAGAGTTGATTTGACAGCACAAGGAAATCTACACAATATTACGCAGGTTGTTTAAATGGGGCTGCGGGATGATAAAACAATATAAATATATATATCGCAATATAACTTTCATAAATAGCAATGTAGCAATGGCTCAATCTAATCTACATGATCTTTATGTATTATGTAAGTACAGTAAGAGGAGGTATAATGTTTAATTGATCTATCTAAGATTTGTAAAATGCTTTGCTCAAGTGTCATTCTCTGTCCACAAAGAAGAGTTTTAAACCTTCGCTCAGGAACAAAAGTCAGTCTTTAAACTTAAAGACTAAAAGAAATAATAATGTGACATTAATCATGATAATCATTGTTACTGGTAGCCTACCAGCGTTGCTGGATGGGAAATGTTGAAGTATCGCACCAGAAGATCAAAATTATCGTAATTTGAGGGAAATTATCGTACGCAACAAGAGTAGGAGTGGGATGCTCAACACCTATGTTTTGAAGCTTTGTCGAGATTCCAAAGCTCAGTTGTTTTGAAACACTACTCCGATATGTGGTTAAAAACCGTCATACGTGACCGTGGCTAAGTGACACTTCGGTGCATCACACCGTACTCACAAGCATGATTGGCTGGAAAGATGACACATGAGAAGAGATGTGTAAACACAGAAATGATCCATATTCTACTATCCAGATTACAACTGATAATACTAAGTGTCAAAAAATGTATAAATTATCTTACATCATGGAAATTTTGGCATATTGATCGTACATCGTACAGAGGGTACAATTATTGTACAAATATGATAATTATCGCACATCTGGCAACACTGTAGCCTACGCTGATAGAGGCACAAAGGTGTTTGTAGTTGTAGTGGTGGAAAAGTAGTATGAGGTACTATATGTTAGTTACCCGCCCACTGATATTCTTCCTTAACCAATCCTAATTTTTCACCCAATCAAAGGAGGGAGCTGATGTTGGTGATGGTAGCTCATTACTTGTCTTAGCCAATAACTAATAATGTGCTTTGACTCATGCTTCTTAGTTAGTAGCAATAGACCCTTTTCCCAGCAGCCATTTTGTGATAAGCAACTCCTGTGTTTACTGACTATTTCATGTCGAAATGGCTGTTGTGAAAAAGGTGATTAGTAACAAAAGCCTAATCTAACTTATAGCCTCCTTATTAAACAAAATATGGAAAAATACTGTAAGTAATAGTTTTGCAATTAAAACTGATGTAAAATTCAAAAAGTATTATTTATAATATTCAACACAACACTTACTGAGCTTGAGTTCTCAATCAGATCAATGTAATGTTAAAGTGTAACTCTCACAGAAGTCACTTATAATTACAGCAGTAGAGTAAACCCACGACACACAGATTCACAAAATCTAAACCTTCAAGTAAAACACAGGCGACTGAAAATACTCTAAAGCACAGTACTTTAGTAACGTAGCTACTTCCTCACCCCCCACCTCTGGGTTGTACAGCAGGAGTTATAAACAGTCTGTGGTTTCAGCTGACGTTTCACAGAGATTCACAGAGCTTTTCCCGGAGCCCCTGAACGCAGCGCGTGACTCCGGTAGTACATCCGGGACACTGCTCGGCTTCACATGTGTGTTGGTGCAGCTGTCAGCTGGAGAAGAGGAGCTGCTGAGCTCGGTTCGGCTCGAAACGCGTCTCTCCGCAGAGGAAATGGTAAAAAAAACCGCATCCTGCTACACCCGCATGCTGTCACCAGTGTCAACACTCTGCTGTTTAATCCACCAACGAGCTCATTTAGCTCATTTAGCCCGTGTGGCTAACTGCAGTCAGAGCTTGTGTGCTAATGCTAGGTCGCTAGCTCACGCCTGCAGCAGTGACAGGTGGTGAAGTTTAGCTGCAACACATTCTCTATTCGAGGTTATTTAACGTGTTAGCTCACTCGCGTTAGCTTTTAAACTGCTTAATTTAAACGAGTGCATTTTAAAAAGCGAGTTAGCTTAAATGGAGCTAAGTCCACGTCCTGCTGGAACTTTCTTGTGTCTTGTGCTGAGTCGACACATTATAGTGTCATGATGACAGACTGCCACAGTTGTAGACAAGGCTGTCCTGCTGGGTGATGCATTACTGACACACCCACACACGCACAGATGGAGCTTCTCATGTTCGGTGTTTCCTCTGACAGGCTCTGGTGGGGATTCAGCTCGTGGTCAGCTTGCTGGCTGCCAGCATCATGCAGAAGATGGCTCCACACTGCTCTTTTGCACGTTGGCTCCTCTGCAACGGCAGGTACTGTCTCTCCTATAATCCGATTTATGCACCTCTATACACGTTGTGTGCCGTGCCCTGTTTATTTACATGTGGTCGCTGTTTTTCTTCCAGCTTGTTCCGGTTCAAACACCCTTCAGAAGGAGAGCTGTGCGCGCTGGCCGGAAAGCAGATGCCCAAACAGAACAGGAGAGACAGGTGGGAGTTGGGGCAAAGTCACATTAATGCAACACCTCGTTCAGACCTGGTATTTATATCCATCCTGAGAGACCTGCTCTCAAATAGCCTGTGCCAAGTCCATGTGTGAACAAACCCTAATGTGTCCTCAATTCATATCGAGATCTGATCACTCAAACCACTTTCAAGGTGGTCTGGGATGTGGCCACTTTCTTTTAGCTGTGTGAACACACACATGTCCTGGTTCCTGCTTTCTCAGCTCACCTTCTCTGACCTGCTGCAGTTTCTCTATGAATCAAACGTATTTTTCCTCCTTTCAGTGTCCTTAAATTCATTTTAATTTGTGGCCACCACCACGTTGTCAACACTGACCACTCACCACATAATGATTTCTATATTTTATTTACAAAAAAAGTCAAATCTACCTATCCGGTGTAGCAGAATGATGCGCTCTGCATTGATTCATTAGCCCTTCCTCGCGTGCTTTAGGGCCTAGAGGAAGATATCTTTAAAAAACTCCCATTTATTGTTCTTTGTGCTCTTTGAAATAAAGGTGCATAGTTGTACTTCACTGTCACTTAACCTCTGAGCTAAATGCCCACTCCAGTCAGACTAGCAAGTTTCTCTCTTAGTTTTTATTCCTCATTAAACACCATAACAAATATGTATTTGTTTCTAACACGACCACATGTTCTCTTTGTGTTATTTCCAGACGGCAGAATGGAGAAAGCAAGCCTCTCACTGTGCCCAAAGACATTGACCTTCACCTGGAAAAAGCTCCAGTTAACGTCATTGACGCTCTTGGTAAAACAAACACTTCTCTGTCGACACTATAGTGACATTGTGCAAGTTCAAACAGTGCTTAGGCTCAGCTGTAGGCTCACAAGCAACCCAATTTACATTTGAAATATTTTAATTTTTATGATCCCTCCATCAAAGCAATGAATGAAATCTAATTTATATCAACAGCTAGAGCCCAAAGAAGAATACTAATGTTCTTTCTGTCCTTGTTTCTACTCTCAGTGCTGCGCTTCTTCCTGGAATATCAGTGGCTGGTAGATTTTGCCGTCTATGCGATGGGTGTCTTCCTGTTCACCGAGTGTTACTACAATGTGGTGGATGCCAGCAAGGAGGTCAATATTGGAGCTCTCTGGTGTGTCCTGACTGTTCTCTTCAGTGTGTATCCTTCAACTGCCAAGCAATCGCATATCACAAGTTAGCAGACACATCTTAAAACGTCCAGACTGAGAACGTACCAATCTTATTTCAAAGCTACAGTCTCAAACTTCGTCCATGATCAAATGGCAAAGATGATGAATGATCTAGTCACATTTGCAAAATTGTAACCTTTTATTATCAGGGTCCATGTTTTCTTTTAATATTTCTAGATGTTTACATTAAGTTTTAAGTTAGCATGTTTTTCCCGTGTCTGCGTGAGTTTTGTCCAGATACTCGAGCTTCCACCCACAGTCTGAAGACTCTAAATTGACTCGTAGGTGTGAATGTGAGTGTGTATGATTGTTTTTTTCTGTTTGTTGGCCCTGTGATACGCTGGTGACTTGTCCTGGACCCCGCTTCTTTCCCAATGTCAGCTGGGTTCTGCTCCTCACTATCTGTCCTTACCATAGTTTGTCCTTAATGTGCAACACTCAGAAAGACCCTTCACACTATGATGAGTCACTATTTCCGCTCTGAAGAAGGCGGCGAGCGATCCGTGTGCCTCGCCTTTGGTTTTCTGTCTCTGCTCGTGGCCATGCTGGTGCTGGTGGTCAGAGAGGATTACCTGGAGTTCGGCCTGGAGTCTGGCTTTTCCAACCTCTTTGACAACTTGGAAGTCTTCGCCAAACAGCAGGGCTACGCTGACTGGTCGTAAGTGCAAATCCAACCAGTGACTGAAACGCTGCTTTGTAAAGCTGAATATGAGACCCACCACTTTAGCTTAGTTCAATGCGTGGGGCAGCGACAGACTTTACTTGATGTATCTCTGTTAGCTAACTGTTGGATGTTGTTTTGACACCAGAATCCCAGTGACGAAGCTGACAGTGAAGCTGGGTCTCGCCGCTGTCTGTGCTTACATCGGTGCTCTGCTGGCTTTCCCCGGACTGCGAATGGCTCAGACTCATCTTGATGCTGTAAAGATGAACTCAGGCCGACCATTCATCCAGTAGGACACCATAAATTCACACTGCAGAAAACTGTTCTCCATGCCTTTTTTATAAAAATAAAAAAAAATACATTAGCAGTATTTAGCTCTCTCAGTGGTGTCCCTAATATTTCCCACAGGATTCTGCTGCAGATAAGTTTCCTGTCTCCTGTCATTGTGTTGATTCTCTGGGTGAAACCCATTGCAAGAGACTTCCTGGCCAATGCACCCATGGGGAAGACCTCTATCACAATGTGAGTGCAGATATACATGTGCTTGTTCAAATCTCTAAACTAAAACAGCTATCAAGAAATGCAAGGTTACACCCAAACTGTCTAGTGGGGATCTGGCTTACGCTGACCTTTGTTGCTCTGATCCTCTCTTGCAGAGTTCCCAGTGAATTATTCGACAGCGTGCGTCTGTGGATCATCGTGGTGCTGTGTGTGCTGCGCTTAGCACTGACTCGCTACCACCTGCAGGCCTACCTCAACCTGGCTCAGAAGTGGGTGGAGCAGATGAAGAAGGAAGCAGGACGCATCGCTGCCATTGACATTCAGAAGAAGGTCAGAACCAATATTCATGTTTTATGTAATAAATGAGCCATAAACAACTAAATTTCAACAATGGAGAGTTGACTTTTTGGTTTACTTCCGAGTTCAGATTTTCAAACTCTGTAACTTCCTGTAATGATTCAAGTCAACATGTTGTTTTTCAGGTTACACGTGTGTTTTGCTATCTGACTGTCATCACTCTCCAGTATCTGGTTCCTATTTTTCTCATCCTGTTTTCCGCACTGTCACTCAAGGCACTAGGTAAGTGAAAGGCCCACACCACCATCACCACAACCACTGTATTAATCTAAGATCCTCTGTTTGTTGAATATGAAGCTAGGAGCCCACTAGCTTAAATAGCCGAAATGGCTACTGCTTCAGACCAAATCTAGTATATAGTAACTGATCTTTTATGACCCCTTCAGGGGACTTCTCTTGGGGAACGGCTGCAGAAGACACCCCCGGGGTCACACCGGCCCTGCTGATGCCCACAGCGGCACCTGTGCTCCCTGGCAGTCTTGATGAAGATGAAGAGGGGGTAGAGGACATGGACGAAGACATCCAGGCCACAGTAGCTCACCTGTCGGCGACCTTCACAGCGCTGCGGTCTGTCCTCACTCCACTTTTCTTCCGAGGCTTCTTCGCCTTCCTCACCTGGTGGGTGGCGGCCTGTCAGGTCATCAGCTCTCTGTTTGGCATCTACTTCCACCAGTACCTCATGCAGAACTAAGCGAGGAGGTCAGAGCGCCATGCTGCTGTACCTGCAATGCAACCATAGCCCTAAGCTATTTGTACTGTTGCATTGTATTGATGCTGCAGAGGTGGGACATTTCATTAAAACACACAACTAGAGACAGAATGCTCCAGGTTTTTGGATGAAAGAAGAACCGATCAAGGTTTGTTGAGGGAAAAAACGGTAGTGGGCACTGTCTGCTGCAAATGACTTTAAATGACCAGCATAGTACTGGTATCAATAACACCAATATACAGACAGAAGTGGAGCCTGTATCAGGAAGCAGGGTAACTTAGTCTGGCTTTCTTTGGGTTTCCTGGCTTTACTCTGTCTGAACAAAAGTGTCACAGAGCTGGATAACAACTGGCTCACTTCCCTGAGTTGACGGGTCCACCATGAGCATGTTCATACAACTTACAGCTGTGGGAAAACCAGACTATTGCAGTAGAACTACATAATGCTCAGTGAAGTGAAATATAAACAACAAAAATCTGAGAATACTTGTGACTGATTTAGAAAACTATCAAACTATTCCAATGGACTCTAGAAAACCAGAGTCCTGTGGAATCACACCAGCAGGTGATGTCTGGCAAGATGTTGACAATCTGACCCATGAGCACTCAGCAGTCATTACTATATTATTACATGAGTACTTAGTACTTCGAACTTGGCCTTCATTTCATTATCAACTAAACGCGTGTAATGCTTTGTCCACACACAATATTTTCTGGACCACACTATATACACACAAGACAATACCAGCCACGCCACATTTTAGCTGCTGATATCTCCCAGTTTTCCCAGTGACATCACCATCACATTAACCATGCAGCATAGGTTGTCGTGGTGATCCATTCCAGTTAAAAGTGAGCCTGTTTCATGATATCAAGAAATTCAGAGTTAAATGGATAATTTAAGTCAATCATTATCTACTCACCACTTTGTCGATGGAGGGAAGGGTGAAGTGTTTGAGTCCACAAACCACTTTAGAGTGTAAGGGGTAAACTTTGTTGCAGCAGAATCCTACAATAGAGGTCAATGGTGAGTCCTTCTTCAGACGTAATAAAAACAGAAAATACATAACATGTTGCCTCCTTACTGCTTGTGTGGTGTCATCCAAGTGTCAGCAGGCCCTGACATTCATATTCGACGAGGCCATTAACACCATGTTTAATGCATAAAAGTCCACAGGAAGTAGCTAAGCTAGCGGCCATAGCAACACGATGGTGTGTCCGGGGGTCTGTGGTTGCACTTCGTAGGAAGATATCGGCTAAAAGCACGTTACCTTGTTTCGAGTCTAATACACTTTGGACTCGGACACTTGCGTCATGTTATGTTTTTTTCTGTTTTATTACGTCTGAAGAAAGTCTCACCATTGACTAAAATTGTGTTGTATCTGCTGCAACAAAGTTTGCCCCTGAGACTCCAGTAGTGTTTTGCGGACTCCACTTTTCACCCACCCCTCCATCAGAATAGTGGCGAGTAGATAATGAGTGAATTTTCCTTTTTCCGGTGAACTATCCATTTAAGCCCTAAGACAGCCGACTAACCCTCTAGTCTTACTTTGTGATCATCTTCCAGTTACTTCAATAAAACATTTTCTGCAATTTATCAGACATATCTATGCCAGTGTTCCCCACATTGTTCTTACGAGAACATTAAATGCTGCATTTTAGATATTTAATAATACCAGGTCGAGCGTTCGTGTTTGTCCCAGTGTAGATGAGACACTTTATTTTTATTTTATCTTAAAGGGATGTTTAGTCTCCTTTTTAAGGAACCGATTCAAGCGTGCTAAATGTTTGTTTTTTTTATTATCTTTTTCTGCTTTTACTGTTTTAGTTGTGACGAAGTAGTTAATCTCCGATCCAGCCTATTGAATTAAACACCGCTGAACATGCATCAGTGAAAACTGAACTTGAACGGTTGCTTTTCTATAACAAGTCTCCTTTTGATATCCTAAGTGCCTGGGAGTTGAGGGATTTTGAGTCGTCTTTTAAAATCTCCTTCCTCCATGTTGAGATATATATATATATATATATATATATATATATATATATATATATATATATATATATATATATATATATATATATATATATATATATATATATATATATATATATATATATATATATATATATATATATATATATATATATATATATATATATATATATATATATATATAATGAGAATGAATACAATCTGTTGATGGATGAAATTTAACACTCCTGACCCATTTTTTTTATTTCTCATTTTCAAACAATATTCACTGGCAACATTTGTAGTTGCAGTGACTTCATTAGCTGAATTTACTTTTAGTTTTTATTGCCAATCAGTCGTGTACATGTAGCAGTCAATCTAAATTAGTTTTGCATTAGTGTGTTGTATTTATTTATTTATGATACATTAACTTCTGTTGTTTAGAAAAGATACAGCTGTTTGAACTCTTATGTTTGTGGCATGTTTTTTGGTTTTGTGTGTTTTTGTTGTAGGTAGCTTATTTGAATTGAACGCTCTGAAATCATCATACTGTGAAGGTCAAAGGAAAAAGTTGCTTCTTTTTTAAAAATATTTTTCTGAATGCATGGTGTGCAAACGTTTGGCTGTAACCTGAACAATTAAAGTTTTGTTTGTATGGCTTAATAAAAAAACGTTATGATCACGTCAGTCTGATCTTCCCACTTAAATCTATCTTCCGCTGAGGAGCGTGGGAGATATCGCCGATTAAACATTTCCTTTTCAGGATCGTGGCTGCGATTTGACAAAAGACATCACGCATGACAATGGAGTGTCTCGCCGCTGAGCCGGTCCCTGACCTCTGACCCCAACCTCCTAAAGAGATCATTCTTTAATCACTGTTAATTACTATGAACCCGGTTCCCCCTGAAGGCTCCAGGAAGAAATATGATCCAACAGCCAAGATGAACAGTTGAATTTTCTGAACGTCTTTTCACACAAATTGCATCCAAATGATCCCCCCTCTTTTCAGTGCAGCCTAAAATCATCCAAACTCAGTTTAAAAGCTTTATGACGTTATCAAAACATTTCGATTTATGCAACCACAGTTAAGGAAAGTGACCTTTCTCCAGAGCGAGACCGGAGACGTTCCTTTGTCTGAACGCTGACATGATTTATGGTTGATATCATTCGACTTCCACGTCCAATCAGAAGGGTCTCTCCAACTTTGGGCAGGCAGGGGCGGCCACCTCGCTGTTTTTTATGTGCACAGCGACCTGCTTTATTGCACGATGATCGCAAAGACAAATAAGAGGAGAAATTTGGGAGGGCACAAATAGGGAGGGAAAACATAAACTGTGTGGGACATGTTTGTCTCGTAAGAACTGTGGCCAACACGGTTCCTGGTTCTCATCTCATTTCGGATTTCTTTGTGGTCTTTCCTGGTACTGCAGCTTCCTCCCACAGTCCAAAGACATGAAATTTGGGTTAATTGAAGACTCTAAATTGACTTGAGGTGTGAAAGTGACTGTGAATGGTTGTTTGTCTCTGTATGTTGGCCCTGTGATGCACTGGCGACCTGTCCAGGGTGCACTCCACGCCTCGGCCGATGTCACCTGGGATTGGCTGCAGTTGGCCTAATGAACTGAAAGGTGATAAGGTTGCCATATCTTTAAAATCACATTTATTACGTGCAAGTGGTGGAGGCCAAGTCAGGCAGCCATGGCTGGTTGTGGTTGCCATAGAAACCGGTGTGTGTGTGTGTTTACAGGACCCAGACATGCCCCACAGACTGCGGCCTGGCCTCGTCTCAGGGGAGCAGCCCAGACATGACCCCGGTGAGAGCCTCTTTTCATTTAAGGGGGAGAGACGACAGAGACGGACCGTCCGGGGCTCCACTCTGCTTTTTAGTTGAAATGGAAAAGAAGCCAACGGCTCCGTAGGGGCGAGCGTAAGAAAGTGTTCAGGCATAGTTACACAGTGAGATGACCAGCGTTAAGAAAGAAATGTGCTTCTTTTTTTTTTTTGAAGACATAAAGGTCTCCGGGCTTTAAAGTAACATCCGTGCTCCTCTCGTTATGTGGCTGCGTTTTGAGCTGCCTGACAGGGGCCAGACACGATAATGAGGAAATGTGTGCGCGTTCAAAAGACGGGAACCGAGGTGAATAAGACTAAACAAATGGACACATGAAAGCTTGATAGCTACACAACAGAAGGCATTTTATCTGTCTTTGTACTGGATGTACATGAAGAAAAAGAACAGAATCCCATTTTTCCTTCAAAAGAAATCAAATAAAGTACACGTCCTTTGTAGCAGTAAAAAAAAAAAAAAAAAAACAGCCAAGCAAACATACAAATCAAACCATTTTTTATTTAAAAGAAATCACCACAAATGTCAAATAAAAAAAACTGTCTCTGTTCTGCTAGTGAAGCGTTCAGCGAATATGAAAAACAAAATCCAAAACATCAGAATACTGATAAAATTGCTTTTTCATGCTGATAATAAACCACATAACTGCATTTTTAAAAAGGAAAGAAAAGCGAACTCCACAGCAGCACTTGAACTTGAAGTCGTCCACCAGCCGCTTCACAGAGTCTGCAGAGTTTGCCATGACGCGTTTGTAAAACGTCTTCAGGGTGAACCACTACTTATCAATCGCAGATATTCATTAGATCATTTATCACCAATAGTTAAGGCTGCTCTGCAATTTAGAAGATGACCCCTTGTGGACAGTAAGCGTAACTCCAATCCCAACTCTGTAAGTACTGCATATCTACCATTTGCAGGACAAAAGTTGAATATGCCAAAAAAAACAACACTCAGATATCCAGTGCACAAAAACACAGTGCAAAGTAAAGTTATATGTAAAAAAAAAAAACATAATTTGTGTTTTTTTAAAGAAATATCCTCTGAATAATGAATTGGACTCATTCATTACACAGCGTCTCATATATTTCTAAATATCAATACACACTAAGCTAAGCCCTTCAGAAAGAGGAATTGATTGTATTGTTATATTATTTAATAGACCTGCTATAGATAAATACATACATCTTTGGGTGTTGCGGTATTTGATTGTGATGCATGGGGACAGTATTCAAACACTTTGGTCTTTATTTAAAGCAGATTGTCGTAAATCTTAGTATTGAGTTATATATTATATTATTAGATTTAAAGGATGAAACTATAATTATTTGTAAGAATAATATAAACTGTAATTTAGCTCATCCACCACTATAGTCTTATGCACAAACATGGAAAGAAACGATATCTTAAACTTTCCTGAGATCCACTGATGCCCATATTTTTAAAGGGTCAGTTCACTTTTTTCCCCCCCAAACATGTCCATGTGTACATTGATGCAGGTCACTTTAAATGTTCTTAATGTTACGCCACAGAAACTCATCAGTCCTCATTACCTCCGCTACAAGGAGGTTATGTTTTCATCTGTGTTTGTTTGTGTTACTTAGCAGCATTAGGCAAATGCTACTGGACAGGACTTGGTGGAAGAACCCATTAAGTTTTGATCTGGGTCAGGGGGGGCGGATCCAGCGAATTTTCTTTTTCACTTTCTTTAACATCATGAGAGAGGACGTTTTACCACATTTTCATTGATTTCTCCGAAAACAATTAATGGATCTCGATGAGGAAAAGGTGCAATTTAGTTCAGCTCCAAATAAAAATCTAGGTCTCGTGAATTTAGTGAGTGAGTTCTAGTTTTGTATAAAATGTATTAAATCTATTTAATAGATCTTTTGTGCAAAACTCTCTTGATTCTTTGACTCTTTGATTGTAAAGAACTTAATTGTGTGAGAGATATCAAATAAACTGAACCTCCCCTGTAACTAACACTGCCTATAGGGAAATTTATATTTAAAAAAAACCTAATTTGGTTTGAGTGGCCATTAGAGTCTCATACTAGCTGAATTTGAGAATGAATCATTGTGCTGAATGAACGGATTTTGTCATTTCTTAAATTAGAAATGTCTTCTTAAGGAATCTTTTCACGGCCGGGACCAATTACAGTGACTAAAACCTGAAAAAGAATATGCTACTCTCCTTTAAGATGTTCAGGCTCATTTCATCATTTCAAACAAGGCCAAGGCTCCATTGATTTTTAATGTGTAACTTTTTTTTAATGTGGGGAGGCCATGTTGCTGGTTTGGGGCTAAAGGCTAAAACAGATTGTACTGTAGAGACATTGCTTCTTCTGGCTGGTGTAAAGAGTCTTCTCCAGCTCCCATCTGCTTTTCATTCTAACATTTATACCAAGACAGTGTAGAGTGTAATTTTACAGCTATTTACCAATTAACACGCCAAACCTCAAACACCGGAGGCTGCTTTGAAAGCCCAAAATATACGTCCACACGTTTTAGAGAAATTCAGTTGGTCCCACTGTGCTGCTGTGACTAACTTCAATAAAGTCACAGAACAAGACAAACACGTTTCCGAATGTATTTTCTTTTGATTCACATTATCTCCTCACAGGAAACGTATATACTAACCAAACAAAAAGCAAAATGTCTGTTTTTATCTGTCTCCTCACGGGATCAATCGAGTGATGCAGAGAAATAATTTGCCCAGGGAGAGTCCAGCTCTGTGTGATGAGACAAAGAAAGGTGTTCCTCTCTGGGATGATGGGGACGAATCAACCCCACCTCGACCTCTTTTGTGTGTGTGTGTGTGTGTGCGCGTGTGTGTGCGTGTGTGTGTGTGATTGGAGGAAAGCTGTGTGAATGGGACATGTGGTGCTTACAGTGGACTGCAGCACTCAGCTATCTCTGCCAGCCGTCACTCATCTCTAAATGCCTGAGCGGCTGCCCTCCTTCCTTCTCATCCTGTGGGAAGCCGGCTTTGGGATACTCCTTCGTCTCATTGGCCGCCTGGGTTTCTGGAGGGCTATGGCAGGCTGAGCCCAGGTCGCTGATTGGAGAATGCTGTCTGAGGTGGTGCAGAGGAGGGGAGGTGGGCGAGGACCTGTGCTCAGGAGAGCTGCGCTCAGATTTGATGCTCAGGGTCAGGGAGGGCAGATGCGGGGAGGCTGAGGAGCAACACTGAGAAGGGAAGGAGCACCCTCCGCTGGACATCCTGGAAACAGCAAGAGGAAAGACAAGAGAAGTGAGAAAGAGAAAAACTTTGAACAAACGTCACAGTTCTGCAAATACGCTTTATGTGTCAGGTGCAACTAGATTACAATTCGTAACTGTGCCGTTTGGAATTGACTTGCCAGTTTCAACAGGACATTTCTAATTCTTATATATTAACACCAATAAATGATATAAAACCAGTGGTTTCCCAAATTCAACTGAAGAACATACATGACTGTATGATTCAATGTAACAAAACTACCCTAAAATCCAGAGAACATAACCCTACCAGAGTTGGAAATTCTAAAATCCCACAAACAAATACACACACACCAAAATGGTGGTAAACTACAGTTTTTATTTCAAGTGTATATTTACTTTTTATGTATATATTACATATATATATTATTATGATTTTTCTACATATACATTAGCTTTTATTTAATTATTTATTCAATCTTTACTGAATTTATTTACACATTTTTTAATACATTTTCTTTTTTTCTTTTCCGTTTTTTTGTTCTGTTTATCATATTGTTTACGTTCCAGTTATCGACAATTGTGGTCGATCATTACTTGATTGTTTGCAGAATACACAAACTGTACAAAGCTATCATTTTGAGATATGTAACACATGTAACGTGGTCAGTGCTGTTTTGTAACTAATGAAGATCTAATTGTTCGAAATGTTGAACAGCAACAGTGAATAAGAAAACATTCTATATTCTATAATTGACCCACACAGCAGCCCCACATTACATGTTGATATACTGACCCTGGACTTATATGGTGCTCCTGAGGCAGCTGAACTGTTTGCCAGGGGTTCACTGCTCCTCGCTGTAGACTAACAGAGTGATAAAAACCAGGCTGGCTGTACTCTGGAAACAGAGGAAGGACAACAGGAATATAAATTATAGTATTTAAAAAAGGAAACAAAATACATTTTTAGTATATATTTATATATATATATATATGTATTTCACAAACCAGCATCCTCAAATAAATGGATATATAAGCTTCACCTGAAATAAATGTTAAAATAAAATACCAATACCACTCTCATGCCTGTACTTTACTCTAAATATGAAGCTAGTATCATCAGCCAATTAGATGATCCTAGTTTAACGTAGCCTACGGTTCGCCTGGGTGGCTGGATATAAGTTTTTACTTCATGTGCTTTACGGGTGGATTTTGCTTCCTTTGCACAGAGCTGAAATCTCTCCTTGTTTCCAATCTTTATGCTAAGCTACGCTAACTGGCTGCCAGCAGCAGCTTCAGTTTTGCCACACAGACAGGAGAGTGATATCAATCTTTTGATCTAACTTTGTAATTGTTCCCGAGACAGATTCCTAAAATGTCAAACATCTCCTTCACAGTTTATTTTCATCTGAAGAAGTACCAGGGGGCGTTCCAGGGGAGGGAAGGCTGTAGCCTCCCAAACTGTGGCCCAGCTTGCCCATGGCCATCATGGAGCTGCCAGTGTGCAGACCCTGGTACAGGAGACCCCTCTGATGGACAGGCAAAGAGAAACTGATCACACATCACTGTACACACAGTAGACTATATAAAACATATGAATATTACAACTATGAAAGGTGTGAGTGAGTGAGAAAAAACTGCGAAAACTGCTTGTCAATCAGCGTGAGTTGGTTCAGGAGCACTGCTGCGTACAGAATGTGTCAGATGTCCCTGACACCTATTTGATCACACTGAATCATAACAGCCACTTACAGCAGAGTTGTGGTTAACACGTGTGGCGCCCATGGCCTGATTAGCAGCGTCCCCCCGCAGGTTGTCGCCGCCCAGGCTCAGAGACGGAGGGCTCTTCATGTCCAGAGCTCGATTCAGGTTGCCATGGGACAACACGGAGTAGCCGATACCTAGGCAGAGAAAGAGAAAAAGAAAAAATGAGCAGGAAGTGAAAGAGATGTGAGCTTGTTTCGCTCACAGAGGAATAATTTACTTCTTTCTTCACCTTCCCTCTGTGAAAATAAACTTCCTCTATTAAGCTGATACGAGATCTTTGTAGGACAACGGGCCGCCATCACTTATAAGTTCAGGATCAAATTTTAATATAGTGTTATGCACTGCTGAAAATGACAGAAACCATCTGGAATTTATCCTAAACAGTGTCAATTATTAGAAACATATTATTCATATATTTGAAATCATCGATTTTCAATAACATCATAGTTTGTTAAAATAGTTGGACACAGAAGAAGAGGCTGACATGACAGGTGTGATACGTTCTGTACAGAAACCACAAAACTGGTTACAGCCGCTGTTACAGTGGTGAAGGGCCAGTTTCACTAAACACACCATGTGTGGATTAGTGTACGCACACATGCACACTCACACACACACACACACACACACACACACACACACACACACACACACACACACACACACACACACACACACACACACACACTTCCTGTGAGTTCACAGCCAGCTGCACGAGGTTGGCAGTACATGTGAATTTTATAGCAAGATTATTAAGCAGGAAGGCCACAAGAGCGTGGATGGATTTTCACACTTAGCTATTTTAGGGTAGAAAAATGTTCATTGCTCAATATTTCAAACACACGGTACCAATTTGGAATATTCATTTGTAAGAAGAACAACTATGAGTTGCTAATTCCCTTAATGTCATTGAATTAAAGAGCAATTTTCCATTCAGCACAGTATAGATTTAATGTGAGTAATCACTTGGTCACTGTCAGATTTATTTTAATTACATTTTGCAATGAAACAGTTTTATTGACCCAGAGTAACTAAGATGTTAAACATTGGTATTATGAATGAGTATAAAACTACATTCAATCACTGAATGAATTCAGTTATAGATGTTGTGTTGAGTCTTTGTTATAGACAGTGCTGTTTATGACACTGACAGGACTGAGGGTTCATGGACCACATAGAATATGTGTCAGCTACAACTAACTCTCACGTTAGTAAATATATTTCTACATGGAATATTGAAATACATCCCTTTTAATTCACGTTTGTATGCATCATTATCATTTCCACCAGCAGCCTGCTACGATTAAAGACTGACACAGACGTGTAAACGTTCCAGCCAAGATAACAACATGAGGTCGTTTTCTATAGCCACAAATGCAGAACTCAAGATGAATAGTAGAACTGTATCCATTGAGCCATTGAGACTTAACAGCTCTATACTGAAGGAGCTCAGACAGCTCTTTCCATCCACAAGGATATGAGTAACAAGCCAGTGGGAAGAAGTAACCAGCTACTGGGGTGCAGGGGCCGTAAAAGCCCACATTCGGTGCCTCTGGTATGATTTAATACCACTGTTCCTTCATATACACTGAACTTAATTACATATTGTATAATTAAGAATAAGCATTCTCTGCAGGCAGGCCAGAGAAAACATCACAAAGGGCTGTTTCCCGGGCCACTAGTTGATTGGCCATATACAGTGATACCATCTCTTCAGCATCAACATGCTTTTGCACATATTCCTGTACGTTCTGCAAATACTACACTTTATAAATGAAATGATTCCCAGTGTTTCGCAGGATCAGCCGAGTTACACTCACCGGAGTGTGGAGACATGAACGCGGTGTGTGCGTGTGACGCAGCAGGGCTGGCAGAGCCGGGTCTGGAGCTGACAGATTTAAATCCAGGGGGTCTGTGGGACGCCACGCTGGCTGCAGAGCAGTTGGGGAAGCCGTTCTCGCAGCCTGCAGACACCAGGAACTGGGCCTCGGGTGAGAGCAGTGAAGGAGCCTGGAGTAGAAGAAAAGCAACAGCATAGCGGCATGAGAGTTGTGAGCAAGTCGGGTACATTTATGGAGAAAAAGTGTCTTAACCACTGAAATAATCAGGAAATTATTTAAGGCTTAAGTTTTAACTTAGGTCAACTAAGTGCTCTTCGGTTGTCTGTGTGCTCATGCTTGTGTACAATGTGGTGAATGCGTAGAAGTGTGTGTGTGGACTGACGTAGAAGCGCTGGCGTGCCACAGAGAGATCCATGCCCTCGCTGAGAGGATATTTTTCTGCAGCCACCTGCGCGCTCTCCTCAGGTTCCAGCTCTGCGTTGTCGAGACCGAGGCCCTTCCTGCGCAGAGTCTGATGCAGAACAGAAAGTGCACAAATTGGGAAAAGATGCAGAGTGAAAGCAGGAAGGTTCAGAAAAGTAAGACTGAGATATGAGGGTTTTATTCCAAAATATAAGACTATATACATTCATTTTTTCTAAAAGTTGCCACTTGATTTCATGACTATGCTTCCTTTTAGAAAATCCATTATGTTAACTGTTATCTTCATACATTCTGCTTTATTTCCTTTAATAGCAGCCTGTAGAGTACCTCCAGTATGTCTGTGTTGGTGCGGCTCTCGTGCGGCTCGCTGTACTCCGTGTACTTGAGCAGCACCTTGTCCATGTCTGTGCTGGCGTACTGGAACAGGCGGTTGGTGCTGTTGAAGATGATGAGGGCGATCTCACAGTCACACAGCACGCTCAGCTCGTACGCCTTCTTCATCAGACCGAACTTACGCTTGGTGAAGGTCACCTGTCACACCAAAAACACACTGAGGATTGAGTCTCACCTTTAACTTTAGCTGATTACTGCTGAAGTCTGAAATCTAAAGTCAGGTTTAGGAAAAGACAAATAATATTTTCCTCATTATTGCTGCATGAATAGGTTGATTGGGATGAATCTATTTGAATCCAAATTGTGTTGTGGCAGAATTTACAGAGGCAAAAATATTATAATCTTGACTATAAAAAAAAAATTGGATACAGATATATTGACCGATAAAAATTGACAATGTTTACTAAGATGTCGCTTTCAAACCCCCCTCACATTCAAATACAAACAGTGTTGACAGTTAAATATAAATATATAACTGTCAATAAATATTGACAGTATATATAGAGAGAGATAAAATGAAAGTTTGTCACTGAAAGTTTTACAGTATGTGCAACAAACCACACAGTCTACCCTCAAACCCCTGATCCAGATAAGGAAAAACTTCGAAAACAAAACAAAGCTTATCACTAACAAAACACATTCAGTCACAAATATCAGATACAAGAAACAAACTGTATTCGCCAGAACCCTGAATATGATTTAATATATATTTATTGTTGTCTACACTGATCCAGATTTTTTTAATTTACAGCAGGGGGGTTGTTGTCCTTTTGGGCAAAATACAGCTCCAACTTTCATAATGTAAGTTTAGCAACAAAGTGAGAAAACAAGCTAAGTTAAAAAAACATGATCTTACTATACCTCACATTATAGATGCCATAATGTGATTTTTCTTCACGCAGTTTAACTGTATCGTTCCATCCACAGGAGCTATGTCTCTGCTTCACAATGCAGAAAACCAACTCTATCTATTTACATCCGCAGCGTGATCCCTGCTCCACTGCACATTTCCACGAACAGTATGCTGCTGTTCTGACTAATGCATCTCAGTACTTGCAGTATGTCACTACACTACTCATACTACTTAATCTTAAAATCTATAAAATGTCAGAACAGAACTGTCAAAATCAATCAGGTAGTGTACAGTTCTCCAGAGCATGAGGTGATCTTCAAATGTCTTGTTGTTCACAAGCAAGAATCTAAAACCAGAAGAGTTTCAGTAATATAGAAGAGAGAAAAGCAGCAAATCCTCATGTATAAAAATTATATTTGGTCAGAACAGTTGCTAAATAATTTACTGATCATAAACTAATTGATTAATTTATTCCCTTGTGATCACTGAATGTGCTAGCTCTGTACAAATGTCACTTTATATACTTAATATCAAACATGTGTTTAAAATTATTATATAAAGTATAAACCAACACCCACCTGTCTATTCCTCTGGTCCAGAATACGAGAAATCTGTATTTTCTTTCGTCCCATTCTTTCTGTCGTCTGTAACTCTGACACCTGTGACAGAAAACACAACAATGTTATCGTATCAGTACACAATGTTTGTGTTATTGGCATTAATGCTGCTCCAGCGAGAATTTAAGAAACACGACATTAAACATTAATATTTACAACGATCTCTAGTTCAAGACAAACAAAAGGTGGGTGACAAACACTTTCGGTGGGCACTAGATGTTTGGTTACTGGATCAAAGTTTTTTCAGTGGCAGCTTTAATGTTCAATATCTTCACGCTCATATAATTATGGTGGGAAAATGTCATCCATTTGGTTGTGACTCGTCTCCCTTCCCCCTCGGTAAGAGTAGGGTGTTTATTTTTACCACCATGAGGCGATGCAGTCTAAAGTTAGAGCGGCCCTCGCAGGACCAGCAGTCCACGCAGTCTAACACCCCCACAGTCTGGGTTACCCCCGGGCCCACAGCAGCAGTGCTCGGCTGCACCGCGTGGCCCCGAGAGACAGGGTTAAAAATACAGTTGGCAGCTCCTTTTAAAGGTTCAGCAGGCAATCGCTGAAACCAAACAGTCGCAGGAAAACGGTGTGTTTTTGAAAGATGGCCGAAGCTAAAAGCCACCCACTCCTCTCTCATGAGCGGCCAGGTCAGGGGAAAGGGAAAAAAAAGAAGCAGGTTTTGGATTCGGAGGGGCAGAAGGCAGAGATGTGGATGGATTGTGGTTAGTCTGAGAATGTCCATTTTTGAAAGTCACACCCGCTGTTTATCTGTTTTTCTTGGTCTAGAAAACCCCGCTCCCGCCCCTGCCCCTATAGAACCATATAGAGCTGCACACTGGAGCAGCGTGGGGATTTTTTTATTCACTCTTTGCATCATGGGAGACAGCCATGAAAAGACTGCTGCAACACCGTACAGCACAAACTCAAACTGAATTTCCCTGTGTAGGAGTTATCTGCATTTTACACTCAATGTCGGACATGAAGTGGTGATCTGACTCCGCTGACCTGACCAGTACGTCTCCAAAGCCCCCAAAGGACTTTTCACTGGTTTTTCCCCTCAATACTCTCCGCATATGTGACTTCTCTATATTTAGTTCCCTGTCCCTCCTGATGGTGGCTGAGCGGATATGGCGTGCGTGTTCCCACGACCCCCGGAGTGCCCGGCGCCCCTCAACGTAAGCTTGGCACACAGGCATGTGGGGCATTTCTGCAGGAATCCACCTCTTCGCCGTCATTATTACCTTATAAAGTCCTGTGATATATATGCAGAGATATGACACACCTCAACAACTTACAGCTGCCGACATGCTCATCACCGCCGTTACCTCTGTGGTAAAACACACACAAAAACACTGCGGACAAATGGCTCTCGTTTTATAATCCATCCGTCTATTTATCAACTCGACTACCACAAAGCTCTGATCTCACAGCAGCGCTGGTACAGAAGAACGACAATTCAACCTCGCATCAAGGCATGTTCATGGTGAGAGGAGAGGGAAGTGGGACGTATGTGTTCTAAACAAGGCCAGAAAGATCTTTATCTCAGAAAGTTCCTCTAGTCTCAGATATGAACAAGGAACGGATATCTCTAGAACACACGACTTATCTGGTTAAATATAGCATTACCTCCAGTCCAACAGTGAACAGGTTTGCGACTGAACTCTATGTGGTTTAGATGGTTAGTCGAGGGCCCGAACGCCGACACGAGCAGCAGAAGACTGGCAGTGCCTCACACCTCAGCTAATTCTAGATGTTTTCCCAAAACAACAACTGTCATTTCATGTCCGTGAAAGTTCCAGAGCTTGAGACCAGCCTCTGTTTGTGACCTTTCATCGCTACGATCAACTCCTGAAATCCTCAATGCTGACAAGAGGTGGAAAGAAAGGAAAGGCAGATATCTTTTTAAAACTCTAAATGTCGTCAACTAGTCCCTGAAGTCCTATGAAAAGATATGAACGCAAAACAGAGTCACTGTGTGTCTGTAATAGGGCAATAATTACACATACACACTCACACACACACACACACTTGCCCCTGAGTCTTGACGCTTCTATGGGGAAAGACAGCACGTTTGTCACAGACCCTCCCAGAGGCCAGACAGTGGAAAAACCTGAGTGCAGACACACGGCAGGCACCTGCAGCCCTGCTCTCTGACATATACCCAGGGAGCCTCCGTCTTATCAACAACAAACAATTACACCGGGTTTGATCGGTTGTTGTGACAACTCTGGTGAATAGATTGCACTAGATGGCTTTTCTCACTGCAGTGAACTGTACATGCATGAATGATAAGGGGGGGAAAGAAGTAGGGCATTCGTAGAGTATTGGGGGTTCTGCTTTGGTGGTTTTCTTTCCATGAGTCATTCAGAGCATGAGATGTTTCAGAAACATGGTAAACAAGTGAATGCACATTAGCCAAAGAAGCATACAGCTTATTCTGACGTGGGAAAGTGCATTCATTTAATCACAATCCAAAAAAACGACATATCAGAATTATCCAAAGGCTGCTGTTGCTGTGATATATATTATTTGACATACCTTTCATTCATTCATGGGTTGAATGTAAACTCAAATCACAGTTGCCCCTTCTGTGACTGTTGCATTACGCAGGACTCCAAACCAGCAGCCCTCGTTTTCACTGTTTGATTCATTTTAGTCAAACGCCATATGTGTAAAATATGAAACCAGACCCATAGCTGCCTCCAAAAATAGAAGACGTGAACCACATTTGCATGAACCAAGACATTACTCATCCAAAACTCAAGTCGAAAAAGATTGATGGAAAATTATAACTTTGAAATAAACCGTGAGAAACAAACCTGACGTGCATTTTAAGAGGAGAAAAACAATTGTGCTGCGGATTATTCCTTCAAGATTTATCTCTCTGCTCACTTCAGGCCATGGCGAGGTTTCTTCAAACAGCGAACATGTTAACTTAAATAATGTCACGTTGTCACGTTGTCAAAGGACAAGTTGCCCTATTCAGGATGGATGGATAAATGCATGTCTGTGTGTGTGTGTGTGTGTGTGTGTGTGTGTGTGTGTGTGTGTGTGTGTGTGTGTGTGTGTGTGTGTGTGTGTGTTACATCTTCAGGGGTCACGCGGTTCATGTGCTCGCCGGGCCTTCGCAGTGAAATGGTGAGGAAATATTTGTCTAATTTTAACAGGAGATAATTGAATTGCCTCGATATTTTTTGATAGAGCCAGAATAGCATTAGAACACGCAGGCATGGACAAGCTGAACATCTGATCTGTCCACGAATAGAGAAAAAAATGCCTTTGTATAAAGTTGCTCTCGAGATCTGGCGGACTCACAATGGAGACACACCTTTGTGACAGCTGACGGACGGACACTTATTTTGGTGGCGGTTGTTAAACTGGCTGAAAAAAAGTTTCATCTAGAACCAACGGTCTCATTTAATGTCTGAGCAGTGAAATTAGGGGGAATATTCAATCTATATTCTATCTATCTATCTATCTATCTATCTATCTATCTATCTATCTATCTATCTGTCTGTCTGTCTGTCTGTCTGTCTGTCTGTCTGTCTGTCTGTCTGTCTGTCTATCTGTCTATCAACTATCTATCTATCTATCTATCTATCTATCTATCTATCAACTATCTATCGAATAACTATCTATCTATCAACTATCTATCTATCTAATAACTATCTATCTATCTATCTATCAACTATCTATCTAATAACTATCTATCTATCAACTATCTATCTATCTAATAACTATCTATCTAATAACTATCTATCTATCAACTATCTATCTATCTAATAACTATCTATCTAATAACTATCTATCTATCTATCTATCTATCTATCTATCTATCTATCTATCTATCTATCTATCTAATAAGTATCTATCTATCTATCTATCTATCTATCTATCTATCTATCTATCTATCTATCTATCTATCTATCTATCTAATAAGTATCTATCTATCTATCTATCTCAAAGGATAAACGTGGAACAGTTGGAGCTGCAGTCGAACAGCGAGCTAAAACTAAAAACAGCATAAATACATAAAATGTTGGCAGAGAATTAGGCCAAACAAATTGCCGACGTCATCCAAAACAGAGCGTGTAAGAATAGCCTGTCTGGCCACGAGTTGCCAAGCATCCCTGTCTAATATAGCCCGATCCATAGGCGGCTGTCAATACCACTGCAACAGGTAGTGCTCCCACAGCTGCTGGCTCGTGGATCCGAACACCCAGGAAACTCATTTACATTCACAAACCACAGATATTAACACAGAAACACTGAAAATGAAAATCAGAGCATCTTCTCTCACCTGCTCCCTCGATCTTCTCCTTCTCTGTTTCCTTCTGGGTTTCCGAGATCAACGCCCTAAGCGATCGGTCAAACAGGCGAGGGAGCGAGTGATGAAGAAAGAGGAGACATAGATGTGTGTGTGTGGAGGAGAGCGAGTCCCGGGCTGATGGACAGATATTCACCTGATGCAGCAGCAGTTGTAGTAAGCGGATGGTTGAGGGGAGCTGCTCTCTAACAGCTGGCTGCGAAGGCCCGCCTCCCCCCTGTCTGCACAGCCCGCCCCCCGAGCGCTGCCATTGGACACACTCCTCCAACTCCCAGCCTCCATCCGAACACCCCCCACCCCCCCACCCCCGAACAGGCCGTCAGCAAGTTCACTGCAGAAGTTACTCCACTTCTACTGAATCACTTTATTTTATTATGACGGACAGAAATTATTTTAAAGGGATAGTTCAACCAAAAACTTATTATCTACTCCCCACTATGTCGGTGCAGTGGTGGGTGAAGTGTTTGAGTCCACAAAACACTTTGGGAGATTCAGGGGTAATCCAACCAAATCCAATACAGTTGAAGTAACTGAAGACCAAGGCTACAAACAGAAAAAAAACTACAGAAAAAATAAATAAAATGCCTCCATGCTGCTCCTGTGGTGTCATCAAGTGTCCGTAAGCCCCGACATTTAAATTTGTCCTGAAACGGCTTCACTCGCACCATGTTTAAAGCCTAAGTGTCCCAAAAGGGTTTTGTGGACTCAAACACGTCACCCACCCCTCCATCAGCATAGAGGTGAATTTTTGGGTGAACTATTCCTTAAATGGAGACCGCCTAAAGCCCCCCTAATGGACTTCATTGAAGGATCCCGCTTCACGTTCTGAGAACCAGCGCTTCTCATTAATGTCCTCGCTTCAATACAATACAAAACAACTATAACAAGGGTTAAACACCGTCCAGTTAAAACCACACTAAAACAACAACACAATACAGAGCTGTTGAGCTAAAAGTGTAATTTCTTTAAAAATACTAAAAGTGATCCAAAATAGATAAATTCAATAATTCACATGACAGATGGGTGTTTTTTTTTCTTCCTGTAATGCCTTGTTCACCAGGTGAATGACTATAGGCCATCACAGTTATTAGAATAATGCCACATTGCTTCTTTGTAACTGTTATAAGCTGTTAATTAATTTCCCTTGAACTGATGTGTGTAAAGCCATAATGTTTTTTTGCTCATGAACAACGTCTACATGAAATAATGAGAATAATAATAACAACTTTATTTGTGCAGCACTTTTCAATTCAAGTAACAAAGTGCTTTACAACAGACAATATGAAACTCACAAACACAAAATCAGAGAATAATAACAACTAGGGCTGTGTTGTAGCACTGAACGGGCCCGAGCACACGCAACTCGGGACCTGTTGCTGTTGGTGGAGAGAGCGATCGGCGAGCAGGCACACGGCTCCGCGTTGCATGCGTTTTGCGCACTGCGGGAAGGATAAACGCTTCACTTCCTGCGTCTGTCACGAGACGTCGATCCTTGCCTGCTAATTGCGCATTACGGTCCACGGTATCAATTGCAGATCACATGGTGAAAATTGTATGTAAATCGAATAATAGTTGTAAAACAAAGCTTACTTCCTGTTGCCAGTAGGTGGCGCCATCACTATTATTACATACAGACTAATAGATCTGTTCAAGTAGGGGCTCTGATGTAGCGTGAGCAATTTTAAGTCGATTGGACAATGTTACAACAACTTAATTTTCACACTGATCAGTAGGTGGCGCTATGACTCTGCACTAATATTAATATATGGAGCTGTTCAGGTCAGGATTTTGAGCATAGGTCAGAATTTGGGGGCCGGTTGGATAATGCAGAGTGGATTTACAAAGTACTTCCTGTCTCATTGCGAATCAGTAGGTGGCTCTATGACGCTGAGAAAATATTGACACATGGAGCTGTTCAGGCTTGGACTCTGATCATGAGACAGAATTTTGGTGGTGATAGGACAATGCACAGTGGAGTTATGACAACATTGTCTCCTTTGGCGAAGGATGAACCTTCGCCGCACCTCAATGTTTACACGGTTTGAGGAAATGTCACAATTCTGACCATGGTCCTATGACTTGACTGAGCTCTTTTGAGCTGCATATTGTAAAGCAGCCAGGAGCAGTTCATCAAAGTATAAAACATGTCACTTCCTGTCGCCAGCAGGTGGTGCTGTAATGATGAGTGAATATTGACACATGGATCTGATCAGGGCGGGACTGTGAATGTGTGAATGAGGTTTGAGGCTGATAGAACAATGTAGAGAGGAGTTATAATAAATCCTTCTTTCTTGGCGAATCATCAAGATTCCATGCCACGGTCACACCGTGTTATGAAATCCTATATACTGAGGTACTTTATATCTCCATCTTGTTGAGATGACACTCATCTCAATATGAAGTTGATCTGATGAAAGCCCTACGACAAGTTCGTAAAATAAAGTAAAAATGTAAGTAAAAATGTCTAAAATGGCCAAAATGGCCACTAAAGCCAAAATGGCGGGCTTCCTGTTTTGTCTAGCATATCTATCCAAGAGACTTTTTTGTTTGTTATGTAAAGACACATGGTCCTACCGATTTTTGTACATGTCGGCCAATCGTGGTGCCGGGGCTGCACTTTAGGGGGCGCTAGTCAGTTATTTGAGCATGCCTAGGCCCTGAAAAAGCCCCAAAAGGGAAATAAAAATCCTTCGAAATACAATAGGGCCTCCCACCGGAGGTGCTCGGGCCCTAACTAGGGCTACGAGCAGCACTGTGCGGGCCTGAGCACTTAAGATCTCGGGACCTGAAGCGGCCGCGGGGAGAACAGGGACCGGGCGAAACGGCTCCTTGTTGCGTGCGTTTTGTGCACCGCGGGAAGGATAAACACGTCCCTTCCTGCGTCTGTCATGCACCGCTGGACCACGCCCACTAATCACGCATTACGGTCCACGCCATCAAGTTAGACCCCATGGTGAAAATTTGATCTAAATCAAATTTAGTTTTAAAACGAGGCTTACCTCCTTTTGGCAGTAGGTGGGGCTACTAGATCGATTAGTCTGCTATCACTATATACATACTAATCGATCTGTTCAGGTCAAAAACACTCTTTTCTCTCTTCAGATCGTATAAATCTTTCACCTTTGCATCTAAGACATCGAAGGAATCTAACACCACTGACACTGTGACATTAAAGCAAAGGATTCATTAAGCAAATAATGACTTAAAAGTATTCATTAAGCAAATCATTATTTGTTGTCAGTTTGCTTTAATTATTTAATTTTTAATTATTTGCTTAATGAATCCTTTGAAGTGTTTTTGACCTGAACAGATCTATTAGTCTGTATATAGTGAGTCACAATCAAGTGTTATTCTTTCAGCTTAACCCTTTGATACACAACATGGGTCAAAAGTGATCATGGTCATGGGTCATGGCAATAATTTCCCCAAGTAAATAAGATCAGGGAAATTATTTTTAAAAGTTTAAATATTATTATTTGTTATACATCTTCTGTGATGTCTGCCTTTTCCAAAAAGATGAAAGCCCTGGGACAAGTTCGTCAAAGTAAAAATGTGGAAAATGGCCGAAATGGCCACTAAATCCAAAATGGCGGGCTTCCTGTTGTGTTTTTCACAATCCACCTCTAGACTTTTTTGTGCGTCTGGTCATGATACACAGGTGTCCCGATTTTTGTGAAGATCGGTGAAAGCTAACTGAGGGGCTTTTCCTTAGATGGCACTGTTGAGCCATTTTGCCACGCCCATTTCAAATTACTCCAGAATTCAAATACTTTTTAGGGTTTGAATTTCCTGCAACCTTTGGTGAGAATTTGAGCATGGCTAGGCCCTGAAAAAGCCCCAAAAGGGAAATAAAAATCCTTCGAAATACAATAGGGCCTCCCACCGTCGGTGCTCGGGCCCTAATTATGATAAACATACAGATAATAAAAGCGCGAGACATCACATGATAAAATAGTTTTTATAAAGATGTGTCTTGAGAAGTGTGAGCCTGATCAACACCGGCTTCAGGAGTTGTTAGAATGATTTCCTCATTTATACCTTAAGAAGTAAAACTATGCACAAAAGCAAAAGTAAATAAATAATGTGCAGGAAAACAGTATTTTAAATGTTAAAGCCAGTGCCTTATGAGGACAACTGTACCGTGTTAATCATGAACCTTAATTTACAAGAGTGCAGCATGATTTAATTTACATTCTGCACTGATATTAGTTTTTTATAATCAATAGAGTCCATTTTAATGTGGGCAAAAATAAAGGAATTGTAGTATTCATAGGAAATATATTATTGCAGTTAAATTGCAGCCTCATTTAAAACAAACATTTGACAGTTTCTGAGAATAAAAACACAATATTTTGTGTACGTTAGGGGCTAAAAACTTACGGTGGTTGAGGAGTCATTTCTTCAGCCATAAGAAGGAGGTTAATGCCAATTGGCAGGAGTTCACTCTGCTGAAGTGTCTTCGGGCAATTTACTGACTCCCCGCAGACTAATTAGGTTTAATATACATCTTTACGTGCTGTGACTCAGTGTATGAGGTCAGGTCACAGTTGCGTCTCCACATCATGGCTGAATTCTGCTGTTGTTTTCAGTAATTGCACAAAATGGAATTTTAACTGAAGTGAATTGTAATTGTGTGTCCACATACAGGCCTATATGGGTTGAACTAAATTACAGGAGCGCCTAACAGCATAGCTCATAACAAGAAGTTACATGAGTTTCCTCTGACTCCTATGTTCTCTACATGAGGTTCACAAGCAAAGTTATTTGTGGCGAGGCCGTCAGAAAGCATCACACTGAAAGCGTTTATATGCGCACCAGTGATCCCGGTTTCAGAAACCTGGATTAAACATAATCCCAGTTTTGAGAATATATGTATATTACCTGCAGTTCTCTGATAGAGACCAGGATACATTTGTAATTCAAACACCTTAACTAGGATTCTGACCCACCTGCTTTTCTCTGTTTATAACCTATGTAAATTAAAATCGCCCTATATAAATAAAACGTATTAATCTTGTTCTTATTCTTATTATTATCTCACAGTGGCTGTGGTGGTGAAAAATCTAGACAAACCTGCAGATGAATGATCAGAAAGCTGGATTATGTAACATGAATATGAATAACCAGATTTTTCATGTTCCATGTGAACACTTTATCCAGAATAAAAACAGCCTATGTCTGAACTCTAAAAAAAAATCCACATGTAACTGTTACTGTTCCTGTGTGTTACCCTGTGCACTTCTCCGATATAATGAAAAGGGAATAAAATGATCCAACACAAAGCTACGGGACACCGATGGAAAGCAGCATGCACTCAGCTTAAAAGATATATTTAGAGGTAATAACCCAATGAGCTGCATTATTGACTATTTTTGGGATGTGACAAGATGTACTCCTAAAAATAATATGGTGACAAATTATTTGCACAGATCGTCTGTGGAAGTGTGGACAACAGCTCTATTTCTCTCTCCCACACACACCGACGGGAGCAGACGCAGCAGTCTCACAGAGCCACACACACGGTTCGTGATCCCCAGAGGTTATCTCAAACTGGGAATCTGATGCAATAGTTAGTAACATCCCTGCAGACCGCCGCAGCCCGTACCTCCAGGATTCATCTGCACGGGCCACATGAAGCCGACAGAGGATAGAGCAAAGCCCCAGCAGCTAATCACCTGTAGCTAAGGGGAAATGGTAGTTTCTTCAGTGTGATGTTTATGCACGTACACCTTTATTCTTAGCACTGTAAGAGATCTGTCAATCTGACTGGAGGCTGAATGGAACCATGGTTATAACTTTCAGTAGAAACTACAGAGAGATGAAAGTGCCTTTGAGAACCTTCCTCATCGAGTCCATTTTTTTTTTTCATTTTCCTGAAACTTCTCACTTCTGCTTTCGACAAGATCAGCCGCGACCCTTTATAGAGCCTTGTGGTGAGGCTGTCGAATTCAGAAATAGCCTCCATGGTCAGTGTACATGTGTGAGAACGATTGTTCACATTGTGAACCTTAATAGCTACATTCTTATCTGCGTCTCAACAGAACGAGGGTTGCACCTTCATCGTCTCACCGACCCCCGCAACCTCCAACAGAACAATAAGGCCTCTGTAGCAACAGTCACACACCTTAAGTATGTCAGGGTGTTTGCAGTCCGGCAGCGGTAGCCTATATTAATAACTACATTATATAGTGAATATTAAACATCTTAAATCAAGCATATAGCTATACCTGACAAGTATTAAACATTTTTATTACATGGTCGCAATAGGTGTAGGTTTCAGACCTTGTAAAGTAAGTGGATGCAATGAAAAAAAAAAGTGCATCCCTGGTATGTTTGGCAACAGTCAGACAGTCTGAGGAGTTGCAGCGAGAATAAAAGGGCTTTTCTACAATGAATAGAGGTGAGCTGAGGTGGTTACTGCTGCTGCAAATTCCTGAAAAGTTTGCTGTAATGTATGCAACTGCCATGGTCTCATTTTGCACAGGAACCATTTGAACCTTGAGGAGTCACATTTGATTAAAAATATATTATGTTATTTAATGCATCTTCCTTTATCGGCTTTTGCATTTGAAGCGAGTGGACAATCCCACAGTTATAGTAATCCTTTAATCACTCCATGAGGACAGCAGCCGTACGAATTAGGCTAATCTGACAGAAGACTGCAGAGGTTTCGTCATCATATCAGGGTATAAAAATGCACGTTTTCATCTTGACGATACATTTTGGAACTTTAGCAATTTTTTTGGGGGTGTAACTTTCACTTTATTAATATAAATGCAATGCACTTAAAAGGGTGTTTGATGAGGTGATGATGGGAAGATATAAAAAAGTTTGGAAGCCCTTTGTTCAGCCCCGGTGTTTTTGTGTTTGTTCAGTGAGCTCAGCCTGCATGTGGCGGCGGCACGTCCACGCATTGTTCCCGAGGATCCAGGAGAAAAAAGTCCATTGTTGTTGGGAACTTTTTAATCTGGGGATTTAAAGCACATCACATGCTCAGACTGGGCAGCCGGGCGCGCAACAGGCGAAACCACCGCAAACAGTGGCCGTGTGGGAAGGAGAGCGTTCATCCTGGAGGGACACACGACTACTTTGAATAGTGTGTGTGCGTGTGCGGTGCCAGCGCACTTTATGGGAGTGTAGGATCGCCGGGGAGATTGTTTTCGAAGCGGATGCAAAGTTTTTACGCGCTGGAACCAGATTCTGGACCAAGATGACGCACAAGTACAGCCAGCGGTCCCTCATCGTCCTGTCTCTGCTGGGGATTTTATCCGCCATCATGTCGGTGCTGTCGGTCATTTTGATTTTCCAGCTCCAGTCGCAGCAGGCGTCGGTGAAGGAGTCTCCCCCCTCCACCTCGGCGGTCATCCCGGCCCATGTGTGGGCTGTGCTGCTGCCGGTGTCCACGGTGCTGTCCGCCCTGTCCCTCACCCTGAACCTCAGCTCCGTGTCGGTGTGTCTCCTGCACAGCTACTTCTCCACTGAGGTCTGCAGAGGAGAGCAGGACACCGACAGGTATTCACCTCCATCACCTGACAGACAGACTGCACCTGCAGCTGCGGCGGCCATTACTTCACTTTACTTATTAGTATTAGTATTACTTAGACAGATAGTTCCGGCCACTCCTGATGGGCTGCGTCACGTTTAAAGGCTTTAACACACCTGGGACCTCACTACACTTACAGTATCCATACGCACAGGAGAATCACCATTCCTTTGTCTGTACGTTTTAAAATAACAAATCAATTAATTTTTTTATCATTTAGAAGTTAAATGCTTAATTCATCATTTAATAATAATAATAATAATAATAGTAATTACAGGCTACTAATTAATAGTAAGAATGATAGTTTTGTGTCTGGTGGCAAAGGTAAGCAAGCTCTTGAAAGACATTTTTCTCTTTCCCTTGAATAAACTTTATTCAACAAAATCTTTAAAAAGAAAACATGACTAGGAAAGAAGACAGCAATGAACATCATTCAGTCCACAATGGTGGCGATAACATTACAGTGCCATAACATGAGACAAATAAATAAATGAGGAACCGACTGAAAAAACTGGAGAGGACAGGAACTTTGGATCAACATTATGATTATTATTCAATTATCATATTCTATCAATCTTTAGTTTTTTTTTTTACTTCTTCACTGATGCCACTGTTACAGCCTTAAAATGCTTCATTTTAGCATCTGCCATTATTCTGTCATTGTTACTTGGAGCCACAGTCGCTACTCTTTGGCCAAAAGTTACATAATTTCACTTTAACAATGACCTTTCACATGCCTTGAAACCAATATACAATCTAACGTTTCTGTACTAAATAATAAAAAAGGTGCAAATTAAAATACTTATTATAAAAGTCTTAAAGAGACACAACCTTATCACAAATTTTGTGGCTGTAGTTTGAGGTGAATGGGTTTGCTTTAAAACCTCCCCCTTCCAACACACATGTATTTGGACATTTAAATTGAAATACAGAGCAGAGCAAAACAATACTTCATCTCTTATGGGTTTGTAATTTCTAGTCTTTGATTGTAAGTGTACAACACTGTTGCTTTTAGTGGAAATCAGCATTTAATCTGTTTAGTATGTTTCTCCTGCTCCTTTAATTGTTCCCCTGTAAACCTCAGCCTTATCTAAGTTCAACTGTATTAAGTTTCATTAAAAGAAAACACGGCCTCAGAAGCATAAAAGCCCTCATGTGTCAGAGTGCAGAGGCCCGCACTGCAATGTTGTTGGTCGACCCCCACCTCACAACCCCCGTGAATCCCATCCAAACAATGGCCTTCCTCTCATTATGCACCCAGTGCACGGCCTCTAGCCGGTCCTTTCCCACGTCGGTATACAAATCCAAAAGTATGGCCCTCGACCTCCCCACTGACAGAGGGGACACTCCAAGAAAATGTGAATAGCAATGAGCTACACAAATCATTAAGTAACATACCCAAATAATCAATTGAATGTTTTAGGGCTCACACTTCTGATATGACGACTTATTGGGGGAGAAATAAAAAGGAGCAAGAGAAGTTTGATTATATGGCAAAGAAGGTGCAAAAAAAACTAAAACTAAATATTAATTCTAAAAACTAAAATGTTTAAGTGTACACATACTGCATCTGAAGCATGACATAAACTATATGACATTTCTTTCAACAGAGCCGACTGGTTCCTCTTGGACAGCAGAGCTGTGCGACATGTGGCTATTGGACTCTTCTGCCTGGGGGTCTCTGTCTACTTAGCAGGTAAGAACAAAACTGAATGAATAATGGGATTCTTATGTTTTTAAAGTCTGAATTCTCTCTTGAAGAACATTTTTGCACAATCTGACATGAATATATTCTTAGACACTGAAACACGAGTTGGAGCTGGGAACCTGTTGCTGCCTTCTAGCACACTTTTGTGTGTTTTCAATGTGAATGTGTTTTAAGCTTTTATCATTTATATGCAGGCTACTCACAGTATGTAGCCATCAACAATAAACAAAAAAAGAAAAAGAAAACTAAAATCTAGCGTCCAAGACACTGGCATTACTGTTGATTTTCAACAGCAGAAGCAAAAACAGCTCTGCTGCTTTCTCTCTGGTCCGTCCAGCCAGTCCAGAGAGAACAATGCATTCTTTGAGCAGCGTCCATGACTTAAGTGTTTTTAATGCTGAACCTGGCAGCGCTGTGGTGCTCTGTTCCACTCAGCGGCTTGTACTATGGGGCCAGTGGAGGCAGTCACTCCATTGTGATGAGGAGGTGTCGTCCTTATGACCCCACATTAGCCACAATCATGAGGTACCAGAGCTGTAGAAAGCAAAACTGCCTGCTCAGGAAGTCACGTCACATCCCAGAGTTGTGCTTTTCTCCACCTTCCTTTGGTGCGCCAGAGTCAATGGTCCTTTTCCTGCCAAAAAACAGAAAATATCAGATGTGAACACTCTGCCTCTTAAATGACATTTATACAAAATTAAACACGTTTTTGTGATTCCAAACTCCCAAAAATGTGCCTATTAAGACTTGAGCAGGAAGCTGGGGTTTAGTTAGAAAATAACTTTCACAATCTGCTTTGAGTATAGTTATTTAGCTGATTACAGATTAACATTGTTTGCCCAAAATAGAGGGAGGTATTTAACCCTATGTCTGTGAATATAAATTATCTGATTTTCGCCTTCCTCTTCCTCTGCAGCAATGTCCATTTTCATGCTCCTGATATTTGAGGTGGAAACAGGCATTGCCAGTGCTTGTGTCCTCTCTTCAGGGATCCTAGTCCTGCTGGTCATTGTAATCCACTCTCTGGTCAAAGCTTCCCGAAGTTCTAAACGCTATCAAGGCGACCATCTCGACACCCTCTACCAGAACGACCATGGGAGCAGCAGCACGCCTGTATCTCGTCCCTGTGAGCTCAAAATTGGCGTGGACAAACCACGGATGCACCGCACCCAGTCTCACCTCCAACATCAGTTCGCCTACCCTCAATTGGGCCACCCGAGACAGCAAGAACAATACCAGCAGCAGCAGCAGCAGTACTCCCCTGCTCAAGGCTCACAGGGACATGCTAGCGACAAAGATGGCTACAGCAGCAGTGGCAGCGGTCCCCGGATGCACAGGACCCTGTCGACTGAATCAGGTTTGTTGCAGGCCCAGGCAAAACCCTGGAATGGGGTCAACAACGAGATGAGGAGTGTCCTTGCACGCAAGTCTGGGATTTCTGCAAAAGACTCTACCCTTGTTTGACAGTAAGGAAGCTCACCCTCTGATTTAACAATATGATTTAAGACACTGGTGACTTTCATGTACAATTTTTCAAAAGGGGAATGTGAACACAAGAGTCATCTCAAACAGACGAAGAACTTTCAATCTGTATTATAAACACATGTTTATTCTGATTGATTACAGACAACATGCGACTGAGATTGAAAAAAATATACTTCACTATTATCAACTGATTTCTCATGCTGGTATTAGAATTTGTTGAAAAACATATTGAGCATATTTTGTATAATTTGAAGTATTTTGTATCTTTGAACTTGATTTAAATTCATTGCGATTATGTAAATACTTTATTTTGCTGTATATTGTAGCTTTTGCCAAATATCTGTCCACAATGTGCAGATGTGTTTTGTTTTTGTCTTAAATCAAATATGTAAAATATAATTCAATTTCAAAGTAGAATGATTTTTGCATTTAAATAAGACATTAAAACAATGTTCACGAAATCTGAAAAGGTCGTTTTACTGCATGTTTGACTTTCTGGCTGACAAAATGTCTCGCATTGAAATATAGGCCTAAGTTTGATCTTGTCATGTCTGGAGGAACTACTAACCTTGAACACCTCTGTTCAGAGGTCATGAGGAAGAGGGTGGGGCATGTAGAGCAGAGACAAGGGGACTGGGAGGGGGGGTCACATCATGACAGCTGCATGCAAGTGTCATTGGGAGGGGAAAAAGGCACAGACAAACACAACAGAAAATATGAAGCTCCCATTAACTACAAAGAGTTCAGAACAGGCCTGAAGAATACTTTGCAGCTATTGGGGGGATAAAGTGCAAAGAAACAAGTCATAATAGCAGATGTCCCAAAATATCAACAAAAATAAATTATTATAAAATATTGATTAGATAATACGAACAGAAAAAAAGGTTATACAGGAACAAAGCTATGATGTGGAATAAAGAATGAAGTGGACATTTTTGTAGGGGTGGACGATCCAGTAAAGAGTTATTTTCTACAAGTGTGTGACTTTTTTATCCATTGACGGTAATTGTGTTTGTGACTATGTTTGGTCTGCAAAGATAACTGTGCATGAAAACCACCTTTGAAGATAACCACCCCTGTTTGGCAAAGTGAGCAAAGCACTGATATTATCGAGGCACTTGGAGAGATTGTGCGCATTTTGTAGAAATAGGTGTTTTGTAGAGATATGTATTATTACTGCTGTCATATATCATCAAGGTTTCAAATATTCACACACACCGAAACCTCTACACTCTGGAGAACACCGTGTCTGTGTATTCTCAATGGTCACTGCTGCCTCCTACCTGCGTCCTTGAGAGTTGTTTATCTGTTCCTTCAAGCTGATGGCTTGACGGAGGAGGCTATCAATGTTTTTGAAATACATGCTGCTGTTGGTCATGCTCTTCACGGCACTGCAGAAAACAGAAGATCAAGTTAAGCATTAACAGTCATGGGAGTGGGCCAGTGGGATTCTGGAAATATGTTCTGTGCGTCTTCTCACCTGCACGCGTACTCCACAGTGTAGATGGCTCCTTGACTCTGCTCCTCCCAGCTCTGCATATCTGTCTGCGTGGGAAGTGACACAAAGTAAAAGTTACAAAAAATCCCACCAAGGTGAGATGGAAAATCCCATCATACTGCTAGTTGTGGCCTTTGGGTTTGATTCACATGACCTAGTTATATTCAGGAAACAGTCAGTTCTCATAGACAATGTGTCAGATTTGGGAAAAAGAGCTGAGTGACTTTGCTGAATCATTATGGCCAGATGAAGCACTGTGTGACCCAGCAACGTGCATGCTCTCATTTAACAGTGGGAAACACACTGACAGGGGTCTGAGAAGGGACAACCCACGAACAAAGGGTATCCTGTCTGGTCCAAAGCAACAGAAGAGCTAAAGTGCTACAAGTTGTAGAAATCTTACAACATGGTTATGACAGGTATTTGTCAAAACATACAGTGCATGAAACCCTGATGCGTATCATAATTTTTTATGATCATTAGTGTACATTTGACGTAAAGTTTGCATCCTGGTAAAAAAAGAACACAAAAGGTAAATTGCACATCGGTCTTCAGAAATCTATAGCTTACAAAGTACTATTCTCAGCTTTTTACTCACTGTACAAATTACAGCAAAAACACTCAACACACAGGTATACGGCTTCCAGGCTGAAAGCTACTAGACAACTATTTCAGCATCAAACACAAAAGACTTTGAAGCTTGAAAAGAAGAAAGAGACTTATACCAGCAAAGATACCTCTTGAATATTATAACTGGATATTGTTGAATTGTACATATACAGTAGGAAAAGCACAGATGTAAATAATAAAATAATGATTGATGAACTCCATTCTGTTGCTTCAGTTTTAGGGTCCTGGTGTTGTACTGTCTGACTCAGTGTCACACTAATGTCGAGACTTAACTGGGACCAGAGCCACTGTTAATGTTACAGGTAAAACCTTTGCTTTTGCTTCTGTGAGGAGTCAAAGTATCTTGTGAAAATGTCAGTGACAAGAAGAGACAATACAGGTTTAAAATATAATTCATACGCTATATATCTTTATTAGTGTCCTCCTCAGTTTTATGTATTTAAATAACATGTGAAATTAAAAAGAGGGTCAACAGGCTTTTAAAGGTTCAGTGTGCATAATCTAGTGACATCTAGTGGTGAAGTTGCATGTTGCAGCTGAATCCCCCTCACCTCACCCTCATGACAGAGAACCTCTAGCCTTCAGTTGTCATAAAAACTCAAAAGGTGTTCAGTTTGTCCAGTCTGGGCTACTGTAGAAAAAAACATGACCTGCTCCTGATGTAAATATAAAGTATTTAAATATAAAGAGACCCCATTCTACAACAACTTGTACAGTTTAGATGATCACACACACTAGTGAAATCATAAATCTGATTATAGCCAATCGACCACCTAAACCTGACACACTGGACCTTTAAGGGTGTTTCAGTCTGCACCAGTGTGAATGGGTGGAAACCTGCATTACCTTGTGCTGCACCAGTTCAGGCAGCGACCTCCTCACGTGTTCCTGCAGTCGGTACAGAGCCACGGACGGCTCGTTGGCCAGCACGTACATGCTCTCTGTGAACTTGTCAGTCACTGCAGGGTCAAACACACACATAGACAACACGACATTAGACACAACACAGGGAAACGTCAGGCATCAGGGGGGCAGGGATAAGAGACGCTCGGCTCAACACAATCCTAGTGGTGCAGCGTTAGCTTAGCGGCTAAGGCGAGCTAACGACTACTAGCATGGCTGCGAGGTGACAATTAGGTAAGTGACATGCTGATGCTAATAGATACAGCTGGTATTTACCCCGTCTGACTTTCAGCTGCATCTCCTGGTCCTCCATAGTGAACGGCGATGGTCCCAGTGACAAACTGACAGCAAACCAGCGCGAGCGGTGTCAGCTGACTCCTGCTCCTTCCGTGTTTTTGTTGTCATGTGTCACACTCCAATATTTCCGGACAGAAATAGCGATTGGGAAACAAACCCGATGTTCCCCCACAGAAACACGGTGGCACACGGGACCGATTCAAACGGGTTCGCGTCTCTTTGTGTCGACTAACCGATTGAGTTTAATAGCGAATCAACTGATTGATAAGCAGTGAACGGTGGAACCACTCCGATGACCAGCCGGAACCCACCGCGCGATCTGAAATGATTTACTTTCAGGAAGTTAGCGCAAATGAGACCGTGATGCTGGAGGTGGTGAGAGAATGATATATATATATATATATATATATATATATATATATATATATATGCTTTGTAAACACACGAGTTCTACTTGTCTTGTTGGCAGCACAGCACGTAATCATCTGTGTCTTGTTTCTAATTGCAGTGATCATGGAGGCCAGAGGTGAAGATGAGGCTGCAGATGTGAGAAATACACGTAACTCTGATGCATGTCCCTGCGACTCCACAGATGACAGGTCCTATGGTACATGTGCCCTTCGAGTTTTGTATCTAAATATAGAAGTTATATATTATAAAAACTTGAATATAAGTTTCCTATAGTGTCTTTTTAAGCCACCTCATATTTAAAAGAATTTAACGGTGAATGTCTTGCTTCCGCCCACATGGCTGGTGTCTCCAGAGATCATGGATGTGGATGAAGACGATTTGTTCAGACACTCCACCACTTTGACCAACAAACAGCGTGGGAATGAGGTCACCGTGCGTCCAGCGACGTTAGACTGTAAGCACAGGCACCGGTGCTCTGATGGTGAAGGGCTGAGAAAACTTTGCATTGTCATGACTCGCATCATTTATTTCCACCAGCTCTGTCCATACACCAGCTGGCAGCTCAAGGCGAGGTTTCACAAGTGGCTGCACACCTGAGTAAAGGTGAGGAGGCTGGGAATCGTCCAACAAGCAGAACAACACAATGCACCAGTATTAGGCCGTATAAAATGACTTCTGTTGGCCCGTGACCTTTCCATTTTGCAGACATTTCACTGCTCGGCAAGCAGGACGAACGGGGCTTCACTCCTCTCATGTGGGCAGCAGCGTTTGGAGAGAAAGCAGTGGTGGATTTTCTCTTGGAAAAGGTTAGAAGTAAGCAACTGATGACTAGTTAGAGATGCACATCATTAAGACCGAATGTCCCATCTCACTAATGTATTTTTTTTTGTTTTTTAAGGGGGCAGACCCCAAAACAATAGCAAGGGAGCGAGAGAGTGCCCTGACACTGGCCAGCTCTGGAGGTTACGTGGACATCGTCGAGTCTCTTCTCAGACATGGAGTCGACATCAACACTTACGACTGGGTAAAGTTATGAATTTCTTTTGTCACATGACAAGAAAAACCTGTGAGATTTATTTGTAAACATCAAAATATAACTACAGTTTGATTTTATTTTTAATGAACACTCGTGTATTTTGATGTCAGAATGGTGGAACTCCTCTTCTCTATGCTGTACGAGGGAACCACATCAAATGTGTGGAGGTGCTCTTAGGTACGTTGCATGTCTACAAGTCATGATGCTGTCAAGCAAACTCAGGGTGTCAATTTCAATTTAAGACTTTTTAAGATCATTTCAATACCAACTGAAATCTAATTTAGGACCCAATACACAAACTGAGAATATACTTGTACCAAGTAAAAACATTTATGTCCATTAGATTCCACTGCTTTCAACACAAAAGACAGATTGCCTTTTGAGCTCTTCCAGGCACCATCTTTAACCACCATAAACTAGTGAGTAAGCCGACTAGAAAGGCATTAGCTTACTGCATAAACACAACCAGAAACAGATGAACAACACAGCGCATACCAGAACTCTAATTCTTCTTCAGTCTGGCAGAGTAGAGAAAGTTTAGAGGTGACGTGTCTAATAATTAAGAGCCAGAATTTCAGACAGCCTTATTTTGTAAAACTGAATCTAAAGCATCAAACTTGAAGGACCCGCAGTCACCCTGAAATAATATTTTTAAATTTACTCTTTCAGCCAAGGGAGCAGACATGACCATTGAGTCCGACTCTGGGTACAGCCCAACGGCCTTAGCTGTTGCGCTCGGACACAAAAAGAGTATGTATTGTCTTTATACCTGACAAATCCAAGAGATTACTGTAAACAGAAGTTTTGCTTCAGCGAATTAACATTTTCATATCCTTTGTTTCCTAGTTCAGAAAGTGTTGGAGGACCATATTCTGAAACTCTACAAGCCAACACCAACAGCAACATGACAGGAATTTAAATAAATGACAGTTGATCTCAGATGACTTTGACCTCTGTTACAACTTATTGTAATAGACTATTACATATGCAGAGACATTTACACTTAGTAAGCTGCATTTGAATTTATAAAGCATTTATTCCATGTATGTGCATTACCCTGTGTGCAGTGGGTGAAGGACAGCAAAAAATGACTGTAAACAAGTTTTAATAAAAATGTATTTTTATACCGTTTGTTCTGCTGGAATGTCGCTTCAGTAAAAAGGCACAATATTGATACAGTTTACAAGTGAATACAAGTGCGTTTATGGTCACAGCAGAGCCACTTAATCTGCAATTAAAACTCTGGTTCAGACTCCACGCCAAGCCTCCTCTCTTTGAGTGACGAAGAGCGATTGCCTGACGGATTCCTGAAAGCGACCCATTCCAAAAAAGGCCTCATTCACATCAGCTGAGGAGTTGGCAGTGCAGATGACATGTTTCCCAAGTGCCACCACACCATCTCGTGCCCTGTACTTTACCCAGGGGTCATTTCCTGTCTCATGAAGGGGTTGAAAAAATGGTCATGAAGCCTTTTCCCCCAGGATGTCCAAGGAGTAAACAATTATTCTCCCAAAAAAGTCGGCACTATTCTCAAATATTATTTTTACTTTGGCCACTGCAGGAGCCTCCTGTATGGGAAAGCTGTGGGTGTGGAGTTAAGAACAAGATAAGTGTGGTAATAATGAAAAGCAGGTCCAGGAAAATATTATCAGATACTTAATATGAACCTAGAAAAGCAACAGGAACAAGAGTGACAGGTACAGCTGGAACTGCTGTAATAACCCTGGTCGAACAGCATTAATTTTACGTTAGTATGCGTTTAAAAGAAAAGCAACACTCATTTGGCTGATACAGCAGCTGTGTTTAGACTCAAATATGCTGTAATAAATACATCATGCATGGTAAATTACAGATAATTCAAATGTAATATCTATTTCAACAAATAAAGAGAGCAGCTCTTCAAATTTAGTTTTTCTAATTTCTGCTGCAATGTGTGCCAAGTAACCACTCAATTAAATCTCCCGTGATGAATACTGTGTAATAAGAATAAAGGATATCTGAAGGGAGTTGTTGTCTTCTGGGTAAAACTGGCCGATCACTGTGATGTCTCCATCTTTCGGGCAACCTACAGAAAGCACAAGTGGAAAATCATTAACATTGACTTAGAAAACACTTGCAATAGCAAACACTGAGATGTCACATCATCTGCGACGGGGTTTATCAAAAGAGAAATGTAGTCTCTGGGCGTTTTTTACCTTCTAGTCGGCATGTTTTTGCTGTGAAGCCTCCCTGGAACTGGACCTTTAACTCAGACACCCGGACAGACTGCGGGAACTCCAGAGACACCCACTGACATTCACCCTGCAGAAGATATCATTCCTATAATGACTTCCTAGCTGCTTTGAGACGTGCACTGAACTCCGCAGATCCTCTGTATATTCTCCAGAGGAGGTGCATGTGTGAACGCAAATGTCAGAGGGAAAAGATATGCAGTTTGTGCGGACTTTCTCCAACTGGCCTCCTGGTATAATCCGTAGAAATTCAGGAGAATTCGATGCGTGGACAGATTCACCGCGAGAGAGTGGGGGTGGGGTTAAAGAAGCTTCTGAGATGCAACAGACGCAAACATTTAATAAACAAAAAGAAAAAAGTGAAAGAGCGGTGTCATACACGTAGAAAACACAGGTGAAGATGTCAAGAGGGTTTGTGGTGATAAGAGCTGACTGAATAATGAGGAGGATTTGTTGTTCGTTATCTTGTGTATCTCTATTCCATACTATATAAATTGTAAATCAGGGTTTGGGGTACGTTGTGTGTTTACACTGAAAAAGTAACACAGTGAAGTCAAAACAGGAGGTACTACTGGGTACTAAAGACACTCTGATATGACTGCAACTATTCCCCCCTACAATGTAATAAAAAATCTCAATCTAATAGAGCAGGGTATTAGAGAATATCAATATATATATCTATATAACTCCATCAATAGTAGTAAAAGAAAAGTCCAATATAAATCAATATTGTGGAAGCACAGTGAGGAGGTATAAAACATATTTGATCTGTTCATGAAGTGTTTGTCTCTCTGCTCACAATAAAGCGTTTAAAACCACAACCTTCACTCTGGAGTAAAAATCTGACTTTAAACTTAAAAGAAACAATAATGTGAGATGTATCATGATAATAATATAATAATAGTAATGATGATATCAACTAAAAAATTAGCATTTTTTATCTTGAGTATTGTATCGTTTAGTAAAAAAACAACGAAGTATCTGAAGACTTACCAGCTGCAATAATAGAAAACCAGAACAGGCAGCAAATAGTACATGCTGTGCAAAGTACAAGGTATAAAGTAGTGCATGTAGTATATGTAGACAGAGCAGCAGTAGTTTTACCTGGTCTGAGTTCCAACATGTCTCTTCATTACTGTCAAACAGAAACTTCTTTCCAAACTGCTTCACATCTCTGTTCAGCACAGTGCTCACCCTGGAGAGAGCACAACAACAACAACAACACACCAGCTGTTAGCTACACATCTGCTAGCTTCCCTTACACAACGCAACAACACGTGTACAGCTTAGTACGTGTTGTCATGACAGCTACGTCCCTAACGTACAAGTCTTCATGAATACACTTGATTTAATGACAGTGTACCTGCTCTGTGTTTCTGTGCATATCACCGATGAAGCCATGTCACCCTGCTTAAATCACACACTGCCGTCAAGCGACGCGGCCACGAGGTGGTTTTTTTGCGACAGTGACGTGCATGTGCAGCTGTTTTATTTCCAGCCACAAGATGGAGGTCTCGTACCGCGGGAACAAGGGAAGAAGGTCCACTGTGAAGGTAAACAATTTATCATTTTTAGCCAAGCTCTCAACTGCTGTAGACTAGAGTTGAAAGCGTGTGTGTGTGTGTGTGTGTGTGTGTGTGTGTGTGTGTGTGTGTGTGTGTGTGTGTGTGTGTGTGTGTGTGTGTGTGTGTGTGTGTCATGGCTGTAGAGAGGCGGTGCACGTGCTGACCTCCACCTGTGTGTGTGTGTGTGTGTGTGTGTGTGTGTGTGTGTGTGTGTGTGTGTGTGTCATGGCTGTAGAGAGGCGGTGCACGTGCTGACCTCCACCTGTGTGTGTGTGTGTGTGTGTGTGTGTGTGTGTGTGTGTGTGTGTGTGTGTGTGTGTGTGTGTGTGTGTGTGTGTGTGTGTGTGGCTGTGGCTGCAGGTGGTTCAGTCCTCTTGTCTGCATGAGCCACACAGATCACATAAGGATCGATCAGGAAGAGAAGGGCTGCACGGACTAAAGGTGAATCGATCAGAGAAACACTGCCCTCCTTTAAAATGGAACATGCAGAACAACAGAGGAAGTCCAGTGCAGGATGTTTTTATATACAGTCTGTGGATGTAACATGTGCGTGCAGGTGAATCCGTGCTGGGCTCTGTTGACTGTTGTGTTATTGATTCACAGCAGATTGGATCTTAAAAGAATCCAAGAACAGAGCTTTACTGCTTTTACTAGAGAGCACAGTTCTGTTTCATAAACCTGGGAAGCAATATGACAGGTGTGTGTGTGTGTGTGTGTGTGTGTGTGTGTGTGTGTGTGTGTGTGTGTGTGTGTGTGTGTGTGTGTGTGTGTGTGTGTGTGTGTGTGTGTGTGTGTGTGTGTGTGTGTGTGTGTGTCTCTTAGACTACCTTTGGGACAAATTTCAGACTTAGGTCCTATTAGTTGCAGACAGCTTCTCTAATTAGGGGGGACAAGCTGGTCTGTGGTTAAGGTTAGTGTAAAGGGTTATGGAAATTAATGCAAATGTGTGTTATGTCCCCAAAAGTGTGTGTGTGTGTGTGTGTGTGTGTGTGTGTGTGTGTGTGTGTGTGTGTGTGTGTGTGTGTGTGTGTGTGTGTGTGTGTGTGTGTGTGTGTGTGTGTGTGTGTGTGTGTGTGTGTGTGTGTGTGTGTGTGTGTGTGTCTGCTTGATTTTGGACTTTTTCCAGTACAAACACTGACCTTATCAGGACCAGTAGTCTTAATGGGGACAAAGGCCAGTCTAAATGAGGCAAAACATCATTCCTGAGCTCCTTGTTAAGGTTCGGGTTAAGATTTGAATTGTGGTTAGGTTAAGGTTAGGGTTCAGTATGAAGTGGTCACGGTTAGGCTGTTCACAATGAATGGAAGTCAATGCAAAATCCTATCCCCTAAATTGAGGGAAATAGTGGTTGGGTATGTGGTTGAGGTTAGTGTTAGGGGTTGGGTTAAAGAATGCAAATTTATGCAATGTCCTAAAAAGTGATGAGTGTGTGTGTTTGTGTGAGTGTGTGTGTGAAGGAGAGAGCGTGTACTTGGCTCATGGCTCATTACCGACAGAGAGCTCCTGCTGAGGTTTTGTCACGGTGCCCCCTCACTGCGGATAATCAATAGGTCTGAAATACAAAACCTGATGAAACCCAGCCTCCGTGAAAATTGTGCAGGGGACTGTGAGGCTGCGACACACACACACACACACACACACACACACACACACACACACACACACACACACACACACACACACACACACACACACACACACACACACACACACACTCTTTGTGAACCTTATATTGCGCGCATTGCAGCATCGGTTCAGGTTTTACAGACTCTTGTATTTGAGATTGAGTATAAATTGTGATGGAAAACTACTGTAATAACTTTCACTTCTCATATCTGTGAATGATGGTGACATACTGTATATCTGCGCATGTTTTATACAGGTTTTCATATATTTGCTTGTCAACAACATGAGAGAGTGATGAGCTGGCATTGCAGTTCATTACATGTAGCCTGTGTGGGCTGCTAATGCTGCTAACTAGTGGGGCTCACATGTGCAATCGTGGGCTCTTTTTGTAAATCAAAGACATCCTTAGTGAATGTGAGGCTATCAGGCACAAAACACACAGGCCAATAGTATAGTCCATCATATAACGCCATGTAAAAGGACAACTTGACATTCTGTTGTTATGGATGAACAAACTTGATATAATGTGTTGGCTTTAGAGTATTTTGGCCTTAATAAGAGCCAGGTTAGTATTTCTCATGTCTCCAGTCTATATCCTAAGATAGGATGATCAGCCTGCTGGCCCTAGCTTGATATATTTACTTTGCAGAAGTGAATCCAAATATACCTGCCATCTTGCGCATTTGGAGCCAGAGTCTGCACGGGGATGGAGCCGCAGTAGCAAATTCCCAGTCCAACCAGTACAAGACTCGACCAATCGTGAGTCAGTCTCAATCATGATGTTTTACCCTGTTTTTATAGTATCAAATGATTAAAACCAAACCTCCTGGAAAAAGAAACATTTGAATAAACGTCAGTGTGATATCAACCACCTGAAGTGACAGAAATCATCTTTGAGAATAAATTATTTGATGTAGTTAAATTTTTGGTTTGGTCCATGTCCCATCCAATAACATGGAGGTTGGGGGATTTATGGCTTATATTGCTTCTAACCACCAGGTGGCGATTCAGGCGCTTTGGCTTCACTTTTGGGTTCAGTCATGTTGTCCATCTTTATATACAGCCTATGTGCAGACATGAGGGATCTTCATCTTTTCATCATCACATATAAGCATAATATAAAATGTTGAGTTATTCCTTTAACCCGGGCTTATGACTTGGACACAGATTTTAAAAAGTGTTTTTGCAGTGAACCTCTTTACCTCTTCTACCTAATGATAGACGTTATTCATTATTCATCATCAAAACCTCCTGTTATTCAGTTGCTGAAATTCTTTCACATCTTTCCCATTAGTGATCTTGGCAATAGATCACACTCTTATTTTTCACTTAATGCTGCCGGGAGAGAACATGAGGTCGTGTGTGTGTGTGAGCGAAACATCTTTTCATAGCCTGAATGTGACCATTAAATATTGTTTCAATGAAAAGTACAGTACGCCCACTGTCCCTGGATGATGGAGCAACGAGGAACATTGCATATCTATTCAAGTGTGGACCTTGGAGCGTATCATTGTGAGAGCTGTCTCCTCATGTCTCAGTGTTCTGAACTCACCACTGACTAAGTCTTATAAGATCCTTTTTCTTTAACGTACTAGGAATGATAAGCATTGAGGCTGCACCGTCTTTACCTCCACCAACCCTCTCTGTCTTTGGCAGCAGAATTGGGGTCACAGGTGAAACGTATATTTTTTATTATGTGAACTATTATAAATATACAATTGTTCTTTTTGAGAGAAGCGCATCGATGTTGAAAATCTATTTCTTGTGGTCGAGTGTCGGGTTCAATATATTTTCACCAACATTGTAAAAAATAAATCATTTTATTTTATTATTCATAGGCTCCTGAAAAGAAAAACAATGTCTTTTGTTTGGGTGATTTAATAGTAAATACCATCTTTTAAAATTTAATTCATTTAGTGACTTATTTAACTGGCGCAGCAGCAGATTTGTGGCTAAGAAACTGTAATTCTGCAAAGTTCTGCAAGTGGAAGAGAGAGTGAAACAAGGCCAAGTGATACACAAGTGTCTTTGCTGGTTTCAGAATGACGTAGTTCCTCCCATTTGAAGCGCATAGGAATATTGATCGTAAATGAGCTGTGGACTAGGCCACTAGTGTGGCAGTAGGGACTTTGGTGCTACTAGTGTGGCGCACAGTGTTACTTGTAGAGTTTCTTTTGTAACTAGTTGAACAAAAGTGCCCTAGTTGCTGAAAAAGAGTGACTAGTAAGATTTCTTGCTCATCTACAGTAAGATGCCCAACTAGTGCGACCAAATGTCCAACTAGTGCTGACAAAGACCAAACTAGTGGAGGGGACTGACATGTGATATCAAGGATATGGAATGAATGCTCAAACGGCTTGCCATAGTGGTTAGACACAGTGCTGTCTGGAGGCAACAAACCATGGTCTGTAGTCGCTTTATTAAGGTAGAAGTATGGACCATCACATAGTTGGGTGCAAAATGTGCTCACAAAAAAACAGATGATCTGCTCATGCACAAGTGAAACTGAAACGCATTCTCTCTTACTTCCTGGAGAATCCCAATATCATCGACCTGCACAGCCGGAGAGCCCCCCCCCCCCCCCCAGCCACCAGTCTGACAAACGCATACACGGAAAACCAAGGGAACCGAAATCTATCAAGGCTGCCAGCATTATTTTATATATATACATTCATTTTCTTGTCTTCTATAAAGTTTGTTGATATTGATTTTTCTTGAATCAATATAAATATTTATTAAGTTAAAACAGCCGTATGCCTACATGATAAACATGAAGGACAGGGACAGGGGCTCTCTGGCTCTGCAGGAGGATGTCTCTCGAGAATCCACCCATAAAAATAGCAATTTGCCAACGAGAGAGCAAGGGCTCTTTATTCAAAATTTTAACCAGGGGTGAAAAAATTGTATTCGACCCGTAATGACCCATTCAAATTCAAAATATGCAGTCTCGAGGTGCATCAGATCATCTCAAGTAGTTTGTCTCCTGCTCCAGCAGAGCAAACAATCATGACACCCTAGCATCTGGGAAGCGGCATGTGGAAGTAACGGTCAAATGTGAGACTGTTTGTCATCTTTGTACCCTGCAACTGCCCGGAGGTTGGATATATTTGAGCGAATTGTGGCATGTCAAATTCGTTTAAACTTGATCTAGGAAAAACTGACAGCCCTGGTGAAAGCACAACTGGCTTTCAAAGAGAATGGGGAAATGGCAATCTGATCGTTCTTTGCATGTTGCAACAGCGGCACTACGGCAACAACGAGTACGACCCTTTTTAACAATGTTCTGGTGCAGCAATCACTTTTTTCCACCATTTTTAAACTAGCAATGTTGGATTTGAATACAACGCAAATGCACTTGCACCATGTTGTTCAGGGCCAGGCACTACATCTAGACTGTTAAAACAGAGTTATTGTCCCATGTCATGTGAAATGTGTGCCTGGGTGGGTTGACTGTAGCGAGAGGTAAATGAACAGATGCTTCAGGAGGTAAAACAGTCACCATGTTCAATTCCAGAGTTTATGAACTGTGGGCACTTGTGCAGTTTGTCTTAATGAGTCGGGTGATTGATGCCTGCGCTGCTGTCAGCCGAGGGACACAACATTCAGGCTATCGCGCTGCAGCACATCAAGCTGTGGTCCACATAACGAACTGGCTCCACCAACTCTCTGACCTTACGGATGTTTTTTTTGGTTGTGTACTTTGATTATGGAGAAGTCTGGAAACTGGAAACTTTTCAGGGGCGATGGGGAGTCAGCAGGTCTATACTGGTTGTGTATTCTGAGGATGAACAAAATGGATGTGGAACTTTCTAAGTACCTGTTCAATTTGTCTCGTTGGGTACGAATCAGCAGTGTGTGGCAGCTGTGGTTAATGATTTAACACGATCTCAGCTGCCTAAAGCCACAGACAGAACCGTCCCCATGCCGCTTAGTGGTCGTAAATCATTTTGTTTAGGGAGACAACATTTGGCATTCTTTGGGGGTCTTACTAATTTTAATAAAGCAGGAAATGGGCAGAAACGTGAGGCACATCTGTCGACTGCTGCAGCAATTAACACGGGATCTTGAAGCCGCGGCGGCGTTGTCTGGCAGAGCACCGCGCTCATCTGCGTGTCGAAATTTTCTGCTCCAGTTTTGAGTGAAGTTCTCTAATTAAATCATTAAAAAGCAGAGCATTCGCACAATATGCTCCGCTGCCTTCATTACAAAGCACAATCACTTGTAATTTATTCACTCACAATGAGGGGAGCGTCTGATTTGATTCGTAGTCTGCGGCTATGTCTGCAAGAGCAGCGAGGGAGCTCACCGTCTTCTCTGTCCTCTATTAGGATTTCAGGCAGGGTAAAGGTGGACATGCACGCTCTCACTGCTTTAAATTACCGAGAGGTTGATGGATGACTAGAGCATGGTGGCACTCGGATTGTTATCCTGATGGATTGTCAGTGTTGTGTCCAAGATGTTGCTTGATGTATTTTCTATTTGGGGGCACATTGAAGTTATTTTGGAAACCTGATTTAAGATACAGCAGTGTAATAATTGTAGTTGCCTGACAACAGCGAGCTGTAATACAGGTGCATGTCCACGACCATGAACAACACAGCACGCAAGAAGATCAAAGCTTTTGTTCCCCTCAGGTTTCTGCATCTCCGTCTGTGCAGCGCTGCGGTGGGAAGGATTTATGAACTGTGGCTGCTTCCACTTCACGCTCCAGCAGTCAGAATCCCTGCTTGCTCATGATGTGGTTGGAGGCCCACAGGACATGCCTCGCTCACCAATCTCGGCCTGCTGCCTCACTACAGAAGCCGCATGCCCGGGCCACCGAAGGCCTTCATGGGATAGTGTGGAGACAAGCTGGAGCGTATCATTTTACGGTCGGGCCATGGAGGATTTGTGGTGAGGAATAGCAGGAGATCACATGGTTCAGGGGATTTCTCTTGAATGCTCATGTTCAGGTTGTAGTCTGACAATAGAAGGATAGAAGAGAAATTAGTTGGATTATAAAAGCTGTGACATTCTGTTGTTTTTCGAAGTTGTCGGTGGATTTAGCAATTACACAGCAGTTACACGGCAGTGACGTTCAACATTGAGATATTCTCCGAGCTGTGGAGGAGAACTAATCCTCGCACCCCGTATTGCAGCGGGCGCGTCCAGCTGCATGCATGACCCCACCCCCCCATCCTCTTAATCTCTTTGTCTCACTTTATTCACAGCAGCGCACCTCATGAGCAGCCAAGCGTCGGAGCGGTGCATCCCAGACCCGCCTCGTCCGCCTCCAATCTGTAATGTCAGGTTAGGAACAGGCACTGCACTACATTGTCAGAGATCACTCAGCACCATTTATCGCTCGCTCTTTTCATTGTCAGATGGGATCATCGAGGGCTGGTACGCGGCCACATTGTTTGATTTCCTAAGTACTTGGTTCCAGGTGAAGTGCAGAACTTTACTAACCTGCCGCATCTCAAGGTGGTTTGGAGAGAGTGTAATCCAGTCTTACCACAAAAGGCAAAATCTGAGCAGGACAGAATAATCAATAAAAAAGACAAAAGAATATAAATCTGCTCATTTAAGCCTTTCACGGTTATATCGTCATCAGCGTCTATGTTTACCGATAGGTGCTGATAGGAAAGCTTTTATTCTCAAGAATAAGCAATGCAGAAAAGATGTGCATATATGTTTACATTCTATGTAAAAAAAAAAAATGTTTATCTTCCTGATTCCGAGCGTTTTCTTTAGTTATTTATTGTAAAGTTTATGGTTAAACTGTATAGTATTGAACTTTAATTACACTTCTTTGGCATAAGAGTTTGAGACAACATCTAAGAAACCATTGCCAATTTTATATTCTCCATCCCTCCATCCATTGTCTTCAGTTTATCCTGGCTCAGGTTGCCATGCGTGGTAGTAGGGTATCCCAGACATCTCTCTCTCTCTCGCCAGGCTTTCCAGCTTTTGGGGGATCCCAAATGGAGGCTCATGGCATCACAATAACAGGCTGAAGTGCTGTTGCCAGGTTGACCACTGTAAAACCCCCACAGTCCGCTGTCTTTAGTTCCAGAGCGCAGTTGAAGCTCATCTCAGGATTCATGCTGGATTGGTTGTGTATGTTAAACATAACATTTTCCAGATACTCAGATACCTGACTCCAAATACACATCACTGTGTCTGCTGGATGTGTAAAAATAAACTTTTAACTAACAGTTTAATCCGAAGAATTTTAGTAGGTGATAATACATCAGTGCAGTGTTTACAGATTGTTATGCTGCCCCCAATAGATACAACATTCATGAATGCAGCTTGAATATTATGTTTTGGTCTAAACAAACTGGATATTAACTGCAGTTGCATAAGTGCAAGGCAGATTACTCAGGAAGAAGTTTAAAGGGTATAGTCATCCTGATACAGATGCACGTCTCACACATTTTCAGGTCATGTTAAAAGATAAAAAAGAAAAGGAGCGATACATTAACTTGGTATGGGTTTTAAATGTCCACATTATATTTTAGGGACAAACGAGGTGAATTGTTTTTTTTCAAGTACAAGGTAATTATTCACACATAAAGGAGATGATGGAAGAGACAGGTGAGTGAATGATGGGGACATAAAAAGACTGTAATAGCGGGAAAAGTAGCCTTCTATCGTGAGGTTGTTTCATATCATTAGAGTGTGTGTCACAGAGCGAGGTCAGGGACATGAACTGCAAAACGTCTCTGGCAGCTGTGATTGTACAGACACCTGAACAGGCACAGCTATCAGGTTTAACCTCTACAAACTGCTTCCACATCAATTAAAATGGATGGCACCTTCAATTAGGAGCTCTCCTTCTCATTATGGCTTCATTTTCTCCCCGGATGTGACAGACAGCCGCAGCAAACACCTGCTGTGTGCCGTCTTTTTCTTTCTGTGGGTGTGTGTGTACAGTCAATAGGGTCAAGGGTGTTGTGCTGATAGATGTCTGTGTGTATGTCTGTGTCAGGTGAGCTACCTGCTAAAGCGCGCAGCAGTCTGGGCATGTACATGTGCATATGTGTGTGGGTTGATTGGCTTCCATGTGCTGTTTGCTTGCACTGTGTGTGTGTGTGTGTGTGTGTGTGTGTGTGTGTGTGTGTGTGTGTGTGTGTGTGTGTGTGTGTGTGTGTGTGTGTGTGTGTGTGTGTGTGTGTGTGTGTGTGTGTGTGTGTGTGTGTGTGTGTGTGTGTGTGTGTGTGTGTAAGCTCCTGTCAGATGGGCTGCCTCTTTAATCTGTGCAGACAGCTTTGTAATTGGAGCACTGCACGACGAGGGGAGACATGCAGCTGATAGTACACCCACAGTCTGAAAGATGGAGAAATAAAAGATGTGGAGGATGGGTGGGCGTCTGGATGGGTGAGTGTGTTGGAGGGGGTGGGTGGGGGTGCTTGTGTTTGGGAGTACAGGGACTGGCGGCAGTCATACTGGGGATCGGGGTCCGTGGTCCGTCACCGAGGCAACGGCATCATTGTCTGGGTCGATTCCCTCGATCGCCGCCTGCTCACCCACTCATTCTGGTCAAAACCAGCTGAGTGCCTGTCTGAATGGAATCCAATGGTCGCTATAAGAGCCTGCCCAATTTTCATTTCAATGCATTTGAAATGCAATTCAAACTGTTTCACTTTCATTCTCCTCCCATCACCGGGGCCCAACCATAATGTTGCCCTCTCCTCCCCATCCCGGTCTCCTCCCCCAACTACACCCGCCACACAGGAGATGAACTCACCAGACAGGTGCCATACTGCTCAGAATGACAATTTGCCTTTTGGAAATCAGCCTTTGGCTCCATTGTGTTCCCTGGAATTGAGTTAGCCCATCAGCAGACGCTCAACAGCTCCCTCCTGTCCCCTCCTCCCCCCGCCATCTCCCTCTCTCTGTCTCTGTCAGGTCCTTTAATGTTGCGTGAGGGGAGTGCTTCTGTTTGAACATGTTCATAATAAAAGCATATTTTAAATAGCCTTGCCTCTTATTCAACCATAGGAAGATGACTGTAATAAAAATACTGGACCATATACAAGTGAACAGACGGAAGGTATTAATTTTCATGAGCACAAATTCTATCTGTGCAGTATATTTTTATGATACCAAATGGGCAGATAGGGTGCAAGTGGCAACCCTCCATGATATGACCCATTGGTTTTTGAATGGCTGTTTTGAACCCTTGAGTTTAGTGTTTTGTCTTGCGCCATCTTGGCTTTTTGAAACCAGAATTAACCATATTTGGAGGAGCGGCGGGGGGGCCTAAACACGAGCTCGGGTACACTGCACACCCAACATCACCTGTGACCCGCTGCCATTGGATGGTAGTAGCTGTTTATCACACTGTGTCCGTGCCCCATTGCTTACCGTGCTTTATCAATATCTGAACATCTCTACTGTCAATGGGGACCATGCATCATGCTGTTTTGAAGAAGACTTGAAACAAGCGATGTAAACTCTGAACTCAATATGAAAACTGACTGATGTGAAAGATGAAGGGCATTTTCTCATAGACTTCTACAGAGCCTGACTTCTATTTGCCACCAGCTCTCTGTTGGGCAACAGAGTAAAGGTTTGCATTGGCTTCTTTTTCCTGACCCAGAGTCTACGTCTATTTTAGTCAATGATAGAGCATTTACAATTAACAAACAAAAGAGCAGCTTTAAAGTAATAGAGCCCCCGCACTCTTCTGTATCTTGAAGTCCCCTAAAGCAACCACCTAGCCCCTGTATCTCCCTTAGAGCTGAGGTGCAGCAACTCATGAGACATTATTTATGACCATGTCGGGCAGTATGCAGAGATCTGCTACTGCAGCTGGCCAACAGAGACACAGTCCTTGGTCAAGCCTAATTAACTACGGCGTCAAAAAGTAAATGAGCTATCCATCAGGAGAAGATGGCGAGAGACCCATCCATCTCAGGTCAACCTGAGAACATATGGTCCCAGATTGGATCATATTGTATCGCACAGGTAGCACAACCAACCTAGTTACTGATGCAGTCAGGCTCACATTAGTGCAGTGACGGCAGGAAGGGCTGCTCCCTTCAGGTAATTGGTCACGTACAACTCCCTGAAGTTAAATGAAGTTATTTGTTAGCAGTAAGAGCTTTTGTAACAGTTGTGGTGTCTTGTAAAGTACTTGCTCTTTGCCAAGCAGTGACAGATAAGCGTAAAATGAATATAGCCATTAGACGTCACATTAAAGGCTTTTGTGTCTTTATTCCCAAAGAGAGGTCAGTTTGTTTAACTGAAACTTTACTGCTGTCACTCACTGGCAGTAGAACAGAGAGTTTATCGTGCTGTTTTATCTGTGATCAAACTAATGTACACCTCATTTTAAAGAACGAACAGATACAAATAGGTTCTTTGATCAGTACTGAGAACAATATTCATCAGGGAATAATAGTTAATTTTGTGTAGAACTGACGGAACATCAGTTGTCCATTCTTTATCAGTGGACACATTTTGTTCTCCAGGATTTCATAAATGTGCATGGCTGTATTAACTTGTTTTCAAAAATCCTGAGTGATATAACTGTTCTCTTTGGCCTCATTCATCCTCAACATAAGATATGTATATAGAAATGGTCCGAGCCCTCTGTCTGTACTCAGTGTTCATTTCGTCTGTATTTGTGAACAATACAGATGAAATGGAGCTACGCCACTGAATCTTAGGGGGAAGTGTAGTTCAAGTTAAAGTGAGACGACCGTAAGACACAGGGAAGAAATTTCAATCATGGCCGAACGTTTTGAAGAGCGTCTTTACAAGGTAGTAAGAGTCAACTGGTATAATTTCACTTCGCCCATGCACAGGAACAAACAGTTTATTAAGATCTAAATTATCACACCCTCTCCCATCGGTGCCAAGCTTATTGTAAGTTCCTCTTGACGCCGCGCTGCCGCTTAGTGGATGTAATGCTTATAACAACCATGCCAACGAGAAGGAAGCATGTAGTATGTGGACAGTGACGGCTATGTTGGTTAAAACGATTTTCGGACATATAAGCAGCATAAGTGAGCCTATACTTCCATGATCCATGTTGACACCTGTACAAGTGCAGTAAAAAAAATTGGGCTCCTTTCTGCCTCCTTAAAATCACTTCAAGGTCGATGCTATCTTCTAATTCTATGTTTTAGAAATGTGTTCCATTTGTGTATGCGGCTCTATTCATACACTAATGTATAGTGAAATGGGTTTTATTTATGTACACTCATTTACTAATTATACTGCATTATACTGCATCCCTCCAACATTTACTGGTTCTTGATTGTTTTATCCGATGTGATTCTGTTCCTCTCTCTAAGTGGTTTCCTGTGTCTTGAGGTTGACAGATGATTCTGTCATCTAGAATGTGAGTGGAAATGAGCTATGAGAAGGCAGCTAATTACTTGTCATACTTTGAACAGAATGTGTGTGTGATTATGTGTAGAGCCTCTTTGCCTTGTGCTGATTCAAGTTTTCTGTGCCTGTCTCTCTAGGAGGTGCTGACAAGAGTAGTTGTCCGAGGTCAAAGGCCAAAATATTGTTGTTTGACTGTTTGGGATCTCCTTCGTAGTGTATATCTGTGCTACTTCTCCTGACATGACAAATGGATCTCCACTTTTTGTTATTTATTAGGGATTTTACAGGAAATGGAAAAGAGAGCGAGAGAGACATGGGTGTCAGAGACTAGATAACCAGGGTGTTTGAGATTATTTCTATTTAAAACAGGATTTAGGACATTTTCACTCCTGAAACTCTGAACCAAGGTTCATATCTTTGTTACATTGTTTCCATGTGATCCAGTTAGATTTGGTGTCACATTGCAATTCATGATAGAGACTTAAGTATTTCATATGACATACCTACCCACTTATATTTGACATGGATTGGTTTTGAATACAGGTGTGTTGATATCTGCGTGTTATCAGTTTTCATTTCAATGAAGAAAATAAATGAACCGATTATTTTCATTGATTTCGTTGTCACTGTAATATCATTATGGGATTACTACCAGCATCACCAACCTCAGAGGCAGAACTTTACACTAGTTTGATTACGGCAAATATTGAATCGTCTAGCTGACTAACATGACTTGTATGAATTATATCAGTAGGTTTCCTATAAATAAGACGTACAACAAGCAGCTTAAAACGTTATTATCCACAAATGGTTCAACTGCTACGGATTTACACTGTGTTGTTATGGAATATATGAGAGATTAATATCACAGATTTTAAAGTTGACAATTATTGATGTAACATTAGTTTACAGGGACAATTAGACATTTTCTTCTACTAATTATCCACAAATACGACAATGTGTTGTTTGGTTAATTTAAGCACCAGTAATTTCAAGGCAAAAAGTTTCAACATTGCCTCTATCTCAGTTACTACTAATTTACACAGTTGGGTTAGAGACATTGAGGATGTCTGATAAGGCTCCGAGATGAGTTGTGTGGGTTTTCATTTGTAATGTTGCCTGTCTACCACAAGGCGTTACTACTGCTGCCCCATGTAACATGAAGCACAGCCACTCTGCATCGGCCCAGTCCAATACTATTGTTGATATTTCTGTTTTCTAAACATTTGACTTCTTTTTTTTTTTTACCATTTTGGAATCGATAAGAACCGGAATCGGAATCGTTACAATTTAAACGATACCCAACCCTACAAGCAATCCTGTGCCTCCTCTGCTTCTTTTGCTTCCTCAATTGTTTTCTTGCTGGCTCAACTTCCTGCAATTGTTCCGAAAGTCCGAACTATGACCGAACCATGCAGTTCGATCTTTCGGTCGAACTAAACTGTCGAATTTAACACTTCTGCAGTAAGTTCTTTAATGCAGTTAGGTCTGGATTTTATGAATGTTCCCTTCGAGCAGAGCGCACATTATTGATATTGGCCAGCACAACACTCCGTCACTCTCCTACCATCACACATGTTATTGTCTCAGACAATATTATTTTATATGAGCCCCATCAGGCGCATTTCCAAAACTGGATAATTGTATTTTCCTTGTTTGTTTACATTTCAGATTCCTCTTGCAGTGTGCAGGTGCTGGAATCTAAATGAAATTACCTTAGCAGTGAATGGAAATGCTCTGGCCCAAAGTAATACATCAATGTCAAGCAGGACTGAGATCTGCTGGTGAAATATGATTTTCTCTCTATCTGTAGAAATAAGTTCCCAACTCAGTAGAATGAAAATAAACTGCTATATTTGCAGGGCACGGCCCATTTACCAGATGGTGGATGTGGATGGTGGGTAAACTGATTTTAAAAAAAGGAGAAATGACTTTATGTACTTCACATCTCGAGGAAGTAGTGAAGAATATGATGCTTGGTCCACAGACAAGTGAAGACATTACAGATGAATGTGGAACTCGAGCACTCCACGCTTTTTACTGCTGAATAAGATCATGAAGAGAAATTGGATTTTCAGATTCCTCTCTGCCGCGACTGAGCTCGGTGCTGTGTAGTTCAGAGAGAAGCACGTTTTATGAGTGTGTTTTAATATTAAACCCTGCTCACTAACACCTGAATGGTCCTGCTGCAGCTCTGAAAGAGGTTTCAAACTGCAGCTAAGGCAGCACTAACAGCAACAATAATTGAAACTCCTGTAGTGCAGGAAAGGCTGAAGTGCTTAAGATGTACATCTGCTGGAAAGAGCACAAAACCAGCCTCCTGTCCTCTTTGTCTTTCTTTGCTGTGTCTCGCTCAACACTTTCAAATGGCTCCAAACCCCATAAAAACAATAACTGCAGTCGTTTTTATTATGTTGATGTTCAATGACCGTTGTGAAATAATTGGGGATAAGAGGAAGGTAATGGCAGTTTTTGGCTCATGTCCCTTATCGCCACATCACCTCATCTACAGACCATTTAGCCGAGCCCATGAACAACCTGTAAAACCCTTACGAGGGCTAGTAACCTGAATGGAGCTGAACTGAGACAGATAGTAAAGATCACACTATCCATTCCAGTCTGTACTCCGGCTTGTGTGTGTACTTGTTTTTGTTGCCTATTTAGGACCTTTTTCCACTATAAAAGCTGACCTCTTTAGGACCAATCATCCGCACCGGGACCATAATTTCATAACCATAGCCCGGTCCTAATGAGTCAAAATGTAATTTCCGAGGGCCTGGTTTAGGTTAGGGTTAAGATGTTAATTGTGGTTAGGTTAAGGTTAGGCATGAATTGGTCATGGTTAAGGCTCATTTATGCTGCCTTTATGTACAAAAACAGATATGTCTGTTTCAAACGCTGTAAACCTTGGCCCACATACTTCCATGCATCCTTAAAGTTGGCATGTTTGTAAAGGAAAAGATCCACTAGGGGGCCGCGCAGAGCACAGAGTTTCTGACAAAAAGACAAAAAAACAAAAAAAGCGACTGTGGAGGTTGTGTTAATTTATCTGTAAATAAAGAGGAGAAAGCGGATTCATATTTTGTCCTTGTGTCCTGCGGTTGTCTTGCTTGAGCTCTTGGCTACACTGCCCCCCACGATATCTGGTGGTACTACTCTGTTTCGTCTGTCTCCATAGACTTTCAGGGACCCTGCACAGTCTATGTCCATGTATATATCTAACACTAAGAATAAATAGGCTTTTTAGGTCAAGGTTTTGGTTAGGCTGTTAGCATTGAATGGAAGTCAATGCAAAGTCTAATAAGAATAACCCCACAAACTTGGGTGTGTGTGTTCAAATGCTAAAAACACCTTTATCCCAAGAAGAAGTTCTAAGTTCTTTAAATTCTGTGGCAGAAAATGGAGCTTGAAACATTATCAGTGGCATCACAGAAGGCAGGATTGTAATTGAAATTTAGTATAGTTTTTTTTGAATAACCTTTATTACTACCTCTACTTTATTTAAAAAATCGTTTGAGCATTTTGTCTTTATTAGATGGTGACTAAAGAAGCAACAAACGAGAGTAGGGAGAGAGATGGGGATGGCACCCAGGACAGTGCACAGTCCGACACAACGCCTGTGGTATCCCCTGTTAGTATTCCACAGTATTCCACTGTATTTCATGCTCAATGTGCCCTATTTGTATTCAGTTTGATTTAGCTTGGCTCAACCTCGTGTAGCTGGAGTGTGTCAAGCCCTGCTCAAGTGGGTCCAATGTAGTGTGGAATTGTGGTTTCATGTGTGATTCAGAATTTGGCTCCAGCTATTTTCATTATAGGTACATATTAACATGTATAAAATGTTGAAAAATGTCGTGTAACCCATCAGCTGTGAAATATCCAAAGATATTCAGCTTCCATTCATATCAAATAGAAAAAGTTTGAAAATACTTACAATTGAACAGCTGAACCCCGACGTTTCAATAACAAACTCATCCTTTGCAGAGGATGCACTTCATTTATAAAATTGATCAGTCCTGATGTCAGTGAAAGAAGGGGTCTTTCACAGCATCTTTCTGCTCAGTCACACTTTAGTTATTGATTCCCCAACAGTTATGAGGTTCACTGGGCTGCCTGGCTATTTCTGTAGCAGCAGGGGTTAAGGGGAGCACAGGACAGACAATTCTCTTTGTTGCTCATTTCTCTATTTGTTTCTGCCCTTCATAGAGAGAACCACATCCACATATGGCACAGCTGTGAGCTGGAAATGAAATATGCGATGCACTTTGATATCCTCAAAAATACTTGGCATCCACAAAACATTTTATTTTGAAATACTTCTTGTTATCATCAAATGGTGATGAACGAAGTTTCTGATTGAAGAGAATGCACAGCACAAAAGTACAGCTACAGTATTAAAGGTTCACTGTGTAAGATTCGGGTGAATGTGATCTATTGGCAGAAATTGAATATAAGATAATCCTAGGGATGTTTTTACTAGCGTTTTTCATCTAAATTGAACCAATTGTTGTTTTCTTTACACTAGAATGGGCCCCTTATATTTATATAATTACATCGGGAGCGGGTCCTCTCTACGGAGGCAGCCATGTTTTCTACCGTAGCCGAGACAGGACAAACTAAACACCGTTTGAGTTTTTATGACAACTGAAGGCTACCACAGGTTCTCTTTCATGTTTGGAAGGGGAGGGTGAGGTGAGGGGTATTCAGCTGCAACATGCAAATTCACCACTAGATGTCACTAAATTCTACACACTGAACCTTTAAAGACACAGGGAACAAAATTGTGGGGAAATATTTGCTTATTTAGTTAAGTATTATTTGGTATAAATCAAATTGATTACAATATTAATAATTGCTCTATGATTTGGCAGTATTATCAAAAAATACCAACCTGCTGAGTTAGTAAAGCACGTAGCTAAAACCCTATAGATCTACACCACGTCAATTACACCAACCTTCACTATAATTTCATGTTTCTACAGGCAAACATAATGAGACCATAATTCTATTTGATATGGCGGCTGTGGCTCAGGAGGTAGAGTGGGCCGTTCACTAACCAGTCCGCACTCATCCAGTCTGCATGGTGATGAGTCCTTGGGCCAGACATTGAACCCTATATGGCCCCTGACAGTGTGTGAATGAAGTGGGATAGAACAAGGGATGTGTGTAGAAGCGCTGTATGAATGAGTGTGAATGGGTTTCTGTTACTAGAACTGTGAAGCACTTTAAGTGGTCAATTAGACTGGATCAGCGCTATATAAATACACTCAATTAGCATTCAATTTAATGAAAACCTAAAAATCACAGTCCTTGAAAAGATGCTTTCATCATATAAGAGAGACTGTAATTTTACGTTGCCATAAATAAGATACAGTGGTGGTAATGAAGCATTGTGTGAGCAAACTCACCAACCTGCTACAAGCTTATCTTGAGTTAATGAATCATGATGCAAGTAAAACCATCCGACCTTTTAAGGAATGGAAGATGTCGTCCATCCAAATGCATCGTTAAGCCTTTTTGTAATCAAATCGCACCATCATGAGATGCATTCAAAATTCCCACTCTGGCTGTGCTTTTCTGCCCTTTTCTTTCATCCCTTTATATGGCACCGCTGTGGGCGGGTGTGAGAAATGCATGTGTTAAAGCACTCGGGTTACAGCAGTTTGATCATGGATGTATATATGCAGTTTGATGTGGTTGGTGTATCTGCTGCAGATCAGATGCATATCAAGTTGTTGAGATGGTTGTGTATCCAGGCCAACATTAGTTGTGACACGGCCCCTGTTCCTCTGTGTCAGCCGACTGATTCATTTAGAATCACACATCTATTTTGACAGGAGCCAAATGTGTGCAGACAGCTATAACACACATAAGACCCTCCATGTTAGATTGCCAGGGACTATTTTAGCAGCTGTATTGAATTGATCTGTAAGTCAGGGTTGATTGTGTTTAGACTGTGTGTTTGTGTGTGTGTGTGTGTGTTTTTGTTAGAGGATAATGAACGACAGATACAGAGCGAGAGAAGAGACAACCTCATTTAAAACATCCTAGATTGCGTTTCTCTTTCAGGATCAAACAGAGCAGTACGAAGCGTATAAGATACAATCTTGAAAGGGGATTTATTCGTTATTTCAAATGAAATCCAACAATGTACAATTGAATAAATAAGGACGAATACATCAGGCAGAGGTGACGTTATCAGAGGACAGGGTCTATCACCCACATCATTATTGGCGTTGAACAAATCTTGTCGAGATGTAAACTAATGATGGATGATTCTGATCTCTCATGGTTCTCCAACACTCACGAGAACCTTGTGCAGCACTTTATATAATATTCTCTCTCTTGTGCCAGCGCTGTGTGCTTCTTGGCCAACAGAAACTCTTTGTTCAAAGAAACAATTAGTTTAATTTCCCCCAGCAATGGAGCCAATTACAAATTTAAACCAACAATGAAGTCGTAAGTGTTAACTTAGTTCCTTTTTTAAAAACTTTAAATCAGACAATAATAATGTGGCCCAGACATTAGGCCCCTTTGGTGAGTACAGTCATTTATATGAAGGAATGTTCACACTTTTCTCTGGATGGCTTTTCTCACCACAAATCACACGGTCAGAGGAAACTATAAACTAGTCCAATCGTAAACCAATTTCTCTTTAGAAAGATGTTTTGATGCCACTGATGACATCACCAATGGTCCTGCTCCAGCTTGGCAAGCACCATTCTACCATTCTAGTACTTTACTAATGACTATTGGTATGATTGTTTTTAACCCGATTTAAGACAATAGACAATAAAACGCTGCCATGTTCACAGATTTTCTGATTGCCTTAGTAAAGTCATACTTGGAAGCAATAATTGAATTAAGACATAGAGTATTCTAACCTTAGTCACATTACGTAGACATGTATATGTCTTAATGGCAATTTAACTTCCTATTGAGTGTTCACAGCTTTGGCCACTTCTACCAGTGAGCTGTCAGGTTGTGGTGATCCCTCAGAATTGTCGTCATTGAAGAGTAAGGTAGTATGTCATTTGCAAGGTACAAAGTCGACAAACAGCCGTACCTGTGTTAGTTACTTTGCAATCTATGGTGAATCAAAATACTTCAGAACACTGTTTCTCACATGCTTTGTTGTCATACTATCCGCTCAGGACAATAGCATCACAATATATCAAATAGCAATATTTTGGGAATCTTGGGCGTATGATGTAATGTTGACATGAGTCATAATAAGACTATGGTCTGTATCATGTAAACTGGAATATGCATGTATAACCATTCTACTAGCAACTCATGTAAACATCATAATCCGAGCATGAATTATTCAGAATAAGGTTAATAGTCAGATTATTGGTCCATGTAAACGTAGCTAGTGACAGTATTTTTTACATTACTGCCTTGAACAGACTTGTGTGTGTGTGTGTGTGTGTGTGTGTGTGTGTGTGTGTGTGTGTGTGTGTGTGTGTGTGTGTGTGTGTGTGTGTGTGTGTGTGTGTGTGTGTGTGTGTGTGTGTGTGTGTGTGTGTGTGTGTGTGTGTGTGTGTGTGTGACAGTCATGGTGTTTTTCAATTCATTGCTCCTTCATCTCTGAAACTACAGTATGTGATTCCACTCTGTGTAGCAGCAGTCTGCCAACAACTACATTGCATTGCTGCTGTCTTATGGCAGTTTCAAGCTTCTGATTTCCAGTGGAACCAATCAGCTGCTTCAACAACTCTTTCAATAATAAATGAGACACAAAATAATGTCAGCGCATGGCTGCAGCTACAGGATGGCTTTTGCTTGCCAGTAAAAAAGAAAACTGTTACTCTGGTTGTGCATGACTAATGGACTTCTGGCAACTTGTCCATGGAGTTGCTGCCAGTGTGTGAATATGATGATAATGTTAACTACTCTAATGAGCTTCTTCTGCTTTCAGTATCATATTAAATATTTTTTATTGGAGCAAGAAGCAGCCAACAGCCAACAGCCAATGTGTCTATTTATAGCAACATATTTGGTGTAATGACCTTTTGTCCTGAAGGGGTTCTGTTCATCATCTCTTCGGGGCGTAATGACGCGTCAAAATACAGAATGCGCTTTCAAAAAACCTGCTTATACATTAAAGATGCCCTGCAATTTTTTGTGTAAGCACTTGTGTGAGCCAGGGCAGATTAGAGCATCTGGACTTAAAGTTGCGACGTAAACAAAACATGTTCTTTCCCCTGATCCAGATTCACCCTGACAAACACCTCATGCCCGGCCGCTCTCCTGATGAATACACAATGCTAGAGTGAGGTGAAACGCAGTGTGGGGAGAGAGGGGCAGTGTGAGATTAAAGCTGTGTTGATTTGACAGAACGCAGGGGTTGTCTGGAGTTTATCAAATCACCACACACACACACACACACACACACACACACACACACACACACACACACACACACACACACACACACACACACACACACACACACACACACACACACACACACACACACACACTCATACATGTATACACACACACACGCACACAACCCCAGGGCTCTTTCAGGACAGGACTACAAAGACTAACCCCAGCCCCACTGGACCTGGGTTGTAGATCCCCTTCTGCCACTAGTGCCTCACTAACCCTTTGCCTTTTTAACCCCCCGCTTTGCCAAACCAACTCCCCTGCCACCTCCCCTCTTACTCATCTTCTGTCTCCTTTCTTCGCACTGTTTCTTTTCTCTCTGCCCACTATTCTCACACAAAGCCATTTCTCCCCCCTTTTGCCCCGTCAGCCTCCCTCAAGCATAATATCCCCTCATTGTCTGTCTTGCCTTTTGGTTCTCCAGCAACTCAAATAAAATAATCTACATGTAGATGTTTGGAGTTGGTTAATATGATATAGTGTTGTGTTGAAATCTTTTGGCCATGACAGATTTCTTTCACAGTTTATTATTTGTATCCTTTTACTACCTCTGGGTATTTAAGGGCAGTAGCCAAATCAATAATCTGGACGTCTTTACGGCAATATTGAATATACTAGATTTTGCATTAATTGATGAATTATTATACCTTGGTTTGTACAGTATATCCACAAAGCAGACCCGTTCTCGTCTGATATTATGCATTAAATTACCATAAAAGTTACTATATATAAATATGTCCAAATTGCAGTATAAATAAACAGTGATAAAAGCGTTTATTCATATCTTCTGTCAGTGACGATGTCGTGCTCTGCCATGATTTTCTATTTATTCCAGACTCTTGACCTATTTTTCTCCTCTTTTTCTAACCATGAAACTTGGTGGAAGGATTTAATATGCGTCCGGGAAAAACTCTGTAAACTTTGGTGCTGATCTGGATCAGGGGTCGGATCCAGGAACTTTGTATCCCTATCTGTAACATTGTGAGATAGGGGTGTTTTTCCAATATTTTCATGGATTTCTCAGACAGTAATTAATGGATATTGATGAAAACACTTTTAGGGGACTGACATTAATGAGTGTGTGCAATTCGGTGCAGATAAAAAAATGCGGAATTTAAATGTGGTTTGACAAGGGGGCTGTTGGGCCAAATCTACTTAGTGCCATTGTAGTTTAATAGTAATTCACTTGGAACTGAAGGAACTGGATCCAAACCACAATTTAAACTTTGACTTAGTTATGACAGAACATTTAAGTTGCACTTGTATGCATTTGGCTGAAACTGCCCATCTACTTGATGTGTAAGATGGTATAGCTGGCAGGGAGGTTTGTTTGGCAAAGTCGGGGGTGGGGGGAAGGCTTAAAAGAGTTGGTGATATACTTACGGCCTATAATGTATAGATTTATATTCTAATTTCTACTTATTGCATATCTAACAATTCAATTCAGTATTTTCCTGACCTCTCAATAGATAGCTTTTGAATGAATATCCTGAACTACATTGAGCCATCGTTCAGCTTTAAAACGTTTTCACGTTACAGCTTTTTTGCTGCCCACAAGCAAAATGTTATCAGCTATCTGTCTCTTCATTGTATAACCTCCTCACTGTTTCGTAAGTCCATTACAGCACAACGGTTTAGAATAGTGTGTCTCATAGTGTCCCTTATGGTTGCATTTACAGCATTTAGTGAATGTGAGTACAAAATAGCACCACAGAGCCTAAAAAAAGCTTATTTTCTAGTTAAATGTCAGCTTTTGATCTTTGCACATCTTTCCACCAGATTCTCTCCATACACATGAGTTATTTGCATGTTCTGTTAAACACATCTTTTATCATTCTTCATCTTTATAAATAATATTTAGCTCATGTTTCGATGTACAGCTCCTTCAGTTTTCCTCGAAGACTTTGTAAAAGTCAAAGATGACCAGAGGTCGAAACTGATTAAATGCATTCACAATATTTTAATCTCTATATTCACATCTATGTTGAGGTCAGTCCTCACCCCTATATATAAATCTTTTCATAAAATAAACCTTGATCATATACTTGATCGAATGTTCAACTTTAATATTATTTATCAGTGTTAATTTGGTATACTTGTATAATGCAATTAATTTCAACACAACAGCATTGCCGTAACTTTTACAAAGCTCATGAAGATTTGTCCTGTTACCTCCACCGAGGAGATTATGTTTTCCCCTCTGTACGTTTGTTTTGTATGTTTGTCAACAGGATTACAAAAACTAATGAATAGTTTTCCCTGAGACCAGTGCGAGGACGGGATATGGGCCAAGAAAGAAGCTATTAAATATTTGTGCAGATCCAGTATTTTGTCATCAATCTCTTTAACATTGGGAGATAGGGCATTTTCTTATTCGCCAATGTCAGTCTTATATCCATGAGTTTGTGGAATTTGCTGCAGCTTGATTGATTTGATGGGAGTGTTGTTTAACTGAGGTACCTGCTCCACTGAGTGTCATTGTAGTTGACATAGAGGTGTTGATCTTTTAGAAGTCATACTTGTTAGTTGGGTTATTGCTCTGACCTGCAAGAAAGTCTCATTATTAATATGATATAGTTCACTAGAACACTACCTTAAACACTAACCCTGGTAATTAACAAGGGAATTTACATATTTCCAACAACGTCAACAACAACAAATGTCACGTTTTGTAAAGCGAGATATTGTGGCAGCGCTGTTGTTCTGGGATCCGTTAGACTACAGAGGAGTCTGATAAAGTTACCACTCAGTATGTTTACACCGATCTCTGCAAGTGTTTGTTGTTCTGTAGGGAATAGTCCTTCCAGCCAAATCCTAGTAACTACCTCAAAGAACAGAGGTGTTTACACTTCAGGTAACTGTATAACCACTGAATTGTTCATTCCATGGAGTGTTTGACTTGACTGAGTGAGACAGTAAATAAAACTGATGCTTTCATGTTTTTTGTGAAACGCATACTTTCGCATCCACGTTGTTATTAGCTGAAGCGGATTAACAATAAAGAAGAGAGATTTCTAGAGGTTTTTGCTGTAATGTTCAAAATGTATGTGACATTCAGTCACCCAGGGACAATATGGTAATGCTGTCAACGTGGCATTTAATACTCCAGGCACAGAGTCATAATAAACATAAAGCTTCCTTTCAACACAACCTTGCAACCGTCAGCGTCAGTCACAGAAATTAAATTCTCAACACACTTGGATCTTCACATGAACCACACATCTGACTCGAGCATGGGAAGTTTCATAGGTTGTGTGTAAGAGGAACTGACAGGCAAATAAATGGCGCAGAGGAGGGAGGAGGGGACGAGGGGACGCAACACCTCTTTAAGAAATGTCAATCCAGAAGATGCAGACTCGCCCATGTGTACAAATGGTGTGTGTGTGTGTGTTTGTACTCATTTTTGTTACACCTTGAGGACCTCTTCCAGTAAAACCACGGATTTTGTCAGGACTTCCTTGTGGGGACCAAACCCCGGTCTTAAGGTCAGTGGTAAGATGTGAATTATGGTTAGGTTAAGGTTAGAGTTAGGCACGAATTGATCATGGTTTAGGCTCATTTATGCTGCCTTTATATATGAAAAGAGATACGTCCATTTTAAACTATGGAACCGCCACTGCCCACAAACTTCCATGTATCCTTTATCACTGGCCTTGAAATTGTTGCTAAGCAATACATCTACTAGAAGGCAGCGTGAAGTGGAGCCCCCTAGGATCTCTGGTGGTACTGCCCTTTTATGTGTGTATACCTAAGCATTCAGAAGACATGCACAAATAATCATAAAATGAACGCAGAGGGCTCCATTCGTTTCTTTGTATGAATCTAACGTTGAGCATAAATGAGTCTTCAAGGTCAGGGATATGGTTTTGTTAGGCTGCCTACAATGAATGGAAGTCAATGCAATGTCCTACTAAGGATAGCTGCACAAACTTGTGTGTGAGGGAGTGTGATAAAGAAAGAGGCGTCTCATCCACCTTCACAAATTCTCAATTGACGAGCATATTTGGCCAGATTTCTGTCTTAATTATGGACAAATGTCTAGAGAAGTGAGTGGCTTCTCGAAAATTGCCCTCTCCTGCTGCGGTAAAGTGGTTTACATCTTCTTTCCTGCCTATTGAACCTGCAGAGCTCCGCTGTGGCACAAATCCCTCCCAAGAAAGTGGAGTGTACATAGCTCTATCTGCGAGCCTCTCCCCCCTGACAGCGTCTGAGTCCTATGTATTTATTCTCCAATGAGATCATTAGAGGAGAAAGAGCTGGAGGCGGCCATATGGACACAACTGCTGCTCAGCTCAGTCTATTATTTAAACAAAGACCCAGTTGAGTCTCTCCATGTGTTGGCATGAGCACATATGTAGGTTGTATGACGTTGACTGAATGGCCATATATCACCAAGTGACAGTCACATTTTCAGCATGCCCAAAGCCAAATTATTTATAATTGGCAAAATGTTGGTTTAATATTAAAGACAAAGGAATTACAGGACGTTTTTCTGCACCGAGAGGAGTCACATTGAATTGCGGGATTGAATAAGTCTCCGGTTAAAAAGATGACACCACAGAGCAAGACACAAGAGCTGAATAACAATGATGTGCAATACCAGTGCAAGCGAGCACAGTCACCGTTATTAGAAGTGTCATGAATAAAGAGATATAACCGGCTGATGGAAAGCAAAAAAGCTGCAAATGTGGCCTGAAACTGGTGCTTGACATGAAATCACTCTGTTCACATCATGTTTCTGCATCAGTCATTAGCCCATAACTTATGTTTCGAGATCAGAGGATTTTTCCTTTTAAATGGCCCATTTGAGCAGATGTTCGAAACATTCAAAATCCTACAGATGCATATGACATCTGACATTATACATTACTGTAACAGCACGATCAACGTTTCTTGAATATTACCATAATGGAGGTAGTAAAAAAGCAGCTTGGCTACTCTTTTTTTTCTTTTTCTGTCTGACTCCAGAAGACAAGTGGAAGATCAACATGAAAAAGAAGCAGATTCATTTGGCCTCAGGCATGTTTTGCCATGCTAAAATATGCATAGGAAGCTGTGATTATTATGCCTGCCTCTTTCTGTGGTAACTAATGCAGCTCAGGGTGCTAGTAATGACTGTAGCTGTGTGACTTTGAACAAATGACGAAATGCATTCCTTAGTAAAAAGGTCAAATCTGAGATTCTTGTCTCATCAGTTATCTAGGGGCTAATACATAGATGTGCTGCAGTTTGTTATGTTTGAACCAGACAGTGTATAAAGATGAATGATGCGTCTCCACCTCCTCCCACTATCCAAAGATTAAGCAAAAATACTCTGCGTATGAAAGCTGCCATCTTATGCACCTGGAGCCAGAGTCTGCACAGTAGGGATCGGGGGATGGTGCGTCGAAAGTGATGTATGTGCTCGACCAATCACAAGTCGGTCTCAGCTGTCAATCATGACGTTCCACCCCATTTTCATAGCATCAAATAACGAATTAAAACCAAATTAACAAGAAAAACATTAAACATCTGTGTGATAAGAACTACTAAAAATGACAGAACCCATCTCTGAGAAAGATTTATTTATTGTGTACTTTGACTTTTTTTATTTGCTCCGTGTCCCATTTACTAACATGGAGGTGGGATTTATGACTAATATTGCAGCCAGCCACTAGGTGGTGATCAAAATGCAGTCATTCTGTCCCTCTTTATTTCCAATCAATGATTTCAACCAGCACGTATTCATTAATATATTTAAACAGCAAATAGCAAATTTCTATATAAACTAAGTTTAAATTAATAATTAATAAAAAATAATTTTGTAGTTTACAATGTGACCTGTTAGTGAACTTTTGTAGAGATGAGAGAAATTTTATTTTAATTTTAAACTTAATTAAAGTAGTAGCAGGAAGTGCTGGAGGTCAGAGAACAGTGTGTTGTAAGAGCAGTGGAAAAAGAGGGCAGGAGTGAAATGATATGCACGACGTAGTCATCTGAAGTGAAGTCTGGGGTGAATAGATGAATAGAGCCAACTGTTCTGCCAATCCCAGATGAATGAGGGGCCCTACAGCTGGACATCGGACGGTTGCGCTGAAATCGTTTTTTTTCCCTGCTCCTCGATTGTACAAATTGTTCCCCGCACCGGTGTATCTACACATGCCGTCTTTTCAGATAAAGCCAAGCCAGGGGGCCCGCGACAGCAAGCTGCGTTTGGACGCTTGATTATGCCGAGTGGCAGACTGAGGGAGAGCGTGGGGGAGAGCGAGCGTTTGGAGACGCTTCAGCACACAGAACACTGCTGGGCCTCTACGGGCTGTGTGTTTGCCGTCCAGCAGCCGAGCGTTGCCGACAGAACTGCTTCCTTGTTGACTGGCCAGACATAAAACGCCCCTGTGGACTGATAGAGCTCTCTGTGGGGAGAGGGAGAAGATAAGGAGGGAAAAGGGTGAAGAGAGCAATGGGGAGAAACCAAGGATAGAAGAAGGAGAGAAAAGTAGAGCGATGTCAGAAAGGGATGACCAGAGGAAAATACTGTAGTTATTTGAAGTTTGTTAGTGCAGTGCTCCCTTTATAACTCCTGGAACTGGATATTATTTACTTGTTTTCATACCATTCGTCTTTCTGCGAGTCCAACTGTACCACGTGTAGACTTTCCCCGGCAGTGAGAGATGCTCAATGCTGCCTGGTGCCGACTTCCTTAACTCCGGCACTTAGCTTGTTTTCTATCATCAGTTTCCTGCCCTCTACCTCGGAGACTCTGGCGTGCTCGTGGATGAGTCCTCTGCAGTTTGGAACGTGGCAGGCGTCGTCCATCTGGCTCTCTGCGCCCGCGCCTGCGATTTGTAGAAGTCACACACACCACTGACTGTCAATAATGATGAGCCGGCAAAGAGAGGCAGAGGGAGAGATGAGGTGGTGATTGCCGTTACTGTGTGCGAGTCGATAATGGAGGATATATGTCATGTGCCATTATGCATCTTACTGTGTGCCCATAACCCATATGCTAATTAATGCTGATTTATGCCTCATTATGTTGATTTATAGCAGGGCTACAGGAGTGCTGTTGACCGACTGTAGGAAAAAAAGACCTGGCTCTATTTAAAAATATGATACCACTGTTTTCAGGACAGTTCAGTAAAGCTTTGTATCATTCATTTAAAAATAATTTTACTTACTTACTATGATGATGAATAATACAAATGTGATACCGCACCATTAAATAACCAACCTGGGGTTTTTGCATGATTTAGTCATTTAACTGCAAACCATATACTTAATATTAGTGCTGGCCTTTTTCTAATGCATAACTTTGATTTCCTTTCATAAAATATCAAGGCTGTTGAAACAAAGAAAATGTGGTCATTTCTTTCTCTAAGAAGTTACTGTGTGCTGGGATGCTCTCTGCCACAGTATCTTTTAGGACACTTGCATTAAAGGCTCCAATGTTAGAAATGTAAATGTTGTACTAATAAGAGCTTAAAATCTGTGTTAAAGTTTTCTTAAAGTATAATCGCAACAAGCTTTAATTGCTCTGTAAGGTACGGTCATCCCCATTCAACAAATGTGGTCCAATGATCACTGTACCTTTTAGCTCAGTTTTGGTCCCCACCACCCTGTGAGTTAAAAACATGGTGATAACATTGAGACTGAACCAACCACCAGTAAAACGACACAAACAGCTGAAAGGTGTTAAAAAGTCCATAATACTGAGGGAAACTGCCAAGGTGGGATGTAATCTGTCATGTGTTCATCTCATTGAGCCCTTCACATTAAAGATAATCATTTCATCTATTGTTAACAGAACATTTTTAATTAGAGCAGCTTTAAAAACAGTTTTAATGACTATATTGCATGTAACAGTGATGGTGTTCATTGTTCCAAACTGCATGTCAAAAAATTGAAAATGAAAGGAGAATATTGTAAACATACTTTTTATGAAGCATTACTGAGAATTATATGAAAGTTAAGGGGTCTAACATATGCAAAATCATTTGTATAGCTTTGAATTCACCAAGAACCGGTGTTCATTTTCCCTCCTGTTGAAAAACGTATTATACACCTGAATTCCAGGAAATGCATACATACAAACATTAAATCTAGTTATAGAAAAATAGTGTAGGAGCTTAGTATAGGAGTTTAGTTATAGGAGCTCTTATTGTGGCCACACTTGTGCAAATGAGATCTGATATTGATATTCTGAAAGACGACCGTAAAATTGCAAGTCTCGTTGTGTTACTGTCAGGATTTATGGCTCAAGAGATGCAGCTCCTGGCCCTGTGGACCGTGACAGACACATTGACAACTGGCTTTTTCACAATACTGTCCTCTTTAAGGTTTATTGTAACAGTCAGTACTTCCAGTCAGCGATTCAAGCCTCTGCGAGCTCATGAACGATGAGCGGGTCCCACTGATTTTTGTGTGAGATGGGTTGGGTGACGCAGAACCTTTCAAACTGTAGATTATTGTAAATGCTGCAGTGGTGCAGAAGAATGAAACGGACTCAGGATATTTTGTCCCCAGGAGAGCGAGGGGTCTCTGGTGTCAGTGCTGACGGGGCTGCAGACGCTCAGCAGCTCCTGCTTTGGTTTGTAATATAACCAGGCCGCAGGATGCAGTGTTTGATCATCACTTTGTCTCCCTGACCACAGCTGCTGTTTGAAACTGCTCAAACAGCGGAGGGGCATCAGTTACCACCGTGCCAGAACTACTTTACAAACATCCCTTTGTTTGATTGTCGAACATCTTACAAGATGAACTCTGATAAGATTAATCAACTCTGACCACAAAAAAGCTAAAATAATCCCTGAGTTTCTTTTCCATCGACGCATGGAGTGGTGGAGACGAAACACGACAGAGAATATTGAAGTTATTTATGCACAGGGTGTGATTTTCTTTGATCGCACCTTCTGTCTGTCAGCCAACAAGACAGAAGGGGGAGAGCTGCCTGTAGAAACACAGCCAGGAGGTGGATTCCACAGTAATGCCCTTGGAAAGGTGCGAGTTGCTGCCACGAGAACAGATTAGTTGGCTTCCTGACTAAATATGCCAAAACATCAAATTTCAATCAGCTGTAACGTTAGTGGAAGATGGTTAAATATAGAGTGTGTTCATTCCTAATCTTGTTTGACCGAGACAATTTCAACTCTTTGTCTGTTGGAGCTTTCAAATACATCGTGGGGCCAATGGGAAATTTGGATGTTGTGGTTCCAGTTGTAGTTTCAGACCAAATGTCCCCTTATAAATGTAGATATGTTTTTTTCGGACTTTGAGTCATGTATAGTACACTAAATGAACTGATCAGGTCTATGAATTTTGATTTTCTTTTTTTTTCTTTTTTACTTTTTATGCAGCTGGCAAAAGCAAACAGAAGAGACACAAGTAGAATTGGAACAACACCAAAGGTCCGAGAGTTGATGAACATGGTGCTGACCTGTGTTATTATGTTCATGTTTGTACAGTTGCTCCATGAACCCTTTTTAAACACACAAGTATATATTGAAACTAGCTTTCGTAGGAAAGTATTAGATATTTGTCCACTTTTTAAAACTTTTGCATCCTGCCTGAGAAGATCATTAAACCTCAAGCCAAATCGTCTGTGCTCCCTGCCTCTGCACCAGGTCAGTGCGGAGTCCTCTGATTGGTCATCTTTTTATCATAGCCCAAGCAAAGCCCAGCTTACAGACCTGTGTCTCCTCCCCCCTCAGCTTCATTCATTATATATCACCTGCCCCCACCTGCACAGCTTCATTACTCCCTCATTTACAGCTTCTCTGGTCGGCAGTGCTTAACACTCCTCCCCATTCTGCAGTCTCAAACACAAGCATCAGCGACTCTTTGTCTGCCTCCTCGCCTTTTTTCTATCCTTTCTTTCTTTTTACGCCCCCTTCTCAGTTTTACCATCAGGTAATTTAACTCTGCTTGCAGGCAGTCATTCTCTGTGATGGTGAATGACTCTGTGCAGTTTGTTGATTGTGTTTTAGTGCTCGTCTCAGTCGTCAGTGAGCCGCAGCGGCACCAGCAGTGACCACTTCATTTATCGCTATCGTCTGGTCAGTCGTTTATACTTGCCTAAAACTTTGGTGTATGGACAAATACACGTTTGAAACTAATGATGTACTCATAAGTTTCCACTGCACTTTTATTCCATTTACACTGGACATTAAAATCCATGTTAGGTGTTCAGATTGCAATTTGCTAATTTTTGACCACATGAAACTACAAGTGTAAATGCACCAAAGGATCAGTTGTATTTTCAGTCCACACACAACAACTACATAAATAACAAACACCGTTCCAAACCAGTGAGGGTAACAGCACTAGCAGCCATTAGTCGGTAAACACACAAAGCAGTCCACTCCTCAGTCCTCACGTTATACAAGACGAAACCAATTGAAAAGCAAGTAAACACAATAGCACAGTTTCATGGATGGCTACCGTCCTCTTGTATTCCTCTGTCAGTTGTTTGTTCTTTTCGTGGATCTGTGAAAATGAGAGGCACATGTGAGCTGGAGAAAGGAATCAGATCTCAATGTGGCCAATAGAGACACATACAGTATTGACACCAGGTGTGAATGTAATCAGATTAAAAGAGATCTAGATACAATCTGATTTCAAATCCCATTGAGTTTGTGTGTTTAGTTATTCAATTGCAAACATTATCATGTTTTGGTTTGGACTATTCTGTATTTAATATTTTTAATGCTAGTCTTCTACCGATCTTTGGTTTACTTTGATCTTGCTGTTTAATGTTTCTAATTGTAATAATCCTGTCATTTTATGAGTTACACTTGGACGGAAAACCATTATTACTGTTATGATGGCAGTGCGTGTAGACTGTACACTTGCTTACTCACAGTTGAGGGATGAAATCCACTGCCTGAAGTCAGAGCTCTGTAAAAAGTACAAGCTGCTTGACAGCTTTGTCTCTGTCTCTGCTACCCGGGCATATTATAATTTGTACATGCAGTCTTCCCCTCTTGCTGTCGCAGTCACCTGATCCTCCTCCTTCCTGATGTCCCCAATGGTCATGGGTTCTGGGCCATGCACGCTCCAGTGAGAAGAGTGTTTGTGAAAGAAGAGATATAAAACTACATTGAAATTACAAATATAAAGCTGTATCTATATCAGAACTTCAAATTAATTACAGAAGAAGTGTAAAATATGGTATCTTTAATGCCACTTTGGGCTTTATGATTGTTATGCCTTCAGAGCTGAGTCTTTGTACAAACAGCCCCTGTCTCAGATGAGGAAGCAGGAGTAAACTTTATTCTAAAATCCTCCCAGGGACAAACACATTTCTCTTCCCTGCCTAATTATTCCGCTGGGTTTCAGGGGTGGCTGGACAGTGTTTTAATAAGCCAGTTCTCCAGGGATTAATTTCTCTCATGCTTTGCCTAATTAAGATATTAACAAAATGTAATAAGCCTTAGCCAGAGGATGCTTCCAAGGAGCGCATTGTTTTTAGCTCCAGCTACCACATTAAAAATGTATTTAATCTAAGTATAATGTAGTGGCTGCAGAAGATAAACACATTTACCCAGAGCTATAAAGGCGAGGGATCAATATAAGCTTTTTTTTTGTTTGGTCACTTGTTTGTAGTTTGATTGTAGTTTGGTCATTCTGGAAAGTGGAGGAGAAGAAAAGCACAAGAAAGAAGTGGAGAGTAAACTTCATTGTCAACCATCACCATTATCAAAAGGTGTGGATCCTTCTGATGAGGACAAGACTCAGGGTTTGTGGTGTTGGAGTCCATTTGGTGCAAAAGCCTCTGTAGAGTGTGTAACTATTCTTTAATGCCAAGGAAAGTCTCAAGCACTGTTTTTAACTGTATGAAGCTCAACTAATGGTCTCTTTTCCAACTAAGCTTTGAATAAACTGCAGACTGAACAAAATGCAGCATTACAAGTTCTGACTATGGCCAGAGAAAGAGAATACAGTGAGAATACACTACACTAGTTTAAAACCCCTTTTATTTGCAATTATTATCATTATATACTTTAAAATACTGCTCTTTTTTTAATTCAATCAGCGGACTGGCACCTGAATAATACAAATGCTTAAGTCTTGGTTTAGATGGTTATTTGGGCCTGGACCCATTCCGGCGTGTCCATATAGGCGATCTAGTCAATTGCCTAAAGTGACACTTTGGCAAGGTGTTTGACGCACACATGAAACTTTTGTATAGGAGAGATTTGCACTGGTATTATTTAGTTTGAGGAGCTGAAATTGGATTATTTGAAAATATGCCGCCATGACTCATGATATGGATCTGCAAAATGCCCGCATATTAAGCACACTAGTGTTGCACCAGATTCCACTAGTGATCTAGTGCACTAGCACCTTATGGCATATTAGCGTTTGTGTGTTGTTGCTGGTATGGTACGTTGCAAATAGAGGGGCGGTATTATTATTTTTCGCCTAGAGCGGCGGCCCTGGCTGGGACTGATACCTGTGTTGAAACAGGCTTTAGTCCTTCATTTCTAGAACAGCCAACCAGAAGACAGGATAGTATCAGAACATGCTGACAGTTTCAAACACTATAACGAAGAATGTCGTCAAAGAAATAGTCTGCATTAAATTTCACTCAACTTCTAATTTTATGCTTATATACTTATGATAAGCTGGCCTCTGTTTTTTTTTCGTTAATGTTTTACAGCCCCATGGACCAGGTCAAGATTAACTTTGGACCTGATGATGATGCGATGATGAGAGAGATATCGCCAAAATCTTAAGCGATTACTTGTTGGAACCTGCTCGCCACACTCTAACCAAAAGTAAGCATATGTTTCTGTGCTGTGTGTCAGGTTTTTGATACGTTAAGGCAGTGGTTGCCAAATGCTGTGCTGCGACGTATGTCAAGGTGTGCCGTGAGATTGTGAGAGAGGTTTACAATATTATCATTTCAATACTACTATACTACTACAGGGCTCCAGAGTGGGACCATTTAAATCTGTGAATTGCGACTAAAAACGTTTCCTTTGTCGCACCGTTGTGCCAAACATTTATCTGGTGTGTCTCTGTATCTGATGGAGTCATGTCGCTTCCCCATCTCATCTCCTCTGCAGAGTTTACACTCACACACAGGCCCCTGGCTGGCCCCGCCCCCACTCATTCACACACAGGAAGCAGAGATGAGAAGGTGAACAAGGCGCGAAATGTCCAACAGTGGCGACAAAAAGTGTGAATACAGAGTTTCCACTTCAGACCAACGCTGTAACATTATTAGTGCCACAGCTTCAGGATCAGAGCAGAAACAGCGGTTGGTTTGTACCACGTCAGAGTCTCTTTCTGAGTGTCCTCCCTCCACACTCCTGCTGACCTGTGCTCACTTCACATTTTAACAATAAACACAGACGCTCATCCCAAGTTATTAGCACCTGAACAGTCCTGAAGTTGATTGTGTTTGTTTGATCGCTCCACAGTTTATGAGACATGTATTCAAACACATTGAAAATGTGACGAGCGGACACACACAACATTGATTATTATGAAGGGCCTACCTTAGAGGGATAGTTCACCCAATAATGAAAATTCACTCATCTACTCACCACTATGCAATCCACCATTTACTTCAATTGTATTGGATTTGGCTGCAACGCTGTTTACCCCCGAAACTCCAAAAGAGTTTTGCGGACTCTAACAGTTCACCCGCCCCTCCATCGGCATAGCGGTGAGTAGATAATGAGTGACTTTTTAGTTTTAGGTGAACTTGCAGTTTACATCTTTCGTTCTCTGAGATTTCTTTCTTATCGAGGCAAAATTATTGTACACTGAAATGCCCTTAACTAAATCAATATTCGAACAAATCAAATGGAATCAAACCCAGCCCAAACCCAACGCATATGGAAACTGTCAAGAAAAGGTATAATAGGTATATTACTGCGATGCCAAAAGGGGCAGTGAAAAACTTTGGGTGCCCCAAAATGATGTACTGGTGCATCTAAATGAAAAAGTTAGGCGCACAAGTGCAGCCAATGATTCAAGAGCCCTGCTACAAATCGTTATGAATAACTTTTTAATTCAATAATCAATACATAGGTAAATTCTTTTCCATAAAAAATCATAAAAAATAAAACATTGCAACCCTAATTTTCGCCTTTGGCGCAGTTGAGCTGTCAGATGGTGGCAATTACTACTGTGTGACTTCGGTGTGCCTTAGGCAGAAAAGGTTTGAAAACCACTGCATTAAGGTACAGTATATAATGCACAGGCTGGTCTTCTTAAAGAGAAAAAGTTGTGTGTGTCTATCCATCAAAAAACTTATTTGAGTAAAGGAATATTCAATGTTTCCAGTTGGTTCTAGAGATGACAAAGTTCTTTGTATAAAGTGCATTTCTATATGAACAATATAGTTTTGTTCTGGTATGCAACTAATTTTTTATCTTGTTTGGGTCACCCCTAATCTGAATTTAATGGAAATAGTTTTTGTGTAATCATGCTAACTAATAAACAAACAAACACAGTCAAAGACAACAGAGGCGAATCTTTAACGATTGTGTTTGTCTTATGTTTACTCATAATATATGATTTTCAAAGTGTCCTTAATGGAAAATGGTATTATTTCCTAATTGTGGTGGGTGAGACAAACAAATAAAAAACTTTTTAAGCAAAGATGTAGACTTACGCTTCACTGTGCAACTTTCAACAGTGGCTTGATTTATTCATTGTAGATTAGAATCTTCAGTCTTCCATGCGCTGGAAACAATTAATGAACCAACATAAATAAATCAATTGGTAACATGAAAATGAATTAAGTTTGTTCAATTAAAATTAGCAAGTTATATCAACACAAGTGTGGACTTTAATTTGAAAAAACGAATTTGTTATTTTTTTGCCATTTTTTAAAAAGTTGGTAAACATTTTTCTTTTATCAGTGTGTTTATGTGAACGCTCTATAGCTTCACTGTTTCAGCACCACGGACAGCTCCGCTGGTCTTCAGAGGCTCCAAACTTTTCTTCTATTGTGTTTTCTTCATTAAAACATCCTCTCTTATGTTATAAAACGATACTGCTGGCATTTGGAGAAAAAAAGATTTCTGCCTATAGATTCATTTTTTTGTTAAACCAACAAAATAATTAATGCAAGTGACCCGAGCTGTACAACTCTGCTGAAGAAAGCGTTAATCTTCCTGCATGCAGCATGAACGTCTCATGGGGGATCGTTATTCTTTCTATGTAACAAAGCGGTGGGTCGCTCACACTGTCTATGAACGTTATAGCAACACCACTTTTAAATGACTGCAGGCATCGCAATCCAACTGTGCTTTTAACAAGGACCATAACAATGATCTTTATGTTCTGCCATCACGCTATAAAGTCTAAGAAATACCTAGGAGGCATGTGCGCCTTATTGCTGTTGTGGTCAAATTCCCTCAGTCAGGTGAAACGTGTTGAATCACCGTTTTCTGCTTAAAGCCATGTCGGCTAAATCCCAGGAAATATGTGCTAATCTAATTTGATAGCCTAAGCCATCCCCATTGCATGTAGATCTGCAGGTCGAGGTCAGTGCCGAGCTGCCAAACAAGGTAATTCCATCCCTGCGGTTATTAATTACAGCGCTCAGACAAAGGCAGGGACAGGATTATAGGGCCTGGAGTATAGGACAGAGATGCCAAATCATGTCTGTCTATAACCAAACCCTCCCTCCATCCCTGCATCCCTCCCTCACTGACTAATGGCTCATTTATCACACTGAACAAACAATAACACGTCAGTGGGGTATCACTCACAAGCAGGAGCTTCCATTCAATGCAGTTTTAAATAAAAAAAGAAACAAATACTTTTGGCGTGAGATTGTGCCAGACGCATGAACTTCTCTCATCTTTGCGTCACAACCATGACCAGATGCAGCCCTCTCAACTCACGAAACGCGCACGCACACGCACGCACATAACCCCCCTCCTCCTCCGCCATCCCCCTCTCTCTCTCTCTCTCTCTCTCTCTCTCTCTCTCTCTCTCTCTCTCTCTCTCTCTCTCTCTCTCTCTCTCCCTCTCCTGCTATTTGAATCGAGAGCCTGCAGAGCGCTCTTTTGTTCAGTAGCGCTCAGCTGCTGGAGAGGTGAGCACCACTCCGGCGGCCTCTCCTCCACTTCATCGCGGCTGCAGCCTCGGCTCCGAGACAGAGAGACAGAGAGAGACCCACTGTCTCTGAACACGACCCAGTCCTTCACACGTCGGCCTGCCCCCTCTCCGCTGCGTTTTTCTTCACGCACACTCGCGGAGCTGCTTTTTACGCGTGGTTGGATGGTTTTCGGTTCCCCCGTCTGCGGCGCTGTACACCACCTGCACCGCTCCTGGCTCAGGCTGCAGCATCGCTCCACATTCCTGTGAACCGGACCTCACTCAGTCCGAAAGGTGAAGGCGAGTTGTTTGCACGTGTTTTCTTTTGGCATTCCTCTGCGGGAAAAGCCTTTTTAAAGTCAAATAGTTGTTATTTTTACCCCCAAACACGTGGAAAAAGGTGTTTGACAGATTTTGTTGGCTACGGTCAGTGATAATTTGGGGATGAGGATGTCAGCATTGTTCTAATGAAAGAGATATGTGGCTTTGATTTGAACATTATTCATTGATTAAAAGCCTTTAGACTGATCTGATTAATGCTTATGTGGCAGATTTTAATGTGTCAGATATTTATTTCAGTTTTATAAAATACTTTTTAAAATTGTCATATTTTCTTTTTCGATCCTTGTCACTAAGTCCACGCTACAACCTGGAAATGAGGTTATTTTTATTTTAGAAATCTTGACCGGTTTTACCATACTGTGGTGATTTTTTATCATTTTTCTGCCGTATAGTCCATCTCTGCTGTAATACATGTAGCACAGAATATTTCCTCCTTTGTTTTATCCATGAGAAGCTATTTACAGTAGCACTACCACAAATGTCTTCATGTCAACCTTATTTAAAGAAATACAGTAAGTTACTGTAAATTGCATTTTGCATCATGCATTATTCTCATAATGCCATTCAAGATAAGATGAAACTTTATTGATCCACACAATGGGGAAAATTCAGTTGTTACAGCAGCAGGCACGTCAGAATGAGGTAGACAAGCGAATAAAAAATATAAAAGGCAATAGAATAAAAAAAAAAATTAAATAAAAGTTTGAGTATGTACATTATATTCACTTTGCATGGTTTGTATGAAATGTTATAAGGAAAGTGCAGTGGCACAGGATGATTGTACATTGCGGTATCTAACCGTATTTGAGGTATTTAAATGTATATATACTGCACAGGTTAACAGTGTATCCGGTCTGTCCACCTCTGGCCACTGCTCTTGCCCCTGTAAGGCTGCAGGTGAGGCAGATATAGGGAGAGAGGGAGTTTGGTGAAAGCCAATAGGCAGCGGCGCCCCCGGCTGTCAGCGCTGTCAGCAAACCAAAGCGGGGAGACCCGAGACATTATCTGTGGATGGCACTCACACACGCTATTGTTTCTGGTGGAGGGTGAACTTTGCTGTTACAAGGCAGCACCTCAAGTCTACAAGCTGATCAAAAGTGAAGCAGGTCCGTGCACTGTGGCGGGCTGCCACAGTCATTTACTGCAACATGGCTGCTATATACCTTTCAGTGCAGGATGTTGTTGGCAGTGGAAGAAAATGAAAGTAAAACAAAATTGGGCTTATTTTGTCTTCATTGTGGGTGTATGGCTGTGTGTCAGGTGGAGAATGGCAGCGGGAGTGGGAGCAGAGTTGCTCATGACCCCTTGGGAAATTAAGCAGAGATTCAACCAAGCAGTTTGTGAAACGGTTACTTGTCTCTCTCTCTCTCCTGCTCTGGCTCTGTTAGCCTCTTAGTCTGTCGTTATTTTCAGCGTGTCTCTCTTGTTTGCACACACAAAGGCACAACACACAGTCACTCAGACAGTTTACCTTCAGTGTCCACAAGCAGTCCCTGGCAGCATTGACTCTGCACTTCTTTTCATTGATATTGTGTCCATCCCTAATGCCCGTCGTCACACATGTGTGCTTCTGTATTTGGCCTTAACACTGGCAAACTGATTCTTTCTGTCCTGGGTCATAGTTGGTACTTGCAGACAGGCTGGCTGATTAATGCATGGATGGAGCTACTGTTTCCCAGCTGATGTAGAAGAGTCTCCCAGCTTAATATTCATTCTCTGCCTGACCTAAGATCAAATGTTCACTTCTCATTGGGTGAGCAGCTGTGTGCTTGCCATTTTGTACATGATACATGTTGGCTCCTGTGTGTGTCTGTTGGCTGCTTGTGCTGCCCGCTCCTGAACTGTGTCGGTGAAGTATCGTCATCCTCAGCTCCAGCTGCACTAATAGGACCTGGCTCCACATTAAACTGCTCTTTTAGTCCTTCTGCTGCCTTTCACTTCTTCTTTCCGCCTCTTGCGCTGTCTTGCATATTGTATCAGGTGTCTGTTTTTGTCTCCCGGTCCTCCTCTTGTCGCCTCGCTCTGTTTGGACTCCTTCCCTCTTGCACCGGATCACTGGCTCCACTGTTAACGGCATTGTTCTCAGAAGAAGTGTTTCCTTCTCTGGCATTGCCAGTTCACTGCCCACGTTTTTTCCCATTTTCTGTCTGATGAGGCATTACAGTAGATGAACAATATTCCTTTAGAGAGAGGTCTATCACGTCTTAGTGGCTCCACTCCAATTGTGGTCAGGAGCAAAACGCAGCTCAAAAATGTTGTCATCACACCTCAGGAGTATTGGAGAAAATGAAAGAAAGCAGAGGGGCGAGAGAGAGAGAGAGAGGGTGTGAAGGTGCTAACAGACTGGGAGAATTTTCACAGCATTATCTGCTCTTTGCATGAGGATGTCTTGTCACATATTTCAATAATGTGTCTTTTCTGCCTGGCTGCGCTCAGCTTAGCGCAGACACTTGTAGCCGAGGATGTGAATGGGCGAGAATTCAATTTTGCACTTGAGTAGTGTCCAAGCAAGTGAATGGGGAATTTTTTTACAGAGATTTTGCAAATGTCGAACATTAATATTCCTACATTGAACCCTTCTGCCATGCTTAAAACAAACAAAGCAGCCCTTGGCACTGGATGAAACGAGGCAGATCAGCAAAGCGACTGCACAGAGGATCTCTGAGCTTAAGTTTGGCTGTTTGACTGTTGAAGGCCTCCAGCTATAGTTGGAAGAAAAGTTGGCTGATAATTTTACAGTAGAAAAAAAAAAATTCAATATTATGTTTTTATGTTATTGCTGAAGGTTGAAAGCTATTGGCTGACTGCATATGTTTTGCACGTGGCTATATGGTGTTTGGCAGTGGTGTGAGAAGGGGTGGGAGGGATGCTGTCGGTCTCCTGCAGAGAGAGACTAATTTACAGACTTAGAAACCCTGATCCAATTAAGCAGTGGAAAGCCTCACAGCAGCCTATACACATATTCAATTCTGTTTGTGTAAATGATGGAGGACAGTGTGCCTTCTCTTGTCAGATTAACGTCACTTTGTGTGTGGCAGTGGAGCACCTATGCTCGCCCATATGACCATAAATCATAATTTAGGCTGTGATCCATTTGGCACCTCCATTCCCTCCGTCGCAGGGTCGTTTCATCGGCTTAATGAAGGCTGTACCTCTGCTCGCTGGCGGACGTCAATCCACTTGATTGACAGCCCTGCATCCTTTCAATCCCCCAACTTGACACCACGGAGCAGATGGAGTCGAGCCTAAGTGGGCCGTTGTTAGCTTCGCCTCGGCTAGTAATATAATAGTTTGGCATTGGCCGCTATTGAGCTCGCCACCGCAACAGAGAGCCAAGCAAATGAGCAGCACGGTTGGGCCAACGTGGTCAGTGGCAGAGCAAACAAAGCCTAGAGGTACAGAGCCAGAAAAAAAGGTAGTTTACACACAATCCCTCCAGACGCAGCTCATGAATATTCATCAAAGACCCCCGTCCCCCTCCTCTTCACCCAGTCCCCTTCGTCCTCCAACCCTGCGCTGCACCCCTCTCCCACCAAATGTATTATTCAAAGAAAGCATTTTCCCTATTAAATACTATAAATAATTAATGACATCTGGTAACAGTTTTTGTCAGCTGAATTAATGACAGGGGCACAGTCAAGTGTCTTCCAGTGATTGTAGGAGGGGGTGTCGGAGGGTGAATTTCCTCACGGCTACCTCTCCTCTCCTGGCCTTTTCTTTGTCTCAGCACCAGTTGAGTGCGATGCCTCCTTTGTTGAAGTCAGGTAGCGTGTCAGTACATGTGAATGAGATTGTGGCTTTATTACTCACTCGCTAAAACACCCCGGAGGGGAAAGCAAATACTAGATAGCTGTTTATTTTGCTATTATGCCAGTGTTGTCCTGTGTGAGTTAATCCTCAGGAAAAGAAAAGCTCCCTGTGGGCTCTTTATGTGGTTTCAGCACCGGACAGCTCCTGAAGCGTCGTCTGTTTTGTCTACCTCGTCGTTTTTCTTTCCTGGTTAACAAAAACTCGACAGTCCCATCTTCGCCAGACAAAGTGAATGACTACGAGGTGCATCACTGAAGGATACTAAGTAATGTTGGCATCAGCGCTGTACAGGATGCATGTGTCAGACTCTGATGAGCTGGTAAACAGAGACTCAAGAGGCCTACAGATGGCCATTGTGTTCCACTCTTGTGTGCTGCCATTCCCAAAGGAGAAGTGAATTTTGTCCCTTGTGTGCAAGTGTTGGATTTTAATTTGTAAAGGTAGAGGAGCCCCCCGGATCTGATTGTGTATTTCCAGTCAGGAAGGTTGTGAATATAGCTCGAGAAAAGCGAGACACAAGTGGGTGGAAGAAGGGAAACATAAACCATCGTTAGAGAGACAGATTTCTGTCTGTCTTCCTCTACCTCACCCTGTCTGTGGTCCACACAGCGGGGAAATTTATGAAGCCGGTCACCAGTGTGATGCTTATAAAGCTGTCCTTGCTAATCAGAGATGCATCTCTGGGGTTGCTCAGACAACTCAAAGGGATTCATGGGAGAGAAGAGGAAAGTAGTATAATTAATTTTATTCAGATCCTTTGCGCCAAAGTTGGGCTGATCCATGCTTGCTGACTTCCTGACTTTTATCCTCCTCGTTAGCTTTGTTGGCTTGTGCGTGACAGTATTTGACTGTCATTATGTGCACAGTGCCTTAGTCTATAGTTTCTGTAAAATATTTCAGCGTCAAAAGGTTTGTTGTTAGTGTATTTTGTCGTTTTGAGAAAAAAACCCAGCTCTGCTTTTTATTCCATACACCAACCAGAAAAAACAGGTTCCTCTAATCCTCCTGTCTGGCTCCCTGTGGGCGCTGAACTATAATTCATATTTTTTTTTAATGCTTTTTTTGTTATGCTAATATGGAAATACTTCCCTTTTGATATTTTCCCGCATCACTCAGTTTTTTTTAATCATGCAGCTTTATACAAAGTAAGACAGACGCATACCTACAGACAGAGACAATCAAACACAATGACACTGCTAACTTGTGCTCATTTACCAACTTAGTTTAGCTTAGCATACTTGGCGCTAAACACAAAGTACAGCTGAGGCTAATGCAAATGTTATTTTGCTTGTGTTTGGTCACAAAGTTGTGGACATAATGTAATGTTGACCTGCTGGTGGTGAAAGTCAAGGGGTCCCCAAAGTTACTTGTATCAATCCTGAGGGGAACAATAATGTGTGTTTCAACTTTCATTACAATCCATACAACAGTTGTCAAGACATCTTACACAAAACCACAGATTTCAGTCGTGAGGGTCTGTGCACTGTGAAATTGAATTCTGTGGTAATCTTTGTTGTAGATAATTTGTTATGAGTGCAAAAACCCAATTGAAGCTCGCATTATCAATCCAATACTTACTAGTAAAAAATAAAAAAGGCCCAACTCTTGGTGTTTGAGTTAAGCGAAGGTGTCCTCACAGTTAGGCTTCCTCCACTCGTCTCTATGGAACTTCGTACAAAATTTCACATGGCTGTAGCACAGAATCTCACAAATGCTTTTGTTTGTGTCTTGACCAAAGTGATGGATCGACTGAACGTCATCACCATCAATAGAGTCATTAACTTGTCTAAGAGCAACAAAGTATGGCATTCACCGGCAGCCATTCAAAAGGCTGTCAGCAAAGATTCAGACAAATGAGAGATGGATAAAGACACAGACAGACAGAGAGAGAAACAGAAGAGTGACAGAGTGATATCTAACAATCCATCCAACTTATCATTGCTATAATTGCTCAGTGTGTCTAATATCACACCCTCAGGCTCTTTACAATGAGCAGAAGTAAAATTATAGTATCTTATCCTATTAGAATTTGATTCCTTGATTTCACCTCAGCTCCCCTGCAGCACCTCAGGATGTAGAATAAAAAGTGGAGACACTATCAAATTGATTAAATGTGGAATTTCTAAGCATCACAGTCCTGCCAGTGCTGTCTCAGGTTGGTGGATGAGGGGTGGGGGGGCTAGCAGATGTGTTTGTGTGAGCAGGTCATAGCTTGAAAGTTTTGTTTCAGGCCTTTGTTTAATGTGGGATTTAACCAACATTTTGGGGAGGGAGTGCATTTAGCGTTTCTTAAATTGTTCAAAGGAAAACTTTTCCAAATCAGGTGAAAAACAAATCATTAACCTTGGTGGTCAAAAGTACAACAGAATACAGAGGTTACTTTCTTTGGTTGCAGATTTTGTTATGCACTAGGCTGTTAAACAATTAGCCTTTTGTGGCTTCCTGCTGCTGAAGCTCTGCACACAAATCCCTCTGTGGTGGTTTGAGTAGCTTTTAATTTCCGTTCTGCTAAATTCAAAAATCAACTCTTAGGGTGGTTAACAGTTCAGTGTTTGTAAATAACTGTCATACTGCAGAATTAATGTAGATGAAAATAGAGCATGGGAAATGCAGAAAAATGGGGAGATGTTGCTGCAGTCAAACAAATATTAGTCGGGCAAAGAATCATTTATATGAGAGAGTTCTTGCTCAAACATCCCTTGTTTTCCCTTGACCCTTTCAACTACTAAATTGAGAAATCTCTCTCTCTCTGTCCTTTGATTTTCTCAACACCGCCTATGCAGGTGTATAACTCGAGGAAGTGCAGTATCAGTCAAGGATTTCTGAATCTCTTTCGAGAAAATCTAAATGGTACAGACGTCAAAATATTCTATATCAGAACAAAGCAACCAACCAACAGTCAGAGCTGTGTCTCAATCCAGGGGCGGCATCCTTCAGAGGCTGCTTTTGAAGGATTGCACCACAGCGGGGTAACCTCCTTTTATTTCCAAGAAATGAAGGTTCCAGCTGGTGGATTCTTTTCGCCCCAACCTATCCCAGGTCCTGTGCTTAAGTATCATGCTTCAATTTGAACTGAACAGCTAATGGCACACACATTAAAAAAACACCAAAGCCCGTTAGAACTTTCTCATTGTTTCTTACTTCCGCTCTGTTGCTCGACTGTCTCATTATGATTTGGCCTTCACGGTCAACCCAGCCCACGAAGACTACCTCCTTCTCCTCCGAAGGATGCAGCCACTGAATTCAGACGCAGCTACAGTGATATGTTATATATTTATTCTGTCTTTGATTAGGACAGAAGAATTTTGCTCTGTGACATCATAAAGGATCACAATGTCACCTGAAGTGGACATTCTTCATCTGTTCTCAAGAAAGCTGACATGAGTGGAGAGGTGGAGCTCCATTACAAGGGCAGTGCGGCAGCAGGACAATTTACATCGTGCCTGTATTCCAGGGTTTTTATGAGAGGCATAACTGAAATGTGACGGCAATTTCTACGCCATCATCACCCATATTTTGGCCGGGAGTGGCCATTTTCTGCTGTAAAAAAAACAACTAACCACACACACTGCAGCCCAGAAATAACACAGGCCAAGGAATCAGGCACAACCAACAGGAAGATTTGGAACAGGACTGCAGTGTTCACGATCAACCACGATGAAATACTGTACGTCCCCCTGTGTCCTTTCTCTGTCAACCTCCTGTTTTCGCCCCTCAGCTGTAATTAAAGAGATTGTCCGTCTGTCCTGATAATTGCCCTTTGTGCAGAAGGGCTGGAGCCCTCCGGTTTACTCTTTGATAAATTTGGCAACTGCTCCCAGGACTGTTGCTAGGGCACCTCCACTGACTGAGCAAGCCTGTGACTTGGCATGTATGTGCTTCTCGGCGTGCGCATGTGTGATAGAGCGGTTTGTCCAAGAGTGTTGCTGTTCCCAGGAGTCCAGCTCTGTGCTCAGATTGATTGGGGACTGCTGTCGGTGATGGATCTATCTCTGCCCCGGACTGGTGGCTGAGCTGTTGATCACTGACCACTGTCTGTCACTGTGTAGGGGTTACTCCAGCTGCACTGAGGACTGTGCTTTACTGTGAATGTGTCTGTGCATTCGTGAATAAATAATTGTTTTACTCCGACTCTTCTTATCTCTGTTTACTTGCGCCGTCCAGCCGTCACATTAGTGCTCGTGGGCCTAGCAGAGAGCGGTAGAGAAAACAGAGCAGCGTGTTTGTTGAAGGCATAATTGTAGTAAAATGACTCTCGTCGCTGATGTCCTTTTCTTTGCATTAATCTAAGTGGGGACGTGTGTTCTCATAATGCATGACTGCCCACTTGCTTGCTGATTTTGTCGTGCACATGCTCCCAAGAAAAAGGAAAAAAAAACACAAACTCCAAACACAGAAAAGCAGAAGGATTTCCGAAAGCAGTCAGGGCAGCAGGCACCTCAGGCGTTTGAGGACGAGGCCTAATTGGGCCTCATCTTAGTGTGACCTTCATTGTTTTGACAGAGGGGGGATCAGAGGGAGACACTCCAGAGCTGAGGTTATCCCATCTCTTCGTCCCTCTTCTCCTCTTCACGTCAAACCCCTTGGCTCAGCAGTGGAGAAAGAATGTTCGGGCGGCCATTAGCTGCCTCCCTGAGCTTTTCCAAAAGGGTCAAAGCTGTCTGAAGCTGTGGAGTGGATGTTTTAGCACTCACCTCAGTGTGTTTGTGTTGGTCTGTGTGTATCTTGTGTTTGTCTTGGCTGTGGCAGCCCAAGATGCGCAGGCCGAGAACGGTCCAAATAGCGAGTCAGCTCTCCAGTGCGTGATGTGATTTACTGCTGAGCCATTAGCAGTCAAGCTGTGTGGGCTTCAGGTGTTCTCGGAGGGAGAGGAGAAAGAAATACTCCCCGACGCAACGCACACAGATTTTAAAAGTTCCCCTGTGATTTATTAGGAAAACATTTTCCCCCGGTCCAACCACCTTCACTTCGCCACCATACAAGCTACAGATGCATTGAGTTTGCACGCACTCATACGCTCAGTGCTGAGGTAGCAGGAGAGCAATTTGGAGTGGATTTAAAGAGGCCAGTGGAGAATCACACTGAATCAATCCTGAAGATTCTCGTTACTGAACTGTGTGTGCAGGAGGATGTACTTGTGTGGGGTGTTGTGGTGCTACAGACATCACGCTCTCTTCGCCTGGTTCCTCCTTCCATGCGTCTCTGAATGCAACTCATCAACGTCACATTTGACCTCTCGCATTTTTGGGCCAAATCCACAATCATGCTTCTTGATTGCGCTGTTCGTCGTTAATCAGGATCTGAGACAGGACAGCAACAGACAGACGCCAGCGCATCCGCCCACACCGCAGCAATCACAGCAACATTTCTTATCTATCACTAACGGCTTTGATTGGCTACTGTTCCCCTGCAACCACACTACTGTTGCTGCTGCTGCTGCCACGGATGAAGCTGTTCAGGATTAAAAGGATGAAATTAGCATTATAAACAAATTCTCAAGATTGCTATTTGAATGGAAGTGCCATTTATAAATGGCTGTAGGAAGTGGTGTGTTTTTTCTTTCTCTTTCAGATGGATCTTGCTCTTGATCACTCAGTGTTATGTGTCCCCTGACCTGGCTGGTTTTATTTCGGGGCTGAGCTTTGTTTAAACTGCCCACCCGTGAGCCATCGAGCAGCGGTATATGGCCAAGTGGCTAATGCTTTTTTCCCTGCCCGAACCTCAGGCAGCTAATCTTGTCACGGCGACGGATCTGACCAGTGGCTTTCCGGGCCTCCTGTGGCATCTGCTCTTTGCATCGGCCACCAGATAAATGAGGTGTTTGCTTTTCTCTGGCAGAGCGGTAGATTTCAGAAGGTCAGAGAAGGTGGCGTCACGAGGGAAGTGAGCTCCGCTGGTGCAGCTCATCACTCACTTCTTTAAAAAGGAATAGTGGTTCTGAATCTGGTGGCCCATTAACCACAAATCGTGTATGCTTTAGGTTACTGCCATCCATTAGCAACCTGTTCCAATGCTGTACAGTCACACAGGTTGAAAAAATGTTTCTGCAGTTTTTACATCTTTGCACATTTATGGGAAGTCCAACATTTCAGATTTGTATCTGCTACTTTACAAAGGTTTCGAATCCGAAACCAAACAAACATCACTGTCTTTGCAAATCTCATCGTTGGATGATCCGTCTTTCAGGCGTGATTTTCAGATTTCAATCCTTTTTAGCTGCCATTTCCCAAGGTTTTGTTGCAACATCTTATTTGGCCTAAATGCTAAGTAGAGTTCTCAAGACTCGCTGCTGCCATTAATAAATCAACTAAATGTTCACTGTGATTAGATACAAGCGTGTGAAACAGAATTAGATTTTCCACTGACATGAATTAGAAATGGGGCCTCCTAGAACGTTGGGAAATACTAAGATATTCCCATTTTTTCGCCGTTTGGATGGTTAAGTCTTTCAACTAGATTTAAGGATCTCAATGTTTTTTGGATTGATTGCGGTGAAATGCGGTTATTTAATAGGGGCCATGCACAACACAACTGTTGAGGCAGAGATCGCTATGTAGCTTATTTGCATCTGCGGTCCCTGGGCAGGAAAACCTAAAAGCCAATACCAAGCACTGCCAACAGAGCCACTAGCATGGCTGGGGCGTATTGTGTTTTTTCAAACATGGCTAATGAAGGGAAATTCATGGTCCGACAAACCGTAATCATAGTGGAATACATTGTGTGTTTATTGTAAGGAAGCAGGATGTCAGTTTGGATGCACAATGTGACATTTGAAAGCTGTGCAATGGATTTGATGTAGTTAGTCTTTGCAGATATACAGTGTAATCCACAGATTGGGGATTTTCTTGTTGTAATTAACTGTGGGGTTGAGACTTGCACAGAAGTCCTCAGAATGAAAACATTTAAGAATCTGTCATTTCTTTCCTTTTTGAGTATTTTTGCGGACTTGTCTGCATGGCGGTGCCGTGGTTAGTTGTGTTGCCTCACAGCAAGTAGTTTTTTTTTTCAGTTCCTTTCTTTGTGGAGTTTACATTTTGTTGTTGTTTTTTCTGGCTTCCTCGCACAGTCCAAGGACATGAAGGATTGGGGTTAGGAGAGTTGTGAATGTGAGAGTGAATGGTTGCTTGTCTTTGTATGCTGGCACTGTGATTCACCGGCAGCCAGTCCAGAGTGAACCCCGTCTCTCGCTCGATGTCAGCTGGGATATGCTCCAGCCGCCTCCACAGCCCTGAAAGGATAAACGGTACAGAGGCAATAGAGAAACGACAGGGTATGACATGCAACTATGGTCTCCTGCTGGACTCAAACTACCAGATTTATTAATCTATTATACAAAACAACAAAAACCTTTGGGGTGAGAAGATTTTTGTTTTCTTTCGATGGGTCACCCTTGAGTGAAACTATAATTGAATACAATCTGTGCCAACATCCTCAGTCAGCAACTCTCCCTCCGTGTACCGATGTTTAATATTCTTTAACCTGTGCGTGCTACGCCAACCTTCCACTCAGCTACTTTCCCACCGCTCCTCACTCACCTCCCCTCTTCCGTTTCTTTCAATTAAACCTTCCGGCTGATAATTTACTTAACAAATTTCCCTCCCGGCGCCGCCCGCCCCCCCGTCTCGTGCCTCCGCTCAGCCACTGCGAGGTATTGAATTAGTGCCAGGTGTTTGTTTTTCCTCTCTCAGTAAACATTGTTTGATGAGTTAAATTAGCTTTGCAGACGCCTCCTCCTTCAGAGAGAGGAGACGTGGCGTGGGAACAACAGTGTAACTGAAGGGCTCTGGTACAAATAACTGAGTAAATAAATAAATAAATAAACAACGACACACTGCTTGAGCACCAAGGCTTCGGATTCGTTCTCGGAGTTCACGGCCAGGCTCTCAGCTTTGATTAGCTTTTTAATGTGGAAAATAACAAAGCCCACTTAGTCTTTTGGAGTCAACATGCTTCAGTGCCCTTTGTGACTTTCCTCATTCTGTGGCCTGTCTGGAGCTGTCTTTTCTTTTTTCTTCCTCAGGTAACGTTTAAATCCCCCAGCGTCTGGATGTAGCCAGTGATCTGCAGCTAGCTTCCACTGTGACTCATTATCTTGCAGCAGTCCGGGCTCTCGTGTTCGTTGTAATTAATTATACAATCCCTACATAAATATTGAGCGTGTAAGGAGCTCATACCATTTACATGGCGACTGTGCGCTTCTTATCTTCTGACTCACTGCTTCTTGTTTCTTTGTTTGAGCCTCTCTCACACCCAGAGGGAGTCATTTCACACAAAGCTGTGGCATAATATTAACAAGATATTGCACACGAAAGCTTTTATTTCTTACAAACATCTAATACATATATGTAAGACAAAAAAAGGAAGTTGTGTCAGGAAAATATCAATAAAGTATCAAACATCTCTGTCTCCTTCCCGTGCTTTTCAAAAAGATCTAAAAGTCTTTTTCACCTCTTTCCACCGTCTGTGTCTGACAGAAGAGTTTAGTTTTTTGCCCCACACAGCAGCAACAGTGATAGCAGGTATTCATCTGTGGTCTTGTAGCTGTCAGAGTGGATGAGGGGGAACATATTTTTGAGGTAGAAAAATGTCCAGTTCATATCTGGACTATCGTTTTAATATTCTGAAATGAAATTTTAAAGATAAAAAGATGTTGCCTGACAAGTTGTATCGAGGGAGTTTGGTAAAAGTTAAATGAAATTAAATCCAGAGAGAGAGAGAGAGAGAGAGCGGTGTGCCGGTCCGGGCAGCAGTCCAAATTCACTTTATGTGTATTATATTAAAGGTTAAATGAATAAGTTCAACTTTTTGAGAAATGAACTTTCTTGTTAAGAGTTAGGGAATGACAAGAGGGTCAATCCTGCTGTCTGTCGGCTAAATATGAAGCTACGAGCAGCAGCTGGTCAACTCCAGCTCCTCTTAAGGCTCCATTTCCCCAGTCGTGAAATCACTGTTCCAACTTCAGTGCGTTTGTGTGCTTTGAAGTCGGAAAGTGGAAAAAAACACTGTAAATAAAATGAGTTGGATTTATGTGTTAAGAACATTTAGACAACACTTTGACCCCTTCCCAGTATTTGCATGACAATGCAGAGCAAAGAAACAGGATCAGGTGCGACAGGCATGTAAATCATTTAAAACATATCTACGTTAATCATAAAAATGTCTTTTCTGGCTAAGAAGTCTTGTGTTTGGAGCTTGTGAGAGATGGACATGCAGTTTTCAAGTGAAAAAATGTGACAATTTCACATTAAAAGCTACAATTTGAAGCTGATTGTAAAATTACGTTAGTTTGATTATAATTGACGATGTCAGCAACTTGGCAACTCACTTCCCCAAATCTTTGCCGACTCTACGCCGACTTTCCGAGTTGTTGTTTTGACGAGATGCCATGAATTTTTTGATTATTCTGAATGATGATCAGACTAATGTTGTGGATATATATACGTAATACTGAACATGTCAAGACTGCAGGTAAACATGAAGAAGTTTTGGTTCACATCAACCAATCAGGAGGAAAGATCTGCTCTGTGCCACTGAAGTTGCTGAGAGTTTACACAGTTTAATGGACAGACTTTGGAGTTGAATCCACTTCTCATCTATTTCTTAGCATGAAAGCAATTACTCCTTCATTGTGTTGCACGGTCCTGTCTATACAGCACTTCCTTAATTTCCACTCCTGTCTCTCACATTATAACACTGTGTCATTGCTCTGTCTCTTCCTCTGTCAATGTTATGATGTGTTGTGAACACTGATCCAGACACTTGAACTGCTATCAGAGACACATTATTCACACCCCATGGCTGGAGAATATGCCCCTTTTCTCATAATGCAATGCATTGCTTCTCCAATGGATTATCCAGTGTCTGTTAGCTCCCTCTTTGACTGCAGCATGAAGTCCCCCTCCAGTGAAAATCAAGTGTTAATGGATATTTCCATCTTTTTTTCCACCAACACTGCAGTTAACAAATGCGGAAAAAGAAAACGTATTCAGAATGCTAGGGTTTGTGATGTAATAAACTTAAGCAACCAATCCTTTCAACTTGTGGGTGTGGCTTAGTAGCTAGAGAGGGCTTCTACTAGAGTGCGGCTCTGGCTGCAATTTTCTGTCCGAACCCGAAAAAAAACTACCCTTGCCAAACCCGGCAGGCATTCTGTTTTTTGCGTCCGAACCCTGAGTCGGTTTTCCCTGATTGCAGTGTAAATAATCAAATCGATAGCCCTGCCAATGTGACCCAACCTGACTGGTTTGGTCCCGTCAGGGTCTTGACAGGGTCCTGACAGGCTTTGGTTCAAGTATCCACTCTCTAACTCCTACACTCTGAGATAGCTGTGAGTGATGGGTGGGGCCATATCAGCATAATCATAGATCCCAGTCACAAATAAGGAAGGAAGCTGTTAAAGTTACATTTAAGCTGTTTTAAGGTCCTGAGGGAAAACATTTTAGGAAAAAACTTTTAAATATGGATTATTAAAGAACAAAGAAGAGTTTAAAGTGCTGTAATGAGCTACTGGAAAGAGACTGTAACCTCCAGCCACTCTTAGTAACCCAGACCAAACTGTGAGTCAGCACCGTCAGAGCAGGGAAAGTAACCTCTATAAACAGATTGTGAATATACAGAGTGTATATAGAGGGGGACACGTTTTTGGAGCTAGAAGCCTTCTGGTTTCTGTTTGTAGTTTGACCAATCAGGGTTGAGCAGTCCATGGCTGCCCGCAGGTACACGTGGAGTGAAAAAGAGGTGAAACGCATCGGCTCTCTGAGTTTTAATTTATCTGCATTCATATGCAGATAGCTGTTGATAAAGATTAGCCAAAATGTCTTCTGGTCCTAAAACACCTCCAAAAAGTACAATTGTTTGTGTTTTGTGTGGAGAGACCTTCGACCTGTTTGAAAAAAGAAACTAGTTGGACTGTAAGCAGTGAAAGGACAACAGAAGATTGAGTCTTGGTTTGGATATCTGCCGTCTACCCCAGAAACCCCAAAATATTGGTCCTTCCCTGCGGACGCATATGTTTTGTCAGACGAGAGAACAATTTTCAGGAGTCTTGCATCTTGGTCTGTTTACCCAAAAGGTTTCGTCAGTTGTATTCGGTGATTATGTAGTGATTTGTAGATATTCCATCCTCATATTTAACTGCAAATCTTCATAGATATTTTTCGGGGGGAATTAATTGAACATGTGTGAAGCAGCCATTAAAATCCAATGTGTCCCTGGGCTCGCAGCACTGCGTCTGGGGAAAGGTTGGGAATGGAGGGATGAACGGCAGACGTTACTTGAACAGTTGGCTGCACCGACAGGGCAGCATTCATCAGGCAAGTTACCACATACGAGCCCCAAGGAGGGGGGGGGGGGGCTAATAGGCTGCATTAATAAACACATTCACATAGTACACCAATATCATCATCAGTGCATGTGAGATATGAAAAGCAGATTTTTTTTTTTTCTTTCATGGAGATAATTATGGACCATGTCTCTGCAATTTGCCTCAGTGGCTGTAGTGGGACCCATTACTCGATGTAAGACTCCTCCATCGCACATCATGACTGTGAATTCCCTCTACAGTGGTAATGCGCGAGGGCAGCTGAGAACCTGTGGCTGTGTGTGGTAGCGATGAGATGTGTAATTAGCCAATGCCGCTTGACAAACTGCTGCCGGTGCATGAGACATGAGGGGTAGAGGGTAGAGAATCGGAGAGGACAGAGGTTACTGTAGGCTATAAAATCCAAGGTCGATCCATTTTTTTTTTTTTTATGCAATCGTATTTCAGTGTTTTATCTGTATCTCAATACCAGACCCATATCTGAACTCCCCTCGATTTAGACACTTTCCATTTGGGTGTTCCAGAGTGGTTTGAGGACCGTCGCAGTATTCAGGACAAATGGTTGAACAGGGAACAAGGCTAAAGTATGAATCAGCTGGTTGGTTTGCACCACCGAGCGTCCAGGTGGAAGAGGTGGAGGTTAACGTCACCGATCAACGTAATTAATTGCTCCAATTTAGTCATTAGGTGTTGAGTTGGAACCGAGAGCGGAGACCTGCGGTGTCGCAAAGAGAGTCGCAAAGAGAAAGAGATGGAAAGAGAGAGGGAGTGAGGAGGGAGGGTAGAGAAGTATTGACCGTGTCCTTTTTTCAAGCGGGAAATAAAACTAACGAATATTAACGAATAATGAATCAGATTTAATTACACTCACAGAAATCGGTTATGTTATTGTATAAAAGTCATATTCTTTCTGCCTGTGGTATAAAGTGTGTGTGGGTGGGTGGGGGGGCGATCATTGAGGGTATTTCTGAAAGGGCCCCTGGAGCGAGACCTTCACTGGGTCTACTGCTGCCGAGACACTCGTCAGTTCTCCCACAGAGAGGGAGGGACGGCAGGGAAATGGATGTAGTGAGAGAAAAAAGAAAGGTAGAGTAGAGAGAGAGAGAAATATAGCTGAAAGAAATAATCAAGGTAAAAAAGAAAAAACTTTAAAAAAAATAGAACCACAAAAACGAACAAGATATAGTAGTAATATAATGTCAAATTTGAAGTTGATGTAACTTTGAATAACCTTGAGAGGTCCAGTTTCCGATAAGTGTAATGCCTGCTGAAATATCAGAGGATGTCAAATAAAAATGTATTTTTTTATTAGAATAAGGAAAGCTTGTTCTGTCTCAAAAACATTTACACACATCTACATTTCAAGTGGTCGCTTGTCGTCATGTGATTAATGACTATCACTGGGTGATATGTCATCGTATTGTTCACATGGATTGTAAGACAGACAATGGGTTTGACTTTGACACTGGAGACTTTCCATCTAATCTAGTTGACCTTTGATAATGTAGGTTTCAAATGAATGAATCCTTTGCTTGAAGCTAATTGTCTTAATCCACGTTGAAAAATCCACAGGGCCACTGGGTAGAGTTTAACTGTTAACTTCACACAAAAAAATAACTGCCAAATAAAAATGATCCATTTCCAAATATGTCAAAACTACAACAGCACTCAGTAGAGCACATACCGCCGCCAAGGCCCAACATTCCCCTATAATTCAATCAAGCTGCAGCAAATTGCACACACTCAAATGTCTTCTTGATCAGTTAAATATTTCTTGGGAAATTGGTAAAAATTTGCAACTTTCAAAGTTAAAGAAATGTTAAAAAACATCTGCTTCTGCAACCAAATTTAATCGGTTCTTTCTGATCTATATCACATCCTGCAACCAAGTTTTGCGGTAATGCGTCTGGCAGTTTTTGTGTATTGCAGTTTATATAATGCAGCTAACTTGGTTCTTTTACAAGGCCCAGACTTATAATCTTCATAGGCAAAGTGTTTCATAAACGTTAGCATTATTTTTATCTTTCACAATGTTGGTGGGGTGTTCATTGCATGGATTGTAGTAACTTAGTGGAGGTATAATAGGGATATGAATGTTTTTGTAAAGGTCACATTTGTCATTATGGGAGATGGTAAAATAGTATGATCCTGCTGACTCCAGATCAGAAAAGTCCCTTGTAGTTCAATTTAGATGACGATGACAAAAATAACCCATTTTGTCTTTTAAGTACGAGGACTTGTTGAAAGAGAATGTAACATTATGGACGAGCAGAGAAAACATTACATTTGGGGGGAGGGAGTGAAGAGAAATGCAAAACAAAAATATAGAACATATGAGGACGATGCTTCTGAAGATATTTAGATGAAGGAAAAGCCGGAGGGAGGGGACAAGGCAAGTTTAAACAAGCAATAAGTAGGACGTCATCCAGAGAAATTGTCTGCTCCCGGGCTCTCCGTCTAAAGATTTTGTGTACAAGTGGGTTTTCATGTAACGGATGGTCCGAGGAGCCTGCCCTGCATCAGGTCAGCCCGATAAAGAGGAGAAGGATGGTGTTGATGATACAGGCTGCCTCCTCTTCCTAAATCATCCCCAACTTTGTAAATCTTTTTTCACTTCTACTATTGTCAACTTAGCCTCGTCTACCTCTGTTTTCTACTCTTCGTCTTCCTGTCTTTCTTTCACAACTCTTTGTCAAACCTGCCTCGTGCCCTGTGTTTTCCTCCCCTGTTCCACTGCTGACTAAACACTGCACAGGCTGGAGCAGGTTACTCTGGCACACCAACGCAACTTCTCTCTGATATTCAAATGAGCCTTTGCATCCTTGTTTGTCATCACTTCAATGGCGTATTTGTGTTTGAATGTGTGTGTGTGCTCATGTGGTGTTGAATCTCTTATTTGGAGTATCACCAGCTAAAGGCATTAACATCGGTCGGGTGAGAAATTAGAAGCGGGGCTGATTAATTCCTGGAGAAAGGGGGATTAAAGCACACATCCCTGCTCTACACTCTTTGGTGTGGGACCAGAATTTACTTGCACTGTGGTTGAAGGTGGCTACTCAGTGCTGCCACTGTCATGAATAATCACCAGCCTTCAGGAAGATTCATGCTGCCACGAGCCGCTTGGTGCAAAACACTTAGCCATTGCACATGACACTGAGGGCTTGATATATGACGGGCTAATAGCTCCGCACTCCAGCACCAATAATGGGGCAACAACAGAACTATTAAGCTATTATCAACATGATTAGATCCACCACTTAACATAAATGGCAGCTGTATCACAACGGGTGAGTGTAATCCAAATTAGGATTGTTTTCTATTTGTTTTTGTTCAGTATAAACAGAATCGGTTTGTGAATATGCAGAATCTGTAGATGAGGGCCGGGAGCTTCTGGTTTCCATTTCTAGTTTGACCAATAAACGTTTGAGCAGGAAACAAAATGACAAAAAACACCAAGGCACTCTATTAAAATGCCTTTGTTTTCATGGCATGGTCTCAAAAAACAAAGCTCCCATGCATTTCAGCATCTAGCCTTCGTCAGGGAGTCAAACAGATCTTTGGCGATTTTGCGATTAACATGTTGAGCTAAACATCACTATCTGATGGAGTTTTTATGTGGCCACACCCAATATCTGAGTAGCAGTTTCCTGTCCTTGGCTGTCCTCCCCTTCTCAAACCTTTTCACATTTGAGCATGCTTTAGTTGCCCACAGGTAAACAGTCCATGTGGGAGCAAAAGAGGCAGAACACAACGGCTAAGATGCATCGGCTAATTGCTTTTTAATTTATCTGATTTCATAACCAGATGACTGTCAATATAGATAAGTCAGAATGACGTCTTTCATCTTGTGTACAGCGATTGGAAGATGGAGCCTTGGCCCAAACATCTGTTGTCTATACTGGAAACCCCAAAATATTGAGTGTTGAAGTTAATTCATTCCGGCTCTGAGTGGTGTTGGTCTAAAGGAGGACTTCTCTTTAGGACGTGTGTGTGTGTGTGTGTGTTTGAGCATGTGGTGTGACATGTTATTGGGAAAACACACCAACGCTGTTGAGTTATCATTACCATTTAAACAGCATTCCTGAGTGAACTCCTTTAGCGCTGCGGTGCTGAAATGATTAATCAACTCACAAGTACAAAGTTAAAAGTCCCCCATCTCTTCATCCTTTCTTCTGAGCAAGTGAAAGTATAATAAATGTGACCAGATTTACAGGCTGCTAACACTGTTCATCACAGTAACGCTGGTTAATTTACTTCCAATAAAGCAGCAGTAGAAACTAAATCACTTTATGACTTCATATTCAGGCTGGAGCACCTTCATTTTTTTCTTGACTTTCCCACTGAAGGTGGATTCAGCGGAGAGGAATTAGCACTTAATAGTTGGCTTTAATTTCCCCCCGTCTAATCTGTTTCATTACATTAACTCAGGTGATAAGGCCACTTATCATTTCTTTAAACGCTCCAGTACAGACTCATGTAGCTCCTAAAACTTGTATGCTTGAACTAATTCTAAATGCTGAAGCTTTGGTAAAGTTTTAATGTTGTTAATCTCTGTGTTTGTCTGGTAATTACTTGGTCAAGTCTCGTCATGTGTAAAAGAGATTTTTAATCTCATTGGAACTAACCTGAATAAATAAAGAGCAGTAAATAGATGTAGTAATGGGGATATTTTGTAATGGATAATTTCCCCTCCATTAAAAAAAAAACCATCCACACACAATCGGTCATTTTAATAAAATATCTCCCTCCAGTCGAGAAACACAAAATGACTGTAAACGCTCGAACAAGCCACCGGGCCGGTAGGTGGCGATGCAGTCGACTTCAACCATCCATCAAATACCACAGAAAAACACTGTGGTCCAAGTATTGTATTGTCCAAGTGTGTATTGGCGATACAGACACCTGTGAATGCCAGTAATGTGATACTGTAACTTAGCTGCAAACAACAGTTAGCATACGCTCGACGTCATAGTTTCCCAAACGATCCATGTTACATGTTAACAGTGGTACACGGAAACTAGAGTTTTTGAAAATCTCCTCTTTGAAAAATGTTCTGTTTTAGTGACTTAAAATGCCATTTGCACGGAGGAAAAAGTTATTATTGCAAAATATCAACATTAGTATGGATATGGCGTTAATGTGCCATATGTCAAAAGCCGATGAAAATGTAATTTATATGTATTAAATACAGATTCCCTATTGAATTGGAAAGTTTTTGCAGATATAAGGACAGCAACAAGGACATATTTCGAGCAAGCCGTCTGCTGTGTACATGAAATACAACAGCCATTATATATATATATATATCGGAGGACGTCGAGGATTTTCATGTGTGCACGTTGTAGGGGAAGCATCCGGGATCCGAGGACTGTCAATTACTGATAGGAACACGATAGAGCTGAGCTGATCAAAGGTTTGCCTCATGTAGTCTGGCCTCTTTGTTCCTGTCTCAAGGGATGGGGGAAGGGTGGGTGTATTGATGCTCTGCTACATCTGGTTCACACTTTGAGGGCTTCTCATCAATTCCTACACACACAAACACACACACACATATATATATATATATATATATATATATATATATAAATATACACACACACATTAGTCCACATCAGAAAACAAACACAAATTGAATGCACATGGCTTCACACAAACTTGAACGCACATCCGTGAACACGTATGCACTGACTCACTCATCCGAACATGAGAAGGCCCAGTGGTTTGTCACATCACACATCCGTCACAGCCGTGTGCACAACACGTAGGTGCACGGAAAGCTTCAAACTGTGTAAAAGTGATATCACGCATTTCCCTGTCGTGGCTCCCAGAGAGACCTGCCAGGTCAGGGAGATGATCGCCGTGCCTGAGATTGCTTGTGAGTTTTGCCACTAATTATTTCATGCCGCCATTTGAACTGTCTCTTGAAATCCAATTATCAGCCGGTCTGTGTAGCTTACAAAAGCGGGGCAGCGACTAAAGGGAGGGGGGGGGGGGACTGGGAGGGCTATGAGGGAGATAACATGTCACAGGAAAACACACGGTCAGGCTGTGACATATGATGGATTTCGTTGAGGGAAAAGCATCGTACAAAGATGTTTAGACACTTTAGCAAAGTGGAATGTGTCACGCACATGGGACCACATGGGCGTTAAAGCCTTCAGTAGTGAGTCCCTGCTTGTACTCCTGATTGGCTGGACCCTTTGACGCACGGCTATTTTAATTACCTCAGCCAAGGAGGTCATGTTTTCACTTATGTCTGTTTGTTTGTTGGTTGGTTTGTGAGACATAAACACAAGTGTAGAAATTACAGTTCCCAACAGTACCCTCCTTTTTTAAAACGCCTTTCTACAGATGAATTAATTAAGATATAATAAGATATTTTTAGATTTGTAAATCTGGTACGTAGATTTTGTCACTTTCAGGACAAGACAGGATAACTGTTGTTTGAAGTCTTTATGCTAAGCTGAGATAACCAAATACTGGCTGTAGCTTTAGGTTCACCTCACAAATACGAAAGTGGATTTTATGTTCTTATATCTTGCAACTCTCCGCCGAAAGGTAAATAAAGGTCTTCCACAAAATGTCAAAGAGGAGCCAACCTAACTTATAATACGGTGTCAAAGTGAAAGGACGCCTCTGGACATCTCTGTCGTCGATTAAGAACTGAAAAGATGACGGGATGTAATTTGAAAAGTGTAAACTTTGCAGCGGGGAGTAAAGCAGATAGCTAGTTTTAAATTGATCCCTGTGGTAGCAGGCTGCATCATAATCACACTGCAGAAACAGCCTAAAACTACCAATCAAGTGCACCTCGAATGAAACTGCGCCCCTCTGTGAGATCTCTATTTGGGTTGGCGGCACCTTCTTGATGTATGGGGCTTGTGCACAGTGTAGGTGGCCTAATGCATGCTCAATTTCTCTCTCTCTCTCACACACACACACACACACACACACACACACACACACACACACACACACACACACACACACACACACACACACACACACCCCTTAAAATCAGTTTATCACGCTTGGACATGGCTGGGGTCCCTGCAGGTAGCCCCCGCATTTTCAGACAGATGGAGCCAGAGCCGCCCTCAGATAAATAAGTAAATAAAACTTGGCCTAAGGCAGGTCTCATCAAGTCTGATTCTTCTAAATGAGTGTGGCTGACAATCGATCTACCTCGAGGACCCCAGACTGTCTCCGTCTCAAACCTGGGAATCATGCTGGGACGGAATTCGGAACACCGCTCAGCAGGAAAGTCAGAAACAGCCAGGCAGCGCCATTAAACCCCCCCGACTCGCTCACTGAAATCGCTCTTTCCAATCCTCAATCTCTCAATCTTTTTTTAACCGAGGTGTGTTAACTCTCCCTGCAGTCGTTCCTCTCCTCTGCATCTCCAACGGCTTCCCCCCCCCCATCAGCATCTCACACCTTCCTCACCCTCTTTATTTACACCTTAACAGCTCTCTCTCTCTCTCTGTTTGGCCATTTTTAACGGTAGAACGGAAACATCTGCACACTTTCATGACTCATTAGTCATTCTAGGAGTGATTATTTAATAAGTCGAGACTCTGATGCTGCCGTCACCGTCAGCATCCACCTTGTTTTATATTCACCCTCCCTTTTCTTTCCCCCGCTGGCGTTTCTTTTCTTGGTGCTTTGAGCGTTTGATTTCTTCCTCTTTCATTCCCACACTTCGATTCCATTTCCCCGGCACAGTTATCACAGCGCGGCGTCTTTCTCCTTCACACCGTGTCTTTTCTCACACTGTCTCCATCTTTTCCTCCCCTGTCAAAATCAGGTTTTCTCCGGCCGCTGTAGTTCCAATTCCAATTTCTGCTCAATTTATTCGCTGTACTGTGAAGCTCCTCATCTTGTCTCTGTCTCTCATCACTAAAAGAAAAAAAGAAAAGTCATTTATTTGGAACATTTCTGTCTCCGTTTCTTTCCATGCCATTCACAATCTGGGAGATTTTGTCAGTGCTAAACTATCGTCAATGTGCACACACTAATGCTGCTGCCAGTTTTCTCTCTTTTCAGTTGTGTGTCACTAAGACCAACTTTCTCTCTCCTCCACTTCAGGCATTACTAAGACATATTACCCACAATTCACTCATTTATTCCATGTGTAAAAGATCAAGCCAATATGGAACATGCAGAAGAGATTATTGTTAAAATAAGGTGGATAATAATAGTGCACTTTGTCAATATAATCACTCTAGATGATGCGTCTCAGTGAAGCCACGCAGGGCTCCTAGCACGCAGGGCTCCTGGTATGGCTGTGGTCTTTCTTTCAGCCTTGTGCAGTTCACGTCTTTATTTGAATATAATCCCCCTAAATGTTTCATACAAACATGTTATATTAGCTGTAACAGTAAACAGCATTTTTACTTTTTTTGCCCCCCCACGCCTGATCGGAAACCTACAGGCATTCTTGTTTTTAAGTGTCAGAACCTCTATTAGGTGGACAGCACAGCCAACCTGACTGAACCAGACACAAGCCCCAATATCATTTAAAAACAATGGGTTCAGTTCAGGTACCCACACTCTACCCCACACACATTATTTTTCAGGGGCACCTTCACTGCATCCTTGGCAACCAACGCCCAATGCGATTGTGACTGGTTTAAAGAAACACAAACAATCCAGAGGGTTTTTCTTTGCCCACAGCAGAATGATATTAGCTGCAGCCAGACTATTCTCCAGCGCTGACACACAGCGCTGTGGTGAAAGGGCACACTCCAGTCTGTCTGAGTCCTCACTGGGTCAGAGGCTCCCTCTCAGGTGCACGAAGCACCGGGCCAGACATCCCGCCCCCACGAACATGATACAAACACACCATCTGTCTGTCTGCACCCTGCTGATTTGGATGTGTGTGTGCACACAAAGTATCATCATTATCAAGTGTGTGTGTGTGTGTGTGTGTGTGTGTGTGTGTGTGTGTGTGTGTGTGTGTGTGTGTGTGTGTGTGTGTGTGTGTGTGTGTGTGTGTGTGTGTGTGTGTGTGTGTGTGTGTGTGATGACTAACTGTCCATCAAAACAGCAGATTACTCCCACCACTGGGCTTTAATGTGTACGTGTGTGTGTGGACATTGAAGTCAGAGACGAATGCTTCTCAGTGTGTTTGTTTATTAGATAATTTTAAGAGCATATATATGGATTAGATGGAATTTTGAATTTGAAAAGCTTAGATATTGGATTGGACTGTTGTAAGACATAAACACTGGACAATGTCAATAAATTGGGTTCGGACATTTTCCAGTGTTTGCCTTTCGCAGATGGAGAACGCAGCAGGAGAGTGTCCAGGTCAGACACATTCACAACAATAGGAAAATGATCATTGAGGCGAGCAGTGGTGCCTGAGTAGAGCACACAGCACACAGACGGAAATAAGTTGTTTTATTTACAGCACATCAACACTGCCGTTGGCCCCGTATCACCAAAAGCTCTCGAATCTGGTTGTCTTTTCAAGTTCAAATCTTTGTTACCATCTTCAAAGTGTATACATTTTACTCAGGGGGGCTAGCAGGAAAAGTTCAGGAAAATGTCTAGAGCAACTGACTTGGATATTTGCGTTCTAGAACCCCTCCAGAAAATATCAGCGGTTCGTGCAGTCTGGAGTTTAGTGCATGTCTGAAAGCAGCTTTGGTGTCGCATAGGGGTATCTGAATATCTGTCCTTATTCCATCGATCGCTCCCCTTCTTTTCCAACCCCTCCTCATCTCCCAGGCTGCTTCTCAACTTCCTTGAGAAAAAATACACGAGATGATTAGATGAGTTCCCTCAACGACAGACAGCTCTCATCCCTCTGTTAATCAGTCTGGTCTCTTGGTGTGGCTGAACGGTATGACAAGGGAGGAGGAGGAATGAAGGAAGGGAGAGTTTGTCAGGTTAAAGAATGGAATATTTGCTGTTTTTAGTTATTGCATGATATATTAGAGGGCTTTGTGACCTAACATACAAACATTACCTTCCTGATCAAGGTTCATGGGTCTGTCATGAATCATCCTGCATGTGCACCGGGATAAAACTATAATTGCAGTTTGTATTTCTTCATAAAGACCATATCCGCATGATGCAGTGTGACTCCAAGACATAAACCATAGTATTTACTTATCACTCTGCGCTCCACCAACGCAACTTCAAGGCTGCAGGTCAAGAGCCAAGCTCCAACTCGCTCATGACACTTCATCTGATAAAAATCCTGCTGATCAATTGACCACCACTGTGTTTATTCTGATGGGGGGGGATCTGGTGCAGGGTTGATAGTGCGAGTTCTGACGGACTCCCGGCCCTTTGCCCCGGCATGATTCAGTGTCCCTGCTCCACTGACTTTGATTAACTGAGGAGTCTTTACAGCCTGCAGTCAACAGCGAGGATTTACTGAATCCCAGATGCCCCTGGATCCTGCAGAGAGGGAGCGAGAGAGAGAGAGAGAGAGCGAGAGAGAGACACACATTACAGCAATGTGCGCGAAGGAGAGCGGAAATACAGTGCGGAGTGGAGTGACAGAGAAAAGAAACAATGTAGAGAAGAGAGGAAAAGGGTGAGAGTGGAGTGGAGGAGAAGTACAAACCTGGCTGCCAGCCCAGTGAAATATGTCCTGCTCTCAGACCTGCCTTAATAAACTGATAAGATCCTTTCACCACAAACACATACGGCTATATACGAGGTATAGTGTGTGTGTGTGTGTGTGTGTGTGTGTGTGTGTGTGTGTGTGTGTGTGTGTGTGTGTGTGTGTGTGTGTGTGTGTGTGTGTGTGTGTGTGTGTGTGTGTGTGTGTGTGTGTGTGTGTGTGTGTGTGTGTGTGTGTGTGTGTGTGTGTAAGGATGTGGGTCATACATCTGACTTAATAATGAACCATGGCATAAAAATACTACAAGGGGATGAGTATATATTAATAGATATAATTTAATGTCTTCATGCTTTATTGTGTGTTATATGACATGTAAGCAACCTTGACAGAGACGGTAGTGATACATGGGTGAGCTAGATTTGCCAATATTTAGTTACAGTCTTTTGATCAGAGAACCTAGGAAATCTACTGATGACGAATACAAATGTTAATTTTAACAGAAAAGGGTTCACAAGCATTCACTGGTTTAAAATTAAAAAAAATCTTATAACCTTTTTTTATGATTCTGAATCATTATATTGTGTTTTTATATAAAAATCATCTGGAGGTGACACCTTGGACTCTTGGAACTTCTAATGAGCATTCATTTCGATTTTAAAAGTAAATGTCATTGAAAACATGTATTTGTCCTTCATCCACACCCTCTCCGTGAGGATGAGTAGACTGACAGTCTTTTGTCTTTCGTGTGACACTGTATTCACCACTCTGCATTCTTAAACTCCTGTGTACAAGATGTCGGGCATTTTTTTCTTTCCCTGTGCACTCGTCTCAAGACGCATTTAAATTCCAGGCGAAGACAAGCAGGCGGCCAAGGAGACCTTGATGTGCCCAGAACAAGTTTAACATTTGCCACCATATAAAGTGGCTTTGCAGCTCGGCAAATGAGAAGCCTCAGACATTTGAAAATTGCCTGGCCGCCCTTCCTGCACGTACAAAGCTTTGTGTCACCTCATTTTTCAAGAGAATCTCTCCCTCCGTCCCTCCCTCCTTTCTCTTCGGTACAGTATCTCACCCTTTCACAAGATCTTTTCTCATCTTTTCTTCTCCATTTCTCACCCTCGCTCTTTTTCAATTCACATGTACGAGATGACCTTGTCTTTTCCAGCCACAGAGAGCAAGGCAAAAAGCATTTAACAAAACAAATGAGTGATAGTCGATTCCAGCCTTCTCTTGACCAGGGTGCCTGCTGTTTGTTGGCCGGTGGTCAGCTGCATTTTATCAATAAGGGAGAGCGCGGTGGTTTTCAGCTGTAAGTAATAGGTTTCTATATAGTTTTGGGCAGCCCTAAAGCTTATTCCTGCTCTGCACCATCACACTGCTCAGCAATGCCATCTCTGCTTTGTGCGGTAGAGCCTGGTGTTGTGTGGTACTCAGCCTCTCTCCTTTGTCTTTTCCCGAAAATCATGTTTATTTCCAATTGAAGAATTTTTGCAAAAAAAGCCAATAAATGAAAACATTGATTCCACCCCAAGCACTTACTTAACGCACAGTGAGCGATGTGTGGGTTTATACGTGCATGCTGTGCAGTAAAACACTTAACTTTAATTGACAGCACTTTTCAGCTCCGTGGTGATAACGCCTGAACAAGCACGGCCTCATCCTTGCTTTTATTCTCTCTCTCTCGTCCTTCCTTTCATCCCTCTGTCGGTCTTTGCCCAACTCCTGATTAACTGCACTCTTCATGTGAGCACGACGAGAGCGTATTAATCATAATCTGCATTTCTATAGCACCTTTCCACATAACAGTAACAGACAGTTTTACATCATAATATTTATATATATGTATCAGTGAAACCTTATTGAGAGAATGATGAAAAACTGAGACAGTAACAATGAAAAGCATTGTTTCACAATTCTTTTTTTCTTTAGTTTTATTGTTACATTCCTTGTGTATCTTTGACTCCGTTGTCCTGCGTTTTCCTGATGTGCTGCTCGACTGTATATTTTGAATTCAAACACATCACTACAGGTTAAACACAGACTCTTCCCCCCACGTCCAAAATGACTGTTAGATTTTCAAATTAAAAGTGGCAGCCGTGCGCCTGCATTTGGGTCCTCATCTGATTCCAAAAGTGACATGGAGGGATGATGCATATCCTGTCCTGTGCAAATTTAAGACCTGAATCAGGCAATACAGATTTTTTTATCTTATAATATTTCATAATGATGTCATTATGACACAATGACGAGTGGTTGATCTAAATAAGCTATAGATGGTGTCTCTAATCTTATTGATTAAGCAAATGTATTAATATACTATAAGTTGTCATCTTCTTACATAGTGATATCAATCCTACTTCATCATTGATTATTTTTCGATCTATAGAAACTTTAAGTCGTGTCTCTTTAGCCATATGATGCAGAGATGCCTCAAAAAAGGCACAATGAAGAATGCCATTTTCTGATTCCATTGTGACTTACTTCTTCATGACGTCCCTTATCATGTGATATTATATCATCAGGAATAATCATCTGATCAATAGAAACTTTAGATTGTCTCTCGAGCTCTGTTATTATATCTCAGAAAATATGTATTTTTGACGCTGACCTTTGAATTAAAGTAATTCATCTGCACGTACCCTCCTAAGTAATAATCCCTCCAACCACCAAGACTGAGTAAGTTTAAAAAAACAAAACAACCCTGCTTCCCCTCACACCAGCATGCAGGGTAATAAAATAGAACCAAAAGCATCCAAGTGTGTGTTGAGTGGAGACGTATGCACAGATGCATGCGCTAATGAGTTTCTATCATGTGCACGCACGCAGATGTGTGTCTGAGTGCGTGTCTCCAGACTCTCTCACGAGCATCTGTCATTCCTCATGTCATTCTCCACTCTACTCACACTCCACAAGTGCACAGGTACATTTGCATTCCCATAGGTATTTTGTACGCCGCACATTCAGTGTTCATAATATCGCAGACTTCATTATAATGCAGAACTCTCGGAAGCCCCCTCCCTCATAACTGGCATCTTCCTCTTCCTCTCAGGCGGTATGAGGAAAATGTTACTGCCTGAGTGTGCGCAGTGCATGTGTGTATGTGCATGTGGGAGTGTGCACGTGTGCGAGTCCTTGTGATGGAATGAAACTGTCTCTGGCGTGTGCTGTGTCTAAGCCCATATGGTGGGCTCTGAATCAGATGGCAATTTCTTCATTTTTGGGAGCCCAGCCACAGTCTCACACTGGTCTTCCAGCTCTCTTTCTCCTCCAAGCATATACATACAACGACAGGCCCAGCAAAGCATCAGGGGAAATTTATGGCTGCGTAAGATTTTGGTTCCCTATCAACTCCCCCCTTCTCTCTATTTTCGCACCCTCTTTTTCCTGACTTCGTCTTCCTCTGAACAGCCCACCACCTCTTTCGTCCCCTCACAACCTCTGTCTTTGCCACCTCTCTCTTTCTTCTATGGTGATTGGGCTTATCAGTGTGTTATCAGTGACTCATCTGGATTGTCTTCCGCTCAGTGTCTTCATTTCTGGCCCACAGCTTCTTCTTTTTTTTTTTTTTTCTCCTGGCGTAAACCGAGGAGTCCTGCTGTTCCACCTTGTACAGGTTTTATCAGCCGGAGTGTAGCCACCCACTCATACATTGTTTTCATCTAAGTGCTTTTATACTGCACCTCCCAAGCAACGGCAAGAAACAGAAACCACAGTGAGGATGATGTATTCCATAAGACAGGTGCAAATGCAGAAACGGCCCCATTTGTGCAGAAAATTCCGGAGCACTAAAGCCATTTATGTCTGACGCAGTTTGACAGGTTGCTTACTAAAAACCTTGGTAATATCCTCCTGGAAGGAAAACAGTCTTTTGTCACCTGAAGGGTAGCCTCATTTTTCACTCTAAAGGACTTATCCATAGACATTGATGGGACTAACTCCCCCTGTGAAACCTGCGCCATTGTGTGTATGCCTGAATGTGTGTGTGTGTGTGTGTGTGTGTGTGTGTGTGTGTGTGTGTGTGTGTGTGTGTGTGTGTGTGTGTGTGTGTGTGTGTGTGTGTGTGTGTGTGTGTGTGTGTGTGTGTGTGTGTGTGTGTGTGTGTGCGAGCGCTCATACATGCTGCAGGAACAAGAGCCATGTGTGGTGATGGAGTGACAGACAGGCAGCCTGAGTGATTAATGAGCCCACTTAATAATGCATCCTGGTGAGGGGAAGAGTGACGGAACAATTTGAGAGGAGCAAGGGAAATAAAAGTAAAAGAGAGAAAAAGAACATAGAAATTGTGAGTCGTGGACGCAGATGGTGGCAGACGTTGATTGGCAGCTAAATTTTTCCCAAATATAGACGGACAGAATAAGGTGGAGGGTGAGCGGGAACGACAGATGGGACCAGACCTGACTTCTCCGAGACAGGCTGCAGGTCGGGCTTCTGACGGTGTTACTGACAGGGACAGAAAACAAAGTGCAACAGCTTGGCTCTGGATCTTTCTCCGGTGTGTCTGTGTCTTTGTCTGCCTGTCTGTCTGAAAGCACCAAGCTGTCTGTCTCCTGCTCTGTGTGTCACAACTACAGTATCGGTGACAGGCTTGGTAGGGAACAGTGCACCTGTCTGACATTTGGAGACCTGGCTGGATCTCTCCAGCTGGTATTAAACACAGCAGGAGAGCTACCACTCACTCTGATTTAGATCCCTCAGGTTAAGTTTGGAGAAGTTGGCACTTAAATGTTGAATGACAAATGACAGTCCACTAATCCCGCTCTCTGTAGTTACTGTTGCTACCTCTGTCAGTCTTTCTGTAATCGCACCCACACGTGCATTTTATTCTGATGACAATGTTAAATGTACCACTTCATTTTTTTAAACGGGTCTTAAGTTACTCATGAAAGTAAATTAAATCTTCTCATCTCTAGCCAACCATCGTGGATTTTGTGGACTGACAGCACGTCTGTCACTAGCAAATCATATCAACCACAGCGAAGGATTTATTATTTATGCTGTAACCGTGAGTTGTCTTTTAAATGTTTCTTGCGAATTAGACTTAAACCATAATCCTCTGAGATCTTAAACACATGTCTTTAATATAAATACTGACGCTACAGCAACATAGCTCATTCAAAAAATCGGTATCTCCGCCACCTAATAAGGAACAGCATGGTTTGAGGAGGTTATGTTTTTACTGCTGAGCTGATTTCGGGTGGAGCAGAGGCCATTATTCAAGGTTTTGAATAAGGGGCTGATCAAGGAATTAGTTTTCATTTCATTTAACATTGCATTTTTTGAAATTTTGGGGGATTTTTCAATATGAAATCTATATGAACAAAATTATTTCATGTGTAGAGTGTTGATATCTATAAACAGGTTGCAGATCCCGCTAATGATCTGGATGTATCTGGCCTCAATACATGTTTATACCATATGGTGAGATAGTGGCCAATCAGGCTTGGCAGAGGTGTTCGCTCTCCCAGGTCCCTTCAAGTAAAGTAAAGAATAAGAGTCAAGCAAACATGAAATGAATGTTATTAACTCCAACATATGCGAGGAAGGGTTCAGAGGCTTCAAAACTACTTTATTTTTATAAGGAAAGAGAAAAAGCAGCATTAATGATAACCAATAAGTTAAGCAAATGCACATAATCTAAAACTAGTTTGGCCGGAGTTATGTGTAAACTCCCCGACAACTAAGTAAAGAGCTCAGCAAAAGAAAAACACCCACAGCTCGACAGTCGTGCCTTGCTGCGATTGCTAACTTATGATTGGACGATCACAATTTTTTTAGGCGGAGCTCAACGGAAATTGATTTATAATCAAGTTAATCAAACCTTTGTAATATAAGACTGCAATGAAAAATTCCAACCTACATCTTCCATCACCGTGTGTGTGTGTGTGTGTGTGTGTGTGTGTGTGTGTGTGTGTGTGTGTGTGTGTGTGTGTGTGTGTGTGTGTGTGTGTGTGTGTGTGTGTGTGTGTGTGTGTGTGTGTGGGGGGGGGGTGTAATGTCAGGTCTGAATCAAGTGAGCTGATGTTTCGAAGGGAATTTTCAGCAAGTTGCCTGTCCCCTACCTGCTTCTGCACACACACCCACACACACACACACCTACATTTACGAAACTAGGATTCTTCTAATGGCAGGAGTCCTACAGTGGAGATACAGTAGATGGATAACGATGCATCACAAAGGGAAAGAAGGGCACGGATCTGGCAACACAGAGGTCAGAGCCTCTGCTATATGCTCGAGAAGAGGCCCAGTCAAAAGAGGAAGAAAAGGTTATTCAGCTGTTGCACTTTGAAATCGTCGTGAATGTGTGAGCTTCAGAAAAGGCCTCAATGTAATATTAATCAATAGCAGAGTAAGTGCGCTTAGAGAGAGGTGAATAAATAATAGATGGAGTATATACTAGTATAGTCACAGTAAACATAGCCTTGACCCTGCGAGCACACATGAGGAGCTGCTACTGATGAACTAAAGATTTGAAGAAAAAAAAAAAGAGAGGGTATGAAACTGGCTCAGTATTTCATTAAAAGAAGAATCACTTGCGTTTTCATTGTGGTTGGGCTTTAAACCGTATAATGAAAAAGCCAAAGCAGCAGTCCAGGTAGCCTTTCTGTATCCATGCACAGTTTAATTGGAGATTTATGAAAGCTGCAATACAACAAACACAAACTGTCCTTTTAGCTTAATTTTTAGTAACCCAGACTTTACTCTCCAGTGTAATGTCAGGTCTGTTGTGTATCTCCCATCTAATTAGAGCTGGCCCTGTGAATGTGATGCTGTGAATCATTAGTCAGAGGTCCAGCTCTGTTGTTAAAGAGGCGTGTTTATTCCCCTTTGTCACCAACAACAAAGCAGCACATGAAAGAAGCTTCAGGGTTTCAACGAATTCAGTATCACTGTAAAATGAGCAAAATATCCCAAATAAAGACTTTGGATACAAGTATACAAAACATCTGAAAAACAACACAGAGGAGACGATACCTCAGGCTTCGAGGTTATTGAATGTGTTTTCTTGTTCCCTTCATTTAAGGAAGCCCGCATTTTCTGTAAACTCTAGCAATGAAAATCAACTCATTAGGGTTTTCTTGAGTCATATCATCATTAATCTCGACAAAAAGATTCTGCATTTTAATTTACAGAATCTGTAGGCGGGGGAGGAGATTTTGCGGGCTAGTTTGACCAATCACGTGTGAGAAGGCTTTGGCTGCCATCAGTCCATGTGGAGACCAAATGCATTGTTTATCAGCGTATCTATCTGCATTCATATGCTGATAGCTGTTGATAGAAATTATAATAATGTTTGAACTCGCTAGTTGTGGAAAAAAAACTCATACTCCATTCTCACATCTCAATGTGCTGGTCAGACTGTGAACAGCAAATTGAAGCCTCAAGCCCCAAAACATTTGCCGTTGCCCCCGGAGACTAATTTGTCATCAAACGATGAACGATGGGCTCCAAAGTTGTCTTCAATAATGTCAAAGTAATGTTAGAGTTAAATGACAGTTAGCTACTTATATAGCTGCATTCAAATGCTTGTTAGATGGCACAGATAATAAGCTAAGAAAAACGTCATAGAAGGCCTTAAAAAGTTGACACCAATTTGGAAAAATTGCTGATTTCCTGATTATAAGCATTTTACACAAGTAAACTAACCCATAGTAGTTTATTTTTCCTACCTTAATAGTACTAAATGATTTGTTTAGTTATATGATTTGTATCTGTCACATATACTGTGAATGCACAACAAACTCCTACACATTTAAATCAGCTTCAGCTTCAGCTTCAGCTGTGGCTCAGCAGAGCTGTTTGGTACGAGGTCAGTGTATTTGTCCTTGGCTGCATCTACTGAGATTGACTCAGAGTGACCAGCGCTGCTGTAACTGACACTGGCTATCTGTTTCCAGCATCTCTGCTACCAGCCGCCAAACCCACCTCCTCCTCCTCCTCCTCCTCCTCCTCCTCCTCCCCCAAACTGCTCTCCTGTCCTCGGGCCCCGCTCGGCCCGCCGTGTCTCCGGAGATGTCACATTCATTATTTACACTCAGGGTTTCTGGGGCCCCACGGCGCTGGCTGACTTACCTCATTTGGTCTCTATCCCTTGGCTCTTGTGACACACACACATATTACAGTAGCAAATAGTCAAATTCACAAAAATAAATGCACAGATTTATTTACATGAACATAAACACGCACGCACACGAGTGCAAGGAAATTAATTCAGCCTTGTTCACCTCTGTTTCCATTTCTTGTTTCCTTTCTCGCTCTAGGCTGTTGTAGCTACACAGATAAAACTGAAAGGTTCTGAAGACTGCAGAAAACTGCAGTATAGGTCATAAATCCCGCCTCCTCCATGTTGGAGGAGGGGACATGGACCAAACTAAAAAGTCAAAGTACACTTCATATACATTTTTCTCAAGGTTTCTGTCATTTAAGTAGTTCTTATCACATTGATGTTTAATCAAGTTTAAATTTGTCTAGTAAGTTTGTTTTTAATTAGTTATTTGATGCTATAAAAACAGGATAAAATGTTATGATTGAAAGCAGAAACTGACTCACGATTGGTCGATTGCATGATTCTGTGGGACCTGGCTACATCCCTTGATCGCTACTGTGCAGACTCTGGCTCCAAATGTGCAAGGTGGCAGCGTTCGTCTATGTGCTCTTTTAGCTTTATTTCTGGATAGTAGGAGGAAGTGGAGAGAGGTCGTCCATCTTTATGCACAGTCTGGCGGTACAGGCAGAAATCAGGACAATTGGACACCAATGCAAAGTTTTACTATCTATTATTAACTCTGGTCTTACTTTTAGACATTGCTGTTTCTTCTTCATGTAGTATTTTCTGCAACTAAGCACTTGAATGCTCATGTTATATGTGTTTTCAAGTGTGTTAGTGTGAACGGAAAGTATTTCTGATACGGAGCTAAAATGCTTGTCTGGATGGAGATTGTTTTATTTAAAAAACACTTTTTTTTAAATGAAAACCAGTGTGAACCAAGCCTCAGTGTTTAGCCCAATTGGCTCCATGGTAACATAGATTTCAACCCAGTGTTTCTGGAGCTCTTCAGTATAATGTGAGCATCATGCGTCTCTGTAATACCCTGGAAATCTGCCTGGGTTTTCTTTTTTTTTCCTTCCTTTTCCTTAGTGTATGTTAAAGTAGGGTTAACTACCCTGTAAACCTGAATAGTGATGCACTTTTAAAGACAATAGATAAACAAAGCCCTTAAAATATCATTCTCTGTGAAGTATTGTGAAATGAAAAGAAAACACATTTCTACATTATATTTGCAAAAGATCAAACATGACGGCTCTTAAAAACCCTTAATCACAGTCAGAGCTTCAGCGCACCCACATTATGAAACTGTAAAGTGAAGAATGAACTGACAACCCTGTATCCTGAGGCCCTGTCGAGAGAAAAGGAGGAAAACAAAATCCCATGAAAAGGAATTCCTATGAGTGACTTATCCAAGTCTACAGTGTGCATTAGAAAACCCTCACGGGGCGAATGTGTTGATTCCAGTTTCCTTTGTGAACTCACGCTCTCTCCCTCTCTGTTCGTCTGTGTCCAGGTGCAGCAGGATGCAGGGTGTACTGCCTGTGTGTGGACTGCAGCCCCTGCTGGCCCTCCTTCTGCTTCAGACTGCAGTCTGTGGTGAGTACTCATTACACTGGAGGCCGTCCCCGTCACCGGAGCCTCAGTGTGCTGTGCAGAACTTCGCATGATTCTACCAAACATTTCCAGCCAGTAACCTCTGGTCTCTCGCGCAAGTGTTCTGCCACACAAATCATCCGCTGCTTTCGGACATGCACTGAACTCGATAATCTGGAGGGGCTGTAGGATAGTGTTGGAATGAGCCCATATGTGAACAGAAGGAGATTGTGCGGAGAATGAATGCACCGCGAGCGAGTGGGCACGTAAATTACATTTCCAACAAACAAAAGACAAAAGAAAAAAAGGAGCACAAATGTCTCCTGATGATAAAGAGAGCTTTCACAATAAGAGCCGACCCCAGTGTCCACGTGCTGTGAACAAAAACACATTAAACATTTATTCATTACATCTCATACGCATCGGCTGCAAGTTCAGTTCTTACCCAGCTCTTAACTGCATCTTCCCAAAAATGCCCCAAACATCTGAAAATAAACTTATGAAAATCTGTATTTGAATTCTAAATTGTACTTTCGCAACTTGTGCACCCCTCATCATGCAACTTTAATACACGAAGCACCTTGGATCAAAATACCATCGAGTATGGCCCTGTTACATATGACTTCCATACCAACCTTGATGCACACAATGAGACAAATGATGCTTTCACTGCGATTCATCTGGGATGAATGTCTGCAGCGCAGGGGGAGGACACGGGGACTGGATGAGAGGCAGGGTGATGTGTGAGTAAGGTAATCAAGCATGTCCCTCCAATCAGAGATGAGTAAATCCCACATCAACTCGAGGAAGCCAAACAGCAAGCAATCACTGTGTGCTGTAGGCTGAGCGCTCCAAGTGAGAAGCATTGAGAAACTTCAACTGCCACATTTGTTCAGATAATTTAAGTCACAGGTAGCTGCTTGTATGATCTGTATCTTAAAGCTTAGAAAATCATTAAGATTCCAGTGTAAGGTCAACAAATTGAATATTTTTTTACTTTCTTATACATGTAAGATGAGGTAAAAAGGAATAAATCCTCACATTACAGAACCAGGAACTGGTGCTTTTGCATAAAAATGGCTTTTAAATGATTAATAACTAAATATCTGCTGATTAATTGTCTGCTGATCTAATCACATCAAATATTCATGACTAACAATCAATTTAAAATCTGTCCTGTGTTCAGTTGACACCAATGTGTGGGTGTCGTTTGGTCTTCATTGTGGACTGTGGCTTGGTAACAGCTGATTCAACTGTTACATGGGAAAATAAGCCAGTGAGAAAGTCTGAGAAAAGCTCAGTGTTTGATTTTCTCCCCTTGGTTTTTCACACTGGTTAAAAATGAGAAAAACAACTGATTCACACAAACAGAGAATTCTCAAGTACAATAGAACAACACTGTTCTAACTTTGGCAGAAAAATATGTCTTCATGCTGGTGCTTTTCATTCATAGAGAGAAGTCTGTTGGGAAAATGCTCATGAAACTTTCAGACATGTGTTTTCAAACTACTACAACAACCCATCCATCCATTATCTATAGCGTTTATCCTTTGAGGGCTGGAGCCAATCCCAGCCAACATTGGGCGAGAGGCGGGGTTACACCCTGGACAGCTCGCCAGTGTATCACAGCTCCAACATACAGACAGTTTAGAGTCTCCAATTAACTTAACCCCATTCTGCATGTCTTTGATCTGTGTGAGGAAGAAAACCCATGTAGACAAAGGGAGGACATGCAAACTCCACAGAGAGAGGCTCAGGCCGCCCTGGGATTTAAACTAAGAACCATTTTACCACCGTGCCACCTAGTAGCTTAATTAGTTTAGCCAAATTATAGAAGACAGAAAAATAATGACTCACCTGATCTCTAGGAAAGAATGGTCAGAATTTGTGATTCGTAGTCGTGCTCTGTTGTACCTGTCGCCTCACACGTTAGACCTGGTCACGCTGATGTAACAGAGTCGATACCTTGAACTACTGCACTTGCAAAAATATGGAAAACAAAATTGTGAAGCTCACATTCATGCAGTCAGACCTTTTGAAATGGAAGCTCATTAAAATGAGCTTTGATTCGGCTGAAAAGCTGAAGTTTAGGATCTTAATCCTCCTATTATGTGTCAGTAAATTGTCCAAACTCTGGAGAGAGACTTGACATTTAGAATCTTTCTGTATATCTGTTTTACTGACTTCCTTTAAACCCTCTCTTTTACTGAGAAGGTCAGTGTGGCAGAAGCACATGATAGGGTATACAGGAAAGAATGTCTCCCCGTCTTACAGTTACTTACACAGAAACTTGTGTGTAACTCATTCTCACTATCAGTACGTCTGGTTGCTCCACAGTCTCCCCTGCACGTCTCTTTGGCAGTTTTATCCATCCATACCACAGAGCTCTGCAGGGAAGAGAACACAGATTCACATCCCTCAGTCCGTCTTTGCCTTTCTTATTGTCTCCTTTGTTCTCCCTTCCTGGGTATCTGCATGTGTTTGTGTGCACGTATAGGACAGACTGCACGCCTCCTCGTTGCTCCCGTTGGCCTCCCCAGCGGTCTGCTCCTCTCTGTGTTGTATTGTTTCTGGCTTCTGTTGCGGCAAAAGTTATTTTTTTATTTTTTTATTTTTTTACATCCACCGACCTGGCACCGGGGCCTTTCTGTGACTCAGGGCCTCAGATTCACAGTCAGAGATGATGAAAATACAGCCAACTCCTCTGTCTCTCTCTGCGTGGGTCTATGTTTGTGAGGAAACCCTCAGGTTACATCTGCCAGGTGGTTTAGGCAGCCAATTTGCAGAGCAGCAGAAGCGTAACACACACACGTATACACGCACACGCACAAACACTCGGCATCTCCTAGGAGCCTGACAACACACACAATACATGTGCCTGTCAGAGAGTGTATGTCATGCAAATACTCCCTGCTCCTCTGCTCTGGAGGAGTTTAGTTAACGTCTCCTGTTCTCGCTTTCTTCCTCAACCTTCCTGCACATTGTACTTTTTTTTGTTTCTGGCTGAGCGACCCTGGGAATAGTCAATGGGAGGTAGAGGAGTAGAGGAAGGCTTGGCACTGAGGCTTACCCCACGACACTGTGCTTGACAGCCCAGAGATTGGAAAGCGGGTGGCCGTGAGGGGGAGTAGGACAGATTAGGGGCGAGCCTTTTGCTCGGATGCGTTTGGGTTGCTGATCACGTGGGCATTCCTGCACGTTTGGTACATGCTCTTCTGTAAGTAGCTATGAATTTAAGATGTTGCATGTTACACAAGATTTATGTGTCATTATGCCTCAGAAGGTGCAGAATTAGTCACAGCAGCAGCAGGGAGCTCCTGACATGGCCTGGTTGGGAGTCGGCTCAGACAGGGAGAGAGCTGCAGTGACCAGGAAAAAGAGGAGGGTGTCCCGGTCCAAACAGGTTTGAGGGATGATAAGAGTTTACAGTAAATGATTGGAAAATTGGGGGAAATGAGGAGATGGGAAACAGATGAGTAACAAGGAGGGGGTGAAAGAGGCAAAGTCACTTAAGCACTTGAAAGGAAGCACTTAAAAAAGAGGGATCCCAGAGGCTGCAATAATAATCGTCTCCTTCACAGACATTCGTGCTCTGCAGGTAAATTTCCTACTCTCCTTTTTTCCTCCTTCAGGCAAATTTCATCCCTAATTTCCGTAAAAGTAAAAAAAAAAAAAAAAAAATCTAATCTTTTCGAGTCGATCACCAGTCAATCACATGTCACCTGTAATCACACAATGCCTTTCGAAATCGCTCCCTCATATCCAGCAGAAAATGAACGGGGGCAAACTTTTGTGTTGCCGAGGGCCACATTCAGCAGGTCCTCACTGTAATTATCAAGCGAACATCAAGCGAATTGTCGAGGCGGTGCGATTGCATCCCGAGTTAATGGAAAGACATAATTAGATGCAAATTCACCCTGGGCAGCACAAATTGATTTAACTCGTATGCAAAAAAAAAAAAAATGATGGGAGTTAGAAATGCATCAGAAAATGTGCACATATCCCTGGGCTTCGCGAATGGGCTTCATAAACCTACAGAGTGAATGTAGAGAATCCTCTGGTGGGATCTGAGACCAGTCAGAGGCCCCCCAAAATAATTTGAATAAAACCCCACAGGAACACTCCCACTTACACAGTCACTGTCCAGATGTGGTCAAATTTGTGCAAATGATACGATGCAACAATTTTACTTTGCTTTCTGTCTGAACACAGTTTCCATATTTGAGTATATATTATATTCCATGGTTACAAATGTTACTCTTGTCCAATGCAAGCTTAGTGGAAAATGTTGACCGTCAACATTTAGACAAACAAGGTCCACGTCTGTCTGCTTAGTGGTAACAAAAACGAACTGGGTTCAACTCTTTCTGATGGTTGTTCTTTCTCAGGTGGTATTATGCAGAAGGCCTGTTCACTATCTGGGTTTAGAGACGAGCCCCTAGGTTTCAGATAACATTGATTCAGTTATATTTAGGGAAGGTTTTTACCAGTAGTCTATAAACATGACAAATAACTTAAAGGACAATTGTGGGATTTTTTTTCAACCTTGGCCCTATGTTTATAAATGTGAGTGTGTAAATGAATAGTGCTTACAAAATCTTTTTGAACTGGTCTAGTTCAGCTGCTGCTGGACAATAGCGACAGTCCGGTCTCAAATTGGTATTCTGGGTCTTTGCTAAGAGTCCTTACAACGTTAGACATCAGATCTCGTAAGACTTGGGTTGTTGCAGGAAGTGGAAATGTGAGTGATCATATATAGAACAATAACCAATTAAGAGCTTATATTCTGCAGATGCATGCAAACATATTTGTTTGTTTCTTCACAGCATTGTTTCCTGTCTTCACAGTTTTGTTTTTGCAGTAAAAATTATCTGGGGATGTTTTTTCACTAACTTGCACTGTTAAAGTGAGAATAACAGAGAATGTGATAAAGTAGGTGGAAGGGGAAGTAACACTGGATTGATGGGGAAAATAGAGGAGGAGATGAGTAAGAGAGGAGACAGCGAGTGAGATGAAGGTAAGAAAAGACAGGAAGGTATGGGAAGAAGAAATATAGCACAGAAGAAAACATCAGGTGGCTGAGAGGAGGCGGAGAATAGTAAAGGAAGGAAGGTAAGGGAGTAAGGAGGAGGCGGGTGGGAGTTGGAGGGGATGGTTTTGGGGAGAAGATCGCAAACCAGACAATGTCAGCATGGAAACATCATTTCAATACCCTGCATGATGTTTGTCTGACAGACCTGCTGTGTTTAGACAGGCAACATGAAAACACACACACACACACACACACACACACACACACACACACACACACACACACACACACACACACACACACACACACACACACGTGTGTGTGCGCGCACTTCCTGTAGTGGAAAGGCGTCTGCACTGCAGTGAAACACAGACCAGTGATCAAACACAGTAGAAAGAAGCAGGACACCCCCCCCCCCCCCCTCATTCAATTTACATTATACACTACGCAGCCTCAGATCTGTTCTTTGAAGAGGCCACCAAAGCATTGTAGTCTGTGTGTGTGTACTTTTATCTTTCTGAGGACCTATGAGACTCTTTCCCCCTCACCTTTTGGCCAATCATCACTTTCCGACTCCCTCAAAGGGTTGTTTGGTAATGCATTCAGTGAGCGTCCTCACAAATATAGAAGTACAAGTGTGTGTGTGTGTGTGTGTGTGTGTGTGTGTGTGTGTGTGTGTGTGTGTGTGTGTGTGTGTGTGTGTGTGTGTGTGTGTGTGTGTGAGAGTGTGTACACGCATGCTTGCATACATGCGTATGTTTGCTTAAAAGTTCTTTCCTTACTCCATCCATGGTGCCTCTGTTGCCATGGTTATCATTTGAGCATCTTTCTGCCTAAACGATAGCGTATCAGTGTTTTAGAGCAGCCACCGCTCTGTTCATGTTATCATTTCCCTGTCCCTTGTTTTCTCTGTGTGTCTCTGCACGTCGAGCAAGGTCTTTTTAAAAGGATGCATTTCCCCACATCCAAAAAACAAAACAATAAAAACAGTGAACAGTTTTGTCAGACCATCCACTCGCACAAAAAAACAAACCCACACTTGCCGCAGATGCTCCTGAAATGTTTTATTCATATAAGGAGATAAAAAATGATTCACCTTCCTCCTCCTCGTTCCAAAGTTTCGCTTAATTCTTGTTTGTATGTTTTTTTTTTTTACATACCATGTGTTTTATAGCAATTTAACAAGCTGTTCGTTATATCTTTGATTTGTAATATTTACTTTTTAATGATGAAATGAGATGGACTTACTTAGAAAGAAGGTGATACAGTATCTAATTGTATATTCATGGTTCCTGGAGATCAGTGGTGGAATCTAACTGAATTTATTTATGTACTGTACTGGGGAATTTCCATTTTATGCTACTTCATTCTTCAACCCTAAATATCCACTGGATTTTTACTCCACTGCATGAGTCTGTGGGCTGTTTTTACTTGGTGCTTTTCAGGCTTAGATTTTACATATAAAATATGATACATTTCTATCAAAAAACAGTATACAAAATGGTTCAGAAGAAAGCGAGAGAGAAAGAAAAAGAGAAAAGGGAAGGGAAGAAGGAATGATGTTCCTGATTGTGTTCGTATTGCGGTGAAAATGCTATTACCGCCCACCCTGTGTCTGTGTGCAGCCCCGTGCCAGCCACATAACGGCTCTCCGACTGTGTTTAATAATTCGAGAGCACCTCTAAAGCGAAGACAGATGGGCCAACGGTGATGATCACGTAGACGCCGCACTGTGACCCAGCAGCAAGAAAATAAGAAAATCCCAGCTCTACCTGCAAGCTGCTGGAAGTTCAGCATCCAGCTGGAGCGACGAGCCTGCCCTTTCTTAACGCTGCACACTGACAAAGACACAACACGCGACGAGGTCAATAAAAGAGCCGCCTGTTAACATTAAACAAAGTCCTCCACACTGACTCGTCTTTACAATCCGATGTTTTCATTAGGAGGAGTTTTAGCCTTGCCCATTTTCACCACTTTCCTACATTTTGTTGACATTCAGCTCCAGTATTTTCTTTTCCTTTTTATAACCCAACATCCAGTTGAGCCTTGTTTGCAAAAGGACAACAAAAAGCAATATGAAACACAAATAGATATCCAAACAAACGGCAGTCTTGTTGGGGTTACGCCTGTGATAACATTTCCATCTAAATGCAGATTTGAGGTAGCGATGGAATTGGGGGGGCCCAATCACCATGATGGAGGAGAGTAATGGTTTGGTTTCTGATTTTTGTTTCTGCTTTTTGTTTTATTTTAACCTGGTCTCCTACATGAATCTAAATCTAATCTCAAGGAAGAATCTGTGTGATTTCAGGTGATTTAGTTGTGAAAATTACTGCACCAGCCGGCAAACAAAGATAAACATTTGTCCAAATAAAGTGGATGGAGAGAGTGAAAGGGGGGGAGGTGGGAATGAGATTGCGATTGTGAAGGCTGGCACATACGTAATGAAATGTTACCTAAATGGTGCTCGCCCGGGTGGAACTTGGCTGGGAACTGGCAAGCAGATTAAACATTGTTGATGCCTCCAAGCTGAAGAAGACATTTGCCTGTTTCTGTTCCATGCAAGGTCTCTGCAAGGCGTTGGAGAAATTGCAGTTTCTCTTCTTGGACCGCACTTGGACTAACTCAGCGAGTGTCTTCTGTGTTGAGAGGGAAGGGCACATGCGTGACTGTGTGGTAAACAAAGATGAGTGCCACATCCTCCAAGGGGATAAGGCAAAGAGAGTGACCGCAGGGAGAGCAGGGAGTGGAGTCTGATCGCCTCTTCTAAAAGATGTGTTTAAGTGTGTGTGTGTGTGTGTGTGTGTGTGTGTGTGTGTGTGTGTGTGTGTGTGTGTGTGTGTGTGTGTGTGTGTGTGTGTGTGTGTGTGTGTGTGTGTGTGTGTGTGTGTGTGTGTGTGTGTGTGTGTGTGAGCATGTATGTGTCGCCATGTCAGTCTTAACACACACCTCCCGAAACACAACAATGCATCACCACTTTTTCCATCATCTCCTCTTGACTCCTTTTCCACGTTGCATCACTCCAATTCCCCCTGTTACACGTCTCCACCTTTTTCACTTCCATTTGTGTTTTCCCTCGCTGGCCTCCTCCTGCCGCTCTCACTCCTGCACTGTGTTCTGCCGGAGTCAATTGTGCCTGTTCATCTTTTCCATTCGCTGTTTTGCCCCCATGTCAGTGTGAGAAAAAAAGTACACTGCTGCTTCTTTCAGGTATTTAATAGTGACTCGTTTTTTATGTAACCCTACTCCCACTGCAGAGAATATTGCAACACTGACCTTGAGCACAAACTGTGTTCAAAGAGACTGTTTGTGTTCAGCAATGTCTTGTAACTCAAAGTGTCATTTTAACCTGCAGTTAGTGTGGGATGTAAAATATTTTTCATTTGTTAAAAAAACAAAATCCAGTCTAGAACATTCAAATAAAAGAAATGCTCATCCAACATTATAAATAAGATGATATTAATATGATAAAATATGCGTTGGCCTATTTGTTTAAATGTTAAACAACACCACTCTCATGTCTTAGCTTAGCTTAGCATAAAGACGGAAAGCAGTACAACAGCTAGTCTCTAACAGCTAACTCTGTCAAATTATACTAAATCTGCACTTCTAAAGTCAACACATATCTTGTTTGTTTATATGTGTCAAATAGTGTGAAAATGACAAAAATGTAAAAATGAGGTGCTCAACCATGGACTGTATATAAAGATGGACCCCACTTCCTCCCAATATCCAGAATGCTGCCATCTTTCCTATTTGGAGCTAGAGTCAGTGCAGGAGTGACCAGGAGATGAAGCTGCAGGATCAAGGTCCCGGTGATACATGCGCCCGACCAATCGCGAGTCAGTCTCAGCTGTCAATCAATGACGTTTCACTCTGTTTTTGCAGCAACAAATAACTAAGTGAAATCCATAGGTGTATTTCCCCCCAAAAAATACATAATTTTTTTCTTATAGTAATATCATCCTTCAGAAACTGTCTTGATCATAGCTCTTAGTGACCCAAAGTGCTTTGCTCATTTATTCCTCACCTCCCCTTTCTTCTCCTCTTATCCCCCTGCCTTTGAAAGACTGATGTATTTTCACGGGTCATCTCACTCAACAGGCTTAACTCTAAATAAGAGGCCAATTCAAAGCACAGGTCCTGTTTGATACAAGCATGTGGAGCGACACAGATCAGTAGATCAGAGACATTGTCTAAGACGTTGACAGTGGGAGAAGCAGAGAAGTGGGCAGTTATCTGCCTTCATGTGTCCGAGGGGAAGATTTTATGAGAGGGTTGATGCTAAGGTATCAGGGAAGAGACGCTCAACCTTTTAGCTTGAGCATAACATCTGAAGGAATGAGCCATGACAGGCATTTGCTATTTGTATGTGTTCGAAGGCACATTCACTATCGTGTGTGTGTGTGTGTGTGTGTGTGTGTGTGTGTGTGTGTGTGTGTGTGTGTGTGTGTGTGTGTGTGTGTGTGTGTGTGTGTGTGTGTGTGTGTGTGTGTGTGTGTGAGAGAGTGAGTGAGACACTGTAATGGCATCAAAGACGAGGCAAGTCATCCAAAGTTGAATGATGAAGCGGCTCAGAGACAAATCAAATCCTGAAAATAAAACATCAAACAAACATGCATTGTATCTTTGTACAAAAGCTAAACATGAAACAAAAATGAGATGAAAAATTGTCGGATGTGAGGAAAAGCTGAGTTGAAATGCTCATTTGAAAGCTGGCAGGCTGCCGTACTGCGGGAGAGGAGGCAGGAAAAGAGAATAGCAGGAGACGGAGGCAGGGATGCCGGAGCAGGGAGGCGGACGGAGAGGTTGAGTGACGCTCGCAGCAGTGTGCCTTTGACCGCTGGAAAGACATTGTTCCACCAATCTGCCATTTAATTACAGACAGGAGGGGCCACGGCTGTAGCATGTAGCGCTTTACCATGCATCCAATCAAACAGGCGTGCAAGCAGGACCACACACAGTGTGCACTGTATACTGACACTAATGAAAAGAAATCAATTGTCTCATTTTCTCCGACGTTCAACCGTACTGTCGGTCCCACCCACTGAGTTGTTTTTTTCTGATCCTTCATCTTACTCACTTTGTTCTCTTTCATGCTTCACTTATTTTTACAGCTTAACATTAGGTTTCCTATTGTAAAACGTTGGCATGGATAAAAAGAGGCAAGCTCACTGCGAATGTACTGACGCTGGACTTTGGGGCCGATGAGACTTAGTGTCTTGTTTTAGCAGTTTCCTCAGGAGTAATTCTGTAAGAAAGGAAACAGAGATAATAGACGAGGTGTAACGCTTACGTCTTGTTACCACATGCGAGTGAACCAGAAGTGTATTTATTCTGATGGCAACCTCCATGATCCATGATGTGTTGCGAAACTCCTCCCCCCCACACTCTTTCGGTTCGGGATTGTCTCCATGTACGTTGAAAACATTTAACTTTTGTGGTGGACAAAATTAGCTTTTCTCCCATGTTTGCAGTGACTCCTATATCCATCCCTAAAGAAAATGATTTCAGTTTCTTGAACACTAGGGGGCGAAGTGTATGAAACGGAATTGCGAGCACGAAACTGTGTGGAAAAGAGGCGTTAAACCTCACGCCGTGCACACTGGATAACCATGTACAGACACAAATGCATGTACTACACAGATGCTAGCAGCACAAAGATGATGACCTCTATTACTATTGTGTTAGAGTGGGATTCCCATTCCACTGTAAATGAAGCACCTCTGTCTTTTCAGCCAAGGTGACAGAGGATTAGAGTAGGATATGAAGGTATGACTACCGGTGTAAAATGAGTTTTACAGAACAAAATGGCAGATAACGAGCTGCTCTGAATGCACCACATTCTCCTACGACTATAACCTTTCCCTGTCATCAGTTGCATTAATGAAAGGGATTTTTGTATCTCTGTGGTGCAGGTGTTACAAGGCTGCAAAAGAGGTGGTTGGTATTGATCCAATAATGTATATCACGGTGATGTATGGTGTCTGAAAAGACTTGCCTGCCTCCCACGTTTTAGGAAGAGAAGTAATGGTCCTCTGGATCAATAAGCAATAATCAGAGAGGCAAAATGAGCCTCTGTTCTTTCCCTTTTTCTTCACAATCAGGAAGAGCTGATGGAACAAAAGAACCTGGAAGCAAAGCACATGTTATCTTCTACAAGAAGCAATTACCCAACATCTCTTCGACGTAATGAGAAATAACGTTGTGTAGCTTCATTTACAAGACGGCATTGATTATCCTCTCTCCTCTGCTCTCCTCAGGCGTGACCAGTGCCGACACTGTGGTGAATATGCGCAAAGTGACCCATCTGACCATAAGCGAGGAGCTATCCAAAACTGTTCTCCTCCCCTGCCTCTTCACCCTCCGCCAGAGCTCATCCCATGAACCGCCCAGGATCAAGTGGACCAAGGTCTGGGGCCAAAGAGGCTCTGACGGCCTGCAGAAGGAACAGTCCGTCCTGGTGGCCAAGGACAATGTGGTCAAGGTTCGACTACCGATGAGAGCGAAGTGTCTGGCTCAGTGGTGATTTAGTTGTTTACCTCGTTCATTTTCATCATTCCTTTTTCCCTTCTCCCCCCCCCGCCTGTCCTCTCTCAGGTGAAGAAGTCCTTCCAAGGTCGTGTAACGTTGCCTGGTTACAGCATCAATCGCTACAATGCCAGTCTTGCTCTGACAGGGCTGCGTTCCAGTGACTCTGGTTTGTATCGCTGTGAGGTCGTGGTGGGCATCAACGATGAGCAGGACACAGTTCCCCTGGAGGTCACAGGTGAATAACGCACACTCTTTTACCCTAAGACAGCCATTTTGAATTTAACTCACACTTGGGTTTGGAAATTTCGTGCTCGAGCATACCTTCACTCAACAGTGTACTGTATTAACATAGGGAATTTGATGATTATGATAAGGTCCCAGGAGTTGTTATATAGTATAATTAAGCAATCTGATAGCTAATAAATCTAATTTCTCATTAATTGATTGAGGTAACAAAAGACCAATTAAGCCTGTACACAAGTAATTAAAGATTTGATGAAGTATTTAAATTAAGCATCAAATAATTAACTGCTGTGGCTACAACTTCAGTCAGAGGAAATTGGTGCATTTGGATATAAAACACCATATCTTTGACTATGTACCAGAAATATACCATTAAAATTCAAACAAAATTTGTAATGTTGCTAATGTTTTAAAAATAATTTAAAAAAATATTTTTGTTAAATGGGCACATTTAAAAACAAGTATTGACCAAGGTGCTTAATAAAACAAAGATTAAGATTGTTCCCATCTGTAGTTTGAAGTTAACACCTTGCCATAGCTATGTTTTCTTTTAATGTGGATCGATGGATCCCACATATTAGTCCTTAGCTCCATAGCTTTGAGCACACATCATATAGTATATTTTGAAAACTGTTCCTTGTTCAAGCACATTGAATTCCTCGAAAATGCAAGATAATAGAAAAACTGAGATGACGCGGCACTTCAAGGGCAAATCTGATTTCAGATGGGCCCAGTGCCCCCCTGGTCCCGCCCCTGGATCCGCCCCTCATAGATATGATAGAATATTTAAGTAAAAGTACTAGACAAACAGTGTGATAATGTAATGTTCAGGGGACACTGCAAAGTATGAATGTTTTTACGGTGCTGAAAATTCTGACGGGAATGACCTCCTGTACTGCTCCACCGTGGTTGAATGCGTTCGTGACTGAAGTTGCTGTTTAGCTTGTCAGATGTTTTTTATTCATTGTCTGTGATTGTCTGTAGTTTTGCTGCCATTGCGTCCATTGCCACTTCCTCCTAAGTGCTTAACTTTGACCCCACCAAAGATCCAGCCTTTTTATTCAGTTTGTTTTAGTCTGTTTGCGTCCTTAGCTTTGATGCCTGCACCCCAGCACACCACAGCATAGAAGATGGTGCTTGTTTAGGAATGTTGATAGTGGACACTCGTACTCATAAAGCATTACTGTAATATAGAGAGGGAGGATAAGAGGGCAAGCAGAAAGTACTCTTGTAATCATGATTATAGTCATAGTAATTAACCAGTACTCAACATCATTTATCTCATTATAGACAATATGCATGTTTTTACCTGCACATGCTTTTGTCTGAGCACATCAACACTCCACTCTTCGGTTGTTAAAGCTCCCTCGTTGCTCTCAAGGTCCGCCACTATGAATAATAATGACCCTGGTTTCCATGTCAGACTTAATACAGCCATTACAGCCAGGGCTGTTGACTGTTCGTGCAGAATGTATGATGATGGGGGAAAAGGTGAGGCAACTAGAACACATTACGCATCATTGACCCGGTGCCACTCAGGTGCTGTTCATGCACTGAAAGCATAATGAAACCAATAAGCTAGGAACCCAGCAGTTTGCGCTATTGACAAATAGTGTTACTCCGAGAGCTCTGTATTGCTCTCAGTGGCTTAGCTAAATAGACAACTCATTTAGTGAATTATCCGTTTCCAGGACACCCGTTTTTTTTGCACCACACCACCAGAAGGCACTTCACAGTAGTGTAACAATAATTACTGTGTCAGAGTATTTTAGCTGCAGAGCTTTCATCAGATTCTTTCCAGGTCACTCGCTACTTTTAATAATAAGCTATTATCATAATGACCACAGGGAATCAGACAATGCATTAGCCACTTTACATGATGCTGCTGCTCGCCACAAATCCATGCTAATGCGAATAGCAGCTGGAAAAGCCCAGTAGCCCTAGACACAGCACGCTACAATGACTACACAGTCTGCAATCCAAAGTAGCACATAGCCTCCATTCTACTGCCTGCACACGGCTCATATGTGGAAGCATGGGCATGTGTGTATGCGTTGGCATGAGCCTCTATGTCTGTATAATTTCCATATTTCAGGCAAAATGCTTTCTGGTTGTCTCAGGCGGGCGGAGCACTGTAACCCCTCTCCATAAAAACACTTTACATTTAGTGAGCAAGACCCCTGTCACCACGCTTGGGAGAACCCGTGTCCTCCCCCTTTTGGCCAATCGATTAACACGCTATGAAAACCACTCCTTCAGAGGGAAACCAATTACAAAGCCGGCGACGGGTAGCCATTTCCAGGGCTTAGTCTTAATTGGCAGTCACGCTACATGGCCGACCGCAGCCGTCTTCACACTAATTCTACTCAGTGCTCAACGTATTAATTAGCAGGTATTGATACTGCTCGGCTATATCAATATCATATTAATCCAAACTGCCCTCCTCATAAACTTACTTGAGTGTCTAAGCCTCAGCGAGATGCCCTCTCCCCTTTTAATTTCTCCGTCTTGCCGTCTCTCTGTTTGTCCGTCGTCCTCTTGGCACATATTGACTGGGTAATTGGCTGCGTCTCACCAATCACAACACAGTGCCATTGATTGTGTGTGTCAGCCATTGTCTGTGGTGAGGACAATAGATAGTACATCAGCACTGGGCATGGCGAAAAGCTACCGGAATTATTTGTGCAACCTCTGGGATGTAGCAGACCTTTAGCATGGGTCTATATAGTTTGTACACTCCAAGTTGGAACACAGGCCTCCAGATCCGCCTCAGCGTTGCCTGATGTAGGCTTTAAGTGTCTGGAGGGATGGAAATTCAAATACTCGAGCCCAGGCGCTAGCCAATCAATTCAGGTTAATCCAGAAGTGAGGCTGAGGCAGCTGGAGAATCTGGTCACGTGTTCCTGTGATTGTGGATTTTATTTCCCATGTACTTCCCTTTAGCATTGCATATGATTGCGAGCATGGGACACTAGCCTGAAGGCTGGCTATGTTGTGTGTCCCAAGCATCAAACTGTAATTGTTGTCGTTAATACGATCGCGCCAGCACCATTGGTCAAGCCCACTATCAAGCGTTAACACAACCCATATGTGTGAGTCTTGTGTAAGGAATGTAAGCAGGGGAATAAGTGAGGCTGTGTCTCCATTATTCACCTACCGGCACCTCTGGATAGAGGCTCACAAGCAGTTTCCCCCTTTTTCAGTCTTAGTGCTAAGCAAAGAAATAAGCATCTTTTCCAAGAGGCAAGGGACATCGACTGCCACAATGAGGGCATCCTACAGTCACCAGTGGTGCCTTCCTCTCCCTGGAGACTGTGTGAGGATATAAAATATAAAAATAGTTTCATGAAGAACTGAGTATATGACCCTCCTGTGGAATGCGACCAATACGAAGAGGAAGCCAATTTGTCTCACTGGTGTATGAATTAGCCAGCTTGCTATAGAATCTCTGTTTGAACAAGATCCCGGAGCCACAAAGGAAGAAAGGATGGAAACCGAGAAATTAGGTAGAAAGAGAGGGAAGAAAACATTTTCTGCTCCACATCTAAGGATGAGACTGAGATGACGGACTGGTTGGATGCACTGCTGTTGGAAACCGCTGTGCGAGTGTGTCACACAAACACACAAGGCCCGCCTTGCTTTTCGTGGCCATAGCCCGAAGAGCCGATGCTCAAATTGCAGCACAGGCCTCCACCTCACAAGAATCTCTGTCCCTCTCAGAGACAGCCGGACAAAGATAAAGGAGTCGTGTATGAAGCCAAACGCCCGCTTGCTTCTATGTCACTGATTGCTGCAGGGCGAGGTGAGGATGGACACTTCTGAAGCGATTCCAATCCCATTTAAGTGGAATATATGCTCCTTTCACAGCTCAGGAATCAGTGTCTCATTCTTTTCCCATGTTTTTATTCTCAGTTTTTTTGGGCTACGTTTTTTTTTTTCAACCACAATTGTTCGCTTTCCTATCGACTTCTCACCTTCTCTCTCTGTCACTGTGGTTCAGCACATACATTTCCTTGAATGCAGTGCATCTCTCTCTCTGTTTGTGTCTGCCTTCATCGTCTTTCCATCACGGAGGCAGCAGGATGACACTGTGTGTGTGTGTACTCTTAAAGCAGTAAAATAAACATCACCACTGTCTGTCACATGCTGTATCCAAGGGTAACATCTCTTTTCTCCAACGATAAGCCGACCAGCTCTCGGATGCAAATGAGACTGGCAGTGCACGGGTTGCTGAGGCTGAATGTTTTTGTCTCCGCTTGCACAGATGAAACAATATGATGAGGACGTCTAGAGGGCTTTTGTGTACGTGTCTGTGAGCGTGTACATATTCGTGTTATAATGGCTCAAGGTTGCAGTTCATAAATATTTCTCTAACCCAGAGGTCGCAGGTCATAAATTTATGCAAGTGTATTTTGGAGCCCCCACCCTGTTTGTTATCATGTATTATTGTCTGTTTCCTCAAGGTGTGGTATTTCACTACCGGGCCCCTCATGACCGCTACGCTCTGTCCTTCACCGACGCCAAGAGGGTGTGCGTGGAGAACTCGGCGGTCATCGCAACACCAGGCCAGCTGCAGGCTACCTTCGCGGACGGTTACGACAACTGTGATGCTGGCTGGCTGTCAGACCAGACCGTCCGGTGAGGCTTGTATATCTGGGTATACACATGCTGCATGTGGTTCAAAAAGTCAAAGGTTAAAGAGATTGTTCACTTAAAAATGAAAATTCACTCATTATCTACTCACCACCATGCCGATGGAGGGGTGGCTGATAGTGTTTACTATCGCCGTGGTTACTAATATAATGTAACAAGAGTCATACTGTCAGTAATCCTCACAATCATAGTAAAGGCTGATACTTAAAGAATGGTGTGTATGCAGGAGAAAAGACAATGATGAAGACTAATTAGCCTCCTGGTCACAGTTGGCATGGAAACAAATAAATGCAGCTTCAGCTTGAGCACTTCTTCAAATGATAAAAGTACATCCTGTAAAATGCGCAGTACTTACCTGTGGAGAAAGTCATGCATCAGCCAGCATCTAATATATAAAAATATTTTTTTCATGTTTAAAATGTTCAGACAAGTGTGTGTGTGTGTGTGTGTGTGTGTGTGTGTGTGTGTGTGTGTGTGTGTGTGTGTGTGTGTGTGTGTGTGTGTGTGTGTGTGTGTGTGTGTGTGTGTGTGTGTGTGTGCGCGCATTCTGAACCCACCCTCGCTGACTCGTTTGTCGGGGGTTTGAATTAGCGCTTAATTTTACTTCATTAAAGTTTATTTACCAAGTTTTAACATCGCTGTCTGAGCTCCACGCGCTGAGAAAACAGGAGGCTTGTTCGGTAGCAGTTGTTGGATTTGGTGTTAGATGTATGGACTCTGCTCAGACAAGGACACGGTTTTTACTCGCACAACAGATTACAACTACCAAGTAGAATAGCAATGCCTCTTCCATTCATCCCACACACAAGCAAGCACACAAAACCTCATATCACAGTCCACACACACACACACGCGGCCTTGTTTCAAATACACACACTCTCTCAAAACTGGCCTGGCAGATTTTTTTTGTAGCATGAGCGACGTATATATCACACTGCACAGTCCAGTGGGAGATGCTTTCTTCCATCAAACAGAAAAGAACAATAGTCAAGGAAAGTCATGGCTAGACTATTGTCAAGTCTGCACGAAAAGCATTCTATTGACGTTCCCCTTACATGACAACCATTTCTGGATCTTCTTGACAATACGGTAATTGACAGTCCTGGAGAGAAACTGTTTGCTGACAGCTTATGTTTGTTTCTGTGTCACATTTTTTTTATCATTTTCAAATCGATCAAAAATTGTAATAGAAATAAAAACTAAATGCGCTCTGCTTCTAAAAAAAAGAAACCTACTGTATGTGGAAGTTTGGCAGCGTGAAAGTCAGTTTGATCTTTTTTGGAGATTTTATAAACGGAAACTGTGCCACGTAATTGCTTGTTTGCACAACGGAAACACTGTAAACTACATCTGCCCTCTCTCAGCTGTCTGTGCTTCTGGGTCCACATTTTAATTTCAAATCGCTGTTGCTCCAGAAGCAGACTGACTGCTGTCTTCCCAACGGTGTGTCTCACAACCTTCTCGGGGGATATCGCTGCCCTCCCTCGTTTTTCGTTCTCTCGTTCTGTCTTGCGCTCCTGTTGTTTTCACTCGGGGGGGGGATTTCTAATTGGTCCGGCTCCAGGAGGCTCCGAAGGGAAAGTGTCCAATTAATACGGAGGGAAACGATACAGACATCAGCCGTTGCTCCATCAGAAATAAAGAGGCTGAACCCAGACTCGGTTCTCTTGCTATGCTCCGTGGGTTTATGACTCTGTGCAGGAATGTGTGTCTTCTGCATGTATATTTGACTCTGTGTTGGTGCATTTGTGAGTGTGTATGTGTATGTGTGTGTTTTCCAAGCACTCCATAAGTCCCTGTATACCCAGCATAATCTTTTAATCAGCTTCTTTGCCTGTGCCCAGGTGCTGCTGGAATCAATGTTCCTAGAGCAATAATTGCACAGTCGGAGTCTGAATATAGTAAACCGCTGTTTTGTCGGCCCCACGCTGCCAAGCCGCTGACGAAATTCATGATTCTCTCAAAGGCATTACTGTTAGTGCTCGAGCATTTAACACGTTCCAAAATGCTCACGGAGCAGTAGGGTAGCGTATTTGTTCTGTTGAAACTCATGATGAGGGCAGAATAATTAAAATAAGAAACTGTACTTATTGAAGTGTTGTTGTGACATGTGTACCTGACTCTGGCCTTTGTGTCGTGCTCACGGGGGAGATTTATGTGTTCATTTTATTCTTTCAGGGAAATGTATTTGGATAATCTCTGGGAGGAAGAAATGCTTAAATTCGTAGTATTCAGAGGAGGCGATGATAAAAGTGTAGTTCAGTTTTCATCTTATTCTGTATGCGTGTGAACACAGACTCATCCCCTGGGAGCCAAGTTTGTCTGTGGCTGCCTCTTTCAAGGCCAGGCTATATTAATCTCCCTCTCCCTCCGTTTCTCTCTCGCTTTTCTCCGCAGGTATCCCATCCAGTCGCCTCGGCCAGGTTGCTATGGCGACCGCGAGGACTCACCTGGAGTCCGTAACTACGGCAATAGGGCCCCCGATGAGCTGTTTGATGTTTACTGCTTTGCTGAGCAGCTTCAAGGTAGGAGTCGGGAGCTCGAACCATAAATTTGGGTTTAGTCATGCACGGGCACACTAAGCAATCGGTGCAGCGCAGCACCGTAGTGAGTAACAAGCACCATCAGATAACCTACAAGTACAGCTCCACTCAAATGCTGGACTCTATAACCACGGGTGTCATGTTAAAGCAAGCGAAGAATACGCTTATATGGACTTATTTTTCCCAGGGAACCTAAGTGTCCTTGAGTTTTTCTGACTGCAAGTTGAGGCATCTTGAATGTGTGTTTTCCTATGAACCGCTGTGTGTTCACCTGGGGATTCTGACCATGACTAGCCACAACAAATGTAGACACAGCAGGAATGTCCTGTGAAGCTTTTGATTTCATGCTGACGCAGTGTACATGGGGCTGTATCATCTACCTGAGACAAACAGTTTGAGATGCTGTGCCTTTTCTAGCCAAGGATACAAAAGAAAACGTGTGAGGAGTGGTTTAAACAGTGTTTATTTTACATATTCTGCTCTAATGCAAGCTTTAAACCTCAGCAAGTCCCGCTGAATAACTTTCTAGTTACCTCACACAGCTTTTTTTCCATCGTAAATGGCAAAGCATGACGTATATTATGACCGTTTACCTGGAACATCTAGCGTCCGCGTTTTAGCAAGATGCAATGTACAGTATGGCCATCAAACATATATTTAAGGCCTTCTTACATGCTCCTCAACTAAACTGAAACTATCAACTAGTCAACTGAAGATGGACTTTTCAACCAACTCATGGAATGAGCCTCAATTACCTGACTAACGGCAGCATGGGAAAACTGTTGGAGCAGAAATGAGAAGCCTGCTGTATAAAAACACCCCACTGTTCCAATAATAATCTCCCGACGCTGTCCCTTGACAGACGTAGCACCAGTAATTGAGGGGTTAATTGAAAAAGTGCTGCAGTGAACAGCCAATATGAGAACCCACTTCACCAAATCCAAATTACTTTGAACCCTGGTGGAAGATGAGCTTCACACCTCCTGCTATGTAAGGGAAATGAAAATCATCATGTTATCTATTTTTGCATATCTAGTCTAGTTCACTGTTCAGTTCAAGAGCAGGAATGTATATTTCATTGACTTATTAGTAAATCCGCTGGAAATGAATCGTTATAGACTTAATATCTTGCAATGTAAGTCATACAAAACAAAAGAAAAACATTTTTCTGACCTGATATTTTTATAAATGGTCCTTTGATCACTGTACTGGTTGTAAACATGCCTGTGTTCACCCGTTTATTCAAGGTTCAGTAAAGTGTTAAGCTGGACCCCAAACTGGAGAATTAGTGGTTGTTGCTGTTGCTGATATTGAACGTATAACGTGTCCAGATCGCACCAAATTCGACACTGCCCTTCCTTGGGCTCTTAACAATACACCTGCCAAGTGTGAAGCTGATAAGATGAACAGTTCTCAAGATGTGTGTTCCACAGAGCGGAATTATTAGAAAGATAGATGAGAGTGTGTATGGTAGATGAATCAATAAAGTAAATAATCATTAGTTGGACAGTTTAAAGAGGTTAAAGATAAATTACACCAACAGCTGGCGGGTTGGCTTTTGATACAATGCTGTTGTTTTTAGACGTTGATAAAGCAGTCAAATGTAGTCCTCTGTTCGTGTGACGCTCTCTTCTCACTCAAACACCACACTCTTGTCATTGTTGTGGTGTGTTTAAGACATCTCTCCTGTACACATCCCTTTGTTTCCCTTCCATAAACCACACCTCCATCCCAGCATTCACCTGCAGCCTCGTAGTTTAAATCCCCACGGGGAGAAAGCACTCATCATCGCAGTGAGTCCCTGCTGTGCTGAGCTCGGCGTTTCTTCGTGGGGGGTTACGAGACCAGAGCCTCGATATCAACACTACACGTATTCTACTTACAATCATGCCTGTGTGAAATGTGTTCCCCTTCTGCATATTCAAAACCCAATCAGAGACGCAGCAGGGTTTGAGCTGCTCAATGGGGTGACTTTGTGCAGGCCACTTGTTATTAAGTGAAACCACCACAACTGTCATTAAGTGAAACAGTTGTAAAAATATTTATAGATTATTTTAAATTACCACCTCCAGACTTTGTAAACAGTATTCTATAATATCATTGAGTCAAATTAACAACCTGATTGAAACACGCAGGAGATAATTATCTGCAATCAAACTGGAAAGTCTTTCTGCAGCCGTTCCAATAAATATTTCAGGCATCTTCTAGCTATAGACTCACTCTTCACACAATCCCATTCTGCTTCTTTCTCCCTTCATTGTATTCACGTCTTCACCCCTGACCTTTCGCCTCTCCATCTCAGCTCCATAAATCAGTAATGGCTCCTTTTACTCTCCAGCATAAAGCTCCGGGATCCTCACGTCAGACTCGCTCCTCTGTTCAGCACTCCTCATTCACACTTCCCACTCCACCAGCTCATATTTGTTTCATCACTCCCTGAGTCACTAGTGGATCATCTGACCGTATCATTTCATTTGTGCTGTGCAGACACAGTGGTCCTCCCAAGCTCACTCTCTCTATTTTGCATCACTATGTCAGGCACATCACCGCTACCTTTCTTCTTCTGCTTCAGTCACTTCTCTGCTCTTTCTCCCTGATTGCAACTGCTTTGAACTCAAAGAATTGCCTTTATATATAGTCTCTACTTTGAATTACTCATGATTTGTATTATTATTTTAGGTAAAAATAAAATGTATTCTGATGCATAGCAAGTAAAACTTTTCTTTCATCCCTCTGCTTCAAGTCTCTTCCTTGTATTGCTTTGACAAATGATGAAGAAGATGGCTGGAACGGTTTTGCATTTAAAGTAAAAGAAAATGTTGTCAGACTCATCTGCGCTCACAATAAAAAACAAATGTAACTTGAAGTACAGATCTCACTTTGTACAGCACAGAACACAACAATAACTAAATCAATTCTCAAAATCTGAACCTACTGAACAAAGGTGATCTCAGTCTGACAATCCCTCCTGGCAATCAACCCTTAGCTGAACTCCTCACTCTCTTCCCCTCACTTCTCCCTCCACCTTCTCCTCCCAGGCGAGGTCTTCCACTCCACGGTGCCTGAGAGGCTGAGCCTGGCCACGGCCTCCACCCACTGCCACTCCCTGGGGGCCCAGCTGGCCACTGTTGGGCAGCTGTACCTCGCCTGGCAGGCTGGTGTGGACCAGTGTGACCCCGGCTGGCTGGCGGACGGCAGTGTCCGCTACCCCATCAACGTCCCACGGAAGAACTGCGGCGGGGACGAGCCCGGGGTGCGGACCGTCTACAATAACCCCAACCGCACCGGTTTCCCTGACACCACAGCGCTGTTCGACGCCTTCTGCTACCGAGGTGATAAACTTGTTTTGGTAGTTGCCATTGCAATAATACGGGCTCGGAGGGGGTCTGGTAACTTGTTTCTATTCCGGGGTTTTTAATTAGTAGAAGATGTTTATGTCACACATGAAGTAGTTGAGAAGAGGCTGTGTGACATTTGCATTACCCTCTTGTGGTTTTGAGGACTTGGATGTTGTGCGTAGGGAAGAGAGAGAGAAAGGGATGATGGGAAAGAAAGAAGACGATGAGTTTAACTGGGGTTTGAAGTGACTAGTCTGCAGAGGATTTCCGTGAGCCATAGCTTGTGTCTGACCTTTTAATATTTTATCTTCACACCATATACATTATAACTCACCATATATAACCACATATAAGTTTTGCATTTAAAGAGTATTTTGGTTTTTCTGGCTTTTAATGATTGTAGCAGATCACAGATATGAGAAAATGAGATTTTCAGATAGGTGGGGGAAAAAAAAGGAAAGCATGACGTTTTCATCCCTCACAATGACAGCTTATAAAATTTTCATTGAGGCGAGACAATTGCATAACCCAATAATTTTAAGAAAACAAGAATGGCATGAGAGCGGAGCAGCAGTGTAGCTGTCAAAACAAAGAGCTGATAGATGACACTCATCGCAAATTTACATTATTATCTAAAATAAATGATAGTTCAAAGAAGATAACATTTTGTAACATGTTTTATTTAGTAAGAGAAATTTGGTCTGTGTAAAGATTGTCAATGCAATCTGCTAATATGACATGAACAACATAAATCCATGTTTTCTCATGTTTGGATTTAGTAAAAGAATCAGAGCCACAAATGAGATAAAACTGTCAATTCAAAAACCGTGGAGCAGCTCTGATATAAATTTTGTGTTGGATGGCAATAACAGCTTTACTGTCATATGAGCAGAGAAAAAAAGTGAGGTCAAGTGCTACATTGTGCAGCAGCACACAAAGCAGAGCAAGTGACAAACGGCACAAACGTTGGTTTTAGTGAAATGTTGCTCTTGTGTGTTGCAGCACGCCAGCCTGCAGGGATCCAGACTGCAGAGGTTCAGGCTTCACACCAGACCGTCAACGCAGCAGCACAGGCCACCTCCTCAGTCACTGAAGCCCAGCACACTTCCCCTTTCCCCAAGACTTCCACCTGGACCGGCCTGGTCGACCTGGACAAAGCAGGAGTGCGCTCTATCGCCGGGATCGACAACTCCTCTGAGATCTCTGAGGAGCATGTCGTCATCCACTTAAGGCCTGAGGTGGGTTGGAAAGACGGACAGGATGTTATGAGAAGCAGCCAGGAGAATGATCCTCAGATTAGCAGCAACACCTTGGGCCTTTCTGACCTTGAGAGCGTAGAGAGTCATGGAGGCTCTGCCCACGAGGAAGAAGACGGCGGCTTTTTGGGATCTGACAACCCAAGATTATCCTCCACAGCCTCTTCAACTCCACAGCCTCAAACCACCAACAGTGTGCTGGCCGAGTTTGTGAACACTCTTATGAGACCCTTAAGGCACTGGGCTGGAGGTGGGGAGGGTGAGAAGACGGAGAAGGGACTTTCGGTGCCTGAGGAAAACGTAGGAGAGAACCAGACGCAGGGTGAAGCATCCAGCAGAAACCTCAGTGTGCCCAACGCCGTCAGAAACAAGGGCAACGTGGACAACGCCATCACAGAGCAGAGGAGCGGGTTCTTTTCCTTCAGGGCTCCTGCCAGTCGACAGTCGAGTACAGCAGAAGGTCTGTCAGAGCAGGAGAGAGAGGTGATGCCATTGTTTCGCTTAGTGCCTGCAGTCAAAAAGACAGGGCATATCCAGACCAGCACCCAGGCAGGAGAACGAGTCTCCAGCACGTCTGCAGATGCCCCTCTGTCCACTGCTCATGGTAAGAGCCCAACACAAATTTCACGTATTTCACCTTTAACCTTTAAAACAATTAAAATACAAAACGAAGAAAAAGAAACACGGGTGATTGAAACGGTTTTATTCCAAATTGAGTCGTGGTGCAGTTAAATGTTGTTGGTAAATGTAGGATCTTTTTAAAAGGTCTCTGCCTCTCCATTCCTCTCTCTCTTGTTTTTCCTCTGAGTAAACTATAATATATTCCTCCACAGGGCAATTTGAAGTATCTCTGTAAATTAAATTAAACAAAACAGTAATTGCAAACTAACAAAAAGGGCATAGCACGTACAGTAGTGCACAAGGTAGAAGTGGAGCTTTAATTTGAATAAGTCTTAATTTTATTAAAGGTTAGCTCACATATGTGTTTAGAGAAAAGCAAACCTGCATCACACAGGTTATTTTTAGGTGTCAATGATGTGCTGGGTTTAGCTGTTGAGTAATGAATAAATTAAACTGATGAGAAAAACAATGCAACTCCACCAGATAAAGAAGGCAGTTAAAAAACCTACTCGAGTGAAAATCAAGGTTTTAATCTTGTTAACGTGTCCTCATGCGTTTTATATGATACATATCATAGCATGAATGAACTAAGCTGAAACACCATGGCGGAGTACTTCCACCTTGGAACTGCAGTGTTTTTTTGACGAACTCGAAAAACCAATTCAGACAGGCAGTACATTTCCCGTAATATAAAGAACCAATCATAAACTCGTGAGGTTGCGCTTTCTGTATTATTTCGCTAGTGCATTTCTCTGATGCACCTTGTTTCGCCATAGCATTACGTAGATTATCAGTTGTAGCCATGCACTGTATATAAATAGGGACGAAGTATCCAGGATACGAACGCTGCCATCTTGCACATTTGGAGCCAGAGTCTGCGCATTAGCAATTAGGGGATGGAGCCGCGCTAGTGACGTCCCGCAGATATATCCACGCGGCCAATCAGTCTCAGCTGTCAATCATGATGTATCACCATAATATCAAATAATATCACATAATATCACCTATTGCAACGAGTAACTAATTAAAACCAATATTGACAGAAATAATCTTTGAGAAAATAAAATTTGATGTGTAAGATTGTTTAGTTTGTACCATGTCCCTTCTGCTAAAGAAGGAGGCAGGGCTTATGACCTTTACTACAGCCAGCCACCAGGGGGCGATTCCGCGATACCACTCACCATTGTGTACCGTAGAGTAACTCGCAAAACAGAAAACAAGCAGAGGTTTGTGTGTTTGATGAGCAGAGTCGCTGCAGAGCTGCTGGTGAGCAGCTGAGGGGTGGGTGAAGATAGACCCTAACGCTACATTAGTAATTTTCAGAAGCAGCAATGAGTTTCAGGGGTTTGATCAATGCTAGAAAAAGAACCTGAAGGACTGCTGAGACACAGAGAATGTTGTGAGGGCTTTAGGGAAGAGGTCTATTGTTATTCTCAGTGTGTGTGTACGTGCACATTGCATGTGTATGTGTTGAAGAACCTTTACACCCTGTCAGACGGATAACCTCTAGCAAAAACAGAGGGGGAGTCGAGCAGTGGACCACCGGCAAGGTTAGAAAAGGTTAGCTTATGTCTTATTGAAAACACCCTGGCTCCAAACCCCCAAATCACTTCCTCTAGTTAAGTTCAGGGATAAAGATGGAGTAAAGATTAGAGGAACGACTCGTGGCTGGAAGGATCCTGGACCAATAACCACTGGAGCAGGGTCCATTTACACCACGTTACAGCTCAGGAAAGAAATACACGGACAGAAACTAAAAAGAATGTCTATCACGCCCTTGGGTGGAAAAGGCAGTTTTCTTTTAATGGCCACCACAAATAACACATCCTTGGCATCAGAGAAAATGGGAGGATACAAAGTAAGACTAACGCTCTCCCACAGACAGCCAGAAGAATTCAATAAAGGTGTTCAGCTTTTTTCACCTATAGCAATTGCAGGCTGTATTCATATAAATACTCACTGCTGTTCTACCTGAAATTCAATGCCACCCCCCGAGGTATTAATGAAAATCCAAGCTTTACTCAGTATGTATTATTCACAACCGTATCCAATTAGCGTGGAGGTTGGGTTGCTCTGCCATTCCCCCTCACCTCCATCTTTGTCTCTGCCAATTAAGGCCCGGCTCTCTGAAGGTAGGCGGTAATGATCACTACAGCGAGGATGAGTGGCACAAGAGGGGGATGAGTCGGCTGAGGAAGAGGGAAGAAAGGGGGAGATGGAGAAAGGTGCTGAGGAGGAGATGATTTCTCTTCTTAAACCAGCATCATTGAGCTGAATTAACTCTGTTATACACATTTCATTGTAAATGATAACTTTAATGCTCAACTCTCCTCAGTAATTTATTGGACCAAGTTGCCTCCTTGACTGGATTTTAAATATTGGATCAAACTTTTTAGAAAATTGGAAAACAGTCTCTGAACTAAGGGCCATAAGTTTAGTTTTTTGGGGGAAGTGGGTAAAAGTATTTGTCTTCTGCACCCCAGTCTTGATGAGACTAAAATAATCTAAATCGATTTTGAGTTCCATTTTTAACTGATTTACTTTAAGCAGGGAAGCTAAACCTCTCCCATGTGCCCGCTGTCATGAGCTCCCCAAATGACAAGCACTGAACCATTAAAGATATTGATTTATAGATTTTTTTTTTTTAATGGTCCACTGGCTCACCCCACCCATGAGGCGACCCCCTCTCCGTGCGCTCTGGATGGCCAGTCCGGCTATGATTCAAAACAATCACTCAAAATCAGCAGGGGGAGGAGGCAGAACGGACAACATTAATTTGTTCACAAACTTTGATAGTAACAAAGAAGGTGCTGGATCCAGACTGTAAATAAAGATGGATAACCAATAACCATCAGGTTGGTCCATGTTGTATTTACTAACATGGAGGAGGCAGGGTTTATGAACTATGGTGGTGAAGACCCGTTGGCTTCTCTTTAAGGGAGCTGGCATGTCGTCCATTTTCATAAACAGTCGGGATCCAATCCCTCTTCAGGATCTGCTTAATACTGAGCCCTGAATATAACGTAGTCATGGCAACGGGTACACATCCCCCTTATTAGGAGAGAGTTTACATTATATGGCAAATTTGGACTTTAAATGAGTATTACAATAACAAACTACCAAAAATAATCTTTGCAGTCAGAACTTCACATCTCGTCAACCCCATGAACTTTGGAGTGTGTGTGTGTGCGCTGACTCTAGATGCTCCTGACAGGATTCACGTGGCCATGCAATAACGTCTGCTCAGTGTTTTTTTTTTATTGGACGACATATCTACAGATGGGCAGAGGTGGCCATTGTCTCTCTCACTCCTTCCGTCTCGCTCGTTGTCAGCCTCTGCTCCCGCAATCTAATAAAATGACTGTGTGACTGGAGGGATTCTCTAGGCTCGTTTACTCCAGTAAAGTGGAGTCAACACAGCAGAACCACTCACAGTGGAGGCACGAAATGACTGTCTGAATGGGGTTTATTATGAGTTTGTTTGTGTTGGTGTGCGGTTTTTCCACCAAACAGATTTACAGCAGTGGAGATGAACTTTAACCGCGCTCTGAGTAGCACCATGAAATCAGCCAAGCCGATGCCTAATTGTCTCATTTTATTTATTACATGGGTCATTACATAGATGATCAAACCAGATTAATGTGTTTAATTACTCTCACTTCCATCCGCGTGTGTAGTAAAAGTATGTAATTAGCTATTTGGATTATTAATAGCACAATTACACTGGGCTACACGGCTCTTATGGAAATGAACCTCAGGCTCATAAACCTCACTTAGGCATGAGGCAACAGCAGAGCTAATGAATAATTTACATACACTTTAATATTTGATGCATGGACATATTTGTATATGTTTTCCCTCTCGTGGTAATTTGTTGTGCTGCGTTGTGTTGCGTTGCTTTTAAGACATGTTAACTGAACTGAGGAAAGCCAAACCATGCTGAGCGATGACGGGGGTAGCGATGCTAGCCGGGCCTCTCAGTAACACCGCTGTACTGCTGCTCAAAAAAAAATAAAAAACACACAACAGCCGTGAGTCACACATGCAGACGCGATGAATTATTGATGGTGTGGACAGAGTCTGGTTTAACGTAAGCTGATAACCACTTCATCTGAATAAACATGTCTAGCTGGAGCCCGTTGCGGAGCGAGTCATTCGCCGATCACGTTGAGAGTGTTCCCGTGTTTTTCCACGTGGCTTCTCTCACCACAGGCCAGCGCATCCAGCAGGCTATTTTGGGTAAAACAATCCACACGGAAAGAATGAGAAAACAGGGACAGAGAAGTGTGAAATGACTTTGAATACATCTCTCCATCCGTTTGGTGTGTGTGTTCATCGGCCCCTCTCTATTTGTCTACAAACTCCAGCAACCTCAGTCACCACGCTGAGCGGAGCCACTGGTGGGGAACGAAGCTCACAATATCCAACTTACTGTAAATAAGAGTTCACAGCTACTTTCAGTTCTCTACAAACAAACAAGCAAGAAAGTTATGCTGAACTCCCAGTTACATTTTGAAGTCTTTAAACTACATTTTGACAGACTCCAAAAATCTCCTCATACATTAGACATCATACAGTACGGGCTGATGAGAAATTGGTTGTTTTCCGTGTGGGAAATAACGACCCTTTATTAATTGAACTGTACATGCCCTGCATCTCAGTTTCCCTGATATTTTAGTGAGCGAATGCAAGAATGAGTAAAAATTGCATGGCCACTGCTAGAAATATTAAATTTAAGAGCTGCCTTGGAAAACCAGAGACTGAGAAAGTTATATTGTTGAGGTCAAGAACTGCTTTTGTTTGATCTGGGCTCATCATTGTGAAACTGATTTCTCTATATGTGAAAAAGATAAGTGGTCAAAGTGTTTCATGTATTCCAAAAGTTTTGAAGAAATCTTGGATGGATCAGATTTTGGCCTTGTTAAACGATTCAGTGTTAAGACCCACAGAAGGAACTGAAAACTTTTTTTTGCATGAGAGTTATAACAATTTAATCAGTCATTTAACATGAATTCTTTCTATATTTGTGTTCTAATTACTGGTTTGAAGTGGACGGATCGCAATCTTAAGCCAGTTTTAGGGTTAATTGTTTTGTGTCGCCAGGCAACTGGCAACCAAATCTAAACAGTGATCTGTGTCTTTAAACCCTGTTGTGTTTTTGTTTGTTTGACTTTTGTATCGTTACAAATTAGTGAATAGTTATGGTTGTATTTATATATGTCTATGTATGAAAAACGAATGAATGGGTGTGTACAATCATGTATATGATATATATCTGTTTGTTTCAATGTAAATGCTGCTCATATTCAGTAGTTAACTGTGAGTATGAATGTTAATAACTCAAACTCACATTCTTTACAAGTGGGGACACAGTCCCAAAGGATGTGGACTAAATTTCTACACACTGTCTGCTCTCGGTTGATTAATTTCATTATCCCAAACAGAAACTGGTTTGCTGTGGGCACAGAAAAAAAGAGCAACCAAAACAAATTACAGACATAGTCCACACGTGACTAAAACCCATATCAGTGAATAAACACCACACCATGCTCATCCCGGTAAATGCAGCAGACTCTAGTCCAGGATGAAGATACCGTTTCATGTTCCCATAATACCTCTGAAACTCTACTCCCTATGTGTGTGCCATTTGGCTCATGTAAACCAGGCTCAATTTTTTAATTGGTTTTTCCAAATCCATAAAATGAAATCCTCCTCCTCCCCCGATAATCGAATCCTATCTTCTGTCTCTTTGTTCCCTGTAGAATTCACTGCACCAAGACCCAATGAGGGATCACCTCCCAGTGGACATGTCAACATATCCGTCCCTCAGGGACCCAGAGGAGTTCCAGCTTTTGCTCCAGACCCCAGCAGGCACTTTCAGTGGGTCATTGAGTCCATGCGTGTCTCTAAAGCAGGACCCCATGGAAATGTGGCCTACGTGGGTAAACATCCAACCTGGGGGCCCATGGAAGCCAAAGCAGGGCCCCTTGAGGTTATGACCCTTCCCACCTCCCTTCGACAGGACAACCAAGAAAATTATTCAGGCGAGGGGAGGGATAAGGACGTAGAAGAGGCGACACCTCCATCAGCTGGTCGAACAGTGTCAGAGGAGGAGAGGGAGATGGAGGGGAGCGGAGAAGGAAGCAGGTTTCCTGGTGGGTTTGGAGTAAAAGTCAACAATATGAGCAGCGGTGGTGTCCAACCGAGCCTTGAAACAGAGTCCTCGCTCAGCCAGAGTGAGCTTGTGACTGTGTCTGAGCTCACCACCCTGTCCCAGTGGCAGCTAGTGGATCAGCCCGCCACCTCACCTCATTCTCAGAAGACAGACACAGCAGAGGAGGCCATAGGGGGGGTGTTCTACGTCCGCCGGCCCACTGAAAACCTCTCCTCAGCCTCCTCACACAGAGGGAAAGATACGTCAAACTCAGGATTTACTCCTGTTTTTAGGAAGAATAGCAAAGACACAAGCAGAGAGGAGTTGGAGACTTCCACAGCCGAGGCCTTGATGGAGGTGCTGACAACCTCTGCGGTGACCACACCGGAGCTTCTGATGACCAGACACACTCAAAGGACATATCCTACAACAACAGACAATCCCTCTCACAGCTCCCCAACAGAGGAGCCATCTATTTCCATTTCATGGGTTCAGGAGGACAAAACAAGTACACCCAACATTCAGGAAGATCGAGCCACTCCAGCACCTAGTGTGGGATCTCAAACGACTACGGGAGTCCTTCAGTTGACTACTCTTGCATCCGACTCCAAAGTTGGCGCCACAGAAATGGAATCCAGGTCTGCAGTGTCTGACTCTTTCATCGTGGGCAGTCGGTGGACACCTTTCAAAGGAGTGGGCCAAAAATCCGAGGAACACAAGGCCAAGGAGACGACGGACAACAAAGACAGAAGCAACCCTTTCGGCATTCTCATACCCAACTGGGCCTTTGGTCTCATCCCTTCAGGTACGTGAGCTCCCCGGTGTTCCAGATGAATGAACCTCACTGTCATCATTATCGTCATGATTATGAGCGATTATCTAATCAGCAGCGATTTATTGGATTATGTATGCAGCTCAGTGACATACGGCACAGTAACAGCAGTTGTACACGGCTGCATACCCTCCACCTGGGTTCACAGCCTGTGCTCGGTTATACTTTAAATACACCTCTATTTCCTTACTCGCCCTGTCTCCTGTTGTTCCATTCTACATCTCCCCTCTCGCTCTGCCTCTCTGACAGACGTCATGCATTCTTAATCCAGGCCTGTTTTCTTTTCTGCACTCGCATCCCCTTTCTCTCTCCATCCCTTCCTCCCATGTTGGTGTGGAGGGAGCTCCACGCAGCGAGCCAGTGCACTGAGGTGAGACCAACTAGGTCTCAGTGAAGTAATTAGTGGGTCACAGCGAGTGCAATTAGGTGAACCAGGGGAGAGCCAGAGATCCTGGTCCCCAACAAATCAATGTAGACACAAACTATGAGAGGGAGCTCGTAATTGACTGCGGCCTCTTCTCCGCTCTCACTTTCTAGTTTGGCCATGTTCAGCTCAACTCTCATTTCTCTCTCACTCTATCCCTGAACTTGTTGTACGTAATAAATATCAGTGTCTGTGCCGTTTGTCCTAGATTGCTTGCATTGATTTTCTTTGATAGTTAATCGACTTTCTACTGTGGCAGAACTTCACAAAGCGAATTAACATAACACAAGCTGTAAACCCAGGGCCACTTGTCACTTACTCATCTAAAATTGTGATCTTAACAACCAAAATATGTTTGCTTACTGTTTAATGCGCCTCTCTTTGGAGACAGCGATGTTTATTGTGTGTTTTTGCTACACTAACACTCATCCTCAGCCAAGTGTTTCTGCTATTTCCTTGGGTTTTGAAAATACATATTTAAAAGGTATGACTCAGATCGTAAGTCATCCTGCTCAGTTAAGTGGATTTCTAAAACTTTTCTTCATATGGAGAAGGTAGGAACTCAGTAGGTGCACTTATGTAAAGCCTTTCGTGCGACAAGTAATCATGATAGCAACCTGTTTTAAGAACATCTGTCTGTCTGCATGTGGCTCACATATCTCCAGATCCACTCATCTTGTCAGCTTCACATTTGGAATATGTATCGTTACGGTCCCATGGAAGTGTAGTCTCGAATTTGCTGCAATTTGGAGACGTGATAAACTTTGTATAGACAGCATGACCAGCGGGGTCCTGCGTACTGAGTCGAGCTTCACCAAACAGGTGAACAGCTCTTTGTGCAGCAGAGGTGGTGTTGATGCCAATTCATGTTCCTGTGGACTGAGTCCTGCAGCAAGTTTCAGAGAGCTGCAACCAGCATTACCACAGGCCAAATAAACATCCCAGACATATTCAGAACACGCACTGCACTAGTCTGTCTATAAAGGCAAAGAAAACTTTAATACAGTAACTTAATTCATGTAAAAAGAAGTTGAAAAACCCTTTTTAATAGTGTACAGATTGATATATTTTATAAACTGTGAAGGTCCTTCCAGTTGAAGAGTCTTACTATGCATTTACCTGCTTGCTCACTGAGCGTGCATCAGAGACCTTCTCCTGGGAACATTCACCACTGGACTGCATTCTTTGTTTTGTCAATCAGAAGCACGCTCCACCAGTAGTGGCCATTTTCAATGTAGTGCATCAGTCTCTGAGGTACCTTCTGCGGGACATCGAGGTTTTAATTGAAAACACAGCAGCAAACCAATAACAGCGCAAAGCCTCCATACGAGTCCATTGTGTTTGCTTGAGATGGTTCAGGATATTTTCCATTTTCTAAATGCCTTCTTTAAACCCTCAGCCAGTCATTTCAGTCAGTGAACATGTAAGACCTTGAGATTGATTTCTATAAAAAAAGGAACATTTTGAATTTTGTAATTACAGCTCAAGCACACAAGTTTTCATTATATAAGACCACTCAAAGAAAACAGTCAGGACAAGAGCACTGTTTTTCATCAGTATTTCTGATCTGCTGACATTTGAATGGAGTGAGTGGGCCGTGCTCTGGTTGAGTCATTAGAGGGATAAGACCCCTCCCTGTGCGTGACCTTTTGTAGTTGTCAGTTATAGTACAGGGAAAATTACAGCAATGGGTTGTCTGCCCATTACAGCCGAGAGATAGAGACAGGAGAGGAGGGAAAGGGCAGGAGGATGGACAGGAGAGGAAGAACAGGGGGAGGGGGTTAGAGGAAGAGAGGTGAGAGTGTCCTCCACAAAGTGTGGCTAGGAGTACATAAACCTCTTTAATCGATGATCAGAGACTTCACTAACACAGTCCCATGGGCCTCCAGAGAGCACATCGTCCCTCCTCGTCTTTTTTTCTTCTTCCTCCTTTCCTTCCCCTTCCTTGCCTTTCCTTTTATTTCTTGTCCTCTCCTCTCCTCTTCCTCTCGTCTTCCTCTCCTCTCCTTCTTTCTTTACGTTCCTTTTAATCGGGACCGTCTCAGCGTCCCTGCGTCTTATTTGCCCATATATCAGAGTGATTAGACACTGGTTTTTAATGCCTCATCCAGATTTTCCAATTCATCAGTCACTCTGGCCTCCAGCTAAAAACCCACACAGATGGGTGGACGTTCACACACATAAAAAGTGAATATATGCAAAGAAACAGCAGCACAGAAATCTCACTCAGGAGTAAACCTTGATAATCCATCCCACATGTTGAATCACATGAACACACAGTATATGTCTTAATCCTCCAGCTATGAATGTTGAGAGAAAGTAAACACATTTCATTCTATTTTTTTTTATTTTTTTATCCATATCGCCATTTCCATATTGGATAATCCTAGCGACATTATTTAGTAAAGTTTGAAACGGCACAGAAAAAGTGTTTTTAGAGCACTGGCAGGCAAACCGAGTCATACAGTGATACAGTGATGTCAGCTGTCCGTCCGGCCTCTAAATGACCAGTGGCCCGTCTGATACTCTGGCAAACAGGGTGCCGGATAACCCTGAGTTATAACCAGCTCGACCCAAGCCTCGTCTGTGACTCGAGATGGAACAGACCTCTGGCGACATCAATAACACTGCAGCCAGCCCTCAACCAAATGAGAGTGTTAAATTTGGAGGAGAAGAGACAGTAGGTTGAAGTGTGTGTGTGTGTGTGTGTGTGTGTGTGTGTGTGTGTGTGTGTGTGTGTGTGTGTGTGTGTGTGTGTGTGTGTGTGTGTGTGTGTGTGTGTGTGTGTGTGTGTGTGTGTGTGTGTGTGTGTGTGTGTGTGTGTGTGTGGTGGAGGGTGAGGAGATAAATGGACCCAGGCCTACACTGGGGTGGCGTATCATCAGTATGGGTCTGTGGTTAGATTCAGTTTGTCTGCCGGCTGTCAGAGTCCTTGGATAGGTTGTCTGGAGCAGTGAGGGGGCACATCCTCAACGCTGCATATAGAAAAGTCGATTGATTTTCCTGCCTCTCCCTCCTTGTGTCTCCCGTCATTTCTTTCCTCCTCTATCCCTCTTTCTCTCTCTTCTACTTGCTCCCCCCCCCCATCTCCCTCACTCCCTCGCCATCTCCCTGACTTTATGTCTTTTATTACTCCTCTGGTCACTGTTATGAGACTCCATGGCATAATGTTGTCATAGCCTCTTGAACTCCGATGTGGAACAACACGAGGCAGTCAGTTGCCGTCTAAGCGCATCCGTCCCCTGTAGGACCCTCAGCCTCAGCAGGATCCTTGTTAACTCCTGTTAATTCCTAATCTGTCCCCCTCCTATCTGCTTCTCATCTCCAACTTTCCATTCTTTCTTTCTTTTTATGGTGTAATTCCACCATTTTTCCATATCAAACCCTGCTGCTGAATCTAATCCTGTGCTATTGGCTGCTGCTTATTAAATGAATGGGATTTGTTAAAAGAAAAGCCTTGAGGGACGCTGGGCTCCATCGCTGTGTGGGTTGAAGCTGTGTTACACATGGCTCTGTGCTGACTGAGCAGAGGCTCTTTGTATCCTATTAACCAGGGAAATAACGAAGCAGCCGGCGTGGTGAAAATGAGCCGAAGTAGAAGGTGGTGAGAAATCCAGTGCCTCCAGGATGTTGAGCTCGAAACAGTTAATCAAGACTCAACCGATCCTCCTGACCTTCGGTGTGACCTTGCAACTTTGCCCAATTACCACAACTTTCTTCACACATCTGACCAATCCCTGCGGTTCCTCACATGTGTGACTGATCATAGCAACAGCCCGTTCAAAACGTTGAGCCACACATCACTAAAACCACTGTCCTGTGTCTGGTTGTTAACATGCAGACGTGTGTGTGTGACACAAACTCATAGAGACCAGATTACTCCTTTTTTATACTGCGTACAATGTTGTAGTGCAACACAAAACAAAAGGGAGTGACAAACTCTACTGCAAAACACATCACATTGACAATATACATACCGACATCATTATATGACAAATCAGGATGATACAAGCTGTTTAATCCGGAATTACAGCAAGTGCGAAAAAAGATATAAGTTAAATATGTATGGTCAGTGGAAACATTACTAAGTTACAAGTGATGGAGGCAGGCTTGCATCTTTGTGTGTGAGTGTGTGTATACGTGCTTGTGTTTCTTCAGGATGTCTGTAACCCTGAACCGTTACAGTCACTTTCCGCAAAGATTGGTTTATAGTGATTCAAGTTCCCTGCAGGTTTAAGGAATTATACAAAAAAAAGAAAAACACAATTTTCACAATTATCACTTGCTCCCAGGATTTCATTGCATTCCTAATAACATCCTAACTTGCATCGTAATTCTTTTTAAAAGGTTGCTGTGAGATCACACACACAAAAATGTTTTATCCGCATGCGGCTTAAACACTAAGATTAGTAATAAGTATTAGGAAGGTAGCAAATAAAAACTAATATATAACCAAAACTAAGCATTATGAAAACAGTAGAAAAGAATAATGATGAAGAGATTAAGACACAACACTGAGGAGAGCACAGAAAGTCAAACAAATTGTATTTGTTGAATTTCATCTCACAGCATTTTTCGGGCATCAAGAGATTTTCTTCCACATGACTGTGAGCTCAGCAGATCATGATGCATGTCCGTCAATAGAAAATAGTGTAGTACTGAGGTTGGAAAGGTCATTGAACATTAGCGTGAGGGCTGATATGAAAGGCAAATACTTGCTACTTAGCTCAAATAAAATATCTGTCCAGTGGCATTTTGGGGATGGAAAAGTATTGAATTACACTCGTAAAAGTCATTGAAACAAACAGCAACGTTTGTAAAGTTAATGCGGCATCGAAATGTGAGTTTAGTGTTGTGCAGTGAGCCTGAACCAACATGTGAAAAGCCGTCTTAAACAGGTATTTTTATGGCATCATAAAATTGCTTTATTATCTTTGCTGTCACAACAAAACCTGGTGATTATTCAGCCTCAGGAGCCCATCACAGGCAGCTGTATTTTATTTTCCAGATCCTATGACCCATAGCTCCCATTATGGCAGATGAATGATTGAGTCTCTTGACTGTTACTGGCAGCAGATCTGCAGCAGGATTAAGAAAACCGAGTTGTGTTTTTGTGTTCATGAATATTTTCTCTTCTTACTCTCGTCCTCTTAAAGATCAGTCGATGTTCTGCTAATTTTAGTAGCCCAGTAACAATGGACACTTTGCTCTGGTTTTCAGTTTCCCTGGGCACAACATATGCTTTTTAATCATGCCTTTGTTTTATCACTTCACTGCCTTAAGCTCACATATATCCATAAAGCATTGATGTGAGAGATAATTTTATTTCTTATATTTAACTTTAAAAACCTACTTTTGATTTGAACAATAATCAGTGCTATTCCCATGTCAATTAATATAATGAGCATTTTGTTCCTCGGGCTTTTGGACACGACACAGTCAAACAAACACACTCGACGAGGAATAGAAGTTGTAAAAGTGAAACATTTAGCCACATGGTAGATGAAAACATCAACTGCTTGTTGGAGCATTCAGCCGCCCTCATCTCCTCAGATTTTATTGGAGTCGTTTTCATTCAGCTGCCTCTGAAAAGTAGATAAGAGGAGACCTCTGTTGAGCCATATGTCACCCCATTAAAAACACAGTCAGTGATTCCCACAGCGGTCTGGTTTTTTTGTTTTTACTATTTCTTCCCAGATGCATCCCTATCTGTGACTTTTTATTGTCAAGTACAGCCTTAGGGCCCCCGAGGCTGCATAAAGTTTCATAGAGCAGCGAACAGCATCACCTCTGTGTGCCACCGGTGGGGAGATGACGGGAGGGAGAGAACAAGCGTGGCAGGGAGCTGTCACAGGGAATATAATCCTCTGTGTGGAGTCTTTGTGCGGCTGTTTCAGAGCGGAAGAGACCAACCAGGATGGGCTGTTTGGGTAACTGTTCCAGCATTCAGCATTCCTGCTTTATCAGAATAAACGTCAGGGAACCCGATTCCTTTTGCTGAAAGAACATTTCACTTTTCTATCTGTGTGACCTATTGGAGGACGAAGATGTAAGAGGAACTCAGTAAACAGCCGTGCTGCCTTTCAGATCCGTTAACTTTTATCGCCCCTTAAATAAGATTAATCGGGATGTAGATTTATTAAGATGGGAAACTGCTCAGCAGACAGTACAAATGGGGGCTCTATTATGCCTGTAGCACATCCAACAGAGAAGAGATGTTACTCTTGCATTTTCATTCTCCATTTGCAGTCAGTCAGACACTCATACGTCTGTCAGCGACTCCGCCAGGCACACGTGCGGCCACGCGCTGATGAAAATGGAGCCGCCTGCCATCAAGGTTAACAGCGAAATGCACGATTTCAAATTGAGGTACTTTCAAGCTACACAGGAGTGGCAGCCGAGAGGATGAGTGCGCCCAGCTGTTTTTTTTCTCCGAGCAGCCAGATTGCCTGTCTGACTCTCACCGGCAGATCGGAGCGACGGCAGGGGCGCTTGGCTCCCGGCGTCAGTTGCAAAGCATCACGCAGCAGCCAGCCCACAGCGGGTGGAAGGGGTTGAGGAGGTCTCTTCATGTAGGTCATGTCAGACACACCTATCTGTCCCAGCAGGGGGGGAGGTATTCATAGACAGGGAGACGTCTCAAGAGGAGGAGGGTTTCTAAATGGGTACAGGTGGTGGTTATGTAGGTGTAAATTACAGAGTCTGATGAGATTTTTAAAGAGAAAGGGTTTGTTTGCACATTGTGATGATTGCATGAAGGTATGTTGGGCAACTAGCCTCTTCACAGACGTCCCTCTGACAGGGGCAGTGTTCGGTCTGTGATGGTTTTCTGTGAGCGGGTGAAGGAGAACTCAGAAGCAGCTTATGTCTCACGCTGAAGGGTTTATTGCAGGCTTGATGTACATCAGAGACCCGGGATGAAACAATATCAACGTTAACAGTGAAACATGAGCAACTGTCACCCCTCAAGTCTCCTCTCCTCCCCACCTTGCATCCCCCATTCCACTGACACGTCTATAAAAGGATTGAGTTGCTGTCACTTTCTATAGCTGCTGAAAACAGCTATAGAAAGAGACTTAGAGCCTCCGGATTATCTGCAGACTTTCTCCGCCTGGGCTCCTAGTATCAAGTCCACAGAAATTCGTGAGAATCCGATGTGAGAACACAGTAGGGGACCCCACACAGAAGACTCAGACGGAAATGTCTAGAGAGTTTGTGGTGATAAGAGCTGACGACAGTGTTTGTATGTTGTCAAGAAAATTATGTGATCGCAGCAATCGAGTTAATACGTCACTTCCTGCCTCACCTGAATAATGAGGAGGATTTGTTGCTGTTGTGAACGCGTCTCTTCAGAGAACCTCCCGCTGTGTTGTGCATGTGTGAAAAGCAAACTGCAGGTAGAGTCTGGACCCAATTCTCCCGACTTTATCTGCAGGTCATGTCTGAAAATGGCTTAAGTAAATGTAAGTGTTCCCCCCCCCCACACCTACATCATGATGTTGTGTCCCTATGTCTTGCTTCTGCTCTAATTTAGAGAAGGGCCTCTCTCTCTGGGACATTGGAATTAGATTCCCTGAGCCTGGACGTTACAGTTTACAGCTAGTTTTCCCTTTATCGATAACCTGGCCTTGGGTATTGCTAGGAGAGAGGGGAGTATGTGTAGATTGAGAAGGACACTGTCTTCTTAATAGTTAACAAATAGCTGATGTGCGCACACGGTCGGGCAAAGGAATGTGTGTGTGTGTGTGTGTGTGTGTGTGTGTGTGTGTGTGTGTGTGTCCCTCTATTTCTTTCCGGTTTGGAGCATATTTATATTGTGATAATTTAGCAACTCACCGCACAACACGTTAGATGGCATGAGCAGGGTCAGTGAAGGCTTATCCAAGCCCACTTGTTGTTTTTCTGAATATTGGCTCCGAGTTTGGTGATTGATCACCGTCGTCTCAGCCAGTGCGCATTATTGCTCTCATCCCTTTTAAGCAGCTGTGCCAATCACAGTGGGACATGATGAAAACCGCTGAATGGAGACAAGAGCAAAGCAGCTTCTCCAAGCAGTGAAATAGTGTCTTTGAGCTGCAGCATGGCAGAACAACAGACATCCAGCACTGCAAAATGATGTGCCTCTGTTAGCTGGATTTATATTGGTGGAGATAAAAGTCTGGTTAGCTTGTTTTCCATAATGATGCATGGTATTATGGTGAAACACAGTGATCCATTCATTAGCTATTCTGTAAAGTTTGTCAAGTCATCATCAGATTTCAGCCAAAACTATGATCCCCTGTCGTGATGACAGTGTATTATACTGAAGAATTGCATTTAAATTGCATTTTCCTTGTGTGCTTTTCCCTTTGTAATAAATTAAACTTTTGAATCATTATCATAATAATGAAATGCTTTTCTTGGTACCCACAGATACTTTATGAACAAGAAAACATTTATGAAGAAGTTTTGCAACAAAGTCTAGAGTCAAAACGACAATAATCAAGGTTTCCACAGGGTCTTAAAAAGTCTGACAGTCTAAAATAAATATGTCAAAATATTACGTTCTAGGTCTTGAATATATTTAAGTATACATCTTAATTATTCGACAATTTAACGCTACTTCAGTCACGCTTCAAAAATTAGGTTTCTTGCTTGCATAGTTTGTCATGTCTCTGTGGGTTTTACATCTTTTTTCAAGAATACAGATATTAGCACGCTGTAATCAAACTACAAACAAGACCAACGTGCAGCTGATTACTGGGTCTACAAACATCCCTGTCCGAATTGATCTCAGTACACTCGGCTTGGTCGCTGGTAAGAATATAGATACCTACTGTCTCTGCCTGTAGTTTGTGAGATAACGTGACATTTAAAAGGTTATTCTACTCGGCTACTTCAATTTATCTTCAATTATAGGAAAGTATTCTAGGACTCTGATATTCCTTCATATCTGTTGTACTTCATATCTTACATTTCATTCATAATGGTCTTAGAAAGGTTTTAAAAAGTCTTAAATTTCATTTTTTGACAACCTGATAAACTCCATTGGTTCATTAAGCAATTTGACATTTTCAAGCAGAAACTGTAGAGGCCTCTCCTTTTGCCTTTTGGTGGATTTATTGTATCAAAGTATTCAATTATAAGTAGATTTTGATATGAAGTCAGGATCATTGTGGCTGGCTCGAAGATTTATGTTAAAAACTGAGTAAAACAAAGACCCAATTGTAGCTGGACTGCCAACACCCCTGTTTCCACGACTCAATTTGCATTGAGCTCCTCTATGTTGCATCTAGCCTCCTGCACTTCCTGCATACTTGCTGCACAGAACACAAACAGACTATAACTGTTAATCTGTGCTATTTGCAAACCATTATGTGAAATGTAAAAGTCCAAATAGTCAAACAATAGTTAAAACCATTTGTTCAACATCTGTCATTTAATTAGATGGCACTATAACAATACATGCATGATTGCACTTGATGTGTAACACCGCATGTTCCTTGCAGTAACCAAGTTACAATATGAATAATTCATAACCTATCACTGACACTGGCGGTTACCCGCTTCTCTTTTTCCTCCTCTCGGTTGACTGTGTCTAAAATATTGTTGGGTAATTCTCTTTAAAAAAATGCGGTTGATTCAATATTGTCATTTCACAAAGCCCTGCAAACTGGTGCAAAGACACACTGAAGAGAAGAGAGGAAAAACACTCACAGTGGATAGAATGTGTTTGTGATGATAAGCCAGGATGGATTATTTTCCTGCTACTCTTGACAGCTCAGATAATGAAATTTATTTAGGACGAATGGAGACGCCACAAGTGGCGCTCTTGTAACAATAGACCCTCAATTTCTTCGTCAGTCTCGCCATGCTGGCCCACTGAATTGGGTTGTATTGAATTGCTGGCGAGTTGCTCTTCGCTGGTCCTCGCCAGGCTGATTCAGTGTGACGCTGGGTCCACGAGGTGCTCACTAAGAGCACATCAGCTGCTTTCTGCTGTCTCAGGCCTCTGGCTCTGTGGCTAATTGCAAGTGTCATGCTTTTTCCTAGTTTGTGTAAGTACGTGTGTGTGTGTGTGTGTGTGTGTGTGTGTGTGTGTGTGTGTGTGTGTGTGTGTGTGTGTGTGTGTGTGTGTGTGTGTGTGTGTGTGTGTGTGTGTGTGTGTGTGTGTGTGTGTGTGTGTGTGTGCGCGCGCACATGCATGTCTGTTTGTGTTTGCTTGTGCAGAGAGGAGGAACACATTTTACGCAGTTGAAAAGAGGTGAAGTTGAAAATTGGAAGTTTCAATTTACAATGACGGGGACGCTGCATGGAAATAGAATCAGAGACGCTGTTCTAAAATTGTCTACGTGAATTTTTTACTATTGTATTTTCGTACATTGTTATTGCAAAAGTCTCTTCTAATTTAGTCAGGCTTCTTTTTTTCCTGCATATCCACAGCTCCATCTCTTACATACACCGGATTTACACCAGGGGTGGAGTCATTCAAATGTTTAGAACAGAATTTAAGGCCAATGCTAATTTACTCAACACATATATCACACTGGCCTCTTCAATGCAATGACTGCTTCACTTTGTTGAGGCGTCTGATGTCAGATGGTAGTGATGACGCAGCTGGTTCATCAGGTTTGAGTCGGGCAGTTTCCAGAGTCTTGGCCAGACTATTAAAAAGAACATCTAACCTGTCAGATGTCATTACAGGCTCTTTGTTTATGCTGGAACGTGCACAGTGGGACCTTGTTAAAGTTGCACTTGCCGGAGTTTTAATTACACTTCAAATGGTTCACGTCAGCTGTAAGAGTTAATTGGTACCATGGAGGCTAAATCACACACCCACATATGACCGTGTGATCACTGACTTCTACGAGAGGTTTTCTCCTCATCTCCATGAGTGTTTTTTCCTTTTGTTTGTAAAACTGTGTGAGAATATTTGCACGACTCAGACGAGACACCTCTCAATCACACCCTCCGCGTTTGCTGTAATCAACAGTTTTCATTACGTTGTTGAGCATTCTGGAATGTGCATGTTGCTTCTCTCGATGTGTGACACAGTGACATGCAACTAAACCAACTTGGATCAATATTAAAACAAAGTCATTTCTTTTTATGACCATGTTAAACTCGGTTTGGCAATTTGTTACTTTAGTAGTTCGCCTTCTAACTGTGCCAAAGAGCTGTAACCTGACTCATCTCTTAACTCATCACGTTTCGAGTTGTAACGAAGCTCTAGAGTGTGTGTGTGTGTGTGTGTTTTTTTCATCACTGCCTCTCCACGAACTAGGAATACCACTCACACTCCAGGGACAAACCTAATGGGCTTGTTAGTCATTATTTTATATTGTATTTCTTTTATCACAGGAGAAGTTATTGCTGTTATGAGATACTTATTTTGTGTTTGTGAGTTGCTTTTTTCATGTCTGTGTTTGAATGATCTCGTGCGCTGATTAAAACTGCTTCATGGGCCGTATATACCCATGATTTACAACATAAAGATTGGACTGGGAATAGATAATATTACTATTTAAATAAATAAAAACTTGGAACGGTTTTGTGTTTTGGCAAGGTCGTCGTTGTCATTTGAGAAATCCAGTGTTAATTGCAACTTAAACCGTCTATAAAAATGTTATGCTATCATCGGATTACATGTGAAACTGTTAGACATTACAGAATGCAGTCTCCATCCATCAAGTGTTGTTTTCACCCTTTTCACCCTTGGACACACACACACACACACACACACACACACACACACACACACACACGGTTGCGTATATGCTGCCAGATCGAGCAGACAGACAAAAATAGCTGCCCCCTCCCCTGCAGTGTTCATCAATCCTAGTTTTTCCGAGGTTGCTCTCCTCAAACTCACTCCAGTAATCACATCTCTCCACCTGCTTCATCTACAACCTTCCCTCCAAGACATGAGCACAGTCCCAAAGGGAGGCAGGGTGCAGCCTCTCCACTGGGCAAACTGAGCCCTCGGCTGGTAGAGCTGCCGCCCCAACCAGGCAAGGCCTCAACCCGCAGAGGCCTGGGTTCGATTCCGACCCGCGACCATTTAGGCATATCTTCCCCCACTCTCTCTCCTTCCCCGCTTTCACAAGCTTACTACTGTCCTATCCATTAAAGGTGATAAAAAGCCCCAAAAATAGATTCAAAAGCTTGAGCACTGACTTTCTGCCACTTAGGGAAGAGCCAGTGGCTGAACATGTGCTCTGACCCCCCTTTGCTGAAGAGATCAATTAAAATGTTTATTATTCTGTACAACAACTGACTTTATACTGTATGTGACTCCTTTGATTAATAGTGTTGAAGTTGTCTGGCCTTTTTACAACCACATGTCCAGATTCATTTCATCACTTATTGTTTTGCATCACAGTTTTCACAGTTTTGCACCAGCTCCATTTTCCTCCATCAGCAGGTAAATGAAACCTCTGTCCGTCTACGTTCCTCCTCTTTTCTTCCTCCACCTTCTTGGCCTCCTTATCCGCCCTCATGTAGCTCACCTCTGTAAATCGATCACTGTGAAGTAATCTGAGACTATATTAGGGTCTGCATCTCTGCTGTGCTAGAGAAGAATATTAGAGCAGGAATGGGTTTTTGTATTTCCCCTTGGTCTGTAATCATTGCACACACACACACGTTTGTGCCGCTATCCTTTCTAAGACTTTGCAGCAAATTCAATTCATTGTGGAAAGCCTAACCACAACAAGTCACATTTTTCCCAAACCTTAACAAGGGCCTCAGAAATAACATTTGGCCTCATTAGGAGCTCATTATATAATTGTGTGTATGTATGATTGTGTATCAGCTATGTAATGAGAGCAAAAATTCCAAAACGTAATCCTTAAAAGACTATAGCTACTTTACACAAAGAGAAAACAAAGAGAACTAATACAATATTTACCCAGTTTCTCCCCTGTAAACATCTAACATTTGCATATGTAAACTGTCCAATGAATAACTGACTACATTTGTGATTGAACGTTACTTCTGCCAAAGAGGTTATGTTTTCACCCTTGTCTGTTGGTTGATTATTGGTTTGTTTCTTAGCAAGATTTCACAAAATCTACTGGACTGGATTATCACTAAACTTGGCGGGAGGATGTGGTATGTGTCGGGGACGAACCCATTACATTTTGGTGCAGATCCAAAGAAATGGGCGGATCCGGGGAATTTTTTCCTCACTTTCTTTAACCTCGTGACACGGGCGTTTCTCGACATTGCCTTTGATTCCTCCGAGAACAGATCATGGATCATGATGAAAAAATCGGACATGTTTGGGGACTGATATTTATATTTTGGTACAGATCCAAATAAAAAACGGCATCTACTGAATTTAAATGTGGTTTCATAAGGGGACTGTTGGTCCTTGTCGGAGGTGTGTGCTCTACTGATTGACAGTAGAGCACACACACAGTTTTGGCATTTATTTCTCTCCTTTGTTGGATTTGGCTGCAGCCAGGCTTCCAGGTTTCAGTACAAATGGATCAGAGTGGCCAAACATCTCATGTACTTTGTTCTATTTAAAAGCGACTTTGAGTTATATGCAGAAAAGTCTGCATTTAGTTTTGCTCCCGATGCAGGTGCTGTGTTGTTGAACCTGATTTAGGTGACACTCAGCATTGTCAGGGCCACTTTCACTGATCCATAATGTATGTTTTCTCTTGCTCCACATCAACACTGAATGCATCAAACACGCGTTCACTGTAGCAATCGTGCCAGTGACAATATGAATATTTCACCTTATACAGGCTCATAGAGGCATTAGAGAGATGACGATGACTGTATTTAAGCCGTTTAGCGCAACCATCCACATGGCTCTTACTGTTCCGTGTGCCTCGGTACCTTTTAGGGATGTACTGTAGCATTAAATTTTAACGGGACAGCTCTTGCCGGGCCCAGGTGATGGCTTATCACGCCCAGAGAGAAGGAACACTTGAACAGGCTGAGGCATGATCTGTCTCAGCAAAGCTATTACAAGGTTCAGTGAGTCTAAGCACAGCCACACAGCGGGTGATAAGCAGGTGTATCCACAGTAAATGCAAGTGCGTGCGTGTGCAGCTCTCCTGAATGTGGGTGTGTGTCGCACGTTTGTTTGTGCAGTTTCTCTCAGCACAATTTTTTCTGCAGACTCGCACTCGGATGAATTTGCGAACCACTCAGCTTCAGACTTCAAAACATTTCCGACTATCGCAATCCTCTTTCATGGTCCTTTCTAAATCCCGGGTGTATGCGGGCGTTGACATTGGGGAGTAGATTTCCCAAATATGCCACAACGCCAACATAATCTCTCTCCTCACAGGCGTAGAAAAAAAACGTCAGATGACCTCAGAGAGCAAAGAAATGTCACACACAAGAACATATTTCAAGATATTCTGCCCAGCGCTGAGAAGAAGTCGCAGCATCTGTTCCCGAAGACTTTAACTTATCTATCTTCCGAGTGTGAATTACTGTCACAACACAAACCTCAGCCCTGAGATCTGAACCCGTGCGAGCTTTAAATTTATTTCTGCCTGTCTCCGTGTTGTGTTTATGTTTCTACACAGATTGTCTCCCTCCTCTCTTTTCAGACTTGTGCTTGCTCTTCTTCCCTCTATCTTACACACAGAAAAAGGAAGACACACAGTTGAGATGGAAGAGGCAACCTATTTTAGGACTGCCGTGTAATTAATCATAAGCTAGCAGCGAGCATTAGGAGAGGAGGATATGTATGATAGCTCCCTGTGTGACTTTCTGTCCCAACCTTCCTGACATTTCCTCTCTCGTTCTCAGTGCATCTCTTCCTCTTATACTTGTGCTTCTAAATTTGAATTTGTATCCTGTCCTTTCCTCTTCCCCAAGGGACCAAGGGTTTTCCCTCTATTAGTCAGTTTGTTATTCTGTTCTCGTGTACACACACCTATACGCACAAACGAGCTGCTTTCACACATACACTAAACTCCGGATATTGTCCTGAAATCGTCTGAAGGAAGTGAATGTGAGAATACAAATATCCGAGTCATTTGCAGGGGGAGACTCTGGATGATGTCTGAAGGACCACATGTCGCTAGGGATCGGGCACTTTGATGATGTTTCTGACAAGCAACAGACGCAAAACTGATTAAAAACAAAAAAGACTACAAATATCTCAGAAGTGAAAATAGGTGACATACACATAGAATGGTCTGTATTTATACAGCGCTATTCTAGTCTCTAGTCTCAAAACGCTTTACAGAACAGGTTATTGCCATTCACCCATTCACACTCACATTCATTCTAATGGGCAGCACTTTTCTATGAGGGGCAATTCGGAGATCAGTGTCTTGCCCAAGGAGACTTTGGCATGCAGATGGGGAAGAGTGGGATCGAACCGCCCCAAGAAGATGTCAGCTGAGAAAGAAAATGAGATTCGAGAGCTCTTGGTGATAAGGACTGACGGCACTGTTGATGTGCGGTAAACAGATACATGTGACTTCCGCAGGGGAAAGTTAAAAGTTACATCCTGCCCTCTGCATGCTGCCCTCCCCCTCGCTTGAACACTTTGGAGATTTTGCTGTTGTTGTGAACAGCATCCATAGAAACTATATCCTAGCACATCTCATTTGAAGTTATCTGTGAAAGGCTGATTCATGCAGAACATTTTCCTGTACTGAGATGTTGCTGCGGTCCCACAATCCATAACCGCTCAGTCTCTCCTGTTTTCTGTACGTATGATGTTTCTGCTAAGTGTGCAGGATGCAGACAGATGGTGAAGAGCACAGTCTCATTTGGGTGTAATAAGTCGTTTCTAATTGTCTGCAGATTGGATCAATGTCCTATTCTGCTGCAGCTCAGTGCTTTGTCTGTATTACTGAAGACAGTGCAGCCAACATTCATCAGTGCTGGTGGATGGTATCTGAGGAAAAGTCCTCTTTATCTCATTATTAGGGCAATTTTGCCAGAAATGGTTGAATTATGTCAAAATAACTGGACCAATAGGTATTCACTTTTCAGGTTTTCAAGGCATTTAACACATGCATGCCCACACACACAAATGAACACAGATGTCACTCACTGGCTTTGCTCAAATTATCCAATCAGTTGGTAATAACATCCACTTAAAACCTGAGGATTTTATGCTTTACTTTTTAAGTTGTCACTCATTTTTCATGATGCTGACATTAACAGAAGCTGAGCTGCAGTTTTACTGTCAGTGCTGTGATTGACTCTGACAGTCATCATAACGTCACCTTTGGCTCTGGAAGTGATCTTCACTGAGGCTACTTGATGACCCAGTCCTCAGCTGTCAGTTACACTGTGTGCATCGCTGCATTTTCCACTGCAGCAGATACACGTCCACCTGAGACGCAGTGTGAGACGTTTGTGTGGCTCTGATTTAAAACCATGAGCACATGCAGAGATACTCAGATGTCAGACAGGCAGTTTCACACTTTCATACTGTGGTCAGATGACGTGAAATGGCCCACAAAGTCCAGTTGGAGAAACAGATTGTTGTTCTATTGTTGTGTTTTTAAACACATCGACTTCTCCTGGATTTCTACGGACATTATACTAGGAATGTATGTTTCTACGAAGAGCGTCTCACTCGGACATTAGCGTTCACTCCTCTGGAGAATATACGGAGGTACTGCAGAGTTTAGTGCATGTCTGAGAGCAGCTTGAGACATTTTGGCTCCGTATTCTGGATAGTGGGAGGAAGTGGATAACCGTTGAATCTTTATTTACAGTCATGACAGAGAGCCAGCATGGACAATGCTAGCCCCATGGAGGTAGCTCACTTCAATGGAATGCAGTTATAAAGTTGTTACAACACCTGTGCATCTCCCTCTTTGACCTGCCAAAATGTCTGATGCAAAAAAGGTGCAGTGGATGGTCATTATTACTAGAATCGTGTTTTCTTTCTCTGTTCTTTTTCTTAGGAGTCTTCTTCTGTGTTGTTTTGCTTAATCATGCGTCTCAAACAGGACAGCTCTGCTTTGGGTATTTGGTTTAATTTCTGCCTCGGGTTACTGTTAGCACCAATTCTTTTTCTTTCAAATCTTCATGCGATTTCCAAACTGCTTTGCATGCAGCATTCTTGAAAACCTTATATGGGGATAATACAAATCCCCTCTCTGTTTTGCCTTAGGTTTTTTAACACAACCAGTTTCAAGGGCAAACACCTGCAATCTGGGATAGAGCCATAATGCATCAATGCTACTAAACCAGGACACACATTACTGTGCATTAACTAGTTTCCAAGCATGATTCTCTTATATTCACAATTTCCAGCTTTTCAAACAGTTGCTGGGTTCCCTTCACCTCAAATGAGATGTGGTCTTTATTTTACTTTTTGGCAAAATTATTTTACCCAATAAAATCAGTACCATTGAACTGAAAGACCTACCTTTTAGTTGAACTTGTTCAGCTGTATTTTTCCACGTCTTCAGTATATCAGATGGCATTCACAAACTGTCATACTGTTTCAAACTCAATACTATTTCATAAAACGTGACCTTGATCTTTTAACAAAGACACTGTATTTGAGAAAGTGACCATTTGGAATTGAAGGTACTTTTAGCATTTTTATACAAAAGTGATACACAAGCCACTTTGAAAAGGTTATTCTACAAAAATGCTGTACTTTGACACTTTGGATTTGTTACCCCGAGTGAGTGTAATCCAAGTTTGCTGATAATCTCTCTCGCCACCTATTTTCCCTCAGGAAAACACTGTGTTTTTAATCAATGTGACAGAAAAGTACAATACATAGCCAAGTTTTCCACAATTTGGCAACAGCAAAACCATCGTTTGTATGCTTTCATACTTTGAGTGAGTTTTAAATTTAAAGCACTCAGGATTCTTTGAACTGAAGCTTCACTACAAGCTACTCAGAAAACAAAGCTCAACACAACATGGCTACCTGTGGACTGAGGTCAACACAGGGGAGCACAAAATGTAAGTCTGTTCTCTTCCCTCAAATAGAGGGAGACGATACTCTCCTCCCATGGCTGGGGTGAAGACTTGGGTCAAGTTATAGTTGTAGTGATGCTCTGATACCTGGCAGGGGTCAGTGTGAGGTTCACATCACAGATGGTTGAGGTTTTTATGCTTAGTTTAAAGTGAGAGGGAACACAAATTGATGGTGATGAAGCATTTGGTTTCATGGATTTGAACTAGTGTCATGTTAAAGATGTGAACTGGTTCATACATTTTCTCTTATCAAACAGAAAGACTAGTACTTGCCTAACTGACAACAGCAGCCCACACAGGTGATGACAACAAGTATGTGTGTATAGTCTTTAGTGCACTCCTAGAATTACAATATGACACTAAAACTGACCATGGTGTAGAGTTGCAGGTGTGAAAACGCCCTTAATGCTTATCAGCCGACATTCACCTCTGATGGATGGATGGATGGATCCTTTGCTTCACCTCTTACTTTCCTCCATCTGTTCTCCTCCATTACCCGACATTAGCAAACCCAACCAGGCGCTCAGTTTGACCATATTCAGTGTGCAGTTTTTATTTGACATGTCATGCGCTGCTCAGCACTCTCGGATTTTATCTCCATCAGTATATCATTAACCTTTAAGCAATATATGTTTTCATATCACGTACAGTATTTCTCTCCCCCTCTCCGCTGTTGAGTTAAGGAATGAGCTTGTCTCTAATGGTTTTTCTCATTCAACGTATCGCTCTTACGTATTTTCCAAGGCAGCCCTTCCATCATCTCCCCTGCCCAGTGTATCAACAGCAGCGATGGGAGTCTATCACCCTGCTTCACAGGAAATTGAACACACACTCACATTATATCTCACCAGCATGCAATGATTCAGACCAGCATCCAGAAATACAAACACACACACACACACACGCTTGCACACAAACATAAACCCTCACACACACATAAAATGACAGTATTCCCAGACTTTCAGAGGAGCAGCACTCTGTGTTCTGCACATCATCTCTGCACTCATATATGATTAAGTGAGTCTGGCTGTTATTATGGGGAAGATGCAGAGTATAAGATGGCCTGACAGATTGTGTCAGGGGCTGCAATCCCATCAGTATTTGATAATAAAAAGACACTTAATCTCGCCAGTCCTTCATGGCCCAGAAAAAATAAAGAATCCGGATGCCCGCTTTGCGCTCTTACCATCCTTGTCATATTCTCCTCCCACTGCTCCATCTAAAAATATAAGAGCAATAATTACGACTTAATCTTCTTAATATCCGCCATTCATCCGCCAAAACATATCCCAGGGACAGGCGTGGAGTTATAGCACAGCAACGGAAAATCTGTTTATTATCCTCTGCGACGCACTTATGTACCATTAAAAAAAATACCAGTATGTACAACTGGGGGATGATCAGGAAATGTATAGGGACCTTGTGCTCGTGTGTGGGACCTGGGATGAGAGGCAGGAGAACAGCAGGAGGGGGTCGACTCTGCACGTTGTCCTTTTCCCGGCGAGCAGCAGACATGATAAACAGTGGGCACGACAGTCGCAACAACAGCCAATCTGTCACCTTGCCGAAAGTCATAGAGGCAGGGATGAGTCTGCCCACTCTTCTCCTTCTCCCATCTCTGTCAGATGGCAGCAAGAGGGTGGGCTGGGTAAGGATAATGAGACGGTTATAATGCCGACTCATGGCCTTGTCATGGTTTGTCAACACTTTCGTAATTGCTCCTCCTCTGTAGTAAATAACTCACCGGTCCCTCTCTCTATTTTTCAGTGGAGAATAACCCGTGCCAGACCAACCCCTGTCTCCATGGAGGGAGCTGCCTGCAGGAAGGTGACGGCTATAGCTGCTACTGCCCTCAGGGCTTCTCTGGGGAGAGCTGCGAGATCGGTGAGTCACTGCCGGGTCAGGTCTGAGCCAGGGAAGCCTGCGAGGTCAGCGGCTGCACATGCATGCTGTGTCACTGTATGCTAAATAACATTTAGCTGTTGTACACTTCTGTGCAGTGGATTCAGGAGGAGAACACCAGTGATTTTTTTTAGTTGGAGTCTGGATCCAATCACAAATGTCAAGAGCAGCTTCCCTGTCAGATCCAGTAGTGTTTGGATCCAGCTGCCTGACTGAAAGTGATCTGGGAATATCCATATGCTGCAAGTCACTCAGTTGTGACAGAGGCTGTTCAATATGAGATGTATGCTCAGCTGTGTGTGTGTGTGTGTGTGTGTGTGTGTGTGTGTGTGTGTGTGTGTGTGTGTGTGTGTGTGTGTGTGTGTGTGTGTGTGTGTGTGTGTGTGTGTGTGTGTGTGTTCACCTTCTGCCCCAAGAGTAGTAGGCATCTCTTCCTTCCACTCAGATGTGTGATGGGAGAATGTGGCTGTCAGAAAATGGTACTGTCTCAGGTGTGTGTGTGTGTGAGAGAGAGAGAGAGAGAGAGAGCAAGAGACACAGACAGACACTTAAGGACACATGGGCCCCAGCGGAGGGATGAGCTCAGTCAGGGGTGGAGCAGCTGATTAAAGTGCCGGCACTTTAATCATGAGGGAGGACAGAAAAATAAAGGAAAGAGAAGGTAGAAATGGTACATGGCGAAAAATCGCAAAGTAATTTTCTTACTCTGAAGGAACATGTGGTTACAACACGTACCCCACAGGATTCGAATGAGTTTGAAAACATCACAGTTGGTGCAAAAGTTGTTGTTGACAGCGTTCAGCCTGGCACATTGATTCTGGGCCCTGGCCAAAGCATCGTGGGTTGAATGATATTGTAAATATTAAAGTACATACATGAGCCACACTGGTGTAACGTGGGTGTTTAAAACTCCTGGCTTACATTTTTGGCTGCCAAGGCTTGTCTGTTCTTTTGGCAGCTACCTTCTAGTAACACATCTTATTTTCAATGTTTAGCTCCAGTTTCTGTTTTCAAGGCCTTTTGTAGCAGATCAGTAAGGTCATCCAGTTCTTCCTATTAAATATGTGGTGTTTATTTGAGTGAAACCTCTTCGATGTGTAGACACTGACAACAAGATGCCACATAAACAATCACAGAGCTTATTGACTCATCCTATTTTATAAGCTCTATGTGTTCCACGTTCATGCCTACAAAGACCAGATGGGGTTTAACGGGTCATTACTTATGGACAAAGGTTCATAGATCAGGGGTCAGGGGTCAAAAGAGGCGTATTGTCCTGGGTCTGTTTATCTGATAGATGTATGTGTGCATTAACATCATCGGAGAGCAATCAACATTGAAGCTTTGGATCAATAAGTTGTGACAAATGTATCTTAACTGCATGAATTACACACGTATTTTGCAATGATCTGTTGCGATCAATTTGTTTGGTGTTTTTTATTGACATAGATAAAACGTATTGGTTTTGAGAGGCTATTGGAATAAACTAAGACATTTCCGCCGACAGTTTAAGAGAAAAATATTTTAGTTCTGCACTTTCCTTCAGCCTTATTCTCTAAGGAGTGTTTAATTGCTTTTTCCGGTGTTACTTTAGTGTTGTGGTGTTGATTATGTCACTGAACTGCTGCAAATCTGATATTTTTTAATATTAATCATAGCTAAAGGCAAAAAGGTTAATTGCCTGAAACAGCATATATACAACCACAATTTAACCGACACAACACAGACAAATTAAGCTGTAGGAAATATACAGTGGGTCATAATCTCTGTGTTGCATTTCACACACAGAGCTGAGCTTATTCTAGGCCTCTTGTTGATAGAGCCAGAGAGGCATATTCACCAGTATCCTCTGCTCTGCTGCCGCTCTCCATGTGAAATCATTATTTAGTCAAAATGAGGCAGTGGCACCACAGCTGCAGTGATCCTGTCTCCAGGACCTGGCTCCTAGCTGCAATTATTTGGGAAGATGCATTTTGGGGAGCTGCATTATTAATGGCTTGTGTTTCTACTGTGAGTCAGTGGTTAATATTTATGAGAGAGGGAAAAGATAGTGTGGACTTCTCAGCGTTCGCACTCCAGCCCCACTAGATCCTTATCTTTGTAAAGTTCTTACTTAGTAGTAGTAATCATTCTAACTCATTCAATGGTGTTAGTACCAGCATACCTCCGTCAAGGCTAATGCCTTATCTTGCCATGTTGAAGAAAGTTTTTTAAAGTTTCAAGTTCCACCTGTTTATCTTAATCCACTCCGACATATGGCCCCTCATTGGGTCAAGCCCCAACCCTCCACAAAGTTTCATGGAAATCCGTTGAGTAGTTTTTTCGGGATCAGAATAGACAAAGAAATGCAAGAAATCCGAACCTCCTTTGCGAAAGTAATAATGTAAAAACACCCACAGAAATGTAAGCTTAACTGTCGCTTCCCTTGTAGAGTAGAGTACGTACTACATGTAAAGGCTGAATCCCATGAAATCCAGCAGGCTGCCTCAAGAACCTACTGCAGATGGCACCGAGTCAGCAGGTGGTTGGCAAAGTAACATTCTTACCTCCACGACCTCCACAATAGATATGGAACTGACTTTGATTATCATTAGCAATGCTAGGCTAACCCTGAGCATTCAAATGCTAACCACTAGCATACCTAAGCTAGCTCCTAAATATACGTGGAAACATGGCTCGTGATTTTCACAGCTAAAGCTCCTTTGCATGCGTTCTCACTGAAAACGAATCATGCCACTGTTGTGTCATTGTGACAATAATGGAATACAGATAATGACGTTCTGTTTTTAATGGCTTGTTGTTGGAGTAGCTGTATCTTGGTTGCCGGTTTAGTGCAGATAAGTTGTTTTTTTCTATGGACCTCCATGATAGTAGCAGGGCTGCATGCAAGATAAAACAGTAAAACATGGAATAAACAAGTCAACACTGAGAAATGTGGGTAAATTTCGGAAAAATATTTTAGTAACATGTTTTTGTGTTTTAAATACCATACCTTCTGAGAAGATCACAAGGAACATGGTTTGAATATATGCTTTAAGCTGACTAATATAACTGTCATCCAAGGTATTACAATATACCATACCTGCCACTTCTGTAATGACACCATTTATATGTAAGACAATATAGTGATTAAGTCAAACTTGTTTCATTTATTAGTTTAATATATCAGAGTGTGGATACCTGAACCAAGCACGCCAGGAAAGAAAAATGCAGCTCAAGTCATCATGTGACCAGTTATAAAAGAGCTTTTACTGTGAAATAGCCATGTTTGTATGTTGTTTTTTGAGCAAGCTGTATGTATGCTAGCACTTGCCCTATGCAAATGGTTAGCCTAGCGTTGCTTGTGAGCAAAAAATTCATATATACTGTATATCAACTAGGTTGATGAGGTAGGAATGTGAGTTTCCAGACCCCAGAATTAGGATCTTCGCTAAGTAGCAGGTTGGCTCGCCTCGGAGAGAGATGACCCCGGCTCCTCATTTACCACTGCTGAGAAGGATGTATACTGGAGCCTCCACCAACTCTTAATTTTGTCTCGTACCCTGCTGCATGTCACCCTCTCTCCCTCTCTCCTGCTTTTTCTGTCTCTCTACACGTCTATAGAAAAATTATAATAAAGGCAGGAATGCCAAAAAGGAAGAAGAAGGAATCTAAGCTCGAGGTTGTTCTTTCCTTTTGATCATTAGAACCAGTTGGTGAAGCCTGAATCCTGCAGCAGAATAAGTGATTAATGAGACACAACACAGCCTGTCACTTTGATGGCTATGTGGTGAGATACAGTAATGAATTATATTTTCCTTCACCACAGCTGGAATGAACATTTTTTCACAGATATGACAGAATAAAATATAGCCCAAAATAAACAACTAAAAAAAAAAAGCCACCCTCAGGGATTATCCGCCGCTGAAGATGTTCAGATATAATCGTCAAATATCTCTGTCTTAGTGTCTCTAATCCTTCCTGTGATGTACACACAAATCTAGATAAGCAGTGACGTACAAGCAAGTAAAAAAGAGGCTCACCGTCCTGTACAGCCCTCACACAACCATGGTACAGAGGTGTTGTACTGACTTTGATTGATTAGACCTCAATCAGTTTTGGTGAACTCATTAGGATGACATTATGTCTGTGAAGATTCTCAGTCATCCAGGTCATGGTATATCCAAGTGCTAAATGACAGGTCAACTGGTCTTGGTTGAGTTACTTGAAGACGTTTCACCTCTCATCCAAGAGGCCTCTTCAGTTCTAACTGACTGCTGGGAGCCCCAGGTATTTAACTTGTAGGGTGGTTAGGAGTCGTTTAATTTAACCTGAGAGTCTGGGCCCACCCTGCTGTTGGTTTCACTGGGAGTCGTTTTTCCGGGTCGTTGAGTATACTCAATCGCATTGTCCAAAAATATTCTTCACAGGTTATATATGTTTTGGAAATAAATCTAAAAATGCAGCTCAAACGAGCCATTTATACAGTTCCCCTGAGAGCTCAACGCACTGCAACTTAAGAAAACACATATAAACAACGTGTCAATAGAGAAAACACCTGAATCGATTTGACAACACGTGTGGCAGATAGAAAAGGGCTGCAAGTACTCACAACACAACCAAATACTACACAACCAATTACTCACAACACGGCCAAATACTCACAACACAACCAAATACCTCACACCATTACAAAATACTTACAACACAGCCCCATACAACACAACCAAATACCTGCAATAAAACCAAATACTCGTAACACGACCAAATACAACACAACCAAATAGTCACAACATAACTAAATATTCACAACACAACCAAATATTTGTAACACAACCAAATACTCACAACGCGACCGAATGCTCACAACACGACCAAATACAATCAAATACCCACAACTAAATATAATACAACCAAATACTCACAACATAAACAAATACTTGTATTGTATTTTGTATTGCTGTGCATGTGTTGCTGAATTGATGACAATCTTCATTTACATGTTTTTTTATCTATTTGTTCATGTTTTCTGAAACTGTCCTGCTCGGAGCTCTCAGATACATTTAGTAGTATGGACAGGAAACCAATACCAGCATGTAACCAGGACAAAGTAGGCTACATGTATATTACTACAGTTTTCAATTTGGAAACTTTACTTTCTAAAACTACACATGTGTAGCATTAAGTAATAAAGCTGTTTCCATGTGGTTAACTTAAAACAAAGGCCTTTTACTTTTTTGGGTCAAGTAGGAAAATCACCGGTGTAACATGAAAACTGAACATTACAATCAATACCTGCACTGTTTCAAATATGACAAGCCAAAATGTCTACTGTAAAAAACACCACTGTTCTTTCTTTTTGAAATTCATTAATGTGCCAGTAATCTGAAAATTCTTTGACTGACAATTTGGCAAGTGTACGTAATTCTTGAATTCAAGACAAACACACAGTGTTGACCAGTTTAAGCTTCAATGAAAGTCCACAAAAATGTTAACAAGTCGCACAAGTTTTCTCCAAATAAACCGTGCTTTATTCACTAATAAAGGTGTAACTAATAAAAACACTGACTTCAGTGGACCAGTATCGGCATCACAGCCTGTTCTGCATGTCTGGCTCACTGCCACACCGCCGACAGAATAACTCATCAAAAACTCATTTTCCTGCTATGACAAGTCATATCTCATTATTCACAGATTTATCTCAAGCACTGCAAACGTACACTGTTAATCTACACTACACAGCTCTGCAGGTGACAGTTCATTCATTGCTTTATGGAAACATTAGAGGATTCAAAATATCTTAACTCAAGGTCAATTTACTAGCTTGTTTTGAAGCTTTTCAACCACATGGCCCTCCTCAGCTCATTGTTCAGCTGCCAACATCAACACAGACAACTTTACTTTCAAGATGTTAGAATCACAGACAGACAACTAGGCAGAGTGTTTGTTCCAGTCAAAGCACCGACACAAGCTGAGGAGCATACATACATATGCATGCTCCTCATAGCACCACTTTTCACTTTTTCTCTCTTTTCTTATGCGTCTGTTCTCCACACATGGAAAATCAGGTCAACACAGCACGTTATTGGCATGTCAGTTAAATTAATGAAGGGACATAAACTCCCACACATTTCCTTTTCTCAAAGCCTGTGCCTGCAGTAAACATGTTGATATTACAGCATTAAAAGGGCTTTAAGTCCCGTAGTTTTATTTAGATTCAAGAACCTACTGATACAGAGACAAAGTATTGAGTGATTGTTTTAAAAGTAAAGATACAGCTTTCTGTTTATATTGTCTCCTTTTTTCCTTTATTATCTCTAAAACTGAAATCGTATTCTTTTTGACAACTGCTGCTATTTCTGTCAAGTTCACGTGCCGTTTGTTGTACAGGAAACACATTTCAAACAAAGAATGTGTCGTGGGATCAAGATGGAAAATATCCCTGTAAAAAGGAGGGAATTACTCTGATCACACTATTCTCTTCTCAAGTTAATCAACACTGTTCTCCCTCCTCTCCTCCATCTTTCCCACCAACCAGTGTGATTCTCCCCCCCTCCATTTTCTCTGTAGCTTAGAGGAGATAACAGAACCTGAGCTGCTTCACAGAGCCTCAACAGTTTTGACAAAAGCGACACGCTTCGTGGGCTGTGTGGATTGTCTTTGTCTTTGTCGTCCTTATCAACATTCCTCCTTTATTGCTCCTCTGCTCTTTAACAACTCCTCAAGCAGATCAATCAGAAACAAGGAGCAGAGTGCAGGAGGGCGTAAAACACAACGTGTGTGAAAAGGTGTACACACTAGAGTTTGGATACTTAATCTGAGCCCCAGAAATGTTGACCAAAGTTTTGGACAAAAACATTGACGTTTATTTTTGACAGAAATTTAAGATAAAAAAATGTAGACCAAGAATTTTGACAACAATTTAGTCACAATTTTGGGATAAAGATATGACAAAAATTTTGGACCAAAAACATTTTTCATTATTCACAGATTTATCTCAATCACTGCAAACGTACACGTACAAAAATTCTAATGCTACCCATGTTGGCCGAGCTATCTACTTGATTTTTTATCCTGCACTTGTCCATTATCAGGAAAAGCCTGACCCAGATTTGGGCTTGATCAGTTTTCTCTCGGGCTCGGTTGAGTTTAATAACTGTAATACGCACCTATACACTCTTATCACCATCTGAAAACCTACAGTAACGTTTAAAGAAGTTCCAAGTCAACCTCCACCAAACAGAATGAACAGCAGCATCTTGTACAGCACCTGGCCACAGGGTTGGTTTTCTGCTCAACAGACATCACACCTGATTTTTTTTATTTCATTTTTCACCTCCCCACACAGCCTCTTTTTCCAATCATGGTGATTAGATCTGAGTCTCCTCTGCCGCTTCCTTCCTCTCCATCCCTCCCCTGTACTTTGAATCGAATTTGATTTTTCTTTTCCTTACATTTATTTCTCTGACCACATCTTCATATTTTTACTCCTGTTGCTGCCTCACCCGCCCTCTTCTTGTCATTTTTTACCACTCTCCTATTTTTTATTAATCCTCCATTTCTCTCTATTTTTCTTTGTCCTCCTTTTATCACCCTTTTTCTCATTTTTCTCTCCCCTCTACAGCCCACTCCATCTCCCTGCCCTCCTCTCTTCCTCCCCTCACCCCTCCACCACCACGCTGCTCCTTCGCGAGACCTACAGTGTAGCGCCGTATTTGAAATTGCTTGGCAGAGCAGAGATTGGGGTGAGAACAAGTCTGTAGCAGGCCCCCTCCCCAACAGCATCTCTCCCAAATAACACATTTCATTTCCTGCCACTGCACTTCCTCACTCACCCAACACCTCTAACCTCTCTCTGGCTCCCAGCTCATGTCTCTACCCCTTCTCCTGCTCTTTATTTTCCTATCAAAAACCAAGACAATTATTTATACAAAAATGCCTCTGTACTGATGCATAAGATGAAACTTATTCAAGTTCACACGGTCGCTCATATCCAGACTCAAATCCCCAAATATGCTCACAAGGTTGTGCACAAAATATCCTCTATTTTTCTCCTTTTCTCCCAGAAATGGACTCTGACACACACACACACACACACACACACACACACACACACACACACACACACACACACACACCCACACCTGTTTGGGCCTGTCCTATATAAAACCAATATGTGCTCAAGACTATGTGAAGAGCTAATGCATAGCTCATGTTTAAAGAGGCCACGAGAAACGGTCCTGCCGGGTTTCTGTATTAGCTAATTCCTCCTCTGGGACCCACTCCACTCACATCAGCTCGTATGATTGAGTCTGAAAGATTCATGAGGCTGAGGCTAATAATATAACCGGCCCCTAACGCACCTTAGCAGTGTGTCCACAGATCTGAGCGATGAGGTCAAAGATGACAGGGGGGAAATGGGGAGGGACAGGCTGTATAACTGAGGATTATAAATGTTTTATTGTAGGTACACACAGGCTGTTGAGGTATTTGTCGGCAGATCCCTAAGAATCTGGGGGCTTTTGGGGCGAACTGAGGCAGTGAGTGAAATTGGCAATATGTTTGACCTAGAGCTGCTGTATAAGATATAGCAAAGAGTTATAACCCAAAGCACAGAACCAGAAAAGAAAGAAACCAACAGACAGATTGATTCTCAGTGAGGTGCAAGGGTTCGTAAAAGAACCCTTGCACCGCTGCTGCCATGCTGCTCCCCGCAGGACATCCCATTCATTACTTCATTAAGGAGGGAATAGATTTATGTGTTTGGCTCCAAATTCTCCAAGTTCTCGCAGTTAGGTCAATATGCTGTGGAGTTTTACTGCTATTTCTTGTCTTCTGCTTCTTCTGCAATGTTGCTTTTATTGACCACAGGGGTGAAAGAAAACACCATTATAAAACAATGGTTCATATAATGATGAACAATTTGATGGCTCACACACAACAACAACACCTAATAGACATAATAGATTCCTGGAATACTGGAAAGTCAGATATTTAATGGAAATCTGTTTCCTTTTCCTGGCAAAAATACTGTAACTCTATAGGAACTTGATATTTGTATTTCTTATCTGTGCTTGTGTCCTGATGAGTGAAACAAAGGTCCTGTTCAACATTAGCTATGGTCTGGGGTGAAAGGGGCTGATTGAATCAATTTTCTGTGAGAAGCTATAAGATTTTACACGTTAAAAATGGTAAAAAACTGAACCAATAGAAAATCAATATGTGCTGGGAAGTGTTGATATTGTGGCAGTAGCCACAAATAAATCAACACCTCCCAAAGACTGACACATAGAAATAGGACACATTCGTGTTCACACTGCTGATAGAATGTGGCAGAATGCGTCCCAGACCCTGATCAGACCTGGAATCAACATTTGTCTCGAGTGATATGATCACAAGTGGAGAGCTGTGAGTATGTCAGTTCTTTCAAGGCATTAGAATGCATCTCCACATACAACTCCCATTACACTTGTGCTCAGACTTCACTTTCCCGCCCTGTTAGCCATAATGCACGTATGTCATTTCTGTTTCGCAAAGACCAAATTATGTTGCATTTACCCAGTCTGACTTTAAAGAGAGAGAGAGAGTGGGGCCAGGAGTGGCCGAGCAAATCAATGCACAGGGCGAAGCTTGACTCTTGAATGATTCATTATTTCAGCCGTTTGAAATAGTAAAGAAGAAAAAAAAAAGAAAATCAATATGTGGAGGTTAGTGTTAATTGTACCAGCAGTCACAAATAAATCGGTACATGGGAAACACTGAGAAGTAGTAAAATGTTTTCAGTTCATTATCAAACAGTAATGGGTCAGAGGACGTCGCTGTGGCCCAGGACACATTTGTATTCATAAGGCTAAAAGAATGTGGCCACTTTCAAGTGTCTATAAAAAACATGCTGGCAGTTCAGCAAGGGGCTTAAAGTATCTCAGCATACAGATGAAAGTGGAAACAATCTCAGTCCCAAGTCTTTTTTTTATACCCAGAATTCAAACTGTTCCTTGAGTCTATGTTTCGGCCTCAATCTCCAAAAACAGAGTACAGACTAGGTTTCAATAGATGGAGCATTAAGTGCAAGACAAACACCACAGTGGATGCATGTGACAGTTTCCCTTCCCCTGCACATAATAATCACCTCAGCTGAGCATTAAGATGGTTACATGATTCTGTATGGTAGCATTGCATTTTTGACACAACAAAGATTAAGCTCTGGTAATTGTTCTGCTAAAAACATGAGGGCACAATGAAATAGTCAGAGAATGTGAAAATACAACATTTTATGAGGAATTGAAATTTCTTGTTTACCTAAGCAGGTGCTGCAGTCTGACAGTAACACAACAAATGACTCGGCACAGATGAGCCATGCATGGGGCCGGACGGGACAGTGAGTGTGCAAATGGCGGAGTGTGTGTGATTGATGACCGGCGGTTTGTCACAGTTTGTCGGCGGCACAGGAGCTCTTAACAGGCTATGATGGGCTGGATCAGCCTGCACTCACATGCCTCATTAATTCATCCACACCGCTGGATTCCTCAGTCAGCATTATGGCTGGCAGCACCCCCACACCCCCCACCACCACGCATACGCTTTTACCTCCGATCCCTCCAACAACACCGGGAAGACCTGATTGGAGCTGCTCGGAATGCAGCTGATTCAGGCAGTGATACATGAATACGCAAAATCTGTCTGACACACTTACACACACAAATGCAGTCTAAAAAATTGTTATTGTTATTAAAAAAATCTAACATTCTGCCTCCAACCTGCACATGGAGACCCACAGATACAAGTTCAGACACCTGTGTGTGTGTGTACCGTCATGCAGTTAAACTTTGTCCACACTAGATTAGAGTTAGGTGAACGATTTAATTTGCTAGTTTTCAATCAGCTTGGACGCTCTTTCCTCTGCAGACTCCTCAGGACAATGAGAGACAAAGGACACACAGGCTGCAGAGATGAATGAGAATGAGCTGCAGGGCTGTGTGTGTGTGTGTGAGTGTGTGAGAGAGAGAGAGAAAGAGAGAGAGAGAGAGGGAGTTCTGCATGCAGTATCTCTTCGGTATAAACACAGTGCAGATTAATGAGCTGCTGGCAAAGTTGCCAGTACACTCACCCCTCTTCCTTTATCTCTTTTTCACTCTCTCTGTCCAACACACACACACACACCCCCCTTATACACACACATTCACACACTTGCCACTTCATTTTGACCGCTCCTTATGTAATTTAATCGTCAGCTAAGGTATAGAATATGCACGCATGTGGCTGATGATTAGCTCTGTCAGTGTGTGTGTGTGTGTGTGCGTTGCTCTGGATGAATGGAGGCAGTGACTACATACACTGGATGACGGCTGTAGGAGGCAGTGAAGCATATAAAAGCCGGCCACGTAGAAAGCGGGGAAAATTGATTTCCCTTGAATACCAGGAACTGGGCTTTAATAAGTGTTCCAGAAACGACGGCACAACAAACACTCGCCCACTGGGACACTGGTTCATCTTTATACTTGATGACTTATGTCATCAAGTATAAAGATGAACAGATCACATGCGCTGCATTCACATGAGAGGTCACACAAGCATAAAAAAAACATACATACACACTGTGGTGACCCAGTAATACAAAGAGGATTTTTTTTTTCTTATCTTCATGTTAGCAGACCAGCGATAAAAAAAAATAGCTGAAGTCAAGAATGAGAGAGAGACCAAGGAGCCGAGAAAAAGAAGGCGACACAGCAAAGATGATTGAGTAGATAAAGTCCTTGACCAGGCTTCAGTACGACTGACTGTTAAATACAAATTACCTTAAAAACAATGAAATCCTCCTTATAGTTTACAAGGTAGCAGTGATTAATTGATTCTGACACCACTAAGGAAAAAACGGATAATTTAACTCTAGGATTTGCTCTTTAAGTATGTCAGAAATAGTGACAGGAGGCAGAGAATAGCCTGTCATTCATCCCTCTGGGGACCTGCTCTACTTTAAGAGTACAAGTATTGCATTTCTTAAGCGTGTAGGAGTAAGGACAGAGAGAGGAGGAAGTGAGTAAGGAAGGAGGGAAGGTAAGAGCAAAGGGAGGATGGCAGGGTAATGAGGTGGAAAGAAGGAAAGTTAAGTCTTCGAGGGGAGTGAGGAGAGAATTCAAAGAATGATGACAGATTGAAAAAATTTAACTAAAGCCTTGTCTACACTGCTTTGAATATAACCACAAACCAGAGAATACAAGAAACACTCAATCAACCATGTCGGGCCAGTAGGTGGCGATAAAGTCTACATTAACAATCTGTCGGATACTAGAGAAGAACATTTTCAGTCCCAGTAATACATGGGCAACACCCGTGAATGTCGGTGATGTGGTGCAGTGATGCTAACTTTAGGTGGAAATGTGTAATGAGACCTAGCAGTGCTAACCAAACGAAGAGAAACCCAAATGTTGCCCCATTGTTGTTTCTGAGACGTTTGTAAAAATCTGTTTTAGTGAATTAAAAGGCTGTTTGCGTGTAGACGAGAAGCTCAAATGCAGAATGGTGTGGACAGAGCATAAGTAAGGAAGGAAAGAAAGATAGGAGAGGGAGGAATAGAAGAGGAGAAAAGGAAGGAGTCAGCAGGCGAGATTTGACAGTGTGAGCAATCCATTTGAAGAGTTGGGTGTGTATCTCCTTTAAGGGGAGTTGAGGTATGTTAATGATCACCCTTGGGTGTCCAAGGTAGATGAAGTTGTCAAAGAACAGGCCAGACCCTGCACGGCCCTGAGGGACGCCGCCACCACCACTCGTAACACCACAAGCCCAGAAGGGACACCTGTAAACCCACAGACTCAAAGGAAATTAGCCCGGTAAGACTCACAGGGCGAAGGAGGATAAACTTGCCATTTAGAAATGTCCAGAGGGAAGGAGAGAAAATAGAAGGTGAAGAGACTCAGAAGTGACTAATGAACAAAAAAGTGTGGAGGGAAATGGAGGAGGAAGGGAGATGGAAGTGGAAATAGGAAGGAAATGAGGAAGAGAGAGGGAGTGAAAGTAAATAAGATCTGATGATTGTCTGGATGTATTCTGCATTTCCTGTCATTTTAAACCCTCCCTCTCTCTGTGAGGAGATAGAAATAGAGTGTGGCTTTATGATACTGGTGACAATGTGGCCCATTGCTCAACATTTCCTGTCCCTGGCTCTTTTTATTCCACTGGCCCCCTCCCACACAAAATATTAACTGAAGACGGAGCCATTGAACACACACAGGCTCACACACACACACACACACACACACACACACACACACACACACACATTTAACATCAGTGAGCAGAGTCGGGCTGTCAGGGCTGAAGGCTAGCAGAGCGATGTGAGATGTTGTGACACTTTACCTCATTACATTTTCCCAGTGCTGTTGTGAATGTTGCAGCGGTGCTGTCAACCAAAGAGAAGACCTGTCTGAAACATACTGTGGGCATACGCATCCGCCCACACACACACACAAACACACATGTCACTGACACATTCACAAATCCACAGTGCAACACATGAATTGAGATGAATCTTTTCCTGTTTTTATATTTCATGTCGCAGTGTGAATTTTTGTGTGAAATGTCTACAAGGCAGGTTTTAGGCTCACTTTGCTCGATTCCCCCTCGACGCTCAAGGAAATCTTGTAAACCCTGACGATTTGGATCGTTGCCTGCGTGCGGCTCTCACTACATCGTCTGGGCTGCTAGCTGTAATTGCGTCTGGGGCTAGTGGTGAGGTAACATATCCCTGTTCATCCTAATGTCTTAGCCAAGTATAAGGGAAGGAGAAAAAAACAGAGTGCCTGTTTTCACTAGAAACCCCAGGATGAAGGAGTGTGGATCCTCAGATTGGTTGATCTGCATTGCTGTGCGCTCTCTGGGGAGCAGGACAAAGCCTTGGGCTGTACCAGAGCTGCAGCGTAGTCTGTCTGTTTCCTCTTCTCCCTGCTGATCCTGATCCCTTTGTAATCCACCCGCACCCAAACACAGCTGAAGGCACAGGACTCCACACTATACTGCTTACACACACACACACACACACACACAGACACACACACAGCTCAACACAGAGTGCTCGCAGATATACAAGTACAATATCTATACTCTATGATCACAGAATGTACCTCATATATTTCTTATTCTTTACAATACATATCGATTAACTACTCTTGAAAACACTGAAAAAGTTCATTCTTAGTCTTGAACAGAACAGATGACTGAACATGTCACATCCATTTCCCAGGTGTCTTGTCCATTTCAATCATATTACATGATTTTAACAGCAGACGTCGTGGAGTTATAAAAGTTCAGATTTCCATTTTTTCTGAGCTCAGATTTCTCATCCATGCGGCTTAAAGGTTGAGAGTGAAATTTATTCTAGAGCTTGGAAACAGGAGTAGACAAATAGTAGAGACCCTGGAGATAAGATTGTTTTGTCAGCTAATGAAGTTTTCTCTGCATGATCCATTGTGTTAGTAAAACTTGTTTACTTCACTTTCAACAGACCTAATTGATTTTTGTTGTACCAATGAAAGTGATTTTCTTTAAAGTTGGTAAACAATGGAAAACAATGACTTGCACTCATAACTCTAACCACTGTTATTAACCATTTTCTTTTACCTGTTAAACAGAAATATTAAATGATCCTGATAAAGGACTGGTGTTGTTTACACTGAAAATCCTGCAGAGAGGAATATTATCATTTTGAAAACCAAATCAATGCTTTCAAAGGCACTAAAATGTTTTACAGAGGAAAACTGCTGGGTTAGATGATCATTCTTTGTGGGTTCATCGTGATTAGAAAACCTCTTCAGATTTCATGTTGTCATTTGATCCAGTAATTAATAAATATTAGTGTTGTTGCCAAATGTGACAAAAATGTGTGCGGACAGAAAGATGCACAATGTAGAGGTATGAGGTTAGAGAATCACATGGTGACTTCACATATGTACTGACTATTTGCCATACACACACACACACACATATACTAAGTTTATGCTTGCAGCTGTGAATATCCAATCTGTAAACACACACAAACACACGCGAATACTAAATACACAATCTTTACACTAACAGATAGGGTCAGGGTGAGGGTCAATTCATTTTATGCTCATGCTCATTAATGCCGCTGCACACACACAAACACACACCAACATTATAGTTATCGACACAACACAACATGGTCCATTGAGTGGGCTCGCTGTTGTGACGAGCGCTGGTTCAATAGAAAGGTATCCATCTTTGCAGAAGGGCATGGAAATGTCAATGCCCCTCAGCCAGCCAAAGAAAGTCAATCATCCAGGGTCCCGCACAATGAAGGATGACAAACACAAAGCCATTTAGTGAAAAACCTTTGTCTCGCAAACATTTCCATTTCAAAGCCTCCATTTTACAGCATGTCATGTCAATTTATTTTTACATAATGTCGGCTGTGGTTTGGAGGCAATTAGGAGAATTCAAAAAGGGCTGACTAGATCTGTCACTGCTGTTGGTTGATAACAGGGCGGACCGGCACCCGCGGTGTTTGTTCGAGTGTGTTTCTGCATTGCCCTGCGTCACAGAAAGACTGATTGGGATAGTGCTCGAATGAATGTGTCACTGACAAAAAAAAATATGATCCTCTCGTGCCGCATTAATATTGTCCCTTCATGCCCTCCATACCGCCGTGTCAGATGTGAAGTCTGCGGGTGGCATTTACTGTTTCAAAGGTTCTCTGTCTAATTGGTCATACAGCTGTTTGGTCTGTACGGCTGGCATTTGTGCTTTTCTGTCTGTCAGGACCAACTCAAGACCTTATTGCTGCTTTTCACATGTTCATTCCTTCCATAAACGGGGGTTTGAAGAGACTGGAGGAAATTCAACATACAATGAGAATTTCTGTGCTCACCTACTATACTCTGCTTGTGTGAGTCTATTACTGTCAACACAATTCTGATGCATGTAACCGTAGACTGTATATATAGATGGACAATATGACACCAAACAGTGAAGTCCAGTTGTCCCGATCGCCCCTGGTGGTTGGTCACATTATAAGTAATAAATCCAGCCTCCTCCATGTTAGTGGATGGGACCAAACTAAAAAGTGGACTTTTGTAAATTTAGCTAATTTTTATCACACTGATTAGTGCTCACATTTCTTACCTCTTACCATCTCTCTTTTAACTTCTCCGACAAGGTTATGTTTTCACCTCTGTCTATTTGTTGCTTTGTTTGTTTGTTTGTAAGTAATATTATGTAAAAACTACTTGATGGATTACCGTGAAACTTGGTGGAAGGATGCAGAATAGGTCATGGAAGAACCCAAACATTTTTAGTGCGGATCATTGGGCAAATCCAAGATATTTTTTCACATTCGTAACATTTGTTGACATCCTTCCTCCAAGTTTCCTTGCAATCCATCAAGTAGTTTTTGCGTAATCTTGATTACAAACAAACAAACGGACACATTTTGGGGGAGTCACAATTGACCAAAGTAATCGTGCCTGGGACATTTTACATTTCACACAGGCCTCACTCCTTAAGAATTTTAACTTAAATCGAGAAAAAGTGAGACGCAGCACTGAATTTCACTGCCCTGCTCTTTCACACAGTCATTGGGGTTAACAAGCAAATGGCTGTAATCGTAACCCTCTCAATAGACATTTGTCGTACTTTTAGCATTCAGAATGGGCAGCCGACATCTTTACTTCCCCTCAACTGCACTCAGCTACACAGCAGGCACAGGAGCAGCAATCACTTAAAATCACAGTCAGAATGAGCCTCTTAAGACAACGACCACAGAGGAAATGTTAGCTATTTTTGTGTCAAAGCAAGATGTCGAGTTAAAAAATATCTTTGATGCTTCTCGCTTTGACGTTTCCTTTTATTTGATGTCGTGGGTGAATATTTATGAGTGTTTTGAAGGAGAGAATAGGGTATTTGCAAAACAGCTCACGGCTGCACAATCAAAAAGATGACCAGATGAAGTCAGATGGCAAAAATCATTTCATCTTAATAAGGAGAACTCTACTGATCCAGTATCCTAATGTTTAACATGTTTACAATGCCGTTTCCTTAACATTACATTTTACAGTTGATACAAAAAATAGATGTAAGATTGCGCAGCTTGTCATATTCTAAATGTCTTCAAGTACCTTATTAAACTCATGTGTTACTGCAAATGGTGTTACCAGGGCAAAAAAGCCCAAAAAATCATACATCTTATTTGAATATCACTGAGATAAGATAAGATCAACTTTGTTGATCCCATACAGAGTAAATGCAAGTATTATGACAGCAGATAGTCAGAATGAGGTAGACCAGAGAAGATGCAAAATAATAATATTAAATATAATAGTCAATCAAATAAAAAAGAATAAAATCAAAATACAGAGAATATAACATAATATACACCTCTCAATAAATAACTCTTGTTTAAGGAAAAGTTAACAAGCACAGTAACCAAAGACAGACCGAGCATACATACAAATTATTGGAAATTTTCAGCAGTACCAACACAGCAGTGATGTGCTAGTGTCCTGACACACCTTAGTGCTCCTCAGCATAACTGCAGCCAGAGGATAAAGCACCAGAGGTGTGGGCAGGTGTGGCTCAGAAGGAATAGTGGGTCGTCCACTAACCAGAAGGCTCCTCCATTCCACAGGCCAACTTGTCCTTGGGCAAGATACTGAGCCCAAGTGGGAGGAGCAGTAAATTACTGACAGAGCCGCTAAAAACTGTAAAAAAACAAAAACCTTCTCACGGTCAAAATGTATGAAAAGACCCCAAATGAACACTGTAAGTGGACTTAGTGGAGCTAAGGCTCCCTGGGTGTCTGCCCCGGACTTGGTGGGGCTGCGTCCGTAGCCAGGTGGAATTTTTTCAATAAAACCATGTTGTTGCAATGGAAATAATGCTTTTCAGTTTTTTTTCAATGTCTGCATAGACCTCTTACTGTGTAAGCAGTGAAACCAAAGCACTAAAAAACAAAAACACTGTATGACTAAGCATTTGTTTATATATCGCAAGTCATATCGTCATCACAATATTCAACAAGGTTATCGCATATCACATGTTTTCCTAATATCGTGCAGCTCTATCACAGATACAGACCATTTACCGTCAGTCTTTCACTAAAGTATTAAATATTCACAATTAAATAAGAAAATGATGTTGAAAAACTCTGAATGAATGTGCTGGTGTCATTTGATTAGATTTGATTGACAGTGTCCAGACTACGTTTTAACCAGCAACATCAAATCCATTTAAAAAAGCCTTTATATTGTCATTTGTGTCAAATGTGGCCTTATAATTAATGTATAGAACTCCCACGATTCTTTAATACTCACTTAGACTCTTCACATTTGATATATTATATCAGGAGTTGAAGAGACCTCCACAAAATTGGCCACTATTAGCCAGGACTCTGCCTCATTATTTGAGCAGAGGATGTTCTTCACTTCCCAATTATTAAAAGTAGAATAGACTGTTTCTAAAGTGGACTTTGTAATGTTAGAATCCTGCAGAGTTGAGTTTGACCTTTACAAAAAATCTGTTCCTATTTCACAATAGCTGCTGGATGGCAGCAGAAAGTTACAGAACTGCATATTCCCTCTCTTGAAACCATTTCATACTTTTTATGGCACAGTTACTAGACCACTAAAATAATATATCTTGTTTAAATGCATTGCCAAGCCCAGCAATCCGTCTCTCTGAGCCTTTATTACCCTCTGAGTGGACTCTCTCTGCTTGACTCCCTGGCAAAATCTACAAGGATTTATAGCCATGAAATTGCTGGTTGCATTTGAGGTGTTGTTTATAAAATGGAGAAAGAGCTGTTTACTTTTTATTTGGCCCCAGCATTTACAAACTCTGCGGCTTTGTTGAGAATTGAAAGAATGAATCTCAGAGTTGCAAAGTAGAGAAAGAAGCTGCAGAGTTGGCAGAGCCGGAAACAGAGGGACGGACGAGTGGGTCCTGGTTGATCCTGGGCTGGACACAGGTTTGGTGGAGCACACAGGTTATAAGAATTGAATCTGATCTATTGGACATGACAAATAAAGCCCAGAGGGAAACGGGGTGGCCCAGGGCCTTCTCCCACCTGTTTTCTGTTTGCTCTCTGTCTCTGCCCCTTCTTTCTGTCTCCCTTTTCAATTATTCATATCCTGGTTTTCGACACATGCCTGCAGTAAGTCTCCAGATATCCTGTCAGCTGACACCACCCACGCTTTGTCTGGCCGCGTTCTCGCCATCCTCCCCCATCTTCCTCTCCCTGTCTCCGTTTCCCCCGTCCTCAAACTCGTCAGAGCCGGGGATAAACAACCCGAGCAGGTTACATATTTACATCTGTAATCAAGCATTCCTATTCAAACTATGTATTTTCCAATCAGCGGTGAATCACATTTAAACCTCTATTTCATATTTGAAACTCCTCTGCCATTATATTAGCTTCATCAACTTTCTCTCAGTGATTTGCTGCCACTCCTGACAGATCCAAATGACCGAAAGAAGCATAGTAGCATCACTAGCGTGTTAGCTGCACCCAGCAATTACCACAGTGGCTGGCACCTGCTTATCCCCCCCATCCGTTTCTCAGCCAGCAGATAAGTGGAGCACTGCTCTCCTCCACTCCCCTGGAGACTCCGCTAGTGCCCAGGCCTGATTTCGTTGTACCGGGGAGTGAGCCAGAGAGTGATTGACACACATACAAATGCACAAATACAGACCCACAAATGCACACACACGCTGCCACCTGCTTAAGTTGGATGGTTGTCTCATTAAGCCAGTTGGGCAGAGTGGAGACTGAGTGGACTTTGAGTGGATGTGGGCCTGCTGTGATTTGGCCCTCATCGCTCTGTTTGAGGAGAGCAAAGGGAGGTAGACGCATAGACACTGTTGGCACAGACATATGGAGCATAGCGATAGGAATAATGATATCTTCATGAAATCAGTTATAGCATGACAATGAAAGGTCCCTCCTCTACTCAAAACATGTTTTGGTTTTTGTTACTTAAAGATGTTTAATTCTTGAGCATTGAAACACTGTGACTTAATAAGTAGATGGACTTTAAGTTTAGGTCATATTGTTCCAGATGCATGTTTTTATTGTTACCAGATCAATATCAGATTTTTAACATTAACGTTTATTAATACATTTATAATAAAAAAGTGATGTATTCAATACTAAGTAACATAATTGAATAGAATCAATTATAACAAAATCAGCATGTTGTGTGTCAAACTTTATCTTTGAATAAATATCAGACAAAATGAACAAATGATGAAGATGAGGATGATGATTATCCTGTAGAGTTTTTACACAAAAGATTGTATTTAAAATCTGTATAGATTTGTTTTTGTATATAAATACACAACAGAAACACAGGTTATGATGATACACTTAAATGTGGTCAGGGTTTCCCATGAAATATCCAGACTCTGGCAACCTGCCACATTCTAATTTGTCACTCGACATAATGAACCAACATTTTTTACACTTTCTCATAATAACGTTAAAGACCTTAACTTGGTGTGTGCCGCGCTGTTGACGGTGTGCTCGCTCGCGCTGTGGTCCTGTCACTCTGAATCTGTTGCTCTCGAGAGTGACCTTCGTTACAACCATAGATTGAATTGATTCTGTGAAATGCTGATGGTGAGAAAAACGCTGTTCTGCAGATGACATTTTATTATTGGAAAAACATATGTTTCCCTGTTTATGCAGTATGTCTGTTTGATCTCTGGTGGACAAACTATGGACACCTGATCAAGTGATGCATCAGCATGGACACTTATTGACGCAGCTCTGTTTTCTATCAGTGTTGTTGTAGACAGGACACATGAGCGTTACCTTCACCACACTCAAACCCGGAGCTACTGTTTCTTTCAGCTGCTAATCAACATCTCCATCTCATCAAGCTCTTAGAGGTTTGCAGAAAATCTCATTAAAAACTGTGAGTTTTTGCCCCAAGGCTACGAAACTGGTTCTGAGAAACTAAGAATGCTAATCTTTAGAAGTTAAATGTCTTTCTGAATACACGTTTTCAAAGGGGACAGCACATTGAAGATTGGTTTGGTCTATATATATATATTCATTTGTACCATTTGTGTTTAAATTTCTTCAGATATCTGTGAACTTGAACTTGAATTGCCCACAGTGGCACCATGTTGTCATCACGGATAATACCACTGTATCTAACTGCCTATTGTGGCCACTGTATAGCGGATGGTCCGAGCTGTACTCTTCTGACCCCAGTGCTCCTGAAATGCGAGGGGTGGTCCGACTCTTTACCCCTGTGCTGCAGGACTTAATGAGGCCAGATGCTGGCCCATATTAGTCCCAGTAGCTTTTTCTTTCTCTTTTTTTCAAACAGCTGTACTGACAACCTGCTCGTCTGTTGGTTCACAGCGAGTGCAAGGGGAGGGATATTTTCACTGTCTATCGTTCATCATGCCGAATATTTCAATTACACCACAGAGGTTCATTCGGGGATCTGTTCTCATGTTGTCACATTTAATATCAGACTATTGTGTCACATCATTCGCTCCAGTCTCTAGCTGCACCTGTGGTCTGCACCAGAAATAATAGGATTTTGAATATCTGGGGAAATCATGTGTTTTGTCTGCCTGATTTAAAATATATCAATAGCAATAATATCAAACTGAATTTTTATAGAGACACTAAATAGAAATATTCACGCACACATGTCATCACACCTTTTAACTTCCTCAGACTAGTTTGACTGACTTGGTTGGACTAAAATACAGCGACACTGTAACACTCTGGTACCCTTTTTCACCAAAGGCAGTTCCAGAACCAGTTTGGATCCAATGCCTGATGTGGAACCAGTTGTTTGTGTCTCTACAGCCAAAGAACTGGTTCCAAAAAGATGGTTTCAGAGTCGCGAGCGGGAGAGGGGCGAGGGAGCAGAGGGGCTGAATAAAAGAATGAATGCGCCTCTATAAAAAAAATATTTTACTCAATGATTAAACATATCGATCATTATGTGAGGATCAGTGTTCATAACCTGGTGGTGGTTAGAAACAAACCATCATTTAAACTGTAGCGGGTCAGAGATGTCAGCTGAGTCAGTGTGTGCATCAATAATATATAATGCCAGTTTGTGGTTTCATTTATACACTTGAGACTTAGAGACGTAGACTCTGACGTATTTGGTGACGTAATGGCATGGCTCTAAGGCGGCTCTAGCCCATGGAAAAGCAAACTGGTTCTTAAAAGGTTTGCAAATTGAACATAATCTGGACCAGCAGCACTAACACTCGGATCACTTTGGTGGAAAGTAGCTCAGTATTCTCTTGTTAGAGAGGAGTAGACCATGGACCAGTCCTTGATGTATTCGTTAATTGGTTTGACCAGTCTTTCCTCCAAATAATGTGGCTAACAAAAAAAATGTTTATTGATTGTCACACCTCTACTCCTGCCCCCTGTGTGATGAAGGCTGAACCAGTGGCAGCAGTGTAGCAAACGTATTCGGTCCTGGATTAGAAGCCTAATTTTGATGCAGATAAGAGAGGCTCCTGCAGCGATTTAGTTTTGCACTTGAGGACAATACAGTGAAAAAATGTAGGCATTCGAGGTTGAGATGTACCGTTCTGTCTCCTATTGCTCTTTTTTCATACCAAACAGTCCACTTTTTAATGCACACAACATTTCATTCTGAGGCCAAAGCTGTGTTGACCCTGATGACACCACGATGACATCATCTGCGGTATTTTTATTAGCAAGCTCCTTTCAAGATCTTATGTTTGTGACATTTGAACTAAACTTCATGTGTAAAATAAGTGGACATTTAAAGCCTAATAGAGATCAAGTTTTTGATTATCCTGTCCCGTAAAATTCGGACATGTTGATATCACATTATTTTAACCAAACTAGTTTCTTGTTGTCGTGTTCTTTGCTGTTTTCTCTCTGGCTCTGCCTGCTTTCTTATTTCTCTTTTTTTATATTCTTCTTATTCCACCCCATCATGAGTCAGACAGTTATACATGGATATATGATATACGACACACTAAACCAACACACCATCTCATTCCACCTCCTCCGGAGCCTTTAATATCAGTCAGCAGAGCCGCAGCAATGAAGCTGCCACACTGTTTTATCCAAACAGGCCTGAAATGACGTCTTCCTGCAAAGCTCCTGTAATCCAACCCTGAAACCTGCCAGCTCCTCAGATTCATAGCATCATATTACCTCTCCTCTCTCTTTTTCTTCCTCCAACCTTGTTTTCATCATCTCTCCTCACATCTTCCCTCACTCTTTCTCTTTCAGACTTTCGCCTGACTCCCTCTTCTCCACCCGCCCTCTCCCTCCCATCTCATGCCGTGACCTCTTGCCTAAGCTCCAGGGACTCGCTCAGTTTTTGCGATGCTGGAGGATTGTGGGATACCAGCTGCAGTTTTAATGATTTTGCCCCCAGGCTCAGATCAGCCAGAGAAACACAGTGACCAATTTTTGACCAAATGAGTAATCTCACCGCTGCAACGCCTCTGCAAAATGCATGTGTGGATTAGCATTTTTAGACTTAATTTTGACACTGCATTGAAAGGGATGTGGGATGTCCACAATCACACACACACTGGCACTTGTTTTTTGTGGCTCCTAGCAAAGAGTGTTGATTTTTAAAGATGGAAGCTCATCCTCCATCTCATCTTTAAGCCTCCTCGCCTACTCTCATGGCTCGGGTTTGATGGCGGGGAGAGCTGCAGCACGTCCCTGTAAACATCCCGCAATTAGCATCATGCGCTTCAGTGCGTCCCAAACCGATCACTGATGAAGCCCAATCAATTCACTTTAATTATAACTCTCTCAAAAACACTTATAATCTCTGCAAAAGTTGGATCTCTCCTGGGTTTGTTCAGTAACGAGCTGTAGCAGATATTTTAAATAGTGGTCCTTTGGAAAGTGCTGTTGGTGCGTGTGTGTGTGTGTGTTTGTATCTAACCCAAGCCGCACCCTCTCTTTTCTCCCTCCAGACATTGACGACTGCCAGTCTAATCCATGCCAGAATGGAGGAACCTGCATCGATGAGATCAACTCCTTTGTGTGTCTTTGTCTGCCCAGCTACGGAGGAGCTACTTGTGAGAAAGGTAACCATGTGGATAAATAAACACTCCTTTGCTGTTTCACTCATCGATTCACTTCCTGAAGGAGTGTGTACTGAGCGGAGGCAGAGTGGAGCAAGAGGAAGAAGTAGCACAAGAAGTATAATGACGGAGGAGGAGAAAAAAAGAGGAGATGGGGAAAAATGGGTAAAGAATTAAGACAAAGAGGGTGGAGAAGCAATGTGAGGTGAGCAGATGGAGGTAGTAGGATGAATATGAGGAGGGGGGGGAAAGGGAGGGATAGAGGTATGGATGCAGTCCAGAGTTCAGAAGTGGAGCGAAAACAAGGCGGCTGAGAAAGACAGAGTTAATGAGGATGTTTAAACAGACAGTAGAGAATGAGGATGTGAATGTAGACAAAGAGGTGGAGGAGGAGACGGTGGATGCGTGGGGGGCTCTGTGGAATAATGTATCGGCTTCATACAGAACACCTGCGTCCAGCTGGTTCTGTCTCTCATTATGGGAATTCCCCTGTGAGAAGAGCGAGGTGAAGGAGGCTCTTTCACTTAATGCACGTTCCATGAAAACACGGCTGACGAGTCAGAGCAGAACAACACTGAGGGACAACTGAAGCTGTTGTGGAAATTAGGTTTGGTTGTTTCTTCAGCGTGATCGTTTGTAAGAACCTGATCAGTTTAATCAGATTCCCGCCTGGAGTTTGTTTCCCCATGTAGCCAAGATTCGTATATTTCCTTCTGATCACTGCAGGTTAAAGTTAACAAGGTGAAAACAGAGAGAATGGTAAGAAAAATAAATAAGGAATGAAACTAGATATAATGTGTCAGCCTCCCTCAAAGTAAATCTTAAGATTCATTAATTATGCCTTTGGATCCAGGAGTGAAACTCCAGTGAGCAGAGGTTTTCCTTGCTGCTTATTTGCACAAAAACAAAAATGTTTCTTTAATCTCGTAATATTATTAGTTTTTTCTAATTAAGTTTATCCTCATAAATTTATGAATTTTTCTCATTAAATTATTTAAATATTATGGTTTATTTTTCATTAAATTACAAGGTTTTTGACTTAATATTCTGACTTTTTTTCCTCATTAAATTACAACTTTATTCTAACAATACTCTATCATAAAAACTGAAATTAATCACTGAGTCAAAACAGTGACTTTATCATGTAAAATGAAACAGAAGCTTTCAAACTGTGTGGATTGTAATGGAGGCATAGAAGGAGTCATAACTTGTCACATCTGAGCACAACGACGTCGTGACACAGATATTTTTAGATTCAACGTGGCCTACACTTTCTAAGTATATCATTATCTCCCTTATGTCCTTCACGAATAAACATCCATGAATCCGCTCAGACTTCACAGTTGAAAGAAGCACCTTGCAGTTCCAGAAACTGCCTGCGAATCGTCACATTTTTAGGTTTGCTTTATTATTAAAGATTCCCGGAGCTAGTTTCTCTAACAGGAACGGCTCATTGGGTGATTCAGCATTATTTGAATTTGACGTATTCGAGGGGAAACAGTTGGCACAAACTTTCCGGGTGGTTGTGTTTCATAAGCACCGCCTCCTCAATCTTAATAGATTGGTCATGGTAGAGGGTTAACTCGAACCCGAACTAACAAGTCGAAATACGCTTCAAATTTGAAAAGAAATTGGAGTAGTTCTCATCACGTGTTTCTGTGTGTTCATTTTGTGGATAAGTCTCTTTTTATTTGATGCCTTGAAAACAGGGTGAAACTTCAGGCATATTCAGATTCAAAATAAGGATTTTTTAGTTCTGATCTGTTTTTTTTAAATAAATGGTCTCTTGCACGTCCCACCACTTCATGGAGGCACAACACGAAGTTGTTGGAGTGTCCCTTTAATCTTACAGCGCTCCAGATTAACTCTTTGATGCCCTTTTTGATTTTTCACCACAGCAAACGTCACTTTGGTTTCTTACTTTTGTGATTTCCCTGTGGTTGCCTCTTCAATATTCATGCCCCTCCTGCGGTACAGTTCATGAATAAATAAACAAACAAAAGTACAGCGCTGAACGTACAGTATCAGAATTTGGAGAGATGTTTAAATGTGGCACTTTCAACTTAAATGTACAGCATCTATAAATCAGGGATGGTCTTTGTGAAATGTGTTTTTTCTCTCTTATTTCCTCTGCCCCAAACACACACAGTCATTGGCATAATGCATTCCATAGCCCCTTACCCTAACCTTAACCATCCAAACTAAATACCTAAACCTAACTCCAAAACCAAGTCTTTATCCTGAAACAGCCGTTAAAAGTGGGTCAGAAAGCGAGGATCGGCCAAAATGTCCTCACTCCGTAGGTTGTGCTCAAAACGGTCCTCACAAAGATAGCTCTGCAAGCACACACACATACACCACTACAGCATGCCTGACATGCACTGGAGCCTCCGCATGTCTCCTCCCCTGCTGCGCTGCTGCCTTCATGGCTGATTGAGAGCAGCAGGTCTGATTGTGTAGATCTAAAGTGTCTGTTTCCCTGTCGCTTTTATCTCTCACTGCTCTGCGTTTGCAGAAATACAGGATTCGGCAGTGGAAAGTACAATTCGCAACAGGCGTCGCTTTGCCATTTCACCGTGATCTCAGTTTGATATCCAGAGGGAGGTCTGAGCTGCGACATGAACGCTGGAAATGAACTCATTCGCTCCACCGAAGCTTTCATCCATTTAAATGTCATCCAATTGGTCTCTGTCTCGCTAAAGTGGTCCGGTTCTCTCTGTCTCATTTGCTGTGGGTACTCAAGCTGTGTGTGTGTGTGTGTCTGTGTGTGTTTGTTTGTGCATGTTCAGGTGTATGTATTGTGAGCTAGCAGCCTCGGATGCTGGGTAGATATGGTCCGCTGCTGGTTCGCTCTGTTACCATGGTGATCCCATCTGAGAGTCAATAATAGTAAGTTGACAAGGGCTGGATGTAGTGAGAGAGAAGGAAATGGTTGGTTACTCTGAACTTTTTACAATTACAGTTGGTATAACAACTTATTGTTTGTGTTGTTGTTAATGAGGTTCGATCTCTGTCTGCACTGCTTTATTTAACCAGTGCAGTGCCCGTTCTTTACATTTCAGACCGACAGATATTTCTGACTGACAGATGAAACACTCTTAATGATCTGTATTATCTTACCATTCCATATTATGAATAATACGTGTGTATTATAATTTTAAGAATCCTTGCTTCTTTGATACACTCCAGAGCTTTTTCAGAATTTCTCCCTGTCATTAGTGAGTCCTCCTCAAACTGTTCTGCAAAATACTGTCACTTTTTATTGTTTGTGTGCTGGACGTTGTGTGCAGAGCTTTTTATGATGCAGGGTTAAGTAAGAACACCCTGTGTTCATCCTACCTGGTGTATCTGCAGTGAAGATTTTACAGTCAAAGTTTTTCATAAAATTAAAGAGAATTTGCTTTTATTAAAGGGTCCGGTTTATGAATATGTTTGAATAATTTACTTAACTGCTGTTATTTCTTTACATTGCATGTTGACTATTTCAGAAGTCAATCGACACAATCTTCAAACCCCAGTGCACAACCTTTCTAGTTAAAAGCTCTGTAATTCAGTGCAATACAAAGCATTGCTTCAACGAAACAAATCTTGTGCTTTTACTTTAAGACAAATTGCTTAAGATGAAGTGATTCTATGAATGTTGATATCATGGTGGTTACAATAAACATGCCAAGTCTGAAGCCACATGAGGTGCATTCCATAAACATACAGACACACATTTGTGGAAGGAGTTGGTGGATTCAGCCCCCATGCAAAACAGCTCAATCTGTGCTTTTGCAGATTTTTTCTTTAAATTGTCTGGTTCATTAATGAATGGATATTTGTTTTAAAGAATAGGCACTAGCAGAGGCATCACTCAGTTGTTTCACTCTCATCTCGTCCCAGCTCTGAAACTCACTGTTGAGTCCTTCCTGCTGGTTTATTTTTTATTTTTTGGTTTGCTGCCTAATCAGCGGAGGCGGAAGCCAAATTTTACTCAGCCTGACTGAAAAGAAAAAAATTGTGAAAAAGACAGAAACTGTATTTTCCCCCATCGTTCATCGCGCCACAACTTTTTTTTCTCTTCAGTCTTTCTAGGGAGAAAAGCCACATCACATTCACAAGTGTGTGTGGAATTGTTACTTTGCTATTCCACTGTTTCATGTTGCCTTCCTCTTTTTTTCTTTTCTCTCACCACCTTTCTGCTGTCACTCGCTGCATCTTTTTGTGCCTCTCATCTCTGCTGCACAGCAGGAGGCTTCGTCACACTCTGTGACTGTGTTCCTGTTTCGCTGTGTGTGTGTGTGTGTGTGTGTGTGTGTGTGTGTGTGTGTGTGTGTGTGTGTGTGTGTGTGTGTGTGTGTGTGTGTGTGTGTGTGTGTGTGTGTGTGTGTGTGTGTGTGATACCTCTGCAAAGTTAAAGATCTTTTAGTCACAGACGTTCACACACAGAGACACACACACGCAGGTGCATATGTTGTAACTTAAAAAAGACCCGTGTTGCATCTTACATGTCTTAGCCGCCTAACCTCAACCAAATCTCAACCATACTCTGATCTCAGAACCAAACCTTAGCCGTCAAACGTCCCTTTGAAGAAAATAAGGACCCGAAAAAATCACTTCAAGGCCCCAAAACTCTTTATTTCTGTTTCTCTTTTTCCTGCCACACAAACAAACAAATCTCCTTCTACCTACCCATGTACCTTTCCCAAATATCAAAAGATTTCTTTCCTGTCTGTTTATTCAGCAGCATCTCGGATGGCAGTCTCACACTACGACTCCGAGCAGACAAATTAAAGTGCTGTGCAACAACTCTTAGTTACAGAACAACCAACCAAGAATAATCGTATCCACAGGAAATGTGTTCTCTCTCTCACTCTCTGTGTTTCCTAGCAGAATAAATATACAAATTGAAAACAAAAAGCCTGTGTTAACGGAGTATGTAACTAATTAATGCCACGGTGTTTGGCTGCTGCCTGGTTTTCTTTGAGGAATGTGTTTGCTGCTGCTCTAAACTCACAGAGGAGGACAGCACGGAGTGACTCACTCTTCATCCATCTTCTCACACCCCTCTTCTGTTCCCCCGCCCTGGTTCCATACGTCAAACCATTTATTATTTGAAGACATGCAAAATCCCCCAGTAGAGCCGGACAGCTGCTACGCCTGCTGGTCAAGCAGAGGCAAACACACAGGTGAGCGTGTCCATCAGGAGGGACTTACATTTGACAGCTGAACACCCATTTGTGAAGTCAGCGAGATGAAAAAAGGTGTGGAAGCCAATGCGTATTATAATAATAATAATAATAATAATAATAATAATAGGCCTAACTCAAATTCAGCAGGGTTTACAAAGTGCATTGATAAAGCAGAGACAGGATACTGAGGGGCAATCGCAAAAATGCACTCGATCTGAATAACTAATAATGAAGAAAAGCAATAAGAAGACAGCATCATGTAAAAACAGTTATTACAAATAAAAAGAATAGGAACAATAAATAGAAGATGACAGCATAACAAAGAAGCAAAAAAACATAAAAAGATTAACATCAGAATTCCCCCATGCAGGGTCTGGACGCTGGTGGTGGTTGATGGTGGGAGTGATGCACTGGAGGAGATTGGGTGGAGGCGGGTCACAGTGGATCACTGAAATGACAGCTGACCATGAGAAAGACCCTGTTAAGACCTGGTAGTAACATCTGTCCTGAGTGAACCGATCAAAGTTCATTGCATCCTAAGATCTGCTCACTCAAACCCCAGTGGGAGGCTGTCTGAGTCGCATGTGGCCTCATTCTTTTCACTGTGTGAACATAAATGCATCCTGGGCCACATATGAAGGACCACCTACTCAGTGGTGATGTCTCTGACCCGCCACAATATCAACAGTGATCAGACACTTTTCCCTCACACACACACACACACACACACACGTGTACAGACAGGAAAAACAAATACAAGACAGCATCACAGAGAACAAAGTAGAGCAGAACTTTTCCCCCTGAAAGAGGACGACGGGTGAATCTGGGGCAGACGGATGCAGAGACTTTTGAGCACACGGATGTAAACAGCAACAGCAGTGTTGCAGATTGGAAGCAGGCAGCAGATGATGAAGTGAAGCCTACACACTGAGACTAATGACGAGGAGAGCAGACTGAGCTGACTAACAGTGGTGGGAAGTGTAACAGAAAGTACCAGATGCACTTCTTCTCCCGTCACGTCTGTCATCGCACTCGTTCTATCACACATAGGCTTTCATAGTCTGCTCAGGTGATGTCACTTGCATCAGAAGTGGCTGGAACTAAAAACTTGAAGTTTAAAAAATGACTAAAAAGTCTGAGGGAAAAATAAACTATCTCAGCAGACTTCTGTAGCCCACTGCACATCTAAGCTTGAAGCCTGCAGCTTGAGGCAGTGGCTGATTCTACACATCTGAACATACATCCTGCAGCAATGCCCTTTAAAATAAAGATGAATGAACCTTATGGTTAAGGTTTGGTTTGGTAAAGGCATGAGAACATCTTCAGAAAAGATCTTAGTTTGGATGAAATTAACTATTTTGATAAAACCTCTGCACATACAGCCGATCATTACAGTCATTAGACCTGGTCAGATTAAAATAGGTTGAAAGTGTAAAGCTGAAACTCACATATATCTGTGAGTTGAGTTAAAAAGTAATCTTTTGTTAAAGTTTGAGGACCTTCCTCATTTATGTTTACAATATCAAACATGTGGTGAGAGTCTGGGAACAAATGATTTAATGCTGGAAATAAAAAACGTGCGACTTGTCGTTGGAAATGGGAAACAAACTGAAACATCATCCACCCTGAGCCTCGCTCTATCTCACTTCCTCCTTTGTTCCCATCATAATAACAGCTCACTGCCGCATGAATGTAAACTTGCTTGCTGAGCACTTGCTAAATTCACTGGTTCTGGCCGTTCTTCTAGGGAGGGCAGGCTGGACTGAAACAATGGTAGTTAAGTTGGATTGTGAATAATGTCGGCACCAGGCTTTCACAAGGATAAAGAAAACATTGATAACAGATGATATCTCTGGTTTTGCGGCATGAGTCCCACAATGTTATAGTGGTGCAATGCTTAATTGGTGCAGTACCCATTTAACCATGTTGTAGTTGTCATAAAGGCAGATTTTGAAATGTGTTTAAAGGAGGAATTTAAAATATGTTTGCATTGAAAGGTTAAAAAAATCTAATATGTCACTCAAATTCCTAATTTTCTATTATTGACGATTTATAGTCTTGGGTTTTTAATGAAATAATGTAAATTAATGTTTTACAATAAATCTAAGACGAAGAAATTAAAAATAAAGATAGAATGAAACAAAATAAAGTTTTGAACATTATGCTGTTATGATAACATTTGGGGTTTTAGATTTATTATTTCTTGAGGTAAATTTGAGGTAAGGGACAAGATCAATGTGAATGTAGGTGTACTATAGTTTAAATGATTTGACCAAAGTTATGCGTATGTGCTTATTTTGACCTCTTACCTGAAAGACAGCTGCAGTTCTCTACTGATCTGGTCCAAACAATCGCAGGTCATCCCAGCCCTCATGTCATTGACTCTGTGTCTAACGTTTCTTGAGGTTTTATTGGGCAATTAGATCTGTCTCTCTAAGCTATTTACTCTGTACTCTCTTTTTAATCGACAGTACTCCGAGCACTTTGGCTGAACTTTGCCGTTTGATGTTACTTCCTAGTTCTTTATTTATTTGTTTGTTTTTTTCATCTTTATCTTTATTGTTGTTGGAGTGATTGTGTGACTCAGCATCTGCCTCTCTCGGAGTCCACAGAAAGGCTCAGGAGGAAGCCATCGGGAGTTCGCCAACTTTGCTTAATTTCTTATGCTTTGTCCCAGACTGCACCGCCGCCGTCCAAACCGGTGACTCAGCAGAAAGCTCGGCTCAAAATTAATTTCTGTGCGTCCTCCGGGTATTTAGAAGCCATTAATGCTAATGAAGATTCATGCATCCTAATAACATATCGAGGGGGACACGAGACTGAGAAGCGAGGGAGATGGATCTTCTGGTTTTACCTCGCCCCTGAAGTTTCACGGGAGTACGTTGAACGCCGAAAAACAGGCAGGTACACGTGTTATATATCCCTGAAGTTTTGCCTAAGTCTGGCAGAGGCTGCAGCAAACCATCACTTTCTCTCCGAGCCGATGAGCTTGGAGAGATGAGGGGGGGTAATTCATTCTCATTCAAGGTGCTTAATTAGACAATGTTCCTGAAAATGCCGTCATTCTCTCCTCCTGATTGGAAGGAAGTTCAGTCGGCAGAGAAAGACGCAGTGAAGAAAACGAAGAGGAAGCATCAGAGCAGGTGTTATAATAGATGAAAAGAAAGCGAGAAAGAGATGGAGGGAGAGAGAGAAAGGGAGGAGGGTGTGTGTTCCTCTGCTGTGCAATAATGAACGTTTCCGATGGAGAGGTGTAAAGGAGCACTTTGAGCTCCGCTAGAGGTTTAGTAGCTTTTGTTCTTCTTCGTGCTCATATTTCCAGGAATGATTGTATAAGTCCTCAAACAACAGAAGCCTGGCTCTTACTGTTGCACTCCCTTTTGTCTTTCATTGGCTGGCATCCCGCAGTTGATTTCCTCCACAGGAACTTTTCCATCGAACTTTCTTGGAGCTCATTGTGCACCTTGTTCCAGTTCCAGTTTCCTGCTTGCTCCTGTGGCATTACTCTCTATTGACCCTGTATCTCTGCATTTGTTCAAGTTTGCAAAAAGACAATGGCTGCTTGTATCAATATGATGTATGAAAGTGCGTCTGACTTCCTAACTAGTCTCAAAAAGATCACAGAGAAAGAGCACAACATAAAAATGCACTTTACTTAAGTTTTAATGAGATTATGTCTCAAAAAAAAGGAAGCAGAAAACTCCCAGTGGAGTTTTTCTTACAATGGTGGATCTATAATTAAAGGAAAAACCAACATAAGGTTTCTTTGTAAGGTGTTGGGCCATCGCAAGCTGCCAGAACCGCTTCAATGCGCTTTGACATACAAGTCTCTGAACTCTACTGCAGAGGTAAACACCATTCTTCCTAAAGACGTAGCCTCATTTGGTATTTGAACTGGTGCAGTGCCTGTTCTTAAGAGCGGCTGCTGGACTCAGGCCACAGAACTGTAAAGCTGTGTCACCCCTGCTGCACAAAGAGCTGCTCATCTGTTTATTCAAAGTTCAGTGAAGCTTGACTCATGAACTGGAGAATCAGTCGCCAATCACCGTGTGTGAAATCTTCAAAGATACAATTTGACGAGGTCACTGACACGTCGCCGAATCTGACTAGATTTCTAACGGGCTAAATATCTAGACAAACTAGGAGACAACAACTACAGCCAATCAGAGCGCAGGACGGTGAGCTGGCTCCTAACTTTTGCTAAAAACTATAAAACTATTGTTTTTATGCAAAGCACTAGCAGAGAGAGTCAGCAGAAGCTCCAGTGGCTCTCACTCTGGCCTTTGTGTTAACATACACCTCCTCCGGAGAAACAGTGGAGGACCTCTGGAGTTCAGTTCATGTCTGAAGGCAGCTCTTGAAAGTTGTGTAGTCTGTACTTGGCATTAGCGGCCTTGCAAATTTGTCAAGAATTATTCATGTGAGCATATTACATTTTTTCCGTAAACTTTTTCTTTGAAGACCAGTGTCCGTGATTTTTGCACCAGTATCCCTCCTATATATGTGCCTGTAGAATGCTTGTTCTTGCCGACACAGTCTGATCCCATTGACATTCTCAAACATCTGAGAAAGAGTTGCTTTTCTGCTTTTCCTTTTATGTCGCACTTACGCTCATCAAATGTGAGCGGTTGACCACATTTTCTGGCTTGATTAACTCATGTCTTTCCCACCGATCTAAATGCAGATTTCACTTCGGTCTCTGTTATTGACACACGCTGCTCAGTGGAGCTTTTGTGAGTGAACCATCTGCCATGCATGCCCCAACAAGGAACCCATTTTCAAAGTCACTTAGATCTTTTCCGTCTGCAATCTTGCTACAAACTCAGAATCCACTGTGGCTGCTCTAAACATGCCACAGCGCACGACTGGAAGCATCTGCATTCGTTATGTTTTTCCGCTCATTTATTTATTTTTCCATTCATTTATCAGCAGTCTGTAGCTGACGAGTGTTTTCCCTCTTTCTGACCACCTCTGCGTGTCACAAACCTTGGACAGTGTTAAAGCAGTTATTCACGAAAGACGAATCCTTTTTTGGTCTGATTTGCCTTTTTTTTTCAAATGTGGTGGAAACACAAATGTGCCAAAAGAAAGATGACTCCCTCGGGCTCCTGACTTCCTGGTAATCTCCCTGAACAGATTTCTTTGGCCACTTGAGGATGGTTAGCAAACAGACGGCCTTTTACACATCCAGCAGACATGGAGCAACATTAGCATTCATTTGAAGTTGTGTTACTTGCCACTAGATTAACATATGTAAAATATTCACTCTACTTTTAGCTTTAAAGAGCTAGTTTGACTCCTGAGGCAAACGTTCACCTCTGCTCACCAGCTACTGCCTGTGTGCAGTTTGGGTATGAGCAAATAGAGTAGATTTAGTTTATTAGTTTTTTTTACTGTAAACACTTCCTTGCTTTTGTTGAAAACAAATCTGATGAGTGTCGAGAATGAAACGATAAAGATGCCGGCCGTAAAAACCAAAGCAATGAGCAGAAAGATGCTGTGGAGCAGTAAAACTTGAGAGTGGGGTGATAATTCTCTGAGGATTTGTTCATGATGATGAAGATGAGGATGGCACATCTGCAATAGAGTGTGGATACCTAACCTGAGCCTCGTCGGGACCAGTTGGTACCTGACAGGTTAGGGTCAGGTTCAAATAAAACATTTCAAATGAAATTCAGGTTTAGGTTTAGGCTGATTTTATTTATTTTTTCTCCACTGCACATGTCTGTAATCAGGGAAAACAATCAGGGAGAGGGTAACGCAAACTCAGTGCAGCATCGGGCTCAGGTCAGGTTCGGACACTAAAAACCGAATCCTTGTCGGGTTCGGGTCAGGCTCATTTAGTTATCGCCCGGGCTCGCGCTCTATCACATTCTATTACCTGTACCTTTAATGTACAGTTACCTGCATTCCCACTGTAGAATAATACCACAGTGGATACAGACAATGGACATACAGTAAGTGAACACACGTCCTTGTCTGATATACAATTTATAGAAAGACATCCACAGGATCAGCTGTGAACATGCTGTACGAGTTTCTGCCTGTTTGCTGTAAAAGCCTGTGCTGCCCTCCCTTTTACCTCAGTGTCCTCCATCAGCATCAATTCTGCAGAGCGAGTCTTCACACTGGCATCGGTCATCAATGCTCAGCTCTGTAGCTGTGGTACTGTAACATCCATTACTCCTAATTGAGAGAAACGCACAATTAGGATGTTCCATTAATCAACACTGCCCTTGTAATAACCATTAATAATTCCACAACCGTTTGAACATTCTCCTCACATCCTCACCTTTTGGCATCCTCCTCATCTCCCTCTCTCTCTCTATGTCTCTCGCTCTTTCTCACACTTATTTCCCCTCTCTCTCTGGACCGCTGTCATCTGCCCGGTTGCAAATGGGACACTGAGCTGCCAGCGTTCAAAGAGTCACACAGGGAGGAGGCAAAATGGCAGCGCAGGCACACACACGTACACACACACACACACACACACACAAATGCAAACACAGGCAGTTTCATCATTCAGGGGATCTAAAAAAGCCAAGCCGCAGAAATATCACTCTGTGACGTGGATAAACGACCCAATCAGTCAGCTGGAAGTGCATGGCCTTTTATTTCCTAACCGTCGTGCTCTAAAGTCTGTGGGAATATTAATCGCTGAAACATACCCCCTACCTCTCGCTCTGCTTGACAGAGGGAACACGGGAAAAAGAAGAGAACGACTTGAATGATGTCTAAATATTTGAAGAGGTTGATGTGATGTTGGGCTTTGAGCCTCACTGTCAGCGAGCGGGAGGAGAAATCAGCAGAGACTATGTTGAAGATCTGAGGGGGAGAAAACATGCCTGTTTATTTTTGATCACTCCCTCTTCTTTCTTTCCCTCCATCTCTCTGCCTCTCCATTTCTCCGACTCTTTCATTTTCTTATTCTCGCCCTCTCATTTCTTTCTTCCTCCTATGTGTGTGAAACCTGTCCACACTAATGCAGATATTTTGCGAAATAAACTTTTTCCTCTGCGTTTGAGCCTCTCGTCCACATGCAAACAGTCTTTTAAGTCACTAAAACTTGGGATTTTTACAAACACTTTCCAAAGTGATGATTTTCAAAAAGTCTGGTTTCTGTGTATCTGCATGCACCAGACACAACAACAACATCACTGGTGGCTACAGACAGGTTCATCTACGTTTAGGTAGCACTGCTCGGTCATATTACAAGTCTGCAGTTAAATTTGTCATCACTGCACAACATTCACAGGCATCTGCCTCGCCCCATTTATTACTTGGATCCATAGACTGTATATCTTGGATCCCAGCATTACTCTCCGGTATTTCATGGACCGTTGATCTGGACTTTATCGACATTCGCCACCTACTGGCCCGGCATGCTTGTTTGAGCTTTTGAAGTTGTTTTTATGTTCTTGTCTGTAAAACCAAGTTCGTGTGGATGGAGATATTTCTCTTAAAAACAGGGGAAAATATCTGATTAAACAAAAATTCCGCAGTAGTGTCGGCAAAGCCCTAATTTGTCTGTCTTAAGGTTTTTGTCTTCCTTGGATACAATGGTTTCTTTAGTAGAAATTGACCAGCACTAGCCTACACACACACTCTTGACTGATGGGCCAGAACACACAGCAACAGAGGTTGTGCGATTTTGTAAAGGTGTGTATGTTTAATTTATGTGTGTGTGTGTGTGTGTGTGTGTGTGTGTGTGTGTGTGTGTGTGTGTGTGTGTGTGTGTGTGTGTGTGTGTGTGTGTGTGTGTGTGTGTGTGTGTGTGTGTGTGTGTGTGTGTGTGTGTGTGTGTTTCTCTCTCGCCCTGTGACTCCCACCCTGACTCTCCTGTCCCTGTGCCTGTAGATAACCCATTCTCCACCTGCATGAGCCAAAGTGGACCCACTCCTGATGTTAATACAATGAACCAGCTGTAATGTGGGCAAACACTGAGCAGGTGGCTTCCAGTCCGGATGATGGAGTGAGAGAGTAGAGTCAGGAGAGGTGATGACAGCACCAGGGAGGGATTTTGGCCCCGTAAGGCCGGAGATAACAGCAGCAACATTGGACTAGCTAATGTTAATCTATAACTCTATTCAGATACATGCTCTTATAGCACATAGGAGATGTAAGGCTGCAAAATGCTGATTCAAATGCAGTTGGTTTCTCTTTGAAACTGACAGAATTTTCTAATGTATTATAGATCCCACTGCAACAAAGGTCCGTTGCTGGATGACGATGTTCTGCAGCAAGAGTTGAGCCTGGTTCAAACGTTTTACAGACAAAGCTGCATTTTCACGATTTGTCCTCATTCAAATTAATAAAGCGATTTTAATTTTTACGCAGTTAGTCTGAAGGCAGATAAGCCTTTCCATAAATACCCAGTTCGTCGTCTTTCGTTTCAAGCTTATTTCAGCTTGTATTAATCCACAAACAGAGAACCAATCTGCAAAAACCCGTAATGGTTACCAGTTTATTAGTGTCTGAGCACTTACACACAAGGTTTGGATCGAGTGAAAGGTTATAACTAATATTAGCTAGTGATTTTTTTTCCATCTTGTTTCCGTACTGTGTGGTCTCATTGAAGCTGTAATCTTCATAATCTACATGATACTTACCCCAATCTCTCTTTGTTTGGACTGGGGGAAGAAGCCGGAGAAAACCCACGCAGACACAGGGCCTGGGATTCAGAACAAGAACCTTATTACTGTGATGCACAGGGGCGGGACCAGGGGGCGCTGGCCCTAGCTGAAATCTGATAGGCCCCTTAAGTGGCGTTGTCCTTAAAAAAGTACCCACTTACCAACAATACCAACAACAAATATTAGGATTTTTATTTTCTATGCACAATTTTTCTAAATATATTCAATGACATGTGGCTTTGCTCAAAGCTTTAGAGATAACTGTAAACAAGGAATGTACATGGGTGTCTGACTTATAATTGGCCCCTCTGTGTAAATTGTGGCCCTTTTATGGCCCCTGACTCATAAAAATCCTTGATCCGCCACTGGTGAGGCGACAGTTCTAATCTGAGCATATATCTGTGGAAATTCTCAGTCATCCAGGTCATGGGAGTTGAACATGTGTGCATCTGGACTTGATTGTGTTTCTGAAGCCGTGTCACCTCTCATCTCATTTAGTTAGAACTGAAGAAGCCTCTCGGATAAAAGGGTGAAACTTCAATAAACAGCTGCGTGTGTACAACTGTACAACTGTATAAATTGGCCTTGGGTGTGAATGTGAGATGGAATGGTTGTTTGACTCTACATGTTGGCTCTATGATTCACCAGTCACCTGTGCAGGGTGCAACCCGCCTCTCAACCAATGTCCACTGGGATTAGCTCCAGCTGACAGTGTTAACTATGACAATGTCCTGAATGGTTCTTACTCATATCCAAGCAAAGCAAAAGAGTTTGGAGAAAACCATTGTTACTAGAATTTCAATCTAGTTCTGTCCGTCCTCACTGTCCAGTGAATGAATTAGCCCACAGAGATTATACTCATGCCCACAGCTACAAGTCGACTGGTGCTCCCACTTGGCATTGTAAAAGGAAATCTATTCTGAAATGAAGAGTACATGCACACTATAGTCCAAATGGGAAGTTTAGCGCAGACTCATTTTTGCTGTTAGGGCAACAGGGTTAACCAGAAAGCCACTGAGCCGCCCACAGGAAGCTGAGTATGTTAAAGTGGCTAATTGGGTTTCATGTCATTAGTGCGTTTCGAGGTCATCAGAATAAATCCCCAGACCAGCAGGAGAAATTTGAGTCGGCAAAGTAATGAAGCAATTCTCCTCTTCTGCATTTACATTTACGATAATTGTCAGAACAACTTACATCATTTCTCTGAAGACATCATTAGACAAAGTAAGGTCAGGAGTAAGATCCAATCATTTTAGCTGAACATCTGACCTGAAGGTCGAGCGCTGCAGGCGCTGCAATGTTTGTGTTGGACGAACAAACTATCTGTGTTGTACAGATAACAATGCTCATATTATTACTGCTGTTTGCTGCTAAAAACTGTAAAACATGTGCGTATGTTACTACATTGTATGTTAAGGACCCAACATGCGTCTGCTGATAGTAATGCCTGCATGTTCCTTCTCCTGTAGTTTGTCAGTGTGTCAGATCTGGTTCTAAAAGGGTTCTCAAGTATTCTGTAAATCTGGTTTAGCCAGATGAGGGACAGGGATGTATCTTTAATGGTACTTTGTCAGTTTTATTTTTATGTGGCTGACATGGATTTATGTTCTCGAAATGTCCGTGGAGTGATAAACCTCATTTAGTATTTAAAGCAATGCTAAGAACTGTTTGTACCATGATCCATGTCAGGCATGAATACCTCCCTCCTCACTCCTCTTTTAATCCACTGTTGTGAGTTAGCTGTTAGTCAGCCCGCCAAGGTAATAAGAGTTAAACCCTGCCTGCTCAGCTATGACTAACACTGGATATCATTTTGAAAGTAGTATTTAAGAGTTTTGGTACATTTTTACTCTCTTTGAGAAATGTTAACATGTTTTATGATTCAAATTTGGTAGTTAAATGTCAAAGGTCAAGGTCACTGTGAACTTATAAAATGTGTGTTCCTCCACAATCTCCTCTAATAACACGCAAAACTAATTTGTATTATTTTATCATTGCCTGTGACATATTCAGATATAGCAGAGACATTTGAAAAAACCTCAGTGAATAGTTTTTGCTCCACACCAAAGCTCTATATGACGCTCACCGCTGCAGCTACACTTGGCTCGCATCTCAGACGTGTGCCTCGTGCTGTGTGGCTGCTCTAACCTGTTAATATGAACGCGGCCGTCACGCACAATGTGAACCAGTGTATTGCATTTTGTGAAATGATGTCACTGCCCTGAACAACAGTGTGAAAAGAGGAGAGCGACACAGTGTGAAAAGCATTTTCTCTCTCAATGCAGGATGGAGGTGTCTGGGCCTTTATTTCATATTGCGTTGTAAAAGGCCTTCCATAATGGACTCCTCTCCTTTCCACAGCCAAAATGCATCTCTCTGCATACTAAGCAGGGCCCCATACTGCCCAATTTACTGGTGTCGCTTCAGATTTGTTGGAAGAAAAGCTCAGACCTTCTCTCCGATCTGTGCACTGTAGGGAGGGAGGTGGGCACATGAGGGGAAGCTGAAGGTGGCTGACACATCGAGCCAGAGCCACATCAACTATACATACACACATTCAAATACACACATATTTGCACACCAATCCAGCATGGAACCGAAAGCCACACACACACATCACATTTGAAATGTACAGCTCAGAGTCCCACTGCTAACCCCCAGAGAAACGAAGGAGGGTTGATGAGAGAGAGATGAAGGGAGAGAAGGACGAAGCGATGGAGGGATGGGTGGAGGGAGAGTCGGTGCAGCTACAGGACTGTGACAGGGCTTAATTACCAAGTGAACGCTGCGCACTGGAAGCAGTTTCTAAGGAGTGTTGTCATTTGAATAGATTAAAACGCCCTTTCACTGTACTAAGCTGGCTCACCACAGACTTGCCTCTGCTGTGGATTTAAAGTCCAAGTCAAATCAAAGAGAAGGAGATACAGAAAAGATGGAGGGATGGCGACGGAGAGGAGCGTCACAGAGGGCACGCAAAGTAAAACCGTACTGAAGAAAGAAAAAGAAGACGGGGAGCGGCAGAGGGGGAAAGTGTTATATTGATTTGTGGGCTGTGAGACACATGAAGGAATTTTCCTTGTGGATCCAAAAAGAAATAATCAAAATGTATGTTGGTTTTCCTTTTCTTAGTCCAAAATCCTCTTTCTCCTTTCCTGCACAACACTATAACTCATTTGCAGTTGCCAGCTATCGACGTGTCACGATTGCAAAAGCCACATTTCTCTTCTGACATGGATTTCCCATTGACTAATCACTGTTTTTTTGTAACAATCATTCTCTTTTCCCGCCCCCCTCCCTGTACTCCTGCAGACACAGAGGGCTGCGAGCACACGTGGAGGAAGTTCCACGGCCACTGCTACAGGTACTTCAGCCGCAGACACACCTGGGAGGATGCCGAGAAGGACTGCAGGGAGCACAGCGGTCACCTGGCCAGCATCCACAGCCTGGCCGAGCAGAACTTCATCAGAGGTAAGTGGAGGTTGAGGAGAATGAGAGGACGACGACGGACTTGGCACAGAGAGCAGAGCCTACGTAATCTTATCTGATTACGCAGCAGGAAATCTTAAATTAGGCAGATAAGTGTGGGCATGCAGGCTTCCTTTAGTAAAAGTCCTGTTCATTTTCTGCAGTGTTAGTTAGATTTTTCAGACATGACCTTCGGGTAAAGTCCAGAGAACTGGGTCCGGACTTTACCTGCAGTTTGCTTTCCACACATGCACAACGCAGTGGGAGGTTCTTTGCACAGATACGTTCACAACAGCAACAAATCCTCCGCATTATTCAGCCGAGAGGTGGCGAGAAGAAATATATTAATGTTAGAAGCGACTCAACTCTCGCTCACGTTGAATCCAGCGGGGGATCCCTTGGTGTGCTCACATCAGATTTAGCAGACTTTCTGCTGACCTTATACCAGGGGGCCAGGTGGAGAAAGTCTGCAGATAATCCGCAGGCTCTCACTCAGACATTTGCAATCACACATGTACCTCCTCCAGAGAAAAGTACAGAGAGTTCAGGAGTTCGGTGCATGTCTGAGAGCAGCTTTAGTGAGGAGCATTTCTAAGGTTTGATGGGGATAAAATGTCCCTGGTTAAATCATGAGCTCGTCTCAGCCATGCTCGTGGCTGTGTGGAGCTCGCATGTACCTTGAGCTGAATGCTAATGCTAGCATAGCAACATACATGAAATGACCATCATAACATGTTAATAATACGCAGATGTAATATTCGCCCACCTAGTTTATCATGTTAACAGGCCAACATTTGCTAAACACAGAGTACAGCTGGGGTGAATGTCATCAGATCCATTTTTATGTATTTGGTCTTAAACCAAAATACTGGTGAAATGTATTTCAATAAAAACAAATTTATGAATGATTAGTAAAGTTATTAGAATTTGTCCCGAGGGGGACGTGGGTGTCATCATCAGATTTCTTGGCAGGTCATCCAGGGCCACTGCTAGCCATTCGGGTGCCATCGGCATAATTGCTTATTTGTAAGAACAACAGAACTGTTCAAAAAGTCACACACACATAACTGAACAAATGTCACATAACTTTGCAAAGACTATTTATTGCACCGTAGCACCTACAAAACAGCAACACACACATAAGCATTTGAAAGTGCAATCTTATTCAATAAAAGAAACCACGGAAATATATGTTAATTATCAATGTTGCTACGGTTGTGAAAAAATAAATAGGCCTAAAAAATAAGAGAAACAGAACTTTTCAATTAGTCACACACATGACTGAAGAAATGTCTCAAAACTTTGCAAACACACACACACACACACACACACACACACACACACACACACACACACACACACACACACACACACACACACACACACACACACAGTCCCAGGGAGCCATGCACAGCTCCACTGTTCCAGCCAGAGTGGGCACAGCCCGGCCACAGCACCACCAAGCCCTGGGGAAAGCACCCAGCCCGCCTGCGCAGCTCTCCAGGGGGCGGTGTCAGTTGCTAAACAACATCCAAGCAACATTCTGACGCTCAGGCCCCACCGGCTGCGTGTCGCAGTTCTTCACAGGGAGCGTGTAGCACAGCTGCTTCTTGAGGTCTCTGGTATAACTCCTGTATTTTCTTGAATATAAGTCGGGTTATGTACTCATCTAAATGCCCGGACTCTACCTGAGGAAGCCGCGCATCTTCTGGTGTTGTGATACCAGTGTCTCTGGCTCCTCAATCACTCACCAATTTATAATTATGAATAATTATTAACATTATGATTATAATTGTGGTGTCCCCTCCGCCACTTGATGCCCTACGCACAGTGTGTGATGCGCTTGATGGGAGCGGCGGCCATGAGTTCATGTTGCTTGCACTAAATAAGCAACTTAGTTAGAAAAGCGTTTTTGATAAAACCGTCATTGTAACATGGCAGCACATTTAAATGTAAGTAGAGAAGCTGTCAATAGAATACGAGCACAATCTTGAATTTCTTACAGGGTAAGTGCATTGCTAATGCTAGAGGAGCTGAAGCGTGTTCTTTGAAACCTGGTGAAACATTTTGCAGTTCATCGCGGTTCACTTTCACATTCTGGGTCACTGTGAGGTGAACTCAGCAGCTATGATGCTGCTTTCGGTCCCTGTTGAAATAATACGAGGTTTTGAATTTGCTGCAGCTCTGATTCACTTCTCTAATTAGATTTCTCTCCATAGCAACAGCAGCCGAGCCACAGCTTGGGTTTAGATGTGTTTGTCTTTCTCAAGTTAAAAATATGTAATAATAATGTTTCCAAAGTTGCCTGTTGTTAGATTATGCAGAGGACCTCCATGTTTTTTTATGTTAACGAGAGCTAGGAATAAAACTTTGGAAATAAATCTTAAAAAAAAAAAAATGTATTGCCATGAGAATAGTTTTAAAACTAGCTGTCCCTTGTACTTTACAGCTTTACAGGAGTCAGGCAGATTGGACTTACACATTCCAAACATGAATTTTAAGTTGTTTGGATAAATGTAGCTTTACAACCATGTCTGTAGGCAGGAGCATTAAGTAACTGTTAAGCAGTAATGCATAAAAATCAGGTTAAAATGATACAATTAGATTTAAATATGTCTGTGTCTATTGGGCCTACATTGTTTGAATGTGATCAGGTAATTTGTGTTCGTTAAATAGCACAGGCACATAATAATAAACCTACATGCTGAGCACAGTGAGCGGTACCTGCTCTTCCTCTCTCATCTCCATCACCTGCTTTCTCTCCTTTTCTCCCAGTCGCATCTCTTCACTTCTCAAAGCTGAGCCTTGATTCATGCAGTCTTTTCCTTTTCGTCTTCAGTGAGGAAAGTAAACACAGGGTCAGATGATATTTATATGTAAATGTTGCCAGCCTCCGCAAGGATAACCTTGTAATGAAAATAAAAAATATAGCGTTGTAATAATATAACGTCCATTTCAAATCTTTACACAAAATGAATTGAAAGAAAAGTATTTCAACTTTCATTCAAAGTTTCAGACATTGGCTGAAAGGAAAATAACATAGGCTAACAAGCTAAGAAAATTATTCAAATGAAACTAACTATCCTGCGTCTTGTTGGATCACCACTGTTTATTATAGTGCAATCTGAACGGATGATGTCTGGGGTTGAACAGCTTTGAACTACGACTTACCTCCATCATGTGCCGGCCGATTTAGCTGCATTCAGGTTTGTTGACATAATCAAACAAACCCTGGGTTGAGTCAAGATTTAATATTAACAACAAGGTTGTTCTCTCACTCACCCACACACCAGCTGTGGTGCTGCTGATAGGACTGTCACAACGGATGCCAGGAACACAGGAAATAGGACCAAATAGCAGATGCAGAGAAAATGCAGTTCACTGATTTATTAAATAAAAGAAAACAAAGGTTTACAAGACGGTGAAGCTGTCCACGGTCAAAACAGCAAGACGGCTGAAAATAGGCAAACAGGTCCGACAATCGGTGACAAAAATCAAAATCCATGAAGAGAGCTAATGAGAGCTTTTATCAACTGTGTTAGAACAATTTAGAGATAATTGATGGAAAATACTGTGGAGGTCTGGAACAGATGTCAGTCACACCGCCGACTTAGAACAAGGAGCAGCTGTCCATCAGACTGCTGACTGGAGATGAGCTGGTGTTTGGATGGGAGACTCAGGGACCAGCTGGGGGCCTGGCTGGACATTGATCACGGTGATCTGCAACAGATTTAGCGCTGCTGGGCAAAGCAGAGTCGGGTTCAATAGACAGCTGTGTCTCTTTGGTGCTGGACAGCTTGGGGCGTTGATGCCACCATGACCCACGCTTCTCTCTAGGAAGAGACAGGAAGCTGGAATGCAGTCTGGAGACTATCAGGGGGAAGTTGCACCTCCTGGTACCCCCCTGCTAAAATCCTTTTTTCCACTCAGCATCTATTCACCTGATGGTGTAACATCAATTCTGAAACTGAGATTAAAACTGTGATACAAACATCCACAGTCTCGTATTGTATCAGAGGATGATGGAGATATATTAACACTACTTCATTATTAACACTATAACACATGCAAACAAGCTTCATTACACCTGTTTCTTCCAACTGCATGTGTCACATGACTGTATTGGTCCAGTCGTAATTGAGTTCACTAAAAGTTGAGTTTCATTTGCTCAAGATGGATAATGACCCCGAGACTGCAGAAACCCAGAGAACTCGTTCAAGTGGCTGCCATTGAAAATGAAAAAACACAAAGACAGCAAGTAAAAACCCAAAACAGACACATAAGGAAATAAACTTCTAAATAAAAACAGGGAATAATACAGTCCAGGAAGTCACACAGGGGCAGAGTGTGGAAGTTGGTGACCTTGGCGTTGTACTGTAAAATTGAAGAGATTGGTGAACTATCTTCAGACTTAATAAAACAACAGAAAAAAGCACAACATGCCTCCATGCTGCTCGTGTGGTCTCACCAAAGTGTCCGCAAGCCCCAACATTCATATCTGACTCGAAACAAGGTCATTTCCACCGTGTTTTAAGGCTAAAAGTCAACCAGAAGTGGCTATGCTAGTGGACGTAAGCATTTCCAACGGTCCCTGAATGCACCTCGTCGGGAGATATCAGCTGACATTTAGGCTTAAAACTTGGTGTAAATGAGCTCGTTTCGAGTCAGATATCAATGTCGGGGCTTGCGGACACTTTGATGATACCACACAAGCAGTATGGAGGCATGTTATGTTTTATTTCTGTAGTTTTTTTATGTCTGAAGAATTTTCATTTCTGGGTGAACTCTCCCTTTAACACAAATATTCTATAACTCTTATTTTACACACCTCAGAAGGAATACTGATGTCTGGACCTCAGTGGTGGGTACGTTCATGAAGAGGGGACAAGTGAACAAAAGGATCCATTTTGGTCTTTCTGTTGTCAAGGTGTGGATGGAACCAGCCTCCCCCTTGAGATTGTCTAACTCAGAAATAATCTATAGACTCTCACAGTCACCAATCACATCTAACAAAACACCAATCAGTTTTAATAGTGTCCATTATTTATCTCTCAGCTCTCCCTGTACTGTCTGCCCCCAACCTGCGACACCCGGCTGCTCCTCGCTGCTGATTTACTTCATATCTGCTCCTCTGCTTTATTACGACCGCTCTCTGCGATGGCACCTCTTGTTTTACGTGTATTCCATAACTCGGTGATAAACGTCTGTCTGCTTCGGCTTTGAACCTTTGAAGGGGTTTATTGCGTTTCCCCGCTGAAAAACGCCCTCAAGTGCCGAGCCTGTGCAGCCAAATAAATGTGTGTCGCCTTTTTTTTTTTTTAGATGAAATGCTGCTACAGGCTCTGATGTAAGTGTTTGTGACACAGCATTTAATAGACTATCACGTTGTTTCTTCCAATGTGATTTGAGGGGGAGGTGTCGGCATTTGCGTCCAATGAAGTAATGCAAGTGTCAATATGTAAACACTATTAGCCCAGTTTTGGGAGGTATAAATGATTTAATTGATACTTGTTGTTTTCCTGCAAAAAAGATGATAAACTTCCTTATGAGTTATTTATGTTTATCTTAGTCTATATATATGTAAAAAAAAATTCAATTTAGTGACAACATTTCTGTTTTTTTAGACATATTTGCAGCCTGTTCAGTGGATGAGATTTTCTTGTCAAGTAATTTTAATATTGCATTTATTTGTAATATTTAACAATGTTATTCATTATATAGTTTTGCTCTGGTTGTCTAAACCATCTGCTGTAGATTGTGTTGCCCCATGTAACAAAACCAGCCCATCTGTTTTTTCATGTTTTCCTGAATTATTCGCAAAAATCGTATCATAATTTTTGGCACAGGAGCAAAAAATCAGGGAAAGAAACATTGCTGCACTTATGTTTTAGTGCAAACTTTTTGGGGGTGTTCTTCTTTGCCTTAAATATTTGACCACAGAGAGCAGTTTGTCTGTGCCAGGCAGCTTTATCACACTTATATCAATTCCGTCTTTTTTGGTGCCTCATAAACCTTCATCTCCTCATTCTTAGCTTCTCGCCCCCCTGGCAGCGCTCCACAGCCACTTGTGCTGTAATAAGGCCGGATCACCAAGCATCTGTAATATCGGATCCAATATTATCCTCTGTACCCTCGGACAGATGCCAAGGCAGTGCTGTCCGTCTCCCACCCATCTTTCTTCTGCACACGCACGGTTACCAAAAAGTGTGTTTAATCGCCTCGAAAATGGGCGTCTCCACCCCTGCAATAAGAGGATCAAAGCCATTAGGAAGATTAATGGGCCTGGTAATGGTGTTAATCAGATACACCATGATTGGAATTCCATTACATATACGCATGCAAATGCACGCGCCTGTGCCACCAATGCACACAGACACTCCAACATACACACAAGTGAGACTTAAAGGCCATTATTGAGTTTTCCTTTCACACACTAACAAAAATCTCATCACCAGGGAATCACAGGCAGAAAAGGTCTTAGTTAATGTGGAGAACAGAACATGTCAGAACAGAAATCCTCCAAGTGAACGTGTGGAATATAAAAGTTTATGGCATTTACTATAGCCACAGGTGGGCTAATGGAAACATTCTATTTGTTGACTCTGTGAAGTTTATTTTGATTCATCTTAGCAACTAAAGATAAGGAAATTCACCCTCTGGTTTTGACTCTGATTTGAACCTTGATTACATATTCTTCTTTGTGAGTGTGGATCTATTTATTGGATGTATCAGCACATTTAACCCCTGCCTACCAGTCATGCTTGCCTTTGTGCTGTATTCATAAAAACTCTGTTACCCTGTAATGAGAACAGATCCAGTGAATTATTCATGATGTACATTAAGCACGTGAATGTGTCACTCAAGCGTCTGTCTCCACTGAGGTGTCAAATCATTACGTCTCTGTGGAGGGACAGAGGGACTGGAACCTTCCACGAGACGACATATTTCATGTCCCACAGGATTTTTATATTGTTGGAATTTTGTCTGCTATTGTTTTGATAATACATACTTAATACCCAATTGATTACGTCTTCCTCTTGTGCACTACTTTAACAGCAGCTAAATTGAAAATTAGCACCAACTGTTGATTTCAATAGGATCAACTCCAAATATTCAGGCAACATAAAGGGAATTGAAATGCAATTTTCTTTTGCAGATTTACTGGAAAGTACTATTTAGATGTAAAACTGCCTAAAGACACCTGATTGTCTAATCTGTGTCTGAGAGCTGTTCATTGAAAGTCAATTAAGACTTTTCCTATCGCTTTCATACTTTTTTTTTATACTAATTATTGGCCTACTTTATGCCTTTTAATGTCCGGGTGTGTGTGTACTTGATATGTACTTTTTCCTTCTCTGTAAGTGTGTATTCATGTCTCTCTGCATTACCTCTCACGCAGGTCTGAGCCACGACAACACCTGGATCGGTTTAAATGATCGAACAGTGGAGGACGACTTTCAGTGGACCGACAAGATGGACCTGGTGAGGGAGCAGCTGTGACTGTTTTTTTCTGTTAATCCAAGTGGAAGTAAATATAATATTTTCTACGAGTAACAGAAAACCAGAGACGCCTATTATTGCAGCTTGAAACATCCCTAACAGCAGTTTGTTGAAAAAATGTATTCATTAGAAGAAATCGGTTGCATTTACCTCTGCACAGAGTCGTATTCTCATTTTCCATGTTTACATACAACAGAAAAAGATCACAACGTTAAAAGAGGAAAAATAAAAGAGGAAATTGGGGAATGAAAATAAATACAGAATTATTACTATTTCTGTACAGATCATTAAAAAATGTAGACTTGCAAAAAATATGGTGTGTGGATATTATAATTACAGTTCAAGAAAGAGGGTAGTACTGGCTTCTCAAATGTATTTCTCTAACCGTGTGTGCTTGTCTGTGTGTGTGTGTGTGTGTGTGCGCAGCAATATGAGAACTGGCGTGAAAACCAGCCAGACAACTTCTTCGCTGGAGGAGAGGACTGCGTGGTTATGATATCTCATGAGAATGGCAAATGGAACGACGTGCCCTGCAACTACAATCTGCCCTACGTCTGCAAGAAGGGAACAGGTGAGATGGAGCCGATAGAGGAGGAGAGACTGACACTGTAGTACGCTGCTACTACTGCAGGTGGTTAACATGACACACGGAGAGGTAGAGGGAGGCGCAGGATGTAGGATGGGGGACACTGGAAAAGAGATGGACAGACGGAGGCAGAGGGAGGTGCTTTTTGGCAGCTGACGAGTGTTGCAGCCTCTTTTACGTTGCAGCACAGAGACTGACAGCACCTTCAGGTAGTTCTGAACATAATGGGCGGTGTCATATTTAACATTACACAGCTCTCTGTGCACTGGAAGAGACGAGCAGAGCCTCTTCCATCAGTGCAGGTACAGGATCACTCTCATTATCGCTCAGCGGCTCTGCTCCTTCCATCTGTCATCATCCTCCAGCTCAACGTCTCCACACACTCCTCAAATGTTGAGCTTGAAGCGTGTCGTGTGAGGCAGAAAGCGAGACACACTTTCTTTAGCGGAACATCTTTGTTTTCATTTGGGTGATAACGTAAACGTGTTAGAGCAGTTACACTACCTGCATGTTCGCGCCTCGTTACTGTGGCAAATCATCGAGAGCTCCAGTCTCTCGCCTGTTTATCCTTTGTGACACACAGAGTTACCAGTGAATATTGTCAGGGAAAGATGTGTCAGGAGTCATATTCAGGAGAGTTGCAACTGTTTGGAGAAAGCAAGCTACTGCCTGGGGCCCCGGCCCCCAACAATGGTTAAATACGCCAGTACACATGCAATGACAATTTTGTGGAGACAATGACACCATGGTCAGAAACCCCCCTGATGAGGCCCCATGCCACTAAATATCTCATGTCATGTTAGTGGTTTGGTTAAAGTCTAGAACGTCTAAATGTGTGTGATGTGTCTGGGATGGTGGTGGAGGTTTGCACTATTATTTATGTGTGTGCACAAAATGCATTTAGTTTATAATATTGGTATTAAAACAATAGTTTGAAGTTTGTAAAAATGTGGTTTTGTGTCATGTATGTCTGGGGAGGGGACTCTTTTGGTCCGGGGCCCCCAGACTACCTTGAAGCACTGCTGGTCATGTTTACATTAGATATAACTGAGCCTTTCACTGTGGTTTCAGTGTCTCAGGTGAAGAACAGTACTTTTCTGGCTGAATGATCATTTTCATTGATGGACATCATCCAGGTGTTGACAGACAGAGCTGGCCCACAGTTGGATGTGTAGAGGTGCATGAGAGCTGCAGCAGTTCAGTAACTATCTCTGCTTCATGTCCTCTTTTGCAGCTGCTCGCTCTCAGTGCAGGAGTGAGGCCGCTACCTGCTCCACTGAGAGCATATTACAGCTTATTTTTGCCATACATTTGCATACAGGTCAGAGTTATGACCAATGGCATGAAGACAGACGTATTTATAGCCAAGTGTAGATGAAGCTGAAATACTGGGACACAAGAAGCCACTAGTGGCTGAATCCCCCCAATTGTTCTGCAGCTTGTAATAGGAGCAGCTTTGGGTTTCAGGTGTAGATCAAAGCCTGTATTTTTCACACTGCTACAAGTTTTGACTTGATAAATTTAAGTGTCTTTTACTTCTATCAACAAACTTATGAGTGAAAGCTTCATATCACACAGCAAATGAACAGGTCAGCATTCATAGTACAGTCATTGTACAAAATATCATTGATCATGATGAATAATGTATTCGCTGAAACAATATAGGTTTAATTCACAACAATTTAGTTTTGGCCTCATGTTTAAATTAGATTTGAATACACTGCACCTCACCTGACAACAACCATTATGTTAACGTGACTTAAAGGAAACGTGAGCGTTTTCACAAATCAGACAAAATATATATATATTTTTTAAATGTTGTTTGACAGAAGTGACACACCTCATATCCAAGGACCCTTCCCCCTTTCCATTGACTCACAAACCTGAGGTCACAGTTGGAAGATTCCCATGAAGTAAAGTTACTTGGCAAATGTGTTTTATTCTGCACTTGTGCAAAGAATTAATTGAATTCCGTAATTGACTCTTTAGTGCAGTGAATATGGGACTATCCAAAACTTCCACCTTGATCTAGACATGGATGTTGTCGGTAGACGAGGATATTAATCTACTTAAAATCAGCTAAATGATCTCTTTCATGGGCGTTTAAGCCTTTATTACAAACAGCGCAGAAATGAAAACTAGAATGACCCTCCACCAAGGCCCGATGGTTGCCTTAAATTAATTCAGGGCTGCACCACATTGCACACACTCATAGATATCAGTTCAGTATGACTGATGTTTTTCCATCAAGATCCATGAATTATTCCCCAGTGTCCGCACCCCCGATCCGGATCTGCCCCAAATGCGTGTTTAAGTGTGTTGAACCTGAATTCTATAAATCTAACTAGAATACCTTCCATTATCCTCCCTGAATTTTTAAAAAGCCTGAATGTTAAAGCCTCGGACTCCTGACTGGTGTCATTATGTTAATTGAAACAAACCAGATGTTTTGTCATCAGGAGCCACAAGTGCAGAGAAGTTACTTGTGAAGCCTCCGGAGATCCTGTTCTCCTCTTACATGAAAGCAAAGGTATTTCCCTCTGAAGCTCAGTGTTGCACCACCTGTGATGCACACTGTCACGTGTCCCCAGCATCCTGCCCACCTCTAACCTTAATCAGTCACTTACAATTACCAGCATCTTTTCATCGCTCCGCCGCCCCAGCTCCCCATCAGCCTCTTTTCCACTCTGAGTAACCCAAATGTAATGTCTCGTCTTATCAGTGGAGTATTCTCCGTCTGATTTCTATTGCTCGCATCTCATCTGATCTGTTTGTCTGCTCATCGCTGGCCCCTGGGACTGATGGCGGGCGCTTTAATCAGTCATCCCGGGGCCCAGTCTGGGCGACGTGTCACGCAGATGGTGATGATATATATATATATTTTTTCATATCACTGAAAAGAGGTGAGAATGTCATCTGACGAGACGATAGTGGGAAAGCCTCATCATGCAGATTATTTGTGCAGACAAATTGCACAGGCCCCAAAATCATCAATCACACACATATTAAACCTGCTGATTTGGCCTCACCCTTGATTTTTCTGGAAGGAAAAAGCTGAAATTGAAAGAAATTGGCGAAAATCTTTTGATTGAGCCATCCGCCCAGTTAAATATCAAGTGGCAGACGTTTCATTTTCTGTTGTACACATTTTTTCCCATCATTGAAAAGGCTCTACAGACCCATCAAAGTGCGGAATTTACCCAACTTTGTGACATTTTAAGTCGGAACATTTTCTAATTAAATAAATATGTTTCAATATTTAGACGCAGTATTAGAATTTTGGTTCAACATTGAATAAGAAAGGAACAAAATTGTTTAATAGAAATAAGCACAGGCTGTTGACATGTAGATTATAGTGAGAAGGGAATCACAGTTTTCTGCCTCTGAGCTCTTCCCGTGTGGATGTGAGAGAATTTAGCCGCAACGGAACATGTAAGTATTGTGAAATTATTCCACGGTTTTGATGGTTTATTATGTACAGAGAGAGGAAATCTAATTTTTGCATGACATTCTCAGCTTGCTCTCGGAGTGCTTTAGGAATTGACACGCACCAACGTGTCTATTTGTGTGTAATGTGATCACTGTGGGATACACACATATAACCCTGGCTTTTCTGAAGTGCTTTTTGACATAAAGGGGAACAGCTATTTTCATTTCTGTACAAGTTACCTAACCAGCTGGAGAGCATGTTTGCAGTGTGTGTGCGTGTGTGTGTGTGTGTGTGTGCGTGCATAAAAATGATCCTAATTTGTTTATTAGTGCTGATGATGAGTTGAGGCTCTTTTCATGCGGCTGTGCTTGGGAGTGTGAAGAGGGCTGTGGCTCAGTAGAGATCAGGATCAGTAGTTGTCCACTGACCAGAGGGTCGGTAGTTTGATCCGGGGGGGGGGTCATAGTCTGCGCCCTTCTCTTTACTTTGGTTTCAAACTTTTGAAAGACTTTTGATGTCCTGTTTTTTTTTTTTTACATAATACTTGATGTGTAGCTACTTTCACGTGATCCCTCATGTATGTTGTCATAGTTCCTGTTTTATTTTGTCATGCACTTCACCTGCTGTCCCGCCTGTGTCTAGTTGTTGTGGTCACTTTAATTCCAATTGTCTCCACCTGTTCTAATGTGTTCCACCTTTGATCCCTGCCTCCCTGGTGTGTTTAGCCTCTGTGTTTCCATTTGTCTTTGTCAGTTTGTCTGTTCACATCTCTGGATTTCTTTGTGCTCCAGTGGAAACTGGAGTTTTTTCAATTTTTATTTCACTCTCCTGCAAGTCTAGAAAAGTGCTGCATAAATGGTTCATTTTACCTGTCAAACCCTGGTCTACAATAACATGATGTCATTGTAGACATTTATCATCAATCATCAATGTTCCAGCTGAATCCTTGATTCATTTTAACTTTACTACCGAACCCTAAATTGCCTCTGACAATGTATGAATGGTGTGTGATAGTGAAAGCGCTGGGTATTGAAGTTTAGTATGAATGTGTATGTGTGGATGGGTGAGTGCAACTTGTACAATAAGGGCCGGTCACACATACATGAATGTAGCAGTGGAGAACCTTCGTCTAAAGTTCACTTCCAATCTGTGTAAGCGGGGGGGGGAATAAATATTTGCCTCCTGTGGCAAAGCAAATCCACAGTGTGGCTTCGCATGGAGTTCAGCTTTGGTGAACTTTGATCCATGATATTCTCTTCCTATTTGCCCTTAAGCGCTCCAGTGGTCAATACGTCTGGGAGAGAGCTGTATTTATCTTCTCTCATATCAAACTGCAGCTGCTTCAGCAATCAAAAGCTGTTTACCTTCCGGGTGGAACGCCTCACTGGATAAAGTTTGGCTCCTATTTATAGAACTGAGCTCTGATTGGCTCCTACAATATTATTATGTATAATAATAATAATAACAAAATATAATTATGTACTTGTCTTTGTTTACTGGTTTTTGGGTGATAGACCGATCAATATACAGCAGAAGCTGTGGACACTGGAGGTTATAGCTGTGGTTTTTGAGCCATGTTGGATTTATTTTGTTCACAATAATCTAAAGCTCCACCGTCGTCTGCCTTCCTATCCCTCGCTATCAGTTGGTCTGAGCTGCTGTCACCGGCACCTCAGAGGACAAACCTACACAAACAACAGTGGTGGTTTGGTTTTGGAATTTTTCTTTTTTTTTTAATAAACAAGACAGCGTTTGTCCTCATCCGCTGTTTCCATGAGAGACCGACTCCCAGTAGTGGGAGACTGCACACACACACTTTCATGTGTCTGATTCGCTCTAAAATGATGCCGGTAGGTGAGCAGATGCTTTGAGGCCAAGGAGAAGCGCAGAGAGGAACCAGCATCTCAGTGCCGGCAGCTGTCCCAGTGTCTCTAACTCACAGTGACTACCTCCTGCAGACACAGGCCTGCACTGACAGCAAGCACCTCTCCCAGTGTGTTGTTCTCAAGTGTACAGCTGCTTTCTTGTGTGTGACCTGCATGGAGGAGTGACTTCAAACTTTAGATAAACCTGAAGTCACTGCTAGAATTTATAGCACCTATGATATTACTCAAAGTAACATATGACTCACTCATTTTTTACTTTTGGACAAGAAACTCATCTTTTCACCTTCCTCCCTTCTTTGGGATCTCTGACTCTTGTCTCCAACTCGCCCAGACGTCTGTCTTCCTACATTTTTTTTTTTATATTGAACTTATTACTTGTCTTGTTCGTCAAAAGTTGGGGTGCAGACACTTTTGATGAGTGTCCTTAGGGTCGCAAATATAATATTTAAGGCCTCTCCAGCAGCTTATTACAGCCCCTAAAACTTTTCTTTATTCCCAAAAATTACATATTTAAACAGTCTGTCATGAAAAATTCCCCTCATTGCCTTAGAATGTTACTCTAAGCTTCCTTCCACATTTCGTGACTGAGATCTGTGAATATATTAATATGGACCCCGCTCTCGTCCCCCCCCCCCCCCCCCCCCCCCCTTACAGCTCACTTGCAGCCAAGGAGCCTTTTCCAGGTACTGATCCCCGCCCACAATTTGACAGGGTTGGTTTCTTAGGTTTGTGACATCACAAACTCTGGCTGTCTGAATCCAGTTTTTAATGACTGGATTTTGTTTAATGCTGTGTTAAGGTGGAAATATTCATGGTGCTGACTGGTTCTTTTTCTCAAAATATGTCTTTGATCATAAAAGGCATCAGGGGGCATGTTAAAAAATTTGATTTTCACCAGAGAGGGATTTTAAATCTGACTCTGTCTGTGTGGATGTTGCAAGTGTGACACTCTTGAAACTTTAAGTCAAAGCTTAAAAGAAGGAAAAGTGGCTTTGGAGAATTTGTTTAGAGTACATTATTATGGGCTTTTTCTAGGAAATCAAGGTCCTCACTCACAGCCGACTACATCCTTCAGGCTTTATTCCTCCAAAGACCTTTCCTGAATTAAAGAGTCATAAAATCATGGGTCCATTTGCCTTTGCTTGAGTTTAGTGACATTTCCTTTAATCCCTTCTTCAATAGATTCCGACTTCCCTCGCTCCCGCGATGGGAAATCGTTCAACAGTGTTCACAGGTGAGGGCTAATGGAAAACTACCTCTTTAGCCTTCCATTCGCTTTGAGTCAGACGTGGTCTCATGTGAGGAGGGAAGTGCTTATTGCCCCTTCCTTCCACAACACATTAAACTGTAAATGTGGCACTAAACCTTTCATCAGAGTTAATGACACTGCTCTCCCTTATTAAGAATTTAGGAGGTATTAGGACAAGGACAAAGGAATTAAGAGGGACTGTAAACATTCTCTGATCAGCTGGTTTCATTTTGGGGAGTATTGAATCAGGATGGTGCACTGGTCCAAATTGGCATTACTTGGGTATAGTAGAGGCCACATTTACTGTAGGTTTCACCAAAATTAAGGCAAAGTTTCAAGAGAAACCTGAATTTTTTTAAGATTTCCTGTTAAAATCTAAATGATACAGGTTTAGTGGACATTTGTGGGTATTAGTCAATACAGTTAGATTTAAAAAGTCTAAATATTGGTGTTTTAATGACGGGGACACCGCTGAAAAACTGCAGTTAGCATGATAGAATAAAATTGTCGCCTTATTGAGACTGTATAAAAAGATGGACGACATCACAGCTCCCTTGAAGTTAAACCAAATCACCTTGATCGCCCCCTGGTGGCTGGTTGCAGTATAGCCATAAGCTCCATCTCCTCCATGTTAACAGATAGGACATGAGCCAAATTAATAAATTTAATAAATTTTCCCAAAGATGAATTCTTTCATGTTGTTTTTATCACAACAATGTTTGTTCAGTTGTTGATTTTTTTTAATGTGAGTTTTGTTTTAATTAGTTATTTGATGCTATAAAAATAGGGTGAAATGTCATAATTGACAGCTGAGGCTGACTCAACATTGGTCTAGCATTTGCAAAGGTGGGACCTAGATACCACGGCTCCTCACTACTATTGCGTAGACTCCAAAATACATTAAAAGTACAAGATGGTAAAGTTAATATCTGGGACATGTAAGCTCATAACTTACTTAAAGAGAAGCTGCTTACTTAAAGTGAAAGATGGACCGACCTTCGACAGGGAAAAGAGAAAAACTGTGAATATTGATCAAACAAACACAGAAGAAATAAATAAAAAGAAACATATAGTTAATCTTCTTTTCAATGTTATTTCAATTGAATATATGTACATAGCCTTTTTGTTTCTAGTGTAAAAATGATAAAACACATTCAATGTTACAATGCGACCTGCTGCTCAGTTGAAAATATCCTCAGCACTGCATTGAAACTGGAGCTTCTTCCACTTCCACTTCTTGTTAACAGTGAGTTCAGCCGCTTCAGTGACTCATGAAAGCTTTTTGGTCCATGTCGCTAATTTTCAAATGCAGGGAAATGGACATTTATGAAGGAGACTTAAAACTCGAGACCATTTCATAATGGTGGCCTTTAGCTGTATGATTACTATCATACTATATACTACCATCTACTATACAATCCCCTGCTGCCTCCACTGAGTAGAGACTGGCCCCCACTGACATGAGAGTTTAAAAATACCTGTGGGGTTCTGACCAGTCTCTGTCCAGAGTGTCAGTCCTCTCTCCGTCTCCTCTCGTGTAGAGATTTCTCGGTTTCTGCCTCTTTCTGTGTCCAAAATGCTTTTTTCTTTGACAGGCGCGCACTCCCACTTGGACAGACACGTTGACCTGCAGACATTTAATCCACATTTTGATGTTTGTGCTGTGACTGGTTTTCTAAGGGGAAGTTTCATGTGTCCTTAAAGTGGCGATACACTGAAATATTTTTTAATTAAGAAAGGTAATCAGAAGAATCCAGGTAAAAGTCATAGTCATGTGGGCTTCGAATCTACCTCCTTCATTAAATGTATCCTAATCACACTGGAGGACATGGACAGAAGTGGACAACCTGAATAATGTTCTCCATTTCTCTGCCCCTACAGTGCTTTGTGGAGCCCCGCCCCCTGTGGATAACGCCTTCCTGATTGGTCGGAAGCGTTCCCACTACGACATCCACTCCGTTGTGCGCTACCAGTGCGGCGACGGCTTCCTGCAACGCCACGTGCCCACTGCTAAGTGCCGCGCCAATGGCAAATGGGACCGACCCAAAATCATCTGCATAAAATGTGAGTTTTACACGACGTGGTTTTTTTTCACAGAGTAAGAGGCAGCGCAACAAGACTTGAAGCAGTATTTCCATTTGTTAGGTCATTTTCACATTTACACTTTCTTCTTATTTTTAGCGAACGCACCACCTCAGGTCCGCGAAGCCGACCTCTTACATTAACTGCCCTCGGGAGCTGCTGTCACCGGTGCATTCAGGCTTCCCATCCGTGCTCTCATTATTAATAATTGTAAGCAAAAAGATAACTGTGGTTGCAGACTAAATTAAATCCCCTGGGCTCACTTAGAAGTGGTAGAGTCTTCTTTGAAGTGATTCATGCTTGAGGTGGAATCCATTTTTCTGCAACGGCTTGACCGTCTGTGGAATACAAAAGCTGTGACTTAAAAACTAAAAATGTTCAACCACAGTGAAATATAATTTTTATACCCCATGTCATTTAAGAGCTTTTGGGGCAGATGGAGTAAAATCCTGCAGAACATATTCCCATATCCGCTCAGAGTTTTTTAAATGGAGCAAAATGATGACATTACTATGTCACTGCAGAAGCAACCACTTATTTTAGGGCAGTGTAGAATCTAAAATCAGCAATAACACAATTTTATTATGCAACTGTTTTGCACGTTATCTCCTTTGAGCCTTGAACTAAACTTAAAATAAATGTTTTTTTTTTCCAGAATGTTTTTAAAGCACTCACTCTGACTATAACAGAATAGAGGTCATAACTTTTCAGCATAATTTCTTGCTTCCTCAGAGATATGAGGGGTTGATGTATATAAATATTCAGCAAACCGGGCCGTGTATTTCATTTCACTCCGCTCACAATGTGACAGTAATGATGAAATACTGGAATAATGTAGCCTCTGTTCAAAGTGATAAAGATTCCTTTGCTTATGACTCTTTATCTTTGGAGTTGTTTTACGGCCTGGAGTTATAGCATCATTATCATTCAACGCAGATGACGTTTCTTTGTTGGCGAAATCCGGAAAGGGACAGAGCAACCTAATTTGGCAGTACACCCCAGGAACAGGCTGCGGCTGTGAGTGGGTGGCTGTAGCTCAGTGTGCTCTTGCCGAAGGCGCCCAGTCGACTGAACGCGAGATAAAACGGATTCTTTCAGTGCGGTGGAAACAGTTAAACCATCTACAGACAACATGTGGTTTCGACCTTTCGGCTTTTAGATCCCTCACGTCTGTACCTAGTTTCACCTCGGTCCGACTGTCTGTCTGAATGCCTCTGATGCTTGTCAATGATTCATCTCTCTCTCTTACATCAGTTTTCCACTTTCATCTCATTCCAGCTCCGACATGTTTCTTCAGATAGATGAATAAATAAAGTGTCCCGTCTTTTTATATTATTTCACTGTCTTTTTCCTCCGCTTGCTCCACCAGCCCGGCGAGCCCACCGCTACCGGCGCCACCACCACAAGGGCAGGAGGGAGCGCAGGAAGCACAAGAGGCACGGCCACAGAGAGGGGGGCCACCACGGAGGGGAGGCGGGCCAGGGCCACAACCACGTCCACTTCTGAACCAAAACATCCCCTTTTTCTCCTGTGCTGCCGACTTCAGTTTGCCTGACTCCCTCTTGTCCACATTTCACAACCTTACAGCCCAAAACTCTCTACCCAAGCCCCCCCCCCCCAAACCCACCCTTCCTCCCTGCACTGCCCTTAGCTCCGAGTCAGCCTGTGTCATTGTCGAGTCTGAGGCCTGACAAAGCGCTGCCAGGTTTTACCAGGACTGAAAAACAACTCCCTTTATACTCTTTTTACTTTCTTTTCCCTCTTTTACTTTCCTGTCTTAAGCTGTCTGTCTCTTGACCCAGTTTCTCTCCCTTTCAAGCTCAACAATGACCTGAAACATGGGGCTACGCTGACCTGTTTTTTGAAAAAAAAAAAAAAAGAAATACCTTTGAGATCCACAGCGAACAATCTTCAGAGAGAAGTGGTTTAGTACAACCTGTAAATAGGGACATCGCTGAAAATGCCATATCAAAATCAGACGAGTCAAGGAAGTTTGAGCCTCATGTTGTTGACTTGAGCATTTTGTCTGTTGAACACATTTTTCTTTTTTACTGACTGTGTTTCATTTCTTGACTCTGCTGCTTTTGGTTTGCTCTTTGTAAGACAATGTATTTGACTTTAAATGACATGGAGTTCTCCTGCAACATATTTGATTGATTTTCTTTGAATCAGAGGAGCAGCTGTAATTGTTTAATTTGATTGTTAGCGTTGTATCTTATTGTCGGTGTGAGACAGTTACTTTAGATCAGATGCTAAACCCCCATAGGAGAATGGAAAATGCATTATAACTCAATTCAGTTTCGCACATTACACATCAGTCACTGTTCAGATGTGTCGAACGATCTCAAACGTCTCTTGTTGTGTCAGACGTCCTCAGCTGTTGTCGTCGAGGGTTAATCTGAGCGATTGATGTCAATTTGTCTGAGCTTAGCTCAGTTTTCCCATATTTACTTTGTCTTTCCTCATCGTTTGTGCTGCTGAAGGAACATGTGCTGTGAATTAATCAAGCTGATGCAGCAGGATCAAGTTCATCTCATTCATCTCTCTTTCTTTTATGTTGGAGTTTAACTTGTTTGGTCTGATGAGAAGAATTTATGCTGTCAGCTGTGTTTAGTACAAAGAGAGCCTTCTCATATGTCACAGGCGGCACAAGATATGACAAGTCCGATAAGAGTCGGTTTAGGCTGCGTCCTAATTTAGGGCCATGTAGACTGCAAAGGCCGAACCAAATGTTCGGTCTACGGAGGATTTCCCTGATTTGTGTCAGCAGCTTGTCCCAGCCTTTGCCCCTTGATTTTTTAACAAGAGTTGAAGCCCAACACATACTTTTAAACATGTGAGCATTGGATGTTTTTGTCTAGTTGCTTGCCGCCACCATTATCTCTTTAAAAAAACAGTTCGTCACCAAAGCGCAATGAATCCGGGGATACGTTGGCTCGAGAAGGAATCACCTACTGGAGCCTTCATTGCTCGGTGACTCTTTTGTTGGCCTCATATGAGGGAGGCTTCTAAACGGAAGAGTCTAGTCAAGGGATAAATGTTTATTTTATGTTTAACCCAACTAAAACTTATCATTACATTCTGTCAGGTTGAGAAATGTCTTGCATTTTTTAACACTTAAACCATCATAAATTGTTTTATTTACATATATTCACATATTTACATATAACGTTCATCTTATAAAGTTGTAAACTATTGACTATTTACACATTCAGCAGATATGGAACACCATTACAATACTAACCTTGTGGAATATTTGCAGTCTTTTAGCTCAGTTTTGGTCTCCTCCAACCTCTGAGGTAAAAGCAGCTAAATAAAATGTCACTGTGTTCATTAGGTTATCACTTACTTTGTCTTTCTCGAAGATAGCGTTTAGTAAAAATGTTTTAAATCAGTTTGCTGCAGCTGCAAATAACACTGAGAGCAGTGAGAGAGAATCAAAATGGGTGATAAATAAAACAATTTATTGAAGCAGCATTAAATATTAGATTAAACTAACTTAAGATAACAGTTTTTACAGTACTCTGTGTTTGTGTGTGTGTGTACTTGTACTTATGAGGACCATTTTAAGCATAGACCTTACAAATTGAGGGCATTTTGGAAAAGACTGCTCTTAAGGTTAAGCCCAATTCATGCTTCTGCGTCGACCGGCGTCGTAGCTCCGGTGAAGCCTAAGCGTAGACGTGTTCCCTACAGGGAACTCTACACAGTACCCTGAAGGGCACCTCCCCAAAAACTACACGTCGAGGCAATGCAGATGCAAGAGCTGTGATTGGTCCGCTTGGTAGCATCGTATTTCCAGCAGAGAGTATTTTCGGAATCTCCTGCTTTGCCTCAATCGGTTTAAATGTCGTACAGACCATCTCCTCCAATGTCTTTCTACACACCTACGCACAGTGTCCTCACTAAGATAGAAGTACAAGAATGTGTGTGTGTGTGTGTTTGTGTTTATGATTGAAGATGTTGACAGTGGCTCCTCAGTGGATGATGATAGAGAGCGGCAGCGGAGATTAAGACTTCCCCATTTCTGGGGCAGACGGAGTCTCGGCGCTCTCACACCTGTGCTTGTTCCTGCTGCGTGTCCTGCTTTAAAGAGCAGATCGAGACGACTACTACAGACGCTCTGCTCTCTTTTCCCCTCCACTTTACTGCCGGGTTAAATTGCTGTTTTCTTAAACCCAGCACTTAACGTGGGAGCTCCTGGGATTATATCCCAAACACTGACTCCGACACTTTTTATCCTTTATGATTCTCCATCTCGCTCTGCTTTTTCCCCCTTCAACACCTCTTTTTATTTATCTCCCTCACTACATTTTCTTTTTACTGTCACTGTCTTTTTACAACTGAAAAATAGTGGAAGATAAGCACAGTTAAATTTAATTTAACCTGCTCTTTTATTACGAAGAGAATACACGCAGTGTTTTCAGCAGTCTGTCAAACAAACTATAAAAATAACACTAAAGCAGAATTGAGTATTATAAAGCCACATGAGGTAAAAGAAAAAAAAAATCAATCATGTGCACATTAATTCTCCTCCTTTGTTTGTCTCCTCTCACCTTGACAATGACACCAGTCTTCTGCATGGAGGGGGACCGTGATCCTTACACCTCTGTATCAGTTTAATTAATCTACCACATCACTAATTAACAAGCTGCATTATCTGCAGAACCACAGAGCAGCGATGACGGGGGAAGGGTTAGGGTGACGGACAGGGGGTCCAGAGAACTGTCGCAGCTGTCAAACCACCGTCGTCTCATAGATGTCAGACTGCCGGGGGCCTCTTCTTTTTGGGGAAGATGGATTGACCACGCGGGAATGACAGACAGGAGGAATTCAAATCTGAGCCAATGCCCTGAGACAGTGCAATTAGAGATTCATTAAAGCTCAGCACAAACTTTCTGAAAAAATGATGTGATGTAGATAGGGAAGTAAAATCAGGCTGGAAAACAGTAGCGGAGACAAATTGGGACAAAATTAAATGGAAGAATAGAAGACAACTTATTGAACTGTTGATGGATCTTCTTCCATGTCTTTGTCTTGCCTCTACAGAGATTATTAGGTCTTGAACAAAAATACCACACATTTATGTAAATCCTCAACTGTCACTCAAATTGATTATACTGATTATTGTGTTTTTTTTGTAAAGTTTGACCTGACATCTTCCACCAAACCGTCAAAATAAAACTGTTTGCTGTGGTGATGCTGCCTCCTGGGCTGTGTGGTATTTTGGTCAGTCAGAGCTTTTTTGCTTTGTGCCTTGTGCTTTGTGACGGCGTGACGCTCTCTCACAATAACACTTTAAGTATCGAATGCACAAAAACACAATTTTTTCATCTTCAGATTTCAAAATGGCTGTCCCTCTTTCCTTTTAACTCCTCCTTTTATCATCTCCTCTGTTCCCGCACCCTCTCGCTTCCCCTCATCTCAAGTTGAAGCCCAGAAAAAGCAGACAGACAGCAACGAAGCCTCGTGATTGTGAGTCTTAATTTCTCTCAATTAATCTCACGCTGTGTCCCGGCCCAGCAGCGAGTCTCACACCTGAGGCGAGAGCTGCAGGCAGAGCATCGGACGCCGTCACCGTGCCGCAGGTCTCTCCTCAGGCTTAGCAACAGATCCTAATCGTGACCCCGTCGTTCCCCTCACAGCTGAGGACGTCTGAGTTCAGCCGAGATGAGATTGAAAAGGGAGTGAGTTTGCGGTGTCACTCTCGTCTAAACAGCTGAGGCAGGAACACAAGATTGTTATACAAAACATCTTTTGTGGAAGAATGTGTGTTTTTGTTGAATCAGTGTGACAGAAGTGTGTGAACAAGTCAGAGGATATTGACTGTGTGTGTGTGTGTTTGTGTCACAGCAGGTGGGAGCAGCAGCATTCTTAGTATTCTTACACAAATAAAAAGCACAACACAACCACAATATACAAAAAATGTTTTATATATGGGAGAGAAACACACTAATGGGAATATGGAACACTCACATTTCTTCAAGCATTACATTAAATAAAGTAAAACATAAGAAGCCAATCAGACCTCCTTAAAGCATTTACCTGCATGATATACAAATTCAATATTTTGTGTCTTTATGATACCTAAAGGCCAGATTCTCTATGGTCTATGGACAATATCAAAAACATGGAAACGAATAAGCCGCATTGTTCTTGTTCCTCTGTAGAGTGAGGTCACTTTGCCCTATAGAATAATTAAAGCTACTTAACATTTTGAAGGTTATGTTTGAGCAGATAAATCCATCCAGTACACTTTTCATCATGAGTATCACTCTCATTAGAGCCCATTGTTATGTTGAGAAATCCAAAGCTTGACCGACCTACTGGGCTTGGTGAACGGTTGTTAAGATCTGATTGGAGGGAGTTAGATTCTGACCCTGTGTTTAAGTCCATTCACAAACTAAGTGTGACAGAAAACTAAGAATCTCTTGTTTCCTACATGAGCTGTAACGACTTTCCTTTTCTGTAAACCTCAGGCACGTGAACGCAGAACTCGTCGGGCAATGACAACCTCGTGGAAGTGGTAGAGGCTGTTGTCCTCAGCCGCACACAGACAGACTATTGATTTCATGATTAGCCCGTCTGTCTTTGATTCCTATTTAGTCTGTCGATGGCATTGACGGCACAATTGCGTCGATTGACCGCTGGATATTTTCTAAACGACAGGAAAACAGAGCGTCCTTGTTTACTCCGCTCCTCTGTGTCATTTGACAGGTTCTACTCAACTATTGTTTATCATCATCATCTCATATTCTTGTTCTTATCTTCAGCTCATCAGACCTTTCAACACTCTCTCTCTCCTTCTTCGCCTCTTGTGCTTTGCTGCATCGCCCCTTAACTTCTTATGTACAGTTGCACCCCTGCTGGTATTTGTGTGACACTGCGTCTCTGTCTGATGCTGAGTCGAGGCGATTCATCCCTGTCAAGAGAATGGCTGTGTTGTGTTGGGATGGATGGACGGATGAATGGACACGTATTACAGTGAGCGACTGAGTAATGAAAGAGACAAACAGCAGAAATCAATAACAAACACTCTCCTCTGTGATGTAAATACTCTGAAGCTTCTCCTTTTGATTTGTTTTAAATCCATTTAAACTCTGAGGTGTGTTTGTTGCTTAGCCTCCCTGGACCACGTTCATACAGCCAGTGAAGATCCGAAACCTGTCATCTCCCTCTTTCTGTTCCTCCCTCACACACACACACACACACACACACACACACACACACACACTGCTGTTTTAAACTGCTGCATCAGAGCAACAGACGCGCTGGACTACACACGGTGCAGGAGAGCCAGAAGCAAGGTGACAGTTCACCGCACAGACCAACATTTCTCCTTTGGCTCTGGTCCCTGCACAACACTTCAGAATGTGGCTGCTGTAGCTGTGTGTTAACTGTGAGCACAGACACAATATATCTGCAACTGAGCCCGTCTGCTGCCGTGTGAATGTGGTCCACAAGTATTTTTCCATATTTATTGATGTATGTTCTTATGAATTCCAGTCCTGTCATTGTATTATATTCTTTACAAGACAAGCGATCATTAAAGGAACCTCTTGTTTGGATCTGTTATCTGGCTCAATTGTGTTTATTCGTGTGGTATATTTAAAGCCACAGTACATGTATGTGTGTTTAAAGCTGCTGTAATGTCTTTAAAGAGGATCTAATATAATCATAAAAAGAACATAACATGTGTTATTAGTGTTTTTCTTAATGGGGAATTCCAGTATTTTTTAACCTTAATCCTAATCTGAAATAAAACTGGTTGTTTAAATGAATGGTGCTCTCAAAATCTTTTGGAATCGGCTACAATTTATTCTTATGGGGCAACAGCGGTGGTCCACAAAATGTTTACTAAAAGTTTTTCTTTCCTAAGATTTTTGGGTCTTTGCCGAGAGTTTGGCAACATTACATGTCTCACTCAACGAGAGGTGGCACTCTCTAGTCTCCTGAACTCCTCAGCTTGTTGTCTCTCTCTCTCTCTCTCTCTCTCTCTCTCTCTCTCTCTCTCTCCCCTTGCGCGTGCTTTAATTTGTGGCGGCTCCTCATCAGCATTTAGCTTTTCAAATCCAAACTCCTCTCTCCCACTCTCACTCTCATTATGTTTCCAGCTCCGTCTTCCTGCAACAGCCCAAGTCTGACGAGACTTGAGAGTAAGACTTCTCGTTGAGCGAGACATGTTGACAAGGAGATGTAAGTCATAATTCAGTTTAAGACCAGTTTAGCTTTAGCATGAATACTGGAAACGCAGAAGCAGCTAGCCTGGGTTAAACCAGTTTAATCTGTCCAAAAGCTCACGTGCGAAAACCAGAAATCGCTTCCATTTGGAACCAGTTGCCAGGCAACCAGCAGAGACTCCAGGAAGTTTCCATTTTGTACAATGTTGTTCAAGGCTACAGATCTCGTGTCTGAAACTGAGTCTCTGTGCATGTACAACGTGTTGATTCGAAACTTAAATGAAGAAAAACAGACCATGAACGTTTCTAAACCCATTAAATCAAAGTTTTAAACCCAATGCAGCAGCAAGACTAAACATTTGAAATGATCATGTTCTGAAAAAACACACACTGAGGGAAACGCTCATTCAGCTCCACACAGAGATTTGTGATTGTATCGACCACTTTGAGTTTATTATTCATTCCTGAAAAGTGCATGTAAAAAATATTTGTGTTCTCTCTTTGCTGTCTTCCTGGTTCTCTGTGCACCAAATCTTCGATTATGCACTAAGCTGCTGGTGTTTTTTTTCCCCGGAGAACAATCTGCGCCTCTCTGACCTTCATGTGTTGAACAGATGCATCTGTAAATCTCTTTGGATTCAGCTGAAATATTTTTCCTCTACTGCCAAGATATCAATAACACCAATACAATTTTGCTCCCAGGTTTTTTTTTATTTTTATGAATATATTCCAACTCTCTGGCTGCATTCAACAGAGGAGGTCGCCAAGGGCAAGTCCCCCTGCAGCATGAGCGATGGAGTAGGAGGAAAAGAGGAGACGGACAAGTGAGGGGGGGGGGGGGATCAGAGGTAACGGAAAGAAGGGAGGAGGGTGAACGTGGAAGAGGAGAGAGTGACAGAGACCTGTTCTGAATACACCTACTGTTGTACAGTCTAACCCGAGAGACCTTCAATTCACCTGAACTTCCTCTGATGAGATGAATGTGAGAGTCTCTCTCTTATCACCGAATGGTTTCATTTCCTCACAGCTCCTGTAAAAACACAACCACCTCTGTCTCTCTGTCGTTCCCTCTGCCTCTCCTTTTGGATATGTGACTCGCTTCGCTTCATTATTATTCAGAAACACCGGAAGAAGCCACAATGCCGAGGTTTCTGCTTTTCTGTCGACAATCAATCAGACTGAATATAGAATCTCCTTTACATCCTCTGCCTCTGTTCTGGCTGCCTCACTGATGTTTTATTTTTTGCCCCGCTCAGTCAATTCCAGGAGCAGGGCTCATTAACGCTGCTCACCGTGGAGTTTCTCTTATTCACAGCTCCAGATGACCTTCAGCTCTCCTCTGTTGCAGAGCAGTGGAGAGAGATTTGTTACAGCCACTTAAAGAGGCACCCCAAACGATAAATAGCGTGAAGTCCTGAGCCCTGAGATAGTTGCCTCCGAGGACCAGTGTGCACTTGTTCGTTAAAGTCTTTGTGAAGCTTAAAGAAACATACCCCAGCATCCTAGAACTTCCTCATAATAACCAATGAAAAGATTTAAAAACATGCTATTGATAGTCCAGATTTGTCCTGGTTCTTGTTGTACAACTTGGCTTTGAGCTGAGCAGATAACTTCCAGGCGTGGAAAGACTGCTCATCATAACCTTGTTCCTGGGTCGATATCAGCCTCATCTGGCAGGCGTGGCGAATCTCCAGCGTTATCTCCTAATGACGCTGCCAAAGTTCAAGAAGATTAAAAAAAAAGCAACAGGGGATTTGCATCATCTTAGAGGCCATGAAGTCTCCGACTCAACCCCGACGCCGCTCTGCCTCCTCCTCCCAGAAATACCGTCTTTATCTCTGACATAAACATAAGAGGCTGGAGGCACAAGTGCACTTTTTAAAATTTTTTTAAATTCTTTTCTCTTCCTCCGCGCACACCAAGCTGCTTATCCAAATCAAAAAAGGATTAATATGCATCGTAACCCTGTTTATCTTCCTCATCTTTATTGCAGCCAGGTTGTTGAATAGCTTCACCCATGAATCTGCATCCACACACCCGCCCTAATTATGGCTGCAGATGGCGGCGCGTCAGCTCACTAACAGCTCCTTTTACAGTGTAAGAGTGTGTGTGTGTGTGTGTGTGTGTGTGTGTGTGTGTGTGTGTGTGTGTGTGCGCGTGCACGTGCACGTGCACGTGCGTATGTGTGTTTGTTAGTGTGTGTGTGTGTGTGTGTGTGTGTGTGTGTGTGTGTGTGTGTAGGCGTGTGAGTGCGTGTAAGGGGAGGAAAGCCAGCAAAAACATCAGTGTGAGCCAGGTCTTTCATCCACTTTGCCTTCACATTCTGCTCTGCCAGCTGTGTACACAGAGAGCAGTGTTTTGTTGGATGACCCTGACTGACAATATTGGAAATCCGGCTTTATCAAGCAGATTTAAGCTCATCTACCAACACAGTACATTTACGTGTACTTCACTTCAGTATTCCAATGTTGTGCTTCTCACTCCAACTTTGCTACATTCCAGTCGAACATTTTGTATTTTTTGGGGAATATTTACAAGATGTTTAAATTGTAGTTAAGAACAGATCTTGGGTAACTTTACATTCCACTGCTTGCATGTATTACGCACGTTAAAGCGTCCAGCACGCATGGACTCATAAGTCACAGGAAATACAGTTGCAGTGGTGAAACCTTTGTCCCATTTCAAGTCTTACATATATTTATAGATGCGAACAAAAAAGCCCCCCCTCCATGAACATCACTCAAGTTGAACCAGGAGAAATGATCAGAGAATGAAGATATTTTACTAAAAACTGCATAATGATATATAAATGATTTTGTCCTCAGTCTCACTTAAATCATACTGAAAAAACAGCCTTTTTTATTCATTGCTTCGTAGCTAATGTAACAAACACACTAAAAATACAAGCACTTTGAATTTGTTAGTTGTTTTACTTTTTATATTAAAAGTACATTTTGCTGATATAATTTAAGTCGTTTCATTTACACCTGCAACAAACAAGTTGAGAAGACAAAATAAGAAGATAATGTTGACGCTGTGAACTTGTTAGCACTGATAAGGAAAACATTTTTGTATTTAGAACATTTATAAGACTTTTGAATTGTCTTCAGAATCTTTGTGTTGAATTGAAAGACTCTGTGGCCTTTTTGTATATTTGGTTGTTTGGACTTGTTTTGTATTAACAGACTTTGGCCGAGTTATTTTCATTGCGTTTGGTTCTTGTATTTGGATTTATATCTCAGTTGTTTGTACTTTAAGTTTATCATTTAATAGTTCCTGTTTCACTTTGGAGTTTCCTTTTGTGTCTCTTACATTACTTCCTCTCTTTGTCTGATTTTCTCGCTCCTGTGATTGTCTTCACCCCAATGTGTCACTTATCCTGCCTCCTTTGTGTGGATATATCGTCTCTGTGCTCCACATTGTCTTCTGGCAGTTTGCTTTTAAACATCTCTGGGTTTCCTTGTGTTTTTTTACTTTTGCTTAGCTTTCTGTTTGTTTTTTTTATTTTGTTCTTTTAAGTTTAGACTTCTAGTTGTCTTGCTTGCTTTATTAAAGTTTAATACCCATCCGTACCGACCTTGCACATTTGGTCTGCCACAGACAAAATGTGACACAATATTCACGTAAATCTCTTTCTAATATCTATTAAAGCCACTTAAAGTAAAACTTTTAATGCAGGACTATCAGCTGTAACAAAGTAAATTTACTCTGCTGTATTGACACTTTACTTTAAAGAAGACATGTTAGACTTTTTCAGTTTTTCCCTTTCACTGAGTGTGATTAATAGGTTTGTGTGTTACAGGTTAAACTGTCCACAGTTAACAGATGTCCTCTCCCACAAAGAGACTCCTATTGAAGATCACCTAGGCTGTGTATGAAATCCCCCACTCACACACTAACCCATACTCACTATACAGGGACTTCTATGTAGAGGTCTATATAGTGAGCTCATCTGCAAAACGCTTTCAGGCACTACTCAGTTCACTTCCTCTGCGCCGGTAACTACGTCATTGTCACAAGATCATGAAGTGCAACAATAATAAAGTCGAATCCCATAATAGATTTTAAATATATACTGAATAAAACATGTGAACACGAAGGAGAGAATAAAGTAAGTTAAGGATCTGAGTCGGTTACTTTGTCCACCACTGTCTCCCCACAATGGTATTTTTGACATCTGGTGAGGACAGCTGCTTTATTTTTAAACTTTGAACTCCCTCTACTTTCTACTCTCTGTACTCGAGGTTATCTGAGGAGAAATGGCAGGGCAGTATGATAGGTCCACTGATCTTATAAAATATTAAACGAGAAAGATGTGTGATACAGCTGCTAAACAGACATAGAAAAAGCTTCACAGTTTTTAGGGTCAGAAGTTTGGGCTCTTAACGCCGGCTTCCTCCGGGAGGTCACTTCAAATTCTTCGGAGGATGGAAGTGCACTCGGCCCGTGAAGTGAATAGTGTGTGTTGTGGCAGCAGTTTTTGTGACTGAGGTGTGATAAGGTTCAGCGGTTCGTGCACTTTCAGGAGCCACTCAGTTCCTTCTCTTCCCTGCAGGACCACAATAGCTCAGTGACCATACCCTTGAGACTTCCTGCTTTTCTCCCTTTCCCCACCTTTACCTCTTATCTCTCCGCTTTCATTTTCATCCCTTCACCCTTTCTCCCACCTATCTCCCCTCCGCACTTCTCCTTCTCTGTGCCTGCCTTTCACTCCGTCCTTCCCTGTGACTTTGTGTTCGTGGTGAGATTGACTCCACACACACTCACACACACACACACACACACACGCACACACATTGACGACTGCATTCCCACACAAATGGCTCGAACTGTTTCATTAACCTCCCACTATTCTCATTTGACCCAATCCAGGACTGTTGAAAGTGCCAAGTGAGTAAACAAGTGTGATTCACTGTTGATGTGGTGAGTGTGGCAGCTTTTCACTGAAGCAAAGAACTAATGGAAAGATGGAGGTTGAACGTGATAAGTCTAAAGTTCACCTTTGCTGCATCCTACGTTGGCCGAGAGAGCTCAACCCACTGCAAATTTAGAAAACACATGCAAAGAGAAAAAACAGGTTCATCGCCGTTCTCGTTTTCGCAATTTACAGCGCGTTTCTGTATTTATATGTGTTGTCGAATTGATGAAGTTGTGTTCTTTTCTTAATAAAGAACAGAGCAAAAGCGTTTTCAAATTCAAACGTAATAGTTTAGATGTAGCTTTTTCTTTCAAGGCATCGATAAGTGACAGGGCAAGCGTGCTTGTTCATTAGCCACACTGTGCTCCGTCAGATGTTTAACACTTTCAATTATCTCAGCACTGCTGTCTGTTTAATGCAACCGGGGGAAACCTCTCACAATTTGGCCAATTACATATCTCCACAAACCATAATATGTATCAGCAGCGGCGTCTTTCAGCTGAATTACACACAGAGTGCATAAGGCATTAAGGGAAATAGTTAAGGGAGAGAGGGTAATTCAAGAAGCTATTTCCCCTGGGTTTCTGTTATACGGACATGGCATCTGTTTGTGTGTTCAATCATATCAATACTGAGGTCAGATGCAAAGTTAGAATTAATTCCTGTGAGCATATCATCTCCAAGCATTGCATTGTTCCCATCATAGCCTGAAGTCTACGCCGTCAACAAATGACTCCGATGTTTGTCGAGAGGGATTCCACCAGTTTCCAGATCTTAATGAAGACATCCTTTGTTTGAATATAATGAATTGGTATAAAAGATTTGCAGTGAGGTTACATCTACTTTATATATATTTAACCACTGGAAAACTCTAGTTTTGTCCGTTTTTGGCTGTTCAGTTTTGTGGAATCTGCACCTGGAGCATATTGTTTTTTTAATTAGTCAGAACTTAATGCTCTTTAGTTATATCTTTTTTATACTAATTTCCTTTGGCACAAAAAATGCAAACAAAATGCAACATTTTTGCCAAAATCCAGGCTGAAAAATGCTGTAGGGGCCTTTTGCACCACATCAAAGATCACACAGGTTGCTATAGGAATGCATAGCACATTCTCAAACCCTTTAAACCTTTACCTGTTTCTGACAGTGTTTGCACTGTCAGAAATTCATCTTAACAGCCAATGATGATGCAAAACAATGTCAGTTTCTTGTATTAAATGGTTGCATGTTATATGTTTTCTCAATAACACACTGGTGTTTGCATGTATTGTCTGATTAGACCTTTGCTCAGATTCACGTTGGGCAGAACGGTGCTGGGTTAAACGTGTGATCCATCCGCACACAGAGCTCTCCTTTCACAGCCGACACTTTGTCATGTAATACAACGAAAAGCACAGGTATAATTAATAACGTTAACCCTGCTGCGCCCAGGACCATGGTATTATAAATGCTGGCTCACTGCATGAACCTGTGGCACACTTAAATGGAATATAGCCGTCATTAATCCAAATAACATGTGAAGAAGTCTGTAAGGTTAAAGGCGTCATTTGTCCAACTGGTGAACAGGTGAAAGAAAACTACCAGGAGAATCAGTGAGATGTCAGCATGTCTGTGCAAACATCTGTGAGGTGCACCAGCAAAGGTGAGCGTGCATGTATGTGTGTGTGTGTGTGTGTGTGTGTACTTGTAATTGTGTGACTAGTGTTAATCCTGTGTCTTTGTATTTTCTCGTCCCCTCCTCTCCGCTTCCATCCCAGATCTGTTCAGGGGCCCTGACCTCTGTCGCAGGCTGATGAATGAGATTCGAGTGAGAGCCAGCGTCCTTCCCATTGCTTCGGATTTATTGTGTGGCACAATACTCTGTTGTTACAGGGTCACCTAATTTCTTGTCATCCTCAGAAGAAAAAGGCAGAGGACGGAGTGGCTTGATGAAAGGAAGACAGCACTGTCATCTTCTGAGCAAACTAGTTGAAAGGGCTCAATCACTTTCCTGCAGTGTGCTGTCTTCGCCCCATCATTCTCTCTGCCTTTACAGCTAATGTTTATCTTGTCATGGAATGAAAGGGAACGTAAATTAGCTTTAATCAAGGCCAGTACCTCCCTAATGTTCTGCCTCATGAGGATATTCTGCTGGCTGACCTGTTGAGCTCACCATCTGTGGAATGTGCTGGTTTCTTTGAGCGCTCAGTCGGTCCAACATGTAGCTGCTATTACCATTATTATTCCTGCTAACAAAAGCATACTGCGCACAGATCTATCGCGGTGCTTGCCAAAGCGCTGGCAGACAAACTGGAAGTATATGCTGCTATTTATGACCCCGCTCTTACATAAGATGGCGTTGCTGCTAAATGCCATGCAAAGTGAATTTCAAATGGGTTAACGTCACAATCCAGAGCACATGAAAAAACATCTAAATCACTTCAGCACTGAAATCCCAAATACATAATTCAGCATGAAAAATAAATGTCATAGTGCATCAAGCAAGACTTTGCTTATTCATTTAATGGCTGTGACTCCACATCTGCAGCGGCACAGAGTAATGGGGTTGGTGAGTGTCCTGAGCAAATCATTAAAATCATCAACTTTGATCATCCAGGTCATAGAGGTATTTCTTTCCTCTTTGAAAATGTAAAATAACAGCACAGAGCCGTCTATAGGGATGTGATTTACTTTTCACGGCTCAAGTTCGTCACTTGCAGCAATCACTTTATTATGTCGGACTTGCCATAAACCTGACTTTAATTACATGCTGTCAGTTGCTATGACGATAACATGGCTTGTTCTGCTGCGTTGGAGTAACACCAGCTCACTCCCACTCAGAGCCGGCTCACTGCTCAGCACTTTCTCTGCTCGGCAAACACTGGATCATGTGAGTCAGAGCAAAGCACAAATACTCCAGATTGAAACATTCATCACTCATCACCTGTGACTTCTACTTACACAATGACTTTGGTCCTCAGAAGTAGCTGCAGAGTGAGCGCCCCCTGCTTTCACACAGAGGTCAATCACTCCACTACTCCACTATCACAACACTGAGTTGTTCCCGCTGCCTTTTAAAAATGTCTGTAACGTAAACAGGCAGCTGCTGACCCAGACCCAGCAACTCTATGTGATATAGGATCTAGCTTTTGTTTGATGTCGACACATTTCTGACTCATTGGTATATTTAGCATACATTTACTCCAAGTCATAACCTGGCTTATTTACTATATTACATGAGCGATTTGCATGAAATTTGGCACAGATTTTCATGGTTCCCAGAGGAACTATCCAACTGACTTTACATCGTGTTACAGTGACTTCATCTAGCACCTTCATGACACTAACATTGTGTTATTTTTCGTGAAATATCTCAACAACTATTTTATAGATTGCCATTTGATCTAATCAAATACCTACTAAACAAATGTCATTATCATTGAACTCAGCTGCTCTTTTTGTTTAGATACACCAGATTGTGAACATGGTAAATATTAAACCTGTTAAATGTCAGAATATTGGCATAAGCTGTGTTCATGTTCAGAAGCCGCATCTGTTGAAGAACTTGGTCTAAGGAGGCTGTACCTTCGTAGACCGCATAGGCCGTGAAGGCAGAACCAAAATGAGACAGTCATGTCTATGGCGGATTTATTGTTGGCGTCACCGGCTTGTTCCTCCCCGACCACTGCAACATTACACTTTGAGTTGCTACACTTACTGCAGCTTGGCTAGTCACAAAGCTACCTCGTCATTGCCGCGCTATGAATCCTGGGATAGGTTATCCCAAGAAGGATCCACTTGTTGGATTCTTCATTGCTCACAAATAGAAAAATGTATCTGTCAACTGCATTTGTAGGAGCCTTCGAAGGTAGCAGCCCCTGAATTGGGATAAAGCTTTTGCTAGTGTATATGTTGGCATTTTAGCTTCCAACACACTACAGGCATACTCACATTATTGCGTTTGCGTTGCATCTCCTGCATTGGTTGACTTTGTCGAATCGTGGCACAGTACTTGTCGCTATCCTAGCTTCAATGTTAATGTAGCTAACAACAGACTTCTATATTTCAGCAACCTTCGAAATCTTTTCACGCCTTCGCTTAGAGACAGTCAGAGGCTTTGTCTCAGTAGATACAACAAATTGTCTATTAAAGTCAGGGTCGATTTCGTCTGCCTGATGTAATGTCCTACTGAGACACTGAACCTCAAATTGCTCCCGGTGGTGAGACATGTGCCTTGCATGCAAGCTGCCATTTGACTGACAGTGCATGTGAATGAGACACATTGTGAAGTGCTTGGATAAGAACCTCAATATAAATTGATTTCATGTCCAAACTCATCAGGCCACTCAGTGACCCCACAAACCTTAAATGGAAGCAATGAGGCGATCATTAGATTTCTCCTCGTTAATCCTCTTTTTTCCTTTAACCCTGATGTGTGTTATATATCATGATGGAGAAGAAACTGCACCTTAACACAGATTGTTCAAATCAATAATTTTAAGATTTTTATTGTTTTATTTTACATTCACCCATTCTGTAGAGGCAAACATACTCTGAAATAACATTTGCAGTGCAGCTGGTGGCCCAGGTAGCTTAGAAGGTGCAGTACGTGAGGTAAATATCAATTATCGTAGCTTTGTATTTCTGCTAAATCCGCCCCAGTAGCTACTCACAGCCAAACAATACATGCTCACTAAATCTTAGCAAAGATGCTATCATAAAATAAAGTTCTATTTATTTAAAGTGCAAATATTTTAAGAGCTAGTGCAATGTTTACCACTTGGTCTGTTCAGCTCTGATGTTGAGATTGCCAAGTTTAAGTTAATGAGAAAAATGACTCACATTGTGCCAGAGGGTTGCTAACCAAGCATGGCTCCCGTTACAGGCAATTACACTTTGTACAATCCAAACTTCACAGGGCGTCTTGGACTTTTTCCATACAGTGAGGCGGATCATCCCATCTCACCCAGTAATGAATGTTTTCACCCTGGCACTGGGATTCTGGCTCAGACTGGGGCTCAGTGCTCAGGAGCCACAGCGGGGGCCAAAAATATGTTCCACACACACTCATGTAAACAAGCATATTCATGGCAGACTCTCTGATGCGATGTGTCTGAGTGATGATCAAGCTGCTGTTTAATCTAACAGTTTTCTGACGACAGATGTGCTAACATACTTACTTCCTAAGATGATTGACTGGCTGTGGATGAAAGGAAAATCACCCAAGTCGGCAGTTGCAGTAAAATCCAAAATTGTATCCCTCCTCCTGCTCTCAAGCTTTAAATCACGCTTGTGGCATTCATGGGGATGCTGTTGCTGCTCTTCCTCCTTGTCAAACTATCTGTGCGGCTTTTTGTCATTTCAGAACCTCCTGCTTTTTCGTTCTTGTTCTTGAGGAAACAGTAGACCCCGTAGAGGCGGAATTTTTTATCAGGGAAGCCCAGGTGCCGGACACCTGGCTGGGATTCTCCACAGCGAGAGCGGGGGTTGACTATGGGGTAACGAATGCTGCCATCCTCCAGCCAACCGGCCTCACAGCGGTCCAGAAGCTGGAACTTCCACGCTGCGTACAGTTGACCCACTTTGGCCGCCACAGAACCATCTCGAATGCAAGCCTTCATCGCCTCGGCATAGTTCACCTTCTTAAAGCGTTTGAGGAAGTACACTTTGCCTGGGGAGGGATATAAAGGGTGAGGAGGGGATGTTTGTTGTAAGAAATTGGGGAAACGTGAAAGGAAACAAAGCAAGTGTATTGTTCAGAAGGGCAAAGGGAAAGAAAGAGAGGGAAGTGAGTGAGCGAGTGAAGCCACAGAGACGAGCGGAGCCTGGAGGGCAAATATTCTCCGTTTTCCTGGCCTCTCCGCCTGATTGTGTTCAGAATTTCAACTCATTTAAACAACTGTCTGGGCAGCAGCACAAAATCGAAAGCCAATACTCAGTCCGCGGACACCACTCTAACTCAACATTACCCTAAAACGCTTCCATTTTTGCTTTCATCTCACCTCTGGGGAGACTTTTCGCCTGGCAGTAAGAAAGAATGTGAGTGTACTGATTGGTTGAATAGTTTGAACCGAGCTGGATAACAAGGTAGTTTCTCCTAAGAAAGAAGGAGGATATAAAATATAAACTAAAAATTCTCCAAACATCTGCCATCATGAAAATCATGTCCGCAACCTCAGCTTTGATCTTGGCTCAGCTATTGATTTTGCGCTTGTTTATGTGACTGGTGGTTATTAGAGAGGCAGAATATTGTCTGATATTTCCCCAGGAGACGAGCCACAGTATCGGTCACAACCACTGCTGAAGCTGCCCACAACAGACTGTCCACAGTAATTAACACTCAAGGGAAGCCATGAGCAGTCATTTAAGGTTTCTGTCAGATACTATTTTCTTCTCGCAGGGAAGGACTCGCAGGCTGTCCAAAAATGGATTTGTGATTCAAATGAAACGCATTGTCTTTTATCTGTTTAGTTTTTCAAATGCATGGGAAGTTTTTAATTCTCTTTCACACTTCAAAGGGGCCTGTTTGAAGTCCCGTTTTTTTTTTCAAACTGAATTTTCTTTATTCCCTGTTGAGCAATGACGCACTCTGTTTCACTAATATGGTAAATGTTCTGAAGTTGTCTGTCAAATTAAGAAATATACTTATTTGTTCACTTGCCAGGATTTAGATGATAAGATTGATACTACAGCAAGAAGGCAGTTAGCTCAGCATAGCACAAACATTGGAAAACAAGGAAAAGAGCTTAGCTCTGGTAACTAGAACACAAAGCTCACTAATTAACATGTAATATTTGATTTGTTGAACCTGTACAAAAACAACCAAGTAAAAACCAGATTAATGGCTGATAGTATTGTGATAGCAAAACTGAAGATTTGACTGTTTTATCAATTATGTTATTGATTATGTTATTGCACTGCAGAGTTAACCTTGCAAAACACAGTGTACAGGCAGTTCTCGGCAGACAGGCGGAACTGGGCAAACCATAAACTGTTCATAAAGTATAGCAGGGAGGGCATGATAGCTACTCAAAAGTCAAGCCAAATAATCTCAATCATCCCCTGGTGGCTCGCTGCAGTATAGGTCATAAATCTAACTTCCTCCAGGTTAGCAGATGGGACATGGAGCAATCTAAAAAGCCAAATTTTGTAGGTAGTTTTTATTCCAATAATGAATGTTTAAGTGCTCATCTTTCCAACAAATTTGGTGTTAAATCGTTATTTGATGCTATAAAGATTCCAACATTTGGATAGGGGTACGAAGTGGAAATGCGTCATTCATCTTTATATAAAGTCTATGGGGCAAAGACTCAACACCAGAGCTGCGGGTGTTGGAGCAGCCGACTGAAACAAGTCACACAAATCATTTTCACTCATCCTAAAATGCATAAAACAAAAATTGTACTTTACTTTTACTCTTCTGAGCTGAACAGTGACGGCAGATAACCTTGTTCCCAAAACAATAAACTATTCCTTTAATAACCAATCTTGACCCGAACTGCCCTAACACCACAGATACGTTTCCTGCCTCTAAAGGCTAATCCAGCCTGGGGCTTTCTCAAGTTTGTTTTGAGTTTATGAACCTGGAGCTGGCATGTGTGACGGAGACACTCGCAGACTCTCTGAGGGAAAGTGATGTAAATCAAAGAAGCGGGAGATGAAAGGCGATGCATGTTACCCAGCGGACACTGTGGCCCGAGCAGCACTGAATCAACACAGCTTGATCTAAATCCAATGGCCTTAGGCCTGCAAGATCACAGGCAGAGATTAAAGACACAGGCCTCATTTCCCCACGGCCTAACGCTCATGATGCATCCCCTTTCTATAGAGTATCACTTACAATACTTCTCTGCCAGTGTCTTGTTCTCTTCCAGCCACAGACGTGGGATATTGGGATGGATGTTTGTTTCGAGGTGTATGATCATGTACAAAGTCTTTCTGATCATCAGATATGCAAACGCATGTGCACACACCTTTAGCCGCCAATCTACGGTGCCTTATCTCTTTGGTTCTCACCATTCAGCTTGGAAGTGAAACAGAAAGCATCGTAGCGCTCATCCTCCTTATGCCTGTAGCCATAGTTACGAACACCAGCGGGGGTGTCCCTGCGGCCGCACTGGTCTCTGGGATGGGAGATAGGGTACTGGACTGAGCCGTCCTCCAGCCATCCAGCATTACACCAGTCTAGTCCCTCGAGCCAGGCCTGTAGAGGGAGATAATGTAGGTGAGTGGGACGTACTGGAGGATTAAAGATATTAGTGAGTAAGAAAGAATGTGGTTTATCTCTTCTGACATAACTCCATTACTCTGTTCATCAGTGTGTAGGGATTTTTAAAATAGGAGGTATTGACCAGTGGTATAATTTCTGATCTGATCATATTCATATTCTTGATATCAGACCCACTGCTACTGTCTGAGTTTCAGGGATGTTTGAATTTACCTTGTGAAGTTGAGAGTGGGAGGCCAGGATGGCGTCTTGCTGTTTGCAGGCATCCTCAGCCTGGAGGTAGTTGAGCTTATAGCGCCCCTCACGGGGGTAGTAGGGAAACACCACTCCTACAGTTGACAGAGGCAAGTTTAGTGTTGAGTATTCAGGCTGTGAAATTGTTAAAGAAATTGAAAGAAATTGTTAAAGCCCCTTATCCCTGACCCTCTAGGTCAAGGTTGACAAATCCTGTGTCATCTTCCATGTCGTTGGTGACTTCACACTCGTAGCGTCCATAGTCCTCCAGAGTGACGTTTTGGATGATGACTGAGGCGTCACCTGGTCCCGCCTGCTCCAGAAACACACGCCCTCGGTACACTCCAAACACACGCTGCTGCCTGGAGACATGTGACACAAGTGCACGGTTCTTTAGAAATTCCTGACAGCACAATGACCAGTAAATTCTAAAAAGTGTCTTACGAGCCTGTAAAAACAGTAATGCATTGGATTGATAAAAATAAAAAAAACTTAAATACACCATAAGGATATGATTTGTGATAAACCCCTAACATAGAAGCAAAAGGAAACCATTCAGTTTAATCAACATACAGTATTGTTGGTTAAACTGATTTGGAACAGATGCAGAATTCACCTCCCGAGTGCCACAAAGACGTCCTCAAACTGCAGAGCGTCTGTCACTTTGGTCCATTTAATCCGGATGCGAGCCGGGTCGCTGTTCTCCGGCTCGTGATGGAATCTGCAGGGCAGAGTGATGGAGCCACCGCGATGTGTCACCACTTTACCCGGAGCTGTCTGCACAATGACCGCTCCAGTGTCGTCCTCTGTGGGAGGGAAGGCAACGGAAACAAAGGCTGAATTATCAACTTTATCCATTTGCTCTATCTTCCCTGCCTGTTTCCTATACTTTTTTTTATTTTATATTTGTTTATTTATTTGGCAAGTGGGTTTTAATCAATGTATCTTTATGTTTTATATTGATACATTCCTTTCATCGCCAAAGATCTATATTTTCAGTCCTTTCAGTGCTGCTTCAATACCCCTCAACTCTGCCAATAATTGAAATTCATATTCTAATCGTCAAATTCCATCTTTGATTCTCTTTGTGAGGGATGTCACAGCACGACGCTTGCAAAATTAAATCTGCATCAGTTAACAAAAGCCTGAGCTGTCACATACGTGCCTCATTCGTTCAGCACATCAATACTGGAGAAGTTTTTTTCATCCAAGGTTCCATTCCGGGTGGTTCAAATCCCAGTCAGGGCAATCCTCCCGGATAAAAGGCCCCCAGGCTTACACCCTTAATGCTCCCCGCCTCTCGTCCAACGTCGGCTGGGATTGGCCAAAGTGCCGCCATGACCCTTAAAGCATAAGTGGTATAGATGGGGGATTGTACTATTCTGCAGTTCAGGCTCTCCTCTGTGTCGATCTGTCAAAAAACTACCAGCTCCAAAATTTGTACCTCAACGTCTGTCGAAAAACAATTCCCCTATATGATCTCAGTGTGATGCCGAGGCCTCAGTGTGCAAATGGGCAACAACAAGACTTTGTCTACACTTTTTGAGATTTGCTGAGATGCTGTTTGTCTGTGTGGGTGTTGTGTGTGCACGCCAAGGCAACCAAAGAGTTAGCACATGTGTCGTGTCAACTTTAAAAAAAAATTAATGAGCGGCTGCACAAGGTTTTCTGATACGTTGTGACCAGATAAAGGCACCTGCAATTATTCATGCCAGCCGGCAATTAGTCCTGTCACTGCTCAGCGCTCTGTGCAAAGTTGTTTATCACCAGCAGCCACGAATGCATCGAGCAGTGTTTGATCAAAAGTGTAAGCACATTATTTCCCAACACTGAGGGCTGAGCTGCAACACGATGTTACTGTTTCATTTACAGACGACCACGGTGGTGAGACGGCTGTTAATACCCGGGGGTGTTTGCAGATAGGGAGGGTTTTCGGTCCCTTTCAGTGCACTAGTGAGTCTTACTGTTAGTCAGGGTGCATGGGGGAAGGGATGGAGCTCATTGTACTGTCCTGGTAAAACTAAAGGCTGAAAAAAGCAGTTGCTTATCAGAGGAGTTCAGTAAAACCCACTGTATGCTGTCGGCTCAGCTAACAAAGTTACCACACAAAGTAACACAGAGAAAAGGAGATAAATATTTGACGGCTGGCTCCAAATCACGACTGCAGCGGGAAGATGTTGCTGCTCTGTACCTGCTCATGTTTAAAGCTGCAGTGTGTATTTGCCCGACTGCCGGATTCAAAGTCCAAACAAATGGGCTGTTGTATATTACAAGGAGAGGACGGCTGCACCACACGTCTAAAACACACACAGTTACTACTTCATCATCCTCTCTCGTTGAGCTGAGGGCAGACCAAACACTACTGTCACTCACTGTTGCCTCTCGAGGTGCAAATTGGTTTTACAAGACGTGACAGGTCCTTGCTGGTTAGCATGCTTACGTCAGTGTATAGGTCTCTGTCCTCTCCAAAATAAAGGGCAAAAAGCCCCAAAAATATTTGTATTTGTAATAAATGGTTTTACGTTGTCGTATTGCTGCTTAAATTTGAGTAAAGGATATACATATGTATGTTTAGTCAAAATAATTCTACTCGTGAGTAGTTTTGTTGGGACATACTTGGCAGATAGGAGGAGGAATTGTATTTTAGAAAAATCTCCTTAAACAGGAGCAACTCTACTCAACAACTCTGCTTGTAGGACAATTGTCAACAATGCATAGAGTATATGTGTCTTACATAAATATGGGCACATCTCAGTGATGCTTGTCCCTTTGCCAATAGCAACCATGAAAGAATAAAATGTCCTTACCGAGAACATGCACCACTTTTCTCCTCCCCTTCTCTATGTCAGCGGGTAGTGAAGTCACTGAGAGGGCAAAGGTCAGGATGAAAACCACGAAGAACATTTTCCCACAGGCCAGAGGCTGAGACCACTTTGGGAACTGCAGGACAGGACAGAGCAGAGAAACCAGAACATCATTATAACATTATAACATTATAGCCCAGTAACATTACAGTGACACAATAAAGACCTATTAGCGTTAGACTATATAATAGTTCAGTCATGTGGAAACCTCCAAACATCATCCCAGAGAACTGCAGTGGTTCAGTTTTTAGCTGGTCGGCAAGTCGCACACAACTGATCACTTCATATTTCTCATGTTTGAGAGTCATGCTTTAAAATAGCTTAGCAGTCTGCTACACTCATCACTCCAGGTCACAATATGAAAGGAAGAGATATTCCTACCAGGATATTCAAGACTTTAAGTTTGTTTGGCTCTTTTTATCCTCTGGGCCAAGTGGAGGAGGAACATGAAGAATATAGAAAGTTTTGGAATATACAGCAGACTTGAATTGACAGTAAATTCAAAATGGTTACTGAAAAACCTAGAGCGCGTTCCGCAAAGGCCCAACAGTCCCCTTAAATTCAATGAAGCTGCACCAAATTTAATGGATGCTTTCCTGACGCATACCACATCCTTTCACTGGAAGTTTCATTGGAATCAATTCTGCACTTTTTGCTAAATCTTGCTCACAAATAAACAAAACAACCAACAAAACATAGCCTCCATGGCAGAGGTTATTAATCTAATGTCTGTTGGGTTTTCTGTATATTAGACCAAACTCTGGTATTTTCATTCAGCATATTAACACTCCTCTCTGGCAGTGAACGATGATGGATCACCTGCCTGAATAACACAGTTCCTCCTGGAAGTTGCTGCTGCTTATTCTGGTCAAGTGCTCATTATCTCAGCCTGGGTCGTGGGTGAACGTGAAGCGGATGCACGCAGCCCTACAGAGTGTGGCTTATGTGTGACATCAGTAATGATGTCAAAAGAGGATAACACCGATTCTAAACAAAAGAGTCAAGTGTGTTTTCTTCTTGTGTATGCACTGCTTGTTTTCTGCTTTGTCAGTGTCACCTATGAATGATTGCCTCCTATAAACCAGCACTGCTGCAGCATAAAACATGTGAATATGACGACAGGCCCCAGTGAAGCAGAGTAACTAAAGCAGCTACTTCACATGCACGTTGCACACAATAAAAAAACATCCCCTGCTGCATCATTTTTTTTCTCAAGGTTAGTCCAGTGATCATTCCTGCAGGTCTCACGCAGCACAGAGAGCTGCAGTCGCACTATTTAAGCACAGAAGGGAACTTACCATGGCTATCACAGCAGTGTTAATGTGGAGATGGAGCAGATGTGCCGCTGTGCGCCGTTTAACTCCTCGGCCGGGCTAAATGTTGTTCTGCAGCAGCTCTCACCTCTCTTCCTCTTCCTCTTCCTCTCCCTCCCTCTCCCTCCCTCTCTCTGTTTCCAGTCCCAACGCTGATCTCTCGGCACTGCAGGGGGAAACCACTGGTGTTTGTGGGTCCCGCAGTACTGCCGATGACGCAGCACACACTTCCACTGTGCAGAGCTGTGTGTAAAAGTCAATCACGGCAATGATCTCTCACTGATTTAATGTTGTTGAATATCTTTCTGCGTGTTATCCGAGCCCATTAGAGTGACTCTCATTGGTTCGAGAGTCGCACTTTGTTTCAGTTAATGCAGTGAAACCTCATTAACATTCAGGCAGATCACTGTTGCTATTAAAAGGCCGCTCCCGATAATGAAGGCTGTTTGTGTTGCAGGTTGAGCCTGATTGTTCTATTCGAGACAGATTGAATTCTCCTAAACGACTTTATGGCTCCAAGATGAAGAGGGAGGTGACAAAGGATTTTCTTCATAAGTATGTTTCAATAATGGTGGTTGATAGTAGTTAATATAATAATACCACTGGTGCAATTTTAGGTAGTCTTTCCACTAGATTAAGGGTAGCACGGTGGTTGGCAATGTGGCCAAGAGGGTTGCTGGTTTGAATACCCTTCCAATCACCCAATGACTGGGAATGGGATTGGCTCCAGTTCCTCCGCGACTCTCAAAGGATAACAGTGTAGATATTGGATAGATGGACTCAATTAGGCCCACGCTTTTAATTTAACAGATCAGAGTAATATAGAAGTGCACTGCAAAATGTGAGTACTTTTACTTATGATACTCTCAGGGTGTGCAGTTAATCCAACTGTGCTCTTTTACTTAAGTTAAACCCCTGTGCCCCAGGACTCCACTGCCTTCCCCTCTGCTGAGCGATGTCCACCCACGCCGCCTCAGCTCATTCTCCGGTAATTCCACCGCTCAGTCAGCACGCCACAAGCCGGTCTGTACACCCCAGTCATTAGCCTGTCTGTCCCATCGTCATCCTCCCCGACCCATTCATCCTACACTGAATCATTCACCACCTTATTTTAAACATCCCTTTGAAACAGTTTCTGACATTAAATACTAGGTATACGACTAAACCTGAATTATTAATGTTATCATATCATTAACATTTCATGAAAAATGTAATGGTTACTAGAAAGATATTAATGTATAAACTTGATATCTAATGAATAAACATTCAATTATCTATAATCAGTCGAGTATCGGTCCGAAACTCTGCTCATGTACTCGTAATCATAATCATAAAACTACTCTGATACAACCCGATACCAATTTACAGCAACTTGATGTTAACCTCTCGTCAGTTGAGCAGGTAGGCGGAGGAGGTGCAATGTCAACTGTCTGGAGTTATTTTAGGATAAGTGATAATGACAAAAGTAGAGCAGACTGCAAACTATGCTCTGCTAAAATATCAAGGGGGGGGGGGATGTGTGGTACTGAAATCCACTGCATGTGTTAAAAGGTCACATAAAGTGCAATGTGTGGCAGTGCCATGTTTTTTTCAGGAAATACAAAGGTGAATGTTAGAATTTCAACAACAGCATCATTTGTTACAGTCAGAAAGTGAGTAACATCTGATGAAAATAAAATATGTTTTCAAAGTCATTTTTAGAATTGTAATGGTATTATTTAGTTTAGGTATCGGTACTCTGTATCAGCCCAAATGTAAATACTTGTACTTGTGCTAGGTCTGAAAAAAAGTGGTATCTGTGCATCCCTAATTACAATAAAGGCAAAACCAGAAAGGTACTGGTTTACTCAGGTAAAAGTACCATATTAACTTTTCTACTTGAGTAAACCAAAGTTAGTACTCACTTTTAAATATACTTAAAGTATTAAAAGTAAAAGTACTTGCAGAGTGTAGCCTATTCCCTCATGCAACAGTGTGCAGTGCTTTTACCTGATGTAGCATATGATGGTTGAGTCTGTTCTGAATCCATTTCAGGTGTCTCTTCCCCAGTGATGCGGCTGCTGCAGGATGCATGGTCTATTGTAACCTGCCTGCTCTGATTGGATCAGTCAACCAGTTCCCCTCTCTTTGTTGATTGGTATTGAAAATATATATATATATATATATATATATATATATATATATATTTTAAAGAATCTAAAGATGCATTGCAAAAATGTAGTGGAGTAGAAAGTACTTCTTAAGTAAAGTACAGATACATGTCAAATGTACTTAAGCACAGTGAAAGTACTTTGTTACATCCCACCACTGGTTCAGGCCTCTCGGTTGTAATATACGTCTGCAGCTACATGTAAACAATATGTCAGGAAATGGTCGTCAAGCTCACATGAAAGTAAATATTTTTGCTTTTGTTGTCCATTAAACGATTTATGAAGCTGTGAATGGTGAAACCAGCTGGAAGGAGAGACGTCTGATCATGAGTTCCTGCAGCCCTCCAAGCTCTCTGCTCTTCACCCACTCACCAGTGTGTTTAAGAACAGCTTCACAGACATGTCAGACACTGACGTCTCTCTTATGGGAAAGTTGCGTAGGCTCGACGAGAGCTTTCCACGAGAATGACTGTTAAATAGGAGAGGCTCTCCAGATCATAGCAGGTAACGATGAAAAGAGACAGGACGCTCGGCGGGAGGCAGCTGCACTTTGTGTTTGAAAAGAATGTAGCTGCACTGATGTAGCTACATCCTTGCATTCTGCACTGTTGATCACAGAGCAAGAAAGTGGACCTGTCAACTGCTGTGAAGGTGACAGAGGGACTGTGGACATGTTCCCAGATGGAGCATCACACCCACCAGCATGAGATGTCAGTTTGGTGTGTTAAACTTTAGTCTTAGTTATGATTACAGTGAAATAACCACAATATTCTCTGGCCTGATTTAGAAAAGGCCTCCGAAGTAGAGCTGCTCCAGTGTAGTGCCCCCACAGCAGAGCAGAGAGATTATCCTTCTACAAATCTATTACAAGTTAAGAAATGAACTGCAGGGAACTTTTCTCCAACATTGTTATTGCACTAAGGGATTTTTAAGATTACCTGTTATCTAGGAGGGAGGTGATTTAATGAAATCCATGAAGAATGACGTGGGAACAACCATGCTGAAGTGTCTCAGCAGAGATTCAGCAAACTGGATTCCACGGTTTGGAAAGACCAGTATGTGACAATGAAATGAACAAAGTATCCTATTGATAAAGAAACAATTATTATTGCTTGTGCATCGGAGCATAAAAAGTGTCCTGCATTATAGTTGCATTAGAGTTTCTCTGAAGATGCATAGATGTGCAGAGTTGCCAAATATGAATAAATGCAGTAATTCAGTGTTAAACAGTTAAGAAAAGGTAAAACGTGTGTGTTTGTGTTGCAGATTGTTATGCAGGAGTCATGCAGCCTGACACCACCTGTCCACCATGTCCAGATAACCTGATCAAGAGGCTGTGTGTTATATGCCTTGTACTTATACTTCAATTAAGTCTGTGTCTTCCTTGACTCATTAAAACATTTATTCAAAAGACGTTTTCTTATAAAATTTAAGCCTTCATCAAACCCTAGTGTGAAATGTCTTTTTCACAGCCACAGCTCCACAGCTCTCGGGGGCCGCCTGCACTGCCGAGCAGAGAGATCTGCACCAGGCATCTCCTGTGACTCCCATCATGGGATTACAGAGCTGTTTGCAGCAGCCGCATTTGATGTAAAGCCTCTGTCATACTCACAGAATGCACATCGAGTGCAAGCTGGGGCAACGTCAAGCTTCAGCCTGAAAAAGCTGCTGAGGGAGGGTGAATTAAATGAGTCTGCCTCTCTGTGTGTGTGTGTGTGTGTGTGTGTTGCTCAGCAAAGCACAAGGGATAATTACTTATGAGTGGGTGACTGTTCTTGATGGAGTGGGGATGGAGAGAAGGGTCACACAGCTGTTTTAAAAACGCTTTATCTAACATCAGAAATACCCCCCTTCATCTCTTTGTCAAGAAAACACTTTGTTCGTTTGAATGGCCGAACCGCATTGAATAACATCTTAACTAAACGTGTTAAGCAGATGGATTCAGTATTTGTCAATTGCGTTACGTGGTTTTATATTTCATACCAACAATGGTCTTCACAGTGTTGACATTTAATTCAAATTAAAACCCTGTTATGAGTCACTGTCACAATAGTCAGAGATGGGACTCAACAGCATGACTCAAATGTTAGGCTGAAGCAAAATAAAGCTAGAATGGCCCAATAATGTTTTTTTTTTCATCAAGATCCATGAATGATTCCCTGGGAAATCTGTGAAAATGTCAAATGACGCCCTGTCTCGCAATATTAAAGAAAGTATTCCTGGATTCGGCCCCCTGATCTGGAACCGTACCAAAATGTTAAGGGTTCTTTCTTGGCCCATGTCCCATTTCCCACCAAGTTCTGTCAATCCGTTCGGTTGTTTTTGTGTAATCTTGCTTACTAACAATCAAACAAACATAACCTCCTTGGTGGAGGTAAAAACACAATCAGATTTAAAATATCAGAGCACTAGAAAAGTAATGCACGTAGCACAAAAAGGATGGGGAACGGGGGGGGAACAGGTGAGTGGGGTGGAGGAGCCGATCAGGTGCAGAAAGGCAGGCGGGAGCTGGAGCGTCTGAAATGACAGAAGAATTCAAATGTGCACTAACACTAACTTGGACTAAATGGAAGAAAAGTTGATTGAGCAGCAACCGAAAACCACGACAGGCGCCTCAAGTGTTTGTTGAGGCGAACAAAAACAGAAGCCGCTGATTTGACGTCTTTGTAAAAGCCAATGATGGGAGCCGCGACACCGGGCCTCCCACACAGAGAGAACACACAGCAGCATCCCTCAGCAGAAGAGAATTACAGAGGATGGATGAGTGTCAGAGGAGGGGAGGAAATGCCTGTGATTTGGAAACACGGGATCACACAGAACAACAGCAGAGCAGAAGCAGGTCTTGTTTTTCCTACTTGGACCAAGAAAGACAAGCCGTCTCTTTAAGATGGAGAAAGGCCGACAGCAGACGGCAGCAGTGTGTGTTGACCAGAGCCACGTTACCTTCTGCAGCACATGTTGGCACATCCTCACCACTCAGCTCTGGGGGTTGATCTGTGGTCGCTCTGGTTTGTGTCGTGTAACAAATAGTGAGAATATTGTGGATTTATCAACACCACACTCACACACATACACACACACACCTAGCCCTAACCTAAAAGGAGACATATTATTCTCATATTCAGGTTCTTAATTTTAATTTGTGTTTTTACTTGAAAAGGCTTACGGGCTCTAATTTCAGAAAACATCCCTTTCCTCATATACTGCAGCTCCTCTTTTCAGTCTCTGTCTGAAACGTTTGGTTTTAGCTCCTGCCTCTTTAAGGACCCCCCCCCCCCCTCCCAATAAAGTCTGCTCTGATTGGCCATCTGGCCCCCTCTGTTGTGATTGGTCAACCGCTTCCAGGGTGTGTAGGAAATATATGCATCCGCTCTCACTTTACGGGGCTTTGTTAGGGTGCGTTTTGGGGGTGGGGGGCATTACTGTGACATGATTGTGACATTGTGACAACATGATACCCCAGGAAGTATCGGCTGAAGCTTCAGCAGCAGTGTTGTCTATGGGAGAGGAGGAGCTTCCTTTACCTTCGACTTTAACATTTCAGAACTTTTACACACACAAAGAAACTCTATAACATTAGAGTAAAGAGAAAACTTGTAAAAGCTTCACATGTCTCCTTCACACCTTCACAATGTTTTTTTCTACATGTGAGTGGGCTGACGTGGACATTACCAAATACTGCACTTATTAAGCTTTAAATATAATCAAAGACAAAATGTTATCACTTGTTATATATATTATATTATATATTATATATATATGTAAAATAATTGGGAGAACGATGCAGCCAACTTTGCAAGTCAGCCAGGAGTCAATGAATCAGCTCGGCAAATTATATCACATTACTCTTTATTTATATTGTTGGCATATGGTAGAGTTCTTTTTTTTAATGAATCGACATGCTGGCGTGTTTCCTGTAGAATTCATTATTTTATAGAAAACACATTGTACCACTGTACTGCAGCAGTAGCTTTGGCCGGACTTGGTGTTTGCTGAACTGTTTACAGCTTTCGTCTCTTCTCTGAAAAGCACCTGAAAACAGAGGCCTCGTTACGCCGTTCACTGGGCCGTTTGAAGCAGTTCACAGCATAAAGATTCACGTCTGCTCTCTCAAATTTAGTCATGCTCTATCTGCGTTCAAGAACCTCGGCAGAGAAAACTGCCGTGCAATTTCTTTCCGGGGTTGAGTGCGCAGAAGATGCTTTGCAACATTTTCATCAACCTCCTTTCATCAGCCGCTGCTGCCTGGCAAAGTGCAAACTCAATCATGTGCATCTGTTTTCATACGGCATCTCGAGGAAGAGAATAGAGCCACAGAGATGTGTGAGCAAGTGTGAATGGGAAAACTTGGCATCTGTTTACAGCATCTCAGAGTATAAATCATGAATTAAAATGCTTCCTATGTCAGGTTTTTAAATATTTATCATGAAACAACTGTATTACTTGCCAAGAGAAAAAAATCGAGGCATCTGATTTGCATATAGAGCAGAGTGGTTGTTGTGTAATACTCAGACAGAACATTGAGCACTAATCTTCAGTTTACTGACTGGAAACATAATTGCTTTTATATTAGTATGTCCTTCTTATTTGTCTCCTGCTCTGTGTGCACTCTCATTGATTTGTGCACATTATAGGCTACTGTAGATATTTTTAGTGATCTCCTGCTGTCCTAATGGTTTTTCTCTCATGATGCAATCTGCCCACTTCTGTGTGTCCCATCCCACCCAATATAGAACCTCGGCAACATGTTGTTTCAGCAATCAACAGGCTGTTTCCTCGAGTCCTTGATGCACACATTGATGGAAAGGTTTTAAAACGTAATATGTATTTAGATGAATTCAACTCCATTTTTCTGATGGATTGGCTGAATGGAGCAGTAAACAAGTTTTGTATAAAAAACAGAATCTGCCGCTCGATGACAGTATTCTTAAGCAAAGTGATTCTTTGAGCTTACTGCTAACAGCAGCGTGCTAACATGTTCACCATCTCACTTTCATTCATTTATCACTGAATAGGAAGTGCACCTGAGGCCAATGTGAGCGTTATAAGCTTGGAGGGCATTTGTCCATAAACCAAAGTTTATGTTATAAACGTCACCGTTGCTGATTCACCAAAGTCATCATCTGGGAACCATGAATGTTACCAAATTTTGTGCCGATTTATAGACCAGACCTCCACATATTTCACAGAACAAGTAGAAACTGGTGGAGACATGAGAGGGAAAATAAGGGGATCATGAAAGTCATTAGTGCTGGTTGTGCTAGAGGAAATGTTAGAGCAAAATATTGGTCTCTCCAAGTACCACTGTTATGATCAACATTAAAATACAGTAGCGTAGGCCTAACCTATTCAGCTACAGACAGTTCAGCCAAGAGGAAGGTTTATTCCTAACAAGAAAAGTATTTATTGTTGACTATTGTCAGCCACAGCCACACTGTACAAAGGTGTAGAACTAGAACTGGCGCTTAAACACTTCCACACACATTGGTGTATAGATATAGACGCGGCTCCGTCAAATCCCGCTCCGCCTCCTCCAACTCAACTCTGCTGTGGAAACTTCTAGTGATCACGTTTGTCCCAAGTTAAATTCATCATTATGAACTTTTGAAGCTTATTAATGATCCCAGAACCTGAGGGAAAAGTAACAACGCGCACATAGAGACACACACAGACTCCACTGCACTGTGTGTTTCTCTCTCAGCTGAAGTCTCATGACTCGCTACAGTTTAAAAGTGTATTTGTTTGTCGCTGCAATATCAACACTGATCATCACATAATGATCGATACTTTTATTATTGAATTAAACCTTTATTCAGAGCGGCGCATTTATCAGCTGTAAGGCTCAATCTTTTCCTCTCTCTCTCCCTCTCTCCCTCTCTCTCCCACACACACACACAAACAGTGTGATCAGACACATGTATAAACTCAGTCTGAGTAAAAACAGCAGACTTTGTAAACTTAGTAAATGAATGTAGCGCTGGAGTAGACGGCGGCCCGCTCCGTTTTGTTTGACGCGGTTGGCTCAGCGCACAGCACGAATGACAGAGACACAAGAGAGGATGTAAATTACTGACAGAGCCGCTAAAAACAATTTTATAATAATAATATTATACTTTTTCTGAGATTCTTCCGCGTACCACTAGAGGGAGGTGGCGTACCACTGTTGGTACGCGTACCATAGTTTGAGAATCAGTGCGCTAGAGTATCGGGTGGGAAAAACAGTATTCATCCTTTGAGGATCATGAATGTCCATAAAGGATTCATGGTAATCCAGCAAATATTTGACTGACTGATTTTCCACCATCTCCGTCCCTGAGTTACCATCATCTCCGTCCTAGAACCCTGCCTGGGGCATGATAATATTGTTATGCAAACAATAATCCGAAGAATCAGAACTGGAAAGTGAAGCTAATGCGAAAGTGCCTGAAATCGGCATTCTCTCAAATAACCAGCAGAGGGCAACACCACTGGTTGCAAAAATAAGTTATTTATGAGTAAATGACTGTCCTTCTCACTTGATTTAAACATCAGCACACATATTTATAAAGCGTTTACGGTCTGAATCGCTAGTGTTCGCTTTTTAAATGATGGTCCCATTTATAGTAAAATGGATGATAATGCTGGGTATACATTAGCACATGGATACTGTATAATTGACAGCTAGCACTGTCCAATGGGTCCAGGTCGCAGGTGTAGGTGAGTCCCACAGGCTCCTCCCCCCTGCTAATCCAAACATGGTGACTTCTGGTTTCAAACAACCAAGATGGTGCTGACCAAAATGCCAAACTTGAGGCTTCAAAACAGCAGCTCACAAACCCATGGGTGACTTCACTGTGACAACAGTCTGTTGCTTCATTGTTTATACAAGGTATACGGAACACAAGGGATGAAAGCAAACAATTAAATAACCTCGAAATGCAAAAATGTTGAGCAAAATAATCTTGTATTTTGGCATTTCAAAACATGGCATTTAAAATACAACAGCTCTTCACGAATCATCAGATGATTGATTATACTCCAAAGGTCAATGAAGATTAAGAATGATTATTTGTCTTTATACTTGGTGTCTTTCTCCTCACTGTTTGGCAAACCTGTTTGCCCGGGAAAGGGGGAGATCTTGAGGAAGAAATAGGGATTACTCTGAACACGCAGGGCCACCAGGATAGGAGTGACCATGTAGAGCAGGTTAGCTGCCAGCACACACCAGAAAACATCGTGAGGGATATGAAATGGAGCTGTGGTACGAGGATGGAGGGACCCTCCAATGTGGGCCCACTGGCACTACAAGGAAACACACAGCAAAAGAATAGAGTGTAGTGTCATTCATGTAAACTGCATAATGTGCCTATCACCACTGATACATCTGCTGCTGTCAGTTTTATTCTATATTAAAATTGATTTCCGGTCATTTCATGCCTTAATGGTTTGTACAAACTTCCCAGAAGACTAACTTGGAAGGTAATAATTTCCATGAGTATCTTGTTTAAAATATACAGAACAGGATCTTTAAAGGAGGTGATAAACAAATGATGTACAGACTTAAAAACCTGGCAATTTATCAAATAGAGAGCACAGAGTCTGCAACCATTTATAAACAGCAAAACAAGACTTAAGTCAAACACAATGTTTCTGTGAGATATGGAGAGATCTCCACCAGCTTGTTTATTAACAGAAAATATGCTTTAGGGGATAAATGTGATCCAGGTAATTAATAAAAAGCTGAGAGCTCATGGCCGGGAGTTTAACTGCAGCCACACGTGTTACACCTCCTTGTCTTGAAGATGATGATGAGAGTCAGTTATTATCCTGATGATTTTATGCAACGCAACACACTGTCATTGCAAAACACTTTCAGAATACAGCCCCCTGTAATCCAGCTACGTATCCACAGCCAGATTCACTTATCATCTGTTTGCCTTCATTGTTTTTACCTGAATCATGGCTCCAGCGCAGAACACCGTCCAATCTGACATCCACGTGCAGCCGGGCTTCAGGAGACCATAAACAAACGAACCAAACAGAGGGAGTCCATAGAAGAAAAAGTGCAGCATCTGTTAAAAAAAAAAGAAATATGGGACTGTTATTTTTTTGCAAAACTGAAAATTGTATCATGTTTTTTTTCCGCCCACATTTTGACTTGAATCAGTATTTTACAGGCATTATTCTTGTTGACACAGGTGAGTTGTTGATGTAGATATTATGATTCATATTCCAGTGAAAAGTGCAGCAAGGCTTTCCTCTCCATTGCTGTCATGTTGTTGTTGGACCCTGACAATTATGACAGTGCATCCTCGCTCTCCTTTGGCCAACACAGCACTATACCTACTAACACAGAAGCATAATGTACCACCACATGTGTCATGATTCTTTTGCCGACTTCTGAGATTGTTGTGAAGTGGCCCTTCTAAACATGCCTGTTTGGAATGGGGTGTTTGCTTGGCCTGTGGTGATGCTGGTTGCAGCTTTCTCTTCTGAATCTGCACAATGTCACACTTAAAAAGCCGATACCTCCGCCAAGGCAAAATAGTCCCCTTAAAGCTGTACCATTTTTTATCCATCAACATCCATGAATTATTCCCTGGGAAATCAGCGAAGTGTCAAAACGTGCCCTATCTTGCAATGTTAAAGAAAGTAATAGGAAATAATCCCCCTAATGTGGATCCACACCAAAATGTTATGGTTTCTTTCCTGACCCATACTGACCTACTCCAACAAGTTTCGTGGTAATCCATGCAGTAGTCGTTGCATAATCTTACTAACAAACAAACAAACAAACAAACCAACAAATACAATGAGTGAAAACGCAACCTCCTTGGAAGAGGTACATATCAAATGTAAATATTCAGTTTAGTTTCAACTGGAACATTAAAGCGTTTTACAAGTATGATCGAGGAAGATGTTCTGAGGTTGTTTTACAGCCAACTAACAGAGCATCATTTATCATAAAATTCTAATCCTTTTGAATTTTATTCCACAATGTAACCAGTAACTACAGCCATTAGATAAATATAGCAGAATAACAAAGTACAACACTCTCCTATGAAATGGAAATTAAATAAAATGAGTCATTACGAAATGGAAATACTCAAAAATTCACAGTCTCCAAATTGTTCTAAAGTGCAGTACAGGAGTATTTCTCTCCTCTCCAGCTCCAACACAAATGTGCAGCCTCAGCACAAATTATAACTTCCAAACCAGGGTCCTTACAGAGAGTGTCGTGACCTTCAACTTAAAATATTTGGTGCATGAAAAGCCAGTTTCCCACTTTGTAAAACCCTAAAATTATACCACTGAGCGGTTTCTTTTCATTCGCAGTCTGAGGTCCAGATTAATTCTGATGAGTTCAGCTCGGGGCCTGAAAGCCAATCGTAAATGCCCTTCAGTCTTCTGTTTAAAATGCCTTTTTAGTGCTGCCACGGAAATCTGTCACGTATCGTCCATCATCATCAATGAAGAAAGAGGTCATTAATTGCAGAAACAGTGTAGCGGTGTGCAAAATACCAACACACACACACACACACACACACACACACTGATTTGCAAAGGCAACCAAGACATACTTCCACATGCAGCCCACACAGCCTCCTCCTGCCTCCCACCCAGTGAGATGCTGATGGGGGGCTTTGGGCGAAGGATTAGCTTATCAAGTTCTCAGCATGCGGTTCGTCTCTCTGATCAATGGCTCGCAATTGTGCCTCGACTGCCGCCTGACAAGGTCTTTGGATAACCTATTGACGAAGCTGTGTACACCGACAAAAACGCAACAAACCCCACAGCCGTGCGGGGTCAGGGGCAGAAAATAAAGCAGGCACAGCACCAACCACAATAATTATCTGTTATCTATCTTAAGCAAATGTAGAGAGACACAAAGATGTGCTGGCCTCTCAACCCACGCTGTAATGATGAAAAATGACTGTAATCAGCTGCGAGCTCAGCGATAAGGGCAAAGCCTCCTGCCTGCTCTCAGTGATCTCCATGCAGAGGTCCATTATGTAGCTGCTTATTTGAAGCAGGTTGGAGAGCAGCTGTCAGCTGCTGCCGGTGGAGACAGAGAATGAGTGCAGAGACAGAGAGAGAAAGAGATAAAGCTCCCACCATGACTCTGGGGAAGCCCACGGGATCTTTCAGGTAGGGTTCGTAGTGCTTCAGGTACACAGAACAGGCCTCGAGGGGAGAGTCCAGGGCCACCTACAGGGGGTGGACAAAATAACAGAAACACTTCATGATATAGTGCAGTTCAATATCATAGAATTCAACATTTACCTGAAAGTATAAGGTGGAGGAAAGAAAGAAGTATAATCACCAATTAGGATCAAATAAACTTCATGTGGCTTAAGAGATTACTTTCTCAAAATTGGACAGGAAGATTGATACCACTCTTTAATTTGTCCAGTAAATATGAAGCTAAAACCAGCATGCAGCCACTTTTTTGCTAAACTAACCAGCAGCTGGAGGGAGCTTCATTTACCACACAGACATTCAACTCAATTAATAGTGATTTGTATTGTGCCAAATCCTAACATAACATAACGGAGAGCAATGGAGAAGACAGGAGAGGTGGTGGAAAAGAGGGGAGAGAGGAGAAGACCAGGAACAGTTATGTAACCGTCATGTGAAAATAATAATATTGATATTTATAGATGTAATGATGTTGTTGATGAGAGCTGCACCTGACATGTGGGAGGTTTCCATTTGTTCCATCCAGTTCCTGAGTAAAGACGTGTTTTTCTGTTTTGTGCATTTTTAGGGCGTTTTCACACCTGAAAGTCCAGATCATGGTCCGAACCAAGTTTATGGTCTTTGTTACATTGTTTTAAGTTGATCTGATTAGCTTTGGTTTCCCATTGTAATTTACTACATTTATCTTCACATAAAATGTATTGGTTTGTGGAGTTCAGCTCCTATATTCACTAACTTTTTTTAATAAAGTGCATAGAACAAAATAATTCTGTTTCTTCTTTGATCCTGTGAGACACTTCTTTCTTTTCTTCTTCTATTGTTTAATGCCGTCTCAACTTCCTCCAATTAATCTGAAAGTCCAAACTATCCCAAAAAATGCTCACACTGCATCAGTTTGATCCGGAGGGAGACCATCTCTTTTGGTCAAATTAAATTTTGGTCTGTTGGTTCGGCCTAAACTTAAAAGTCCAAAGGTCCGGACGAAACAAGGAAGGTGTGAAAGTTCCTCTTGAAACACGATGATTTTCTGAGTAGAATTGGTAATTAGAGATCCTGAATGTGCTGAGAGTTTGACGAGCAGATCGATGACACTTTTTAACTTGTCCAGTTAATATGAAGCTACAGTCAGCAGCCAGTTCACCAAGTTCACCAGCTACTGGAGGGAGCTTTGTTTACAGATGTGAGAGGTATCAATCTTCTCATCCAACTCTTTTCAAGAAACCAAATGATTGAACGATTTCCAAAATGTCAAACTATTCTCTTAAATGTCCTGTAAGAATATGAAACAGCAGCATGTTAAAATACACTATTCATAATGTTGCCCACGGCTTTAGATCCAGATCTTTCTTATGAACATTCCCATGAGGTCAATTAGTGGAACGCATTGCTTGTAAATCTAAAAGTAAAACATTGTGTAGGAATCCTCGACCCTCCATGGACAGACCGCTCTGCATGAGCAGCATCGCAGGCTACATGACTTTTACAACAACCATTACAGCCCCACCCTAAACTTTGTGCATGTCATGAGTGTGATGCTCACTCACCAAACCTCTGAGCACAGTGAAGGCCATGGCAGCCAACAGAAGCAGAACCAGGATCAGGTCCAAGGGACGCCAAATCAGTTTCATGCTCTGAGCGTGCTGCGCCTGTGGGGAGATGTCAAGACAATGTACAGAATAGTGCTGCTTCGTCACAGTCATGGCTTCATACTCTAACTTTAATGAGACCTGTTTCTATGACAGAGTGTGCAACTGAGTCTTTGTCTCTGTTGACATTATAATTTAACCTGCATTAATTGTTGTTTAGCCACAAAGATGAAGCAGAAACAATATATAAAACATATAAATTGAAATGGTGAGGTTGGATGGAGCAACATTGACATCCATTTGTAGCTGTGTTTGTGTCCCCTTGCAGTTCCCCTTTGAGAAACATCTGTGTTTAGCTGCTAAATGCTCCGCCATACTCACCAGCTAGTTGCTAACTTGTTGTGTTTCACATTTGGTGCTGTAAAGACCACACAACATCTGGGGACCCTAAGCCAGGATAAGTTTGGGGCCCCTGCCTCACAATGGATAGACCAGCTTTTATATATCCAGACTATTATTTTAAAGCAATGTTTTAATCATTATTATTACACTATACATAATTAATTTTATTTAACCTAGTAATTGCACATACATGCATTTTAGATTATGTTGAATTTTCATCTACAAAAACTCTTTATATGAGTCTTATAAGAAAACAAAGATTTTGGTCACTAGATAAATATAAATTAACTATATATTTTTACTGTCTGACCTGCACTAAGAGAGGGGGACCTGCCTCCCAGCCACACACTGCTTTACATACATATATCATTGTTGGCAATAGATAGAAAGATAGATTGGGTTGGTGGTTTGATCCCTGGCTCTTCCAGTCCACATGCTGAAGTGTCCTTGGGCAAGATGCTGAACCCCCAAATTGTCCAGGAGGGCTATACATGAATGATTTGTGATAGAAAAAGCCCTGTGTATAGAAGCTCTGTGTGAATGTGAGTGAATGGGTGAATATGACTTATAGTGTAAAGCCCTTTGAGAGGTCAATAAGACAAAGGATTTACTAGTTGCTTTGCTTAATGTCTTTGTCTGGTTTCCTGCTTTTGTGATTGTCTGCTCCGCCCAGATGTGTTTGACCTGTATCCACTATCTCAGTTTCGTTTTGTCCAGTTTGCCTCGGTTCTGTTCTGTCTTGGCTCCTGTTTTGTTCCTTCTTGTTCCCGGGTGTTTCCTGTGTGATGTTTCCTGAGGTTTTGCTTCTGTTTTACTGCCTACACTTTTAGTTTTAGTTTTAGTTTTAGTTTTTAGTTTTAGTTACTTTTCTTCGTTCCTGCCAACCTACACACAGACTGTGGGTGTTCCTTTTTCATTGAACATTCTGTCTGCACTACCTGCCTTATCTACATTTTGGGTCCTGTATGCAACTACTCCTAACATACAGTCATTTCAGCTCTTTTTGCTGGAAAAAAAGACACCTGCTGCAAATGAAAGCAACAGTGAGGACAACTGTGAGAATGAGTCAACACAGTAAAGTTATGGACCAGAAAACCAAAACAATGAGCTAACTGTTGCTTTAAAAAATGCTCCTTTGAGAGCTGCAGAGAACTGCAGAGCTGGGTGTTAGTTCTCTGTACGATTGTCACTACTTGTGACCCCTTTCATATAAAAGTTGATATCTGATTATATGGTTATAAATTCCAAAAATATAGTGTTTGTACCAGCTCTAAGTCTAAGACTGAAGAACAAGCTCACTCTTATTTCAGCCAGAACCATGATGGGTTGAGGCTAAATTAAAAAACTGATTGACACTCGGTCAGAAACAGAAGTGGTGGATTCTTCAAAATTACATTACGAGCTGTAGGTGGAGAAAGATTTTTCTTATAAAATATCTGCCACATGTTCTAGTGTAAGATCATAGTGAAAGTTTTAGCAAATAGGAAAACGTTATTTTTGTATTTGTTCCCTTCTGCACCTTTAAGATTGATTCAATCATTGGAGAATGTGATAGAAAAAGGAAATAAAACACTGAAAAAAATATACTGAAATTTGGCAGGTCTCCACTTGCAGACAAACTGTAATGATCTTCTTTCAGATTAAAATGAGCTCACCTCAAATTTTACTATCTCATCAACTGGAAACTACAGCAAGTCCTAAATGTAAATGCCTTACTTCCGTACATTGTCACCTTTCATGGTCTGAATCTCTGGAATGTACGTGTATGTTGAACAGATTAAACACATTCGGCAAACACCACTTTTAAAGCCATCCCACATTCACATCAAGGCCTAACCATCCATGCGTTGGACGTACATTGTATCCGCCGATTAGCGGCCTGTCCTTGGGCCTTGTGAACAGCGTGACAGCTCCCCACACAGGCATCAATAGGAAGAGGAAGTTGAGCCAGAAAGCCGGCCGGATCTCTGAGCCGTATTTACCTGCCAGAGAGAAGAGCTGTCCATTAGTTTGTACCATCAAGGATACATGTTCTCAATGTAATTCAGTAATTAAGCTCCCTATTCAAAGCTCTACTGCACTTCAGGCTAAGACACGCTGTACGGTACAGCATGTCTATGATACCAAAACAGAGAAAACATGTTTCCTGCAGACAAGTTTGATCCTGTGACACTTTTGTATGCAGTTTGAAAAGCCAACAGCAGATGCTGTGAGTCTGTTTTCTGCTTTGTTCGCTGGGTTGTGACGGCAGGCGAGGCGCGGACCGTGTGGGTGTTTTGTTGGCAGACTGAACCGTGTGACACTGATGGTACATGGCAGTGCAGATGTTCTCCTGATTAAAGCTCATCATCACAGGACTGGTAGACAGGGAATAGAAGATGAGGCTCACCTGCAACTATCCCGGCAATGAACACGCTCATGTTGGCGCACAAAGAGCCGGCCCAGAGCAAGCCGAGGTTACGGTACGCTTTCCTGTGACAAAAACAAAAAACAAGAGGGGTTATACTTTTGTAGAGATTGCTGGGTAAATAGAAAGTAATACCATGAACCCCAGGGTTGTATCCATGAGCTTCTTAAACATATATCATACATGATTTTTGTAATAGAATGCTGAACACAGTTTTTCCCACTATAATGAAAAGGCTGACATTGTTTAACAGAAGATTTCATTTCCATGATATGCCCCTGCATCCTCTCTTTAATCATCATTGTGACTCAGAGATGGTTAGATGCTTTATCTTATTTCTTCTAGTGAACTTAACTCTCTCAAGCTAGAGTTGGAATGGAAAAGCTAGCAAGAGCAGGCTTAACTTAAAAAATATGCAACCGACACATCCCACCCCCTCCCATCGGCCCTATCTTCAAAGCTATATGCACACTGCCTCTCAACTGCTGGAAGCCAACTTTCTGTGACTTGCTCACTAACTTCTGGCTATTTTCTCTGCTTCAGTGGTGTATGTCTCTCCAGGTGAAGATATGTGCAGTGGTAATGTGCAGCGAATGCAGGGGCAGGAGGCCAATCACTCATTTCATTCTGAGTGAAATAATTGTTTGTGTTTATTTTTTGATGAGTCATAAAGAGGATTTCAACTAATACCATAAGAAGTGTTTCAGAAATAATTTACGAACCCTACCTTTAAGCTTAAACATTAAAAACATAAAAGAGACATATTACTCTCATAACTTTAATTTGGGTCATTACTTGAAAGGTTCACATGCTGTAATGTTCAGAAAACACATCACCTTCCTCATACTGTCCACTGCTTCAGCTCCTCTTTTCAGCCTCTGTCTGAAACACTTGGTTTTAGCTCCTGTCTCTTTAAGGACCCTCCCACTGAAGCCCAGTCTGCTCTAATTGGCCAGCTGGTCTACTGTGTTGTGATTAGTCAAGGTGTAGGAAATTTTGACCTCCGCTCTCGCTTTACCAGGCTTTGTTAGGGGGCGTGTCAGACTAGCCACTCAGCGGGGATTATGTAAATGTGGGGCATTGTAATGTCACATGATCACGAAGGTGGGGCTGCTCCCTTTACAGCGAATGTTGGGCTTTTTATCTTTGCAGAACGTTTACATGTACACAAAAACCTGTAACACGCTAGAAGAAAGAAAAACTGAAAAAGTATCAAATGTCTCCTTTAACGAAAAAGTGTAAATACTACCCACAACCATAGCAAAAATTAAAAAAATCACAGCAGTGCATAGATTCCACACAGTTTCAAATCATTTAAATTTCTGTGTTTCCAAAAACTCTTAACATACAGGAGCTCCACATGTGGAGCTCCCGTTTTACAAGGATGTAAGTTACTCTCCAAAGTGAGGCAGGCTGCCAGCTTCTTCATCTACATTCCAATAGAAGGCACGTCCAGATTCTTCCACAATAGTGTAATTATCCCTCTGGCTTGTAAAAGTCCAAATTCAATTAGCAACAAATGCTGCAGAGTTGCAGCAGAGTCTTCGGGGTATATTTCCAGTAAACATAATTTGGCTTGTAAAGGAATTTCCTTTCCAATTATAAGGCTTATACATTCAAACACACTCTTTGTAGCTTTGTGCACCCCCATAAACAATGAATTAATGGAGCTTTGTCCTCTTTTCTCTTCCCATAAATATCCAAAACATAGGGCACATTTGACTTCAGCTCTTAGATGTAAAAGAGGTTCACATTATTCACTTTTATTCTAATAATTTAATATTTTTGGAGTCTGGACCAATCAGCTTCACAAATATCTTGCTTTATGACAATCCTCATGGCCTATAGGTTTTTAAAAGATGACTCTTTTAAATATGTTGTTACCCTTAGAACTGACCTCTATGTTACTCAGTTTTAAACAGACTAAGCTCAAATATATGAAAATCTTACTGTTACTACTTTGAGACTTACAAACATACAACTTCCACAGCCTCCTACATAGTTTTTGTTTAGGTAGATACAGGTAGATAATATATTGTTTATTCTCTCCAACATAATTTGAGGCAAGCATTTTGTAGAGTGAGATAAATGAGCGTACCTTCACCCACCTGTCTGTTATCCTGCTGATCATCACCAGGTACATGATAAAGTGGGCTATTCCATCCCAGTAGCACATCATGATGGCATAGGCTGTTCCCAGATAGGGTTCCCCCTGAAGCACATAACATGAATACATATTGCACAGCGCTAACAACAGGTGTTTAGTCAACAGGGATGTGTGTGTTTGTAAGAAACCCACTGTCTTTTGGTAGAAATTCATAAATCCAGATATAATGCCGTCATATTCCAAGGCACTCGTCAGGTCAATGACACAAGTAAATGAAAATTCAGCAAAAACTGCAAAGGAAGAATCAGAAAGAGAACATCTGACAGTGGACACACAAACATGCTTCAGTACTATTTTAATATCAGCTTCAGATCTTACAAACTAAAAGGAGTTAGGAAACCTTGAAGCTTTCATGTAATTACTCAATCTGCTTTGTCTATTCAGAAAAATACAGTGAATAAGTAAAGAATGCCAAGGCTGTAAGAGCAGAGAATGATGTGTTTTCAAAATGTTCCTGCTTGGAGGTCACAGAAACACTAATCTTTCATATCACTTGTGAATTTGATCTAGTTTTTTAAAAGGGGCTGATTTGAGCTTCATCAGGGTCAGTGCTCTTTTCTTCTGTAGAGGCCATATGAACAATAAACAGTCCACAATATACATGAACTCATCATCAAACACTAATGTATTAGAGACTCGACTTTCAGTAGATCATTTGGTAGAGCTATCAGATGGTTTGGACCCACAGCTGGGTGCTCATCAGTCTGAAGCACAGCAGAATAATATAAAATATATATTCTATACCAGCATGGGCTCACACAGGCTCCTTCTGATGTCCACGGTTAACTGCTTAATGATCTATTAGAGGATAACATGTCCAATATAACTGTTAATGACTAGAAGGATTTTACTCAGATTGACTAATCCTGTTATGAGCTGCACAATCATGATGGCAGACGTAGGGTAAACAACATAGACCCCCACATGCGTGATAACAATATGACACACTGGTTCACCAACTCCATAAATGCCTGTCCACAGATGCCACGATACAATCTAATGCAGTGCTTCTCGACCCGGGGCCCAGGCCTCTTTGGGGGACATGGAGCTACTGCAGCAGGGGCTTAGTTGCTTCCCTTGGCAGAAAAGAGCCGTTTGAGGGTTAAGTCTGGCTTTGAGACAAAAGGGCTGATAGGTTCAGCCATGTATTTGTGATGGTTAATGTTTGGGTATAGGGGCATAGGAATACATTATGCCAATGAGCGTCCTCACTATAGAAGTAGAGAGTTGGACAGCCACTGGTCTAATTTAACAGGATTTGAATGAACAGAAAGTGAGAATCTACAAATATGAATGTATATATAAGAAAGTTGGACCGAGCACCATGTGTGCGTCAGTGATTTACCACGGGAAACGCTTCATAGGACCCAGGTATAAAAAACATTTCAGTGATTTGCTACCTGAAATCTGCAGAATGTCGTTATAAACAGAAACTCTCTGTGTTTGTGACATGGTCGTCTCTCTACAGACGCCACAGCTTAAACCATGGGGGTTTATCACATTGCTCCTATCTGTCCTTCACACATACACACACACGCAAACACACTTTCTGTCTCTCCTTCGTACCGGCGTCTCTGTAATCCCTTAGAACAAGCAGGTTTATCTCTGACATCTCACAGGTGAGATAGCAGGGGGGATTACGGCTCTCTGTCATGGAGAAGAGGCTGACACTGCTTCGCCCCCATTGTTATGGTCCTCCTATACATAACAGGAGCTTCGCCTTGGGCACAAGTACCAATATATCACCTCACTTCGGTTCCAATAGCACAGCCCCTGGCTTCAGCTGCAAGGGAAGTGTTTGTGCATGGGGTCACAATGGAGAATGCAGTCTGACCAATAGCTGCACACGTAACAGCGCAGAATATGAGACAGATCCCACAGAAATGTTCAATTAAAGTCGTGTGAAAGGTGGTCACACGAACAAACTGAATGCAGGCCTTCTTATGCTCTGTGGAGTCTGGGTAGTATTATACAGGAGCAGTTATTTTGGTCCTGTATTAGTATTTTCAAATAGTTGCCTTTGTGCCCTTTGTCCCAGAAACAAACAAGGACTCTGTTGCAAAAGAATAGCTAAAAGGTTAAGTAAGTATAAGCACCGTGAAGGTCCTCAGCCTGCAGAGGGTCGGCCGTACCTCACAAAGGTCTAAGCTTCAAGAGGCCTAAGCAGCTTTCCACATATCAGGTGAAATCTGGCTGAACAGAATACAATACAATTCATGCTTTCACTCTAAACCACTGAGTGAACCTTCTGGAAAGCCCTTCTGTTAAACTCCAACATTTGGAAATACATTGCAAGTAAGTTGGCCAATGCACATATTTGAGTCGATTACCAAAGAATAAAGCGTCTTTAGGCGGGTTGCGACGAGTGATGAGGAAGTAGAACAGGAACACAACGACCAACACAGCAACACCAGTCCCCAGGATCACGTACGGCCTGTGGACGCAGAGAAAAGCAAATAGCAGCACGTTGTCCATGTTTTCCAGCCCCATCTCACTGCAGACACTCTGCCCTTTCAGACAGTAATCTCCCTCTTTCTGCCTCATTCTCTTTACTAATTAGGGTTTTTTTTTTCACATGGAAGTCGTGCCAGTCTTCTCTGCAGTGCTGAATTAGTAAATGATGATGAATGGGAAGTCGGACAGAATGATAATCACACGCAAACACCCAGAGTTGGCACCAGGAGAAATAATGCAGGAGTGTGAGGGGAAGTGTGTGTGAAAGATCTGCTGAGTCCAGGGAGAGGCAGTTTGTGTGTGAAGGTTCCTGGTGGTGTCACATTGAATTTAAACCTCCTGATTACCCACAATCTCAGGTCGCTTTTTAATAATAATGATGATTTAAAAAAAGAACAGAGTGCAAGTAGTAGGTTTATGTTTAATCTTAGAGATTTTAGAATTGTATCATTGAGTTTGAAGCATCACTTGCTGAAGTGTTCCTGTTATTGATCAGACAGAAGTCTTGGAATGCGAAAACCCCCTTTCAATATAATAATAATAGTAATATATACATTGAACGATTGGTTTGCAATGAAAATCTTATATTTACCGTCTGATCAGTTTATCCAGTTTTGTCAAAGAAAAAGTCACAGAGTGATGGTGTTAATAATATTGTATACTTAGTTGGAGAAAATAAATTTGATATCAAACAAAATATTGATTAGTATCAAGATGAATGTCACATTATTATTATTTTGTATAATTAATTTATTATATTATATTTATTATTATTATGTCCTTTAAGTTTAGAGACCGATTTTTTCTCTTGAGTGAAGGTTGTGGTTTTAAACTCTTCTTTGTGGACAGAGAATGACACTTGGTTCCCGGCAAGACATTTTGCGAATCTAAGGTAGATCAATAATGTGTTACACCTTCTAACTGTGCTTACACAATGCATAAGCATTAAATTGATATACAGTACATTGGACTTTTGTTATATTGCCATTGATGAAAATTATATTGTGATAACTATTGATGTTGTTTTATCGCCCAGATGCTATTTCTAGTTCACATCTCAACAACGTTTCATTGTTTTTGCAACATTTGACTCATGCTGCTGTGGTGCTGAGCTTATACCAGTGGTGCAAAAGCACAGCTTTACAAAGGCTTAATCCATCACAGGCAAGGGTGGGAGAGGCAAGCAAGGTAAGGCCATGTTAGTTCAGCGCTGCCCTCCATGTTTACTGGCCAAAGGTACCACTGCCTCACACTGGAAAAGATTAATGTGCCCAATGTATCTCCCAGTGAACAATATTACCTCCTCGGAAAGCTCACAGTGTGTCCTCGCAGAAAGAAAACAAATGCTGCCAGAGCAAAGGGAAGCTCCCTCGCTGCCTCTCCAATTCAACACTACAGGAAGATTTATGCGCACGACGCAGTTTGTTTGCAGAGTGGAAGAGCGTGAGCCATATTGTATGTCAAGAGCAATTTATCACACTCCTCTGTGCGGTCTGTATTGATTGTCAGGGTCCACACATTCAAAAAAGGAACCAGCACCAGGTATTTACACAGTGGGAGCATAAAAGTCTGTAAAAATGAGGAATATCTTGTGGTAAAAAAAACTAAAAAGAAGTGAGGGCAGAGTGGAGCATGCTTTTCACCACTGGCTCTGTTTATCCAGCCTGTAGTATGTAATCATCAATAGACAATACTCTAAAGGCAAATTTCCAATAAACAGGGAAAACAAATAGGATTTAAATTAGAAAATGTTCCCTTGGAGCAAACTTTATTAGCGACTTATCCGATTATTTCCTCTCATTTAGTTATTTTTGCTCCCTACACTTTTTTCTTTGAGTCTCCAATGAACAACACGACACGGCCAATCATTTGAAGATGTTACACAAGTGGCAAATAGACCTTGAAAATTGAAGCCATTGAATTAGCAGCAAGGATTTATGAGGTAGTTCCAGTTAAACACAGACAGAAATATCACTTGAGTTTTAAGCTTACAGTGTCCTCTAGTGGTGGTAATACTGTCTGTCACCCCACGATACAGTGAAGATCACCTGCACTATTACACATCCATATTCTTGCAATTATAGGCTAATAGTACGATTATTGTTTGTATATTAGTATGTGTTATTTTATGTGTTGTGAGTGTATAGTATTTATGTCTAAAACTATTACTATAACTTTATGAGAATAGTTTACAGCTTTCTCCCTAGGAAAACAGGAGTGGACTTATACAGATGTATACATAGAAACTGAGCAATAAGAAATCAATGAATGTGATGACTTACTCTTGAAGCTCTGGAATGGTGTTCATGGCATAAAGAATGCCGAGGGCCGATAATGAAAATAAAAACACTGAAGTCTCCATCTCTTCAAAAGCAGTTCAACCGCCCTCCCAAGAGAAAAGCTGAAAATAAACAAAGATAACAAGCTGTTATAGCAATAAGATCTGTAAATGATTAAAACAAGTTGATATTCAAACTTTGCCAGACATCAATATATTCATCAAAACTGAAATAGACTAAATGAATCTCAACCCTAACCCCTAATTAAAATTACATGAATATTATTCAAAAACTCCAAATGAAATCGACAAAATATAACAGAGTGGAAAAGGAGCAGAGTGGGCTCTTACCGTCAGGCTACACTCTCAGTGGATTAATGGAATTACAGCCGGCCTGAGGCAGACATGGCCTTCACCGAGGAAATAATGAAGCGGAGACAAAGAAGCTTTTGGGTGCAAAGTTGCGCAATATGGTTTCGTCAGAGATTTACATAAGTCGCATTAGAAAATAGGTCGACATTCCACTGTATCCAGCAATGCACTTTCAAGTTCTACTGATCTGGGTCTTTGGTGCAGTCGGTGTTGTGTTTTATGAAATGTGCAGTGTATATAATGCTCAGAAAAACCTATAACTAAGAGAGGAACATACTGACCAGTGTGAACTTCAATACTCAATCAGAATTCAAATCAACTCTTCTCCAACATACCACGGTTCTCCAGGCATCTTCAACTGGCTTGACTTCTTGTGATACCGGATGTTGAATGTTGTGGTACAATGTATTTATGTGACATTTCACTGACATCTTTAGGGGGATTGAGATATAAAGATGCACTGGTGAATGTTTGTTTTCGTATTAGTCTGTTTATTTCTTTTTAGCTCTAATTATTCCATCGACCAAACGTTGTAGACACCTTTTGACATTTTTGCATTTTAATGGATCCAAAAAGTCTAACAAATGTAGTTAGATGCATTTCCTGCACCTGAAATTGACCTAAAGTTGAGCTTGAGTTTTGTCTCTTCTACAAAGATGATATTCAAACTGAGGAGGTGTCTTTAACGCGTCTTTTAAACTCTAGATCAAGAAGGTGTACGATTTAAAGTAACTAACTTTCTCAAAAAGTATGTTCACAGCGTCTGAATAGGCAAAAAACGTGTAAGACTGACTGTAACATCCTTGCATTTCTGTCAGATACATAGTTTTAGCAGTCCATTTTACCTGCGTCACAGCTCGCAGTAAACTGGCCGAATAATAATAATAAAACTGTTATGCTATGACAAGCAAAAAGATGACTGGAGAGGAGAGGAGAGAGGAGAAGAGAGAGGAGAGGAGGAGAGAGGAGAAGAGAGAGGATAGGAGGAGAGGAGGAGAGGAGGAGAGGAGGAGAAAAGATGAATGAAGAAAAGCTTAGTGTAGGATCAATCAAAACCAGTTTGCTAAACGTTTTGCTAAAATAACTGTACTAGATAGATCTATAGCAATGCATATATTTCTGTTCATTGTTTAAAAAAATAAAACATTAAACATTGTGGGCCCTTATGTGTTTGCTGTCTTATGTCTTAAGTCTAATGTATACATGCTATTTAAAGATATTTATGTATGTTTTATATAATTTGATTTACTATAAAAATGTAATATAAAGTTATATAAAATACACATAAACATGTTTATATTACCAAGCACACATTAGACTTACAATACAGTATTAAACATTGTTTTAAATAACAAAATACAGACAAAATGTATCTTGTATGCTAATAATGAGTTGTGAGATTTTGGTCCCCCCCAGTGTTCAGTTCACGACTACAGCCTTGCTTCAGTTGCTTTGTTTAAATAGCCATTTCTCAAATTCCAGTTCAGTATCTTTACAGCAGGGGGCGCCACATTAAAACTAAAAGAGCATGCACCATACCACAACGAAAAACTGAAATTTGTTAGTTTTGAGTTGAAACATAAGTTTCTATTAGAAAGTTTAAAATATGATCGGAACTGTCTCCTTGTTTTAATCACAAGAGCCTGTTGGTGTTGTGTTCAGCAAATCCTGGTACAGTGAAGTCACTGAGGATGCAGAGCATTGTTAATCTCACAAAATGTCCTCAATGATGAGCTTTGAAATTGTGCAACTAGGATGTGTCGTGATGCATTTAACCAACATCCTATATCATCAACTACCACATTACTGACGTCAGACAATGTAACAGAATCAGACTGGGAAAACAAAGCACAACCCTGCCGATAGCCCATCTCTCATGAGTGCCACCTTGAAATAAAAACAAACACACACGCACACACACACACACACATGCTATACACACACACACACACACACACACACACACACACACACACACACACACACACACACACACACACACACACACACACACACACACACACACCGCCCTTTGCTTCCCACAACCCTGCTTTGTTGGGAAAAGGGGACTGTTATACCAGGAAATACGTAGCAGTGTGTGTTTGCTGGAAACAACTGGAGCTCTTCCAGCTCGGGCGTTCAATAACATAGAATAGACGGATGCCAAAATGAGACAGAGACCTGCAGGAGGAAGATTCACATGTACTTTATTTGACCTCAAAAATCAAATATGCTTTTATACAATAATTGTCTTCAAATTATCATACAGCCAAAAAGTACAGAGGCTATGCATACAATATGAAAATCCAAACATATGTTTTTTTATTATTATTTTCCTTTCTCTTTGTTTAATAACTTATTTTATACTTTTATACCATTTATACTCAGTACTATCAGATGTATTTTCCTATGCTATTTCATGCAGCTGTGCAATGCTTTTTCTGCCGGCTAAATTTAGGCCAATGGCCTCCTAAAAGGAAAACAAATGCAAAACCTGATGAAATATCTGTATGATAATTGAGGTTTTTATTAGTTTTAAATTATTTAATCCTTTCCCTTGAGAATTGTTTTACCATGAATAGTTGATTTCAACTATGGGAATGTGAGGGTATTTTAAAGATTTATAATTATCATTGCCAGCACATTTTCTGACCAAAATAATAAAATAATCCTAAATAGATGTAATTCATTGCTAAAATAAACCAGAGGTCCATATAACATGACTTTCAAATTAAAATATAAAAATCAAAATACAAGTGAGGGTTACAGCTGTGTATGCTCTATACACATTTAAAAATATGTATACATTAACAATATTTAATGTCTCATCGGGCGACATCTATCTGCATCGCAAAATGTCAATTCTTAGATGATCCATAACTACTGAGTTAGATCAATCATCTGTGTCCTCTTCACTTACACAAGGTTGAATAATATTTTCTGACTTTAACACCCCCGTCCTGGCACCTAAGTACATGTCACATCTTCTGACACCATATGTGCACAGTCGTAACCTGAGGTCCTCAGCAAAGGCCCTGCTCACTAATCCACAGTCCCAGCTGAGAACCCGAGGTGAGCAGGCCTTTCCTGTCAGGAACCCCACTCTTTGGAACAAAATTATCATCTTTTAAATCTCTCTTAAAGACATTGAAGGTGTGCCTTCTCTTAGTTGTGACCTATTTAAATCATTTTATAATGTTTTATTCTCCCTTGTTTTTACTCTTTTCTCATCTGCTCTTACTTTTAACCCTTTTTTTATTTGTTTCCTATTATTTGCTCTTTTTTTTTTACAGTTTCCTATCGTTTGCCTTCAATTTTTCATTTTGAACTTGCCAGCACATTGTAACTAAAGGTGCTATATTGTGTAAAGTATAAACTCAGTTTGTTTATCAATCTCAGAGTGTAAGTAACATAATAGTTATCCTAAATGGTTTACAAAATACAAGCTAATAAATACATTAACTATATTTTACCAAACTCTTTATGGATTTTATATCTAATAGGGCATATTCCTTACTTGTAGTTATTATCCGTCTATTATCATGAATGTGTCGTAAAGGGTCAATAGGTGATCAATAAGGGTTGAATTCGTCTCTGATCTCCCATCATGTGTGTGTATTATAAATGTGTGTGTATTATAACACGGTGCTGAGGTGAAGTGGAGGCTCAGGTGTTGTTAACGCGATGAACTATTTATGGCCCGAGCTGCTTTCTGCTCGCGATCAACAAGCGGCACTGCGCGTGACGACAGCGGCGGAAGCGTTTTTTCGCTTTTCAAAATGGCACCGTCTCAATCAGGAAGTGGAGAAAACAACTAAGAAGAATAAGTTGGATAAAATCCCCAGTTTCCGTTTCTTTGAGGCGACTCCTCGTCGAGAATCGGGTCGCGCGGCCGGGGACTGGAATTCGAATAAGATACCGACTGAACGGTGAGTGCAACGTCGAGGATATTGTTGGAAAAAGGCGAGCGACACATCGGCAGTCGCCGATTAACAAGATGCGTCCTGGGCAGCCTCTCCTAGGCGCGCACGTTTTTTACGACGGGCTACGCCGCTTCTCCGGCGGCTGCTCGGAGTCCAGCGTTATCGGGAGGACACGTTATCTGTAAACTCAGAATGCCTTGAAACCCAGCGAATCGAGGGGCAGTGGGAACACATTAAAAAAGACCCTTGGTGTTGATGTCTCCGAACCACCGGGCTAGCCTTAAGACAAGCCAACAGCTAACTACGCTAGCTAGTTACTTGGTAATAAGCAACTGCTTTGATGTTAGCTAACCAGCAAGTAATCTGGCTTTTAAACAATACACGCTACTGTAACTTTTACAATAAAAACACACTCCATGGTATCTTAACCACCACGATGAGCGTTCCCACGACGGGGTCAAACGGTTTAAGATGTAATATTTTCCTGAGATAACTACATAGTAATGTCATCATATTAACCTTCGCAGACAATGTACAAAACGAACATACCCAGTCAGGAATCGCTAGGAGCTATGCTAACCTAGCTAGCACAGTTAGCTACCAGAAGTACGCCTGGTTTTATCGAACTAATTCGGGATATGCTCAGTTTCGCCACCGTCGATTACTACTTGAAACACTGGACTGGGTGAAGTGGGAATGCTTTGTAGCTAGCGAGAGCTCGCTTGCCACGGCTTGTTCAGTGTTTTGTTTGTCGCTCGGGAAGCTAGCTGTGGTGGCAGCTGCTCCGTAGCGTCGAGCTGTGGCTGCTTTCCTTTGTGCTGTGGAGACCAGGGAAGCTCCGGACCTCAGGAAGAGCCACATTCACACTGAGGTGCTGTTCGTGTGAAAAGCCAACATTAAGTCCACGAAGACCCACTTGTGTTTTAATGCACGGACAGGCATACACGAGAAGATGTTAGCCAATGCTAGCTGGGTAGAAGTAAATAGACTGTAACGTGATCTCAAGGTACAGTTAGTTGGAACATGCTCCGGTTTCTGCCTCTTTTGTCGTAACTACGTGACTAAACGAGACAGTGAAAACAAACACAAATCTAAATCAAGGTTGTAGATTTTTCTCCATAATAAAGTTTGGGGATCTGTGCGGTCAGTGGTGGAACTGGGTGCATTGTTTAATGCATGAATGCACCTCCATATCATTTTGAACTATAGAGAGTTGGATATGCCCCAGTGGTGGATAAGAATGAAATGCTCCCCAAGGAATAATTGGCTGTTGTGTTTATATTGAAATCTGCACTACCCTCATGCACCACCATGATGTTATACGAATAAACATTTCACTGGTGTTCTCTTGAATTTCCTAGCTTCTGTATTTTAATATAAAAGTAAACCTATGGATGGACTGAAACTGTTTGACTTGATGTGTGACAGAAACCAAACGCACTGGAATATTTGGCAGTGATTCATAAAACTATGAGCGACTAGGTGGAACTGAAAACAGCTCTCACAGGGCTGTCCCCTCTAGTTCTTTTTTTTTTCTAATTTTTTTTTATCTTTCCTGCAATTTTCACTCTTTAGTTTTCAGTGTGTCTGTTGCCTGCAGCCAAAGGTAGTCGAGCTCCACGCAAGCCTTGACATAGTAGGTTGCCATGGTGGCTGGCTATTTTTCTAATTATGTCATTTCCCCTCTTGTTGATGGAAACTATTTGGTGACTGTGACGTGAATGACAAGCTAGGTCCCCGTCACGGTTTTAGCAGTGTGCCCTTAACCCCGGTGATGTGGTCCGTGGCCTTGGTGTTATTTGCTGTCAAATTCCTCTTACAGCACCAGTGTAGACTTTAATGGCAACAGAACGGTTGTTTAAATTGGATTGTGAAGCAGAGAAACAGGTCAAAAACCACAACTCCTTTTTAGTTTTAATTATCCACAACCTAGAGTACTGAAGCTTGATAATTAAACTGTTGTTCTCAGAGACAGTCATACAGATACATTTTATCATCATATGCCTTTTCTTTTGTCCTGTGAATCGCTGTAGCTAAGATAATAGCAATACAAAAAATGGACATGTAATACTTTTGGGGAAATTGAATAGTATGACCTGTAATATTTTGGGAATATTTGTAAATGCCTGCCTCTGTCAATGAATGTCATACCAGTGAAGGTAATCTCTGAACAGTGCTCGTGTGTTAGAGCTAAATTGTATGTTTGAGCTGCACCCCCCTCTCATTTCTCTTACCGTGTCAGACAGTTGATGGCTGCCTGCCCTGCAGGGACTCACAGGGTCGCAAAACACACTGGATCTGTTGATAGTGTGTTTAGAGCCTACAGGAACTGTAAGAGTGATACATAGGAAGCATGGAGGTATTTCACAATGCAGGACAAGCAAGTTTGTTAGATAAATGTTGTAATGTATCATGACATAACCTCGTAAATTTCCATTGATGTAATGTTCAGGTTGTGTTTCTTGCGTTCAGATGATTATTATAATTACCAGGAAATATTTTTAATGGGTTTTTTTGTTGGTCGAGTGATCCCAAACAGCAGTGATACATGGCTCACCCAATCGCTCATGCCCCCTGCTCTATGCTCCCTGGCCTCCATTCTCCCCTCTCCCCTCGTCTTTACTAGCCCTTTTTTCTCCCCTCTCCAATTGGTGCCAGTTGTAAATCTCATTTATGGCCTGTGGGCTGATTAGAGTGAGAGTGAAAAATGTGGAGTGGAGGAGGGGACCCGGGCCTAGGTAATACATTTGATTCAGTTCCTGCTTTCCTGGAATCTGGCATTCATTTGATAATAGTTTATGTATTAAACACAACATGGATGTTTGTTCAGAAGAGGGAGATAGAACAAGTGACGATTGTTTGGAATATGTGGCTGTAGTGTTCACCTCCACACTGTGACAAGAAACAAACCAGTCCTTTATGAGTATCCTATGTCCCAGCCAGTGTCCAGACCTGGAGGCAATGTGGATCTGTCCCAAGCCACATAAGAGCTTTGTAAGAGATGAGTGAAATGGAGGGGAGCATGCCACTCTCTGGCATTCCTCACTTCTTTGCCTTATGGATTTCTGTGGAAAAACTGTCAACATCCCTCTGAGAAAAGCAAGCAATGATTTCAAAATGGGACTTATCCAGGAAGGAAATATGATAAGTATATCTGTGTCCACATTGATGGGTGACTGAGTACTGTGTGTCATTGTTTCAGTTAGGAGCTTGCATTTCAAAACACTCCCATGTGATGAACAGAGAAGGATAATATAAAGTGTTATTTGAAGGCTGGCATACAGCATGTGCTGTAAAACTTTTGGAATTTAGTATGTAGTTGTAGAGTGGTCAGATATGACTTATTTTACACCTACAGACTTATTATCAATGACACAAAGTCAGTGGTCCTGTCTGCGTCAGACTCTTATAGCTGACCCTAGGATCCTTGGTGTTCTTGTGTTAGGTATTTTACACAAGATGAGAATTCATCAATTGTGTGTTGACCCTATATAACAGGGGTTGAACGTAAAGGGTTGACCCTTGTTTCAATGTGCAATGTTAGTGTAGTTTACGGGAAATGGGAATGTTTTCTCATGATGTTCAGCCTGTGTCGAATTTAGATGTATTAAAGGTATTTGCATGTATGACAGTGCCTATATTGTTTATTTTCTAATTTAATTTTCTGTCTCATCACTCCTGAATCCAAACTTGACTGAAAAGGAGATGTCAGTATACTCATATTTTAGCCCTTAAGCAATTATAATAGTAAGTGCATTAGTTTAATTTTTATGTTGGGGTAAAATCTGTTATGCAATTCATAACGTGACTGTAGAACTTTTTTGCCAGATCGCAGTGGAACAAAACCAAAGTGAGTTCTTTGTAATGTGGGTGTTTTCAGAACTAGAGAAAGCTGAATGTGGTAAGCCTTTTTAAAACTGTGCCTTCTCTGCAGCCCACTGCTTAACCACACATGTTGAGCAAATCCCTTTACTGTAACAACAGTTAAATCAAGGGGGGGACGTAGAGTGAAACCTTAACATCACTGTCCACTGTCATAGTCCCTGCCTAGAGGCTCCAGTGTCAGCAGATATGATCCATGCACTTCACATCATGGACAAGGCCGGCTTCTATTCTGGGAAAATTAGCATTTGCCAATTGATTTTCTAAGCTTGAATCCTTAACATGGCAGAAAGGCTGGTAGATTGTTGGATTTTTTTGCAGCCATTGTGTCCATTAAGCAGGCGTATTTGCATTGCTATATGTAGTTCTGAATTGTCATTTTACAAACTTGGTACAGGATACTCTCAGGTCTGTGGTTTGGTGAAGTTTTTTTCGGTCGTAAATTTGAGTAAAAACTCTATTTGCCATTCCTGTTTGCTAGTGGATTGATCCCCAGGGTTGTTTTATATGTGTCCTTCAGGGATAGAGGACATCTTGTTTATCACAAAAAGGAACAGTCTGTCTGTATTGGTCAGCCTATTCTAATGCCGCTGCTATGAGCTGCTCTAAGTCAGTCAGATCTTGTTTCGTCCAGCCGTATTTGTATTTGTAATACTGGCAGTACAATATCTTAACTTACTTTTGTCTTTGGAGAATGGTTTAATTAATCTAACAGGACCTGCTGCTTGGATTTATGTGTGTTTATGCAAGTGAGGCAACAGTTAGTTTTCCAGTTAGTTATTTTCCTTTGTCCTCACCCATCTTTCATAGTTATGGAGACAGTGTTGGAGGTGGGATTTGTGAAAAGAAGCATTGCACACTTCTACTACAGTGGTGCAATGCAATAATACACTGTAATTTAGATTAACTTGCATATGCAGTACGGAAACGGATATATGAGAGCTGAAAAATAACATTATGTCTGCTGATATTAGTGTATTTAAAGGTTCAGTGTGTAAGATTTAGGTGAAAGGAATCTATTGGCAGAAATTGAACATAAATAATCCTAGTGAAGTTTTCCCAGGTGTGTTTCATCTAAAGTGTATGAATTGTTGTTTTCTTTACCCTAGAATGGGCCCTTTATGTTTAGATCCTTTATATTTACATTGGCAGCGTGTCGACCACCTGATCACTTTTCTATAATGTTCAAGTGCAGCTTGTGTCAGTCTGACAAATTTTCTGTGTAGTTTCTTCTAACTAGCAGTGGAGCCATTGTTCCAGAGGTAGCAGCGTCAGTTGATCCTGTCAGTCAGCCAGCCCAGCTAGCTGAAGCCTACTGATGAACTGAACTGAACTTAGCATAGCCAAGTGGCCCAGACAGACATTGACAGGCTCCCTGACGCTGTGCATGTGGTGCAATATTCTCACGCCTGCCAGAGAAGTGAGGTCAGTCTGAGAGGAATAGAGTACTGTCTAGATTTGAACAGCAGAAGGGCAGAGTTCACAAAACTGAACCTCTACAGGCAACTGTCCTAAGTTAATATCACTGTCCTGTGTATTTTTTCCAGCACAGGACAAAATTGGTATTATTGCTAATGTAATGTTTTAATTTGTGTAAGAATTAACGGTTATTTTGAATTGTTCGCTCCAATCTACATTTCAGAATAAGCTTGAGCAGGTGCTCAAGCCTGCCCTCTGTTTGGATATGTACTATACACCATTATATTTGGTCAACTGGACTCACAGTTTCCATTCATAAGGTCACAACAGTCATTACACCACTGTGATACATATTTAAAACCTGTCTTGTGTCACACACTCCAGTTCAGTTGTCCAGGTTTTGCTTCCCAGTGCTCCATTGGTAGCTTGTGAAATGTGCATGTGATAGCTTTTGCCTGGTGTTATGACTGACTCTGAATAACCACAACTGACAGGGGCGTATACAGGGGGTGGCGATCAGATGCAGGGAACCAGCTGCCCCCAATCAGCAGCAGAATACGTCCGAGGGTCAGACCGGGTGAGGGCTAACAGCCGATCCTACCATCCTGCTCTGGAGGGAGGGAGGAAGGAAAATACATGCAAGGAACACAGGGACATGGAGAGATATAGTGAAGAGAGAGGGATTGTGATGGAAATAGGGAAACAGCTGGGCATTACAACACAAGGAAACAAAGAGAGATAGTAATGGAAATGGGGAAGTAAGTTATATCACTGAGAGAATATAGGGCTGGTGATGGAGACAGTGAGAGTATAGAGTGGGAGGGTGACAGAAATGCAGAGGATGGATCATATATCTAGAGAACATTCACAAAACAATGTTAGAAGAAATCAAACGTAAACTTAGTCTGAGGGGATATACAGTAGGTTGTGTGTTTGTTAATTATAGCTCCTTTTTATTTTTGTGGGTTCTCTGCAACAGATGACCCTTCTATAGATATATGATATATCCAGTAGCTTGCACAGTAATTTTGTGCAAAGACAATACACTTCTTTAAATACCACAGGTCTTCTTCTTCTTTTTCATCCTGAGATATTTGTATTCTTAAATTTTTTTAGGTTTGCACCTGTCGTGTGTTAGAAATGTCAGCAACACACTCATGAATTCTCTCACAGGCTCACTTGGACTTGTTTCTTGATTTTTTTACTAGTGGACAGGCAGGAAAAGTTCCAGAAAAGGACATTTCTATTCTCACATACAGCCCCTCCTCCGTCAAATGTGTAGAACGTGTCCGGACCTCAGTGCATGTCTGAAAGCAGCTTTGTTGAAACAGACTAACAGGGCTGCTCCCTGTTAGCATGTGTCATCATCCTTCTTTTCTGAGGAAATTAGATGACTGACGAAAAACGGGGCAAAGAGGCAGCTAAGTGGATCGTTGTCTCTTTCATCTAGTCAGTCTTTGATCTATTTCTGGTGGGTGCCGGTGGTGGCAGGAGAAGTAGAGGGATTTGCTCCCTAAATAAGTGTCAAGGCACCGTAAACCATGGTTTGTGATCTGCTCTTTACGTCACTCTGCTGCGCTCATCTCTGCTGTCACCTTTACCCCCCTTTGCCCCCCCCCCGCCTTTTCCTTTATTTACAACAACAAAGTCGTCCTCTGAGCCAACGAGAGCTCAATTAGCTTCACCCTTTATGAACAAATTACTTTAATGTCTCGTTCAGCTGGTGTTTATGGGCAAGAAGATGCTCATCATCATGACAAAATGGTGCTGAATAGCCACTTGGAGAGAGATTATGTTAATCTAATTGAGATTAAACGTTATTCCTTTATTGGTACCTAAATCGTTGAAAACTGCCTTTCAGTTAGACTAAATTGGTCAAATGATTCAATGTCTTCCTCTGTGCTTCAGTTTAGAGAGTCTCTTTGATAAATATTTGAGTGGGCAAAATGCAATAGTAATAGGCTCTTTGAGCTGAATTTGTTTCCATTTCTTGTTTCTTGATAATACAACAGATTTGGTTATACAGTCATTCAATCATTATTCTCTATTCAGTGTCCTATCGGGTTTACTGGGCTGTTATTTCTGTAATGTTGAATGGAATTTCTTTTGTGTGGAGGAGAACAAGAATAGATAGGTAGCTAATGTCTATGTCTTTCCATATATGTGCTTAAGGGGTTTGCATCATGCATGTGTGTGTCTGTTTGCGCATGTGTACACAGAGGCAAGTATAGGCTTTTTGTTTAGAAAAAGGTGCTGATTAATAATGTAGACTGTTTTGAATGACAGAGTGTTGTGTTTCCCTGGGAAGTAACTTGTTCCTTTTATGAATATTTCATCACGGTAACTAATGAATCCAGCCAGTCTAGGCAATCATAACCAACTAATGGCCCCCTTGCTGCTGTGGTGTAAAGCAGCTGAACCCTAATCATTTCTAACCTGATTACTGGTGATGCTGATGGACTAAGAGTGGTGGTGAGTGAGTTTTGTGCTTTGGATGCAGTGATTGACGTGAGCCAGATTGTTACGAGTGAAGACAGATGCACACTACAACAGGAGAGTGGCACATGCCAACAGACATGTGGATGCTTGCAACATTACAGTTAGTGATGGATTCAAGTGTGCAAGTGTATTGATAGTGCTGCTGTTATTTTCGTGGATGGGGGCCCGGGGCCCTGACCCCAAAGAGATGCAAAATGACCACAATGAAACTTGAGACAACCCCAAAGAGACCACGAATGGGAACAGAGGCATGCAAAACAACCAAAAAGAGGAAGAAGTCATGTTAGAGCACGTTTGACTGGTATCTAATTTATTCAAACAAATTCAAACATATATGGTCCCTTATCTATTAATCCCTGGTTACTTTGTACTTCATACTGTATCTCACACCCATCCTCTTTGTCTTTCACTTCATTTTTCCCTGACATTTCTCTCATAGACTTGTCCACACTGACACAGAAGTAAAGCAAAACAAGTTGTGTCTGCACTGGACCTGTTCAGCCAGTATTGCTGTGCATGTGACCACCAGAGCATTTAACAACACAAAGATATAACCACACCCAAAAGATACTGTACATTGACACGGTTTCAATCAGTGTCACGCACAGTAACTTTAAACCCTCATATGGCCATGGTAAATCACTACATTGGATTGATTAAAATGGAATTTAAAGTTCCTCTGTTGTGGACACGCCACATGTAGAAGATTTTCCCTTTACCTCAAGAAGGATTTAGTATAATGCTAAAGAAAAGAAATAAGATAAATATGACAGGTGATGAGGTCACAGTTGTCAACAGGACAGGGGATGACTTTGTTTTTTTCTGCTGTAGGACAGAATATGTTTGGGTTAGGGTTATACATTTATAAACGTGTAATGTGGGTGAATTAGGATCATCTGTAGAAGATCCCTGTCTGTGAGGTCTTCAACTCCAACCTCCAGAAGAATTTCATCTGCATCCCAAGGGATGTTGGGGCACATGGGATCCAAGAGGTCCATTCAGAGCCTCCTCTGCCAGGAGACAAAGCTTTCCTTTTATCAGACAACCTAAGTTCCCACCCTTACCCAGGCCATGTTAGTTTGGTAGTGAATGAAAGATTGTAATCGCGGATACAGGTAGCTGAAATGAGCATACTCCATAGGTTGGCTGAGCTCAGTCTAATAGTTAGGGTGAGAAGTTCTGAAATCTGGAGAAGAGCTATTGTTCCAATGCATTAAAAAGAACCAGTTAAGGTGGTTCAATACTCTGATTAGGATGCCTCCTATGTGCATTCGATTTTAAGTTTTTGTGGCACGCCCAACTGGGACCCCAGGGTAGGTCAGGACCTGATGGCGGGATTGCATATCCCATCTGACTTGGGAACGCCTCAGAATCCCCTAGGAGGAGCTTGGATAAAGATGCCTGAAATACACTGCTTAGCCTACTGCCACCACCACCTGACCTCAGATGAGTGGAAGAAAATTGATGGATGGAACAGAAGATGCTTGTCTCCCACACAGTTATACGAATGGTGGGGACGCAAAAGGAATCAGAATCAGAAATGCTTTATTGATCCCAGGGGGAAATTGTGTTTGTTACAAAGTAACAAGTGGGAAGTGGGATAAAATGATGTTTCTGTCTAAACCGTAGCAAAATTCAGCATTTTCTCCCTGACCTACATTCATTTTAGCACTATATATGCATGCATTCCTCTTTTCTATTGTCAATACATGCATTTGTTTTACTACCAAGTGACAGCCTCATTCCATTCTATTACACAAATATCTGCGTGTGGAGCAATAATTATATATTAACACTCCACATGAGTATTTGTGAGTGAGATGGCACACACGCGAGGCAGGCTGGTGGTTCTCCTCGTGAGCGTTAATCGTGATTTAGCAGCTTAAGGAAGTCACACTTCCCTGGATGATCCCCATGTGCTCTGGCAGCCACTGATAGTCAGCAAAGGCCACCAGCACACAACCAGGGAGCCCTTGCTACCACAGACTGCATTTTCGCTCCCATCTAATGTACTTGCGAGCACATGTTGGGTGCTGTTGCTATCAACACACACAGTGAACGCACATCTTGAGTTTTTTGAAGTGACAGAGCTGTGCTGCTTGTTAACCTCTGTCTGGCTGACAGGCACATGGTGACTCACACAGCCAAGGGGAACCAACGGCCTAGAATGAAGCCACATCGCTGGAAAAATCTGTTTTTAACTGAACTAAATCTCCATGGTTGCGTGTCCAGTCCTTTTTGTGGGATTAACACACAGTGAGTGCATTTTGGCTAATTCAGTGTATAGTGAATGGGCTTCTTTCTTTATAAGCATTGTACAATTGCTGCACATGAAATGGCCTAATCTTCCTGCATGTAGCTGTGTTGGCCACCCAGAGAGAGAGGGAGAGAGAGGTGGAGGGAGGGAGAGACACATGGTAGGAGACTGCACAAAAACCAGCAACCTTGTGAGGTAATTAATAGATTTAACAGATTACACTACAAAAGACTATCTCTCACCCCCCCTCTCTCTGTCTGTCTTCTCCCTCTCTCTTATACACACTTTGCTTAGCCGTCTTGATTCAGACTATAAATTCAAATATTGACAAAGTAGACAAATTTTTATATAGCCATGATGGTTATTAAAATGCCTGATGTGTGTGCTGAATTTATTTGAATGAACTCCTTGTCTCTCAAGTACAGCAGTGGATGAGTTTCTTTCTTTATCTTTTGTTTTCTTTCTGCCAGAACTCAAAGCCTCTGATAGCTTTCTTCATCACCTCCCTCTTCCTCTCTGCGGAGGTTAAGAGTAGCAGGGGGGTTTTGCTGATTTCCGGCAATGAGAGGCCTTACAGGAAGGCCATATCTGGGACCACTCTTGCAATGATCAGTATCGATTATCCTCAGAGTCTTGCTGGAGGAATGGGGGGGTTAGGAACAGGGGACAGCAAAAGACAGATATTTTTTTCTTTCTGTTGCTAAGAGACAGTAACTGGCATAGCACTGGAGGCTGTGGGTGGTAGGGGGAATGACAGAGAGGGCATTATGGGAAAATGCTGGAATTAAAAGCTTCTTGTCAAATATTCTGTTAAACATAAAGCAATTCTTTCATTTGAAGAAATGCGCGGAGGTAATGTAAGTGGTAAGCAGGGGTGTGGGGGTGAAGAGGGTGAAGGAATGACGGCGCATTTTGACTAAGGCTAATCAGGAAAACAATGTTTTTTTCAGCTGTCACACTTATTGATCAAATCATTTCTTCTACTGAAGAGTGCATACTACTACTACTATTACTACTGGTAAAGGATGTGTTTTGACTTTCACACTTGCATGGTATATGAATAAATTCACCATTCTCAAAATCTGTCATACCAAGAACTAATGTGTGACGTCCTACTACGTATGTATTCAGACAGCTGTCACATAACAATCGCTGGATGTCTTTGTTCAGGCACTCGAGAGTACAACTTTAGTTTCATAAGCATCACTGAAACCACAGAATTCAGTAGAATTTTACAATTCTATAAATAGAAATAGAGTAACAAAGTTAAGTTTCTGTTTAGTTTCTTTCACCTATTTACATGCTTGTTTTCTATTTGCTCTTTATTTTATTGTATTTATATTGTAAACCAAAATGTCACACCTACACCAAGGCCAAACAGTCCCCTTATAAAACCACAATTAAATTCACCAGATCTGGATTTTTATTCATAAATATCAGTCCCCAAACATTTTCATCAAGATCCATGAATTTGTTCATTCACCAAGTTTTGTGGTAATCCATCCATTAGTTTGGGCTTATTCTTGCTTAAAAACAAACAGACCAACCAACCAACAAACAGATGTGTGAAAACACACATGTGTAGTTTGAGAAGTGTTAGAACCAGGTAAACTTGGGCTAATCTAGAATTATCAACCCAGGTTGAATACTGTTCATCACATTAGCTACAATAATGCATTTATCCTGGGTTACCTTTAGCCTGCGTCTTGGACTGAAATGGGTAAAAGAATACTTCAAAACCACATTAGATTTGATGTGCCTATTTCACCTCTGTCCTAAATTGAACTGGAATTAAAGAACTGCTGATTCATCCAAGCCTGTAGTGTCCTTAGGGTGTTGTATTCAAGTACAATTCTCCAGCAGCAAGGGGGGCCTCACAAGACTCGCAATACACTGTTTACCACTGCTTTCATCTGGCCCTCAGAGGCTGGATGCTGGTCTTACATATTTAGAAAAATATCTAATATCCTTTTGCTTAAGACCTCCTGCCGAGGACATTTGCCACTTGGTTCTTTGCATTGGGTTTCCCCACATTTGCGTCACCCTTATCTGGACAGTATCACACTGGCAGCCTGAGGGTAAAATGGCCTCCCTTTTGTGTGTATTGGCTGTGTCAGTAGTGAATTTGTTGTGGGTCAGGTCTCTCATGCTCTCTCTCTCTCTCTCACTCTCTCTCACATACACACTCACACACATGCACATTCTCAGACACACAACGGCCCTCTTATTTAGACCTTCATGTACTCTATTAGGATTTTTTACCTCGGCTTTATCCCCAGTGAACATGTCTGGCCCATGTTCAATACTGGTGGCAAACTGGAGGGGGGCCTGAAGGAAGGAAGGTAACAGTTTGAGTAGTTTGGGGCAAGGGAGCGTTACCAACATTACACAGGTGAACATTGTGGAGTGTTGAAAGACTGGACTGATTCAGTTGTCGAACCAGGGTGATTTGTATGATACTTATTAACCTTTTAAATCCTGAAGTAACAGAATTACATTTAGTTTTTATTTTATATTTTGCAAATCTATTGTCCGAGTGCACGTACTGATAGCGAGCAAAAGCTGACTTACACATTCCAATTTATATTTTCATCAGACCCTAGCAGTAGGCAGCGGGAGTACAAGCTGCAGCCTTTTCACTCAGGGTTATTTGGTCTCTGTGTGAAACCATATCAGGACAAAGTAGGTCATTGTGGTCAGTTTCCCAATTATAGGCGAGCATGTGTAATTTACTGAGGCAGATTAAATGGGGAAATCTGATGTAAATGTAAACAAAAGGATAACCCCATGACAGAAACCCCCTGGTTTCATAGGTTTATGAGCATATATTTTTAATTTCTTCTGTGTGTGTGTGTCTGTGTAAGAGAGGACTGGGGTTGGGACCTTGTTAGCATTGCAGGCAGCCTTCAGCCTCAGACAGTCTGGTCTAGCCAGTCAAACTTGTCATTATATCGGACACCCACTGCTTGAGCCGTAAAACCCATACACACACAGAAAGGGCCTTGTGAGTGCGTCGCATGCTAACGACCTGATTACGCTTTACGGTTGTGAAAATGTCCTATACTGTGCTTAAGTGCATCGCCATTTAGTCTAGGTTTCCAAAATATCTGCGTCCCATATGGTTCAAGCTGTTGTGGACCTCCTGTGGTGATTTTAATTGGTTCTCCCAGCAAATGTGGAACCTTGTTGTCAGATGACAGCTAACGAGGGCTGTCAATCAATAAAAACATAAACCCATACTCTGCATCATGAACAAGATCTGGATTCAGGTTTTGTGGTGACAGAGATGGCAAGAATTAGTCTTGACTTGGAAGATCAATTATAAGTCTAATTTGCTGTAACAGATGAAAGTAATTTATAACTGTAAAACCTGTATTGTTTTTTTTAATTATATTTCATTCTTTAATATCAAAGTTATCTGTTTTCTTTTAAAATAACTAACTGCTTTTATATATTCTGTTTACTGTTAAAGCGTTAATATAAATATTTTAAAATTCAACCTCTTATCAGTTGAAATTAAATGTTCTTATACTCCTTTTTTAGGCAAGTGTTACAACTCTATCATCGTTTATTGTATAATAATATATGCAAGTGGACAGTTCTTCAAAGTTTTTACTAGGATGTGTCTGAAAAGAAGCAACATTAGCCACACCTTTTCTTTAATGGCACCATTCTAACATTTGCTTAATTGTTTTATCTACTTTTCCCACATGCCTCTGTATGCTTCCACTATATTGATCTGATGGTGATTATCTTTACTCATCTGTACACCCCCCATCTCCACTGTCTTCCTCAGGTCATGGAGAGCGTTTACCCCTGCTAGAAGTACTACCTAGGACAAAGCCAGCACGTGGGTGGTGGTCAGAGGGTGCTTTGCTTAAGTCAGCTGGTGGTCATGTGTGAAGCTGTGGTCTGATGCCAACCCTCCCCTCAGCGCTGGCCATGGACGGGGAGAACTACCTGCATCCAGAGGGCCCTCAGCTGGACAGCAACCTGTTCTCTGGTGTCTCCTCTAACATGGAGGTATATTATTGCATTTAGTTGCAACTTTATGCTTACTCACTTAAATTTAAAATGTTTTGATGACTCCATTTAATACGAATCTGGTGAAATAAATTCCTTGAATTAGATTATGGTAATTCATTGTAATTGATTATACTTCAGTTTTTAGAGTTTATTGTACCTTTGCATGCTTTTGCTATAGTATATTTAAAACATTTTGTTGATAGTAATGGCATGTTTTGTAATAAACATAAATATATATTAATTTTAATTATGCTCGGTATCAATTAGCAATCCTATGTGATTGTGCTTAAATTGAAGTCAGTATGTAATACTTATTACATGCTTAAAGTATGTCATGACTGTGTTGGGTTCAGAACAGTGTTAAATGACAGAGTTAAACAAGGTTGAACACACTGACCTTTTCTTTTCACTGCTTACTATCTCATATCCTGCATCTTGTGTAAACATACTACAGATGTACCCAAACCTAAAGTCACTACACATCAAATAGACATCACAGACATCTCTGTGGTCAAACAGTCATGTAAAGACGTGAGAAACAAAGTGACACTAGTCATGATATTACTTGTTGGGCCCATCTGGTTATTGCTTATTGTGAAAGAGACAAAATATGAATGGGTCGTGTCACTTAAATTTTCTGTGCCAAAGGTTAAAGTTATCTGACATTACAGCAACTTCCTTATTTTAAATAGATTGTTATGGTCTTAACATTACTGAAAAAGTACATTTGGATTTGGGTTTAATTCTAAAATCTCTGACATAGTGACATATGACATAGTCCTCAAAGTCATAGTCCTCATAGTGACCCAGATTCTGGAGAATCTCTCCAACCGAGGCTGATGTAGCTGAAATTGTCTGCCTCATGAGGAGCCTCTAAGGTGGCTGAAGTGACCATTTAAGGGATGATATGACACCACTTAAACAAACAAAGTCAGCATTCTTTCTGACATCAGTTACACTGGTGCAGTAACATCAAGCTGGAGCGTGACCTTTGATGATGTCATTGGTGACGGGGTTCAACAGATGCCCCTCCCCATCCAATTGACTTCAAACTTGGTGGGTGGTTTGCAGTGTTGACTGTTAAGTGTAACGGATAAGCCTTTGAACAAATGACTGAGAGAAAGAAATGTTCACAGATTTCCATTTTTGGTGTTTGTCAAAAGATATGCATAGTGATGCATAGAGTCTGTGTTTTTCGTGTTTTAAAAATATATGCAAGTCATGTTACACATACTCATTATTATATTTGTATGCTTTTTACAAAGTTAAAAATATTTTAATTTTCTGTGTTTTAGAGTTCAATATACGCGTCCTCTGGATCCTGGGGATCTTTTTCTCAGCAGGCTGAATACAGCATACACTGCCCTATGCAATCTGGAAACCAGTAAGTATTTACAATCTCACACGTATTACAATACCTTTTAATACCATAACAAAAGAGTGATGGTGTGTCAGCTGAAAACATGACAAGCAAATTTTCTTTGTGCACTGTGCATTCGATACATACATGGGAGCTGAGAGACTTGAAGAGATTTTTTGTAACAAATACCATGCTCAGTACTCACAACTGGTGACATACTTTACATTGAGGGCTGTTAATTGTTGGACTTAGGCAATAACTGCCCAATGGACGCTCATGGAGAGCTACCAATTTGTACCAAGCAAGCCATGTGTTGTGGGTGTCTTGTGTTGTTAATCTATACTTCAGCTATTGGTGTATATTGGACTATTGTATTATTGTTTTTGACTGATACACCGGCATGACAAACAAACATCCTTCCTCTTTATTTGTAGAACTTCTATAGAACACAGTTATAAAAATAAAATGTACTCAAATCATTAAAAGAAATACATAGTTATAGTAACTATGGTAATATGTAACAGGCCAAAAACCATAAATTCACAAGTGTATATCTTGCAACAGTTAGTATGTTACCATAGGATATTAAATGTATAAGAACATTTCTGAAGATTAAAACTGTGTTACTGTAGGTTAGTGATTGAACTGGAAAGTGATTTATGCTGCTTCACTTTTGTAAAGCACAAGGATATGTTTGTGGTCAATTAATCAATTAATGTGATGCTTTTGAATAAGAATGTAATCTGTTTACTATGTGTGGTACCAGCCCACATTATCATAAAAGTTCACTTCTGTGAATGAGAAACATGAAATTCACCACTGTCTCAGCCGGGCCCAAAAGTTTCACACTTCTTTTTCAAATCTTGCTTTGACTAAATTTTGAGTTGATCTGTTCCCAGCATTGCATTGTTGACACCTCGAGTGACGAAATATCATCAGACCTATACATCAGTTCTTAAGCTAAAACCAAATCACCAGCTCTGTTCATTGGGGGTGGTCTCTTTTATCTGCCCTCGTTCATTTCCTGTACTGGGTGGTCCGGCGTCAGCTTTACTAGGGAGGTTGATCTTAACATCTTGCAACTCAGCTCTGTTTTTATGACTAACAGTAGTAAGCAGCTTGTCAACCAGGCAGAAGCAGCTACAGTCGTCGTCTGTACTGCATCCATTTATGCAGAAATCACACCCCAATACACAGTTTGTGTAGTTGTACAATGCAGCAGCTGTTCAGCACATTTTCCTTGTAGCACGTCTGACCTTTGCTCAGCCTTCGTGAACAGGGATTTCTACCATGAATGAGAAGAATTGTGATGCAGCTTCATTTTCGTACAATAACAGGCCCTACTTAGATAATATGTGGATTCAATTTGAGGTTTGGTTTGATATCTACAATTTCTCCTCAGTAGTGAAGGGATCTATTTTGTCTGAAACTAAATTGTTCATGTTTTTAAGAAGCAAAACCTCTAAAAGGAACCGTGTCTTGAAGCAATGGTGATTTGTATTGTTACTGCTGTGTGTTCACCTGAAGTTCAAGATGACGTGAGATAACAGTCTGTGGTTTTCAGGTTCACTCAAAGTGTAGATGTCTTATCTCACTTTTCATGGTGCCTTGTTCAAATATGATGAACATCAGCATGTACCATTGTTCAAATATGATCAAGATCAGGATGTGCCTGTGGTTTCCAGATGTTTGGTGTGACTGAATATCATCTACGTACTTTATGGTTATTGTGTTAGAAAGAACCTCATTTAGAAAGAACAATGTCTTGTTGTTGGAAAAAGTGGTAGTTCTCTTTTAATTTCTGTTAGTAGATGTTTGGTCCAAGAGTGACCTTGCAGAAATGTTCTGAGTTAATAAGAACCATTACTCTGTCACAAGGTCACTCTTTGTAATTTATTGCTGTAGCATTGCTCTGGATTAGATTAAATTGAAAGTAAACAGGGCTGAGGTCCTAAGCATCCATTTCTGCATCTTTTCTTGTCCTCTATCTACATCTCTACCTGTTTTCTTCAATCAGGCTGTTGTTGAAATGTAAAAAAAAGTCCTACCCAATCACTTTTCCTTGACCTTGTTGGAAATCGTCATGACGTCTGGTGCCATATCTTTATGTAGATAGATTGTGCCTGCCTCAGTCTCCCTTTTCCATCGTATGCTGCTTTTATCATATTTTTTCCTCTGTCCTAACGCGTCAGTCAGTGATTTATGTTTTTGTTTTAGGACCTTGTGAGATATAAGTGAGTAAGGTTGTACTGACCTGAGTGAATAACTCTTTGCCTGTTCTTTCTGTGTATTGCTTCAAGACATATCTGACCGTATATCCAAACCACTGCCACACCATTGATGTCAAGACCTTTTTTGGCACCAGCCCCTCATCCACCATGCAGCTAGGTCCTGTTCAATTGGTCCTAAATGAAAGTGACCCAATAATAGAGACACATGATATAGTTTGACCAATCACCAAAGCTTCATTCTTTTGGTTTGTAAACGTAGCATGGATTCACTTTATGAGGGGAAATCTTTGTGATAAGCTTGAAAATATGATTTGGACGTCTTCAAGATGGAGCTTGTTACAAAAGATCGCCCACGATTATCTCCCCTGCACTTGTCCGGTGTCTTGGTGGCTAGGTGTGTGCTCTACTGGTAGAAGAGACACAGCAGAGTGTGTGACGTTGCCAACCAAGCACTGAGACAAACTTTTCACTTTCAACTTCACCCTGCTGACCATACACATACAGACAACTTTACCTAAGCCAAGGTTTTATGTTTGCTTGTTAGTTGGCAGGATTATTAAAAAAAAACTACGGAACCTATTTCCATGACACTTTGTGTAGATTGATTAAAGCCGTTTCAGACATAACCTGCGGGTAAAGCCCGGAGAATTGGGTCCGGGGTTTACCCAGAGTTTGCCTGTCACACATGCACAATGCAGCGGGAGATTCTCAACACAGACTTGTTCACAACAGCATCAAATCCATATTAATTCCACTGCTGAGTTTAAGTGATTTTCTTTATAACACACAGACACCAGTTTCGGCTCTTATCACCACAAACTCTCTAGACATCATTGTCCGTGTCTTCAAGAGGTGTGTCACGGCTTTTTCACCGGGAGATATTTTCCCCTGCTGTGTTCTCACATCTCCTGTCTTTCTACACACTTAATTCTAGGAGGCCAGGTGCATGTCTAAAAGCAGCTAAATAGATATTGATGAAAAATAGCAGGCATGTATATATACTGATATTTATGAGTGTGGCATTTTGGTGCAGATCCAAATAAAAATCTGAATCTAGTGAATTTAAATATGGTTTTATAAGGGGACATTTGGGCCTTGACATTTATATACAAAGTGTCATTCTAGTTTCAATTATGGCATTAAAGCCAGATAACTTCCTTGCTTGATAACAGAGCCAGAACAATGCAACATATAAAAATGTCACTATCTACTAGTTACAGATTGCACTGGACATGTTGACTGATGCAAACAAATACAGTTTAATGCTGTAAAAACCCTGATAGTGCTCAATATGTTATTGAACTTTCTAAAATACACTGGGTTTTCCTGTTGTGCTCCTGTTTTTTTGTCACAAACAATGACAAGAGGGAAAATAAGCAAACAACGGTGGCAGATTGTAGAGTGTGTGTTTACGTCTGTCCCTCACAGCTGAGTCTGGTCGGAGTTTACAGCAGAAAAATCCAAAACATTCCTCTGGTTTCATTTCTATTATAGCTCTGATTGTCTGTGACACATTGTAAAGTTATCAGTCTTGAAAGCTCAGATTGTTTGCAGTTGTTAACATGGCTCTGTGAAATGGGACCACGCCACAGACCACATTTCAAAGACTTTCTGTAGACAAGTCAGAGCTGAGCTTCTAAATATCCCTTCTACAAAGTTTAGTTGGACCTGCTGCCTGCCATTGCTGAGTTATTCTGTGTTGATACTGCCCGCAGCCCCACACTGAGATATTTCCCAGTGCTGTGACTTCAAGTTCATTTACTGCTGGAAGTGTCAGAGTCACATTTCATGGGTGTACTGACTGTAAGCAAGAGTTCATCCAAGGAATCTCAGCAGTTGATTATTATCTGGTGTCACAGTACTCACAATACAGTCTTGGGTTGTTCAGGAGACTGTTTGATAAACACCTTCCTCTTTCTGTGGAAGTAGCATTATGCTGTTGATGATCCATGAGGTGGAAGATGGACGATGATCCACTTCCTCGTTTCACACCATTTTTATAGCATCAAATAACTAACTAAAACCAAACCCACCTTATCAGTGGGATAAGAACTACCTAAAATGACAGAAGCCATCTTTGACAAAAATGCATTTGAAATGTATTTAGACATTTTAGTTTTGTCCATGTCCTATCTGCTAACTTGGAGGAGGCAGGGTTTATAACGTATTCTGCAGCCAGCCTCTAGGGGGCGATGGAAATGCTTTGGCTTCACTTTTGGGCTGCTGTCATTTTCCCATCTTATATGCAGCCTGTGGTTTTAACTTGTTTGTTGCTCCCTTAACAGTTAAAAAATGGTAAGAAATCCAAAGCATTGAAAAAACATTACAACTTTTTGATAAAGCAAAAATCCACCTGATCGAACTTAGATGCAGTGAAACATGTTGTGTGTTGCATAATTCAGGTGATACTCACACCTTCTTAACTGGCAAAAGCACTAACATGATGCTCTTTTAATGTCTGTATCCATAAATACATGAAAGTAGTGACTTTGTTCTGGAGTTTGCATCAGTAGGTGATGATTTGTTTTTACAGTATCTTAAAGGGAATCTTACATTTTTTTAATTTGAGCTTTGAGCTTTCCATGATATTTCACTTTGTGTAGGTGTTATATTGTATAGGTATTAGCTGAAATGACTTGAGAAGAAGTACTCACAATGATCTGCAACGTTGAATTTGATGATGATTGAACAACATTTTAGTGTTTAAAATATCCAGCAGTTCTGACACTTTCAGCCCCTAATTATGGTCATTACTAGGAAATGAGTCATTCAGAGACATTTGTTGATAAACATCATTCTAGCCATTTGACCGATGATAATCAGGTATCTTTGTAAATGTCCACTGATGGAAGCCAAATGTCCAAACACAGCATTGGTATGTGCCTGGCCAGCATGTTTGTAGCCTCAAATCAAAAGATTGTGCAACCAAAAGATGGTTCATTTGATGATCAGTCCATAACTACAGACTGACAGTAATGGAAGGCTACATATACACAAACAGTAAGTCAATCAGTATCTTTGGACAAAAGCCCCTAACCAGCTTTGTGTTGTTGGAAAGGAGCTGATGCGGGTCTGCCAAGACTACTGCTATAATAATATCACTGTTGACCAAAATTCCAGGAAGGGGATTTCCACTGTGGATGATTGTTATTATTCACTATGAACTCATCAGCATATTTGTAGTTTATATTCATCACTCATCATTAGAAAAGTTTCCCAATGTGTTTCTACGGACATGATGGCAGAAGTCACAGCTTACTATTTAAAAAAAAAAAAATAATAATAACAAATAAACTGTGTCGCAGCCCAGAGATATTTGTGATAATCCAAAAGATGACTTTGTTTAAGCAGACACTCACTAATAATACTTGAACATGTATATATTGAATTTTGCTTCATGTTGTTGTTCTTGCTGTTCAAAAAAAATCACAGGGTCCATGTTTTCACAGACTGGCTTCTATACATTAGCCTGGGGCTGCCCTTTCATCCTCTTGGTGTGTTTTGAACTTAAATCAATCAGTCTCACTGATCCCTGGCCTGTGGTTGAGGATACAGAGCCAAATTCAAATGAATCGCTTTGGCCAAGCTCATTCCCTCTGAGCCTGAGCCCTTGCACATGATTGGATGAGAGGAACATGGGATGTTACGGTTAAAGTCCCACGTTGACAAAGGTTTAGTTTTGCTTTCATTTTGAGAGTGGATCCACCACTACGTGTAGTGGCTTGTGGCGTTATGATGACTAGTAGTCAGTTAGAAACTGAAAACGTCTCAGTGGTGATATGAGGTCTGTAGACATACATCTGCTATTGTAGTACTGGGTTAGAAGAATGATTGGTTTTAACAAAAGGAGGACGTTGGACCTTCAGATCAGGTTGGAGCAGATTTGTATTCTCTATCTGTATCTCTTCGCTTATATCCTTTTCTACCTTTATGGCTGTTCTTTGCCTTTTCTTTATTTTATTTTTTTACAAATCTCTACCTCTTTCATGTTGAACCTAAGTGAATATGAATTTCTGTTATTCTTTTATCTTTGACTGTTGAAGATTTGTATTCATTTGCAGTTTAGTGTGACATTAACCACACTAAATGTGTATCTTTAAGCTGGTAGGTTGGGCTAGCATTAAAAACTAGGGGTTGAAGTGGAAAATGACAGCGTCCATTTCATTTCTAACTTGTTTGATTTAAAGGAGTTTTACAAAATCTTGAGCAGAATATGTAAGGACACAAGATGTGACCCATGGCCCAGGCCCAGAAGCTGGTGGATGTTGTGAATGTGTGTATTTTTAAGCTGACAGGTTGTGCTAGCATTAAAAACCAGAGCTTCTGAAAGTATAAACTGATAAACTGAAAGTGTGTTCAACTGTTAAGCCTGTGTGCTGTGTTGGATTTCCTAAAAACAGGATGTAATGCTATAGTATAGTGTTGATCACCATATTTGTGGTATAAAATCACTGGATCACCTCCTTGTACTGTTTTGACTGTGGCATTTGATCACATGTTTTTAAGTGTCCCTTTCATTTCTCTACTGGAGCTGTTTTTTGCACAGTAGTATAAAGCTGTGTTTTTACAGTTGTAAGGTGTACATATATACAACTGTGAAGAAAACCGCATGTGTCAGTTTTACTTTTTAGTAAACACACTAAACCTCTTCTTTCCCATACAGGCAATACCACTTTAATAACAGCAGCACTACCACCACCACTCCGGATGTGCACATGGACGTGTACTCGGGATTCCCTGAAGTGGACTTTTCCAGCCTCAACCTCCCCAGAAATGGAGATTTCCCACAGGTAAGTTTCACATATCTGCTGTTCATATTTATATTTGTACCAAAGACACACACACACACACACACACACACACACACACACACACACACACACACACACACACACACACACACACACACACACACACACACACACACACACACACACACACACACACACACACACACACACACACACACACACACACACACACACTGTATTGACAACAAGCGGCCACACAAACACACTCAACTCACCTACTCAAACACCGGTTACCACTCCTCCCACCCTCCTCTTTCATCTTGTCCCCCATAAGTATTCAGCTCAGCTTAATTTACCATCGAGCAGTCTGATTAAAGCCTAGTGTTGTCTAGACGACTGCAGCGGTACCTGCCCCGTTCCTGTCAAGGCATGTCATTAATAAGACCCTGCAGTTTTACTTTCTTCTACACCTCCACAGCGCATCTTCAGAAGTCAGTGTTATTTTCAGTCACGCTTGGATTGAGTCCACAAAGTGAGATATGTTTCAGGAGCCAGTTGAAGATGTAAGACTGTGTCTTGAAGCTCTTTTGAATAATTTGATGTCTTTAGGATTAACTCTGTTTATGGAATACAACTGTAAGAAAAGAACATTTATTCCAGGATGTGAAATGTTTGATATCGGCAGTGAAATAAAAGTGCAGCCTTCTCCTCTTTCAAATATTTACCCCCCTCCCCCCAGCTGGTTTATATCCATCATTTGCATTTTGTATATCTGTGCACTTTTGTGTCCATACAGCCAATTTCTTATAGTTAGCATTGTATGAATAGCAGCCAATTGTAATGACACAGACCAGTGACTTTCTAATCTGAGGCATATTTGGGCTGAGTTGATGAGCGCCATTATGGAAGCATATAAAAACACAATATGCTATGATAATGAGTTTTAAAGAGGGGCAGTCATGGGTTACAAGGCAGAGTGGCAGTATCCCCCTCATGATTATCCTGTCTGACAGGAGAAAAGGCAAAGCAATTAGGGGTTGGTTCAACACAAGGCCAAAGCAGTAAATAATAAGAGAACGGGAGCAAGAGAAAGGGCATTTCTTACCTTAATTATGCATTTTTATGGCTTTTCACTGAATAATAAAACATTTTCCTATTCTATCACTTTAAACTGCTGTTGACCTGGATTTTATGTCCCCACAAATTCAAAATGTTGTGTAAAGTTTATTTCTTGTTCACAGAGCAGATGTGAGGTCACATTTAACACTAATTGTAGCTTGAATAAAAAGTGTTAAGGTTCAAAGTAAACCCGACATGGTTTCTTAGAATACAGGTTCCTGCGAAGTTATTTGTTTGTGCTTTTAGGACAACAGACTCAATTCCATTCATGTCAGATCAGCACCCCTCGGACAAACATCTGAAAACCCCAGCAAATAAAAGTGAAACCACTGATATCTCTATGACTAGATACCACTTGGTAAAAGTGCAAAGATCCTCAGCTCAGTTTAGCCCATCAAAATAGAAACTGAAAGGTCATTCTACAGGATTACATCACACACTTATAGAGAACTGTTATATAGTTCATTATCAGTCATAAAACTGATAAAACAACTTATTAACATTGTTGTATCTATACAACTCAGAGGTTGCTTAAACACTTATCAAATGAGGCAAATTCAAATAAAGTGATTTTCCTTCAGCTTGTGACAGAGCTTTTTATGCCTCTTTGATAACTATGGCCAGATGCCTTATGCTGTCTGGTTGTCACAAACATTTACTTGGACTAAAACATTAACTGATGTCAAGTTCACGGTGAACTCACAAAACACATTTGTGGTCATAACTTGTGAACTATGACAAAATACATTGATAAGGTGGGGAGATTTTATATCCAAGAGATCAACTTCACTGTGACATATTGATTCACATAAAGACATTTCAAACACATAATTCAGAAACAGATGGAAGAGTCTGTGCACGACATCCATATTGAGAACATTCCAGAGTCTTAACTGTGTGTAGATGAGTGTGACACACATAGATGTAAACTGAAACTTGACTGGCTGGCAGAGGCATACAACTGGGAGGCAGTGATTCTACTTTGTCTCTTGCAGCCTAAGTGTTTGGTAAAAGCTCAAATCAAAATTGTGGAATTTATTCAACTTGATGTTAAGCAAGATTTTGCCAAGTTAAGTCCTTACAGGTATGCATTAGTATGTCTGACACAGGAATGCTTGCAAGAAGAAGTGTTGATTCTGGACCGAATTGTAAACTCATTCTCACACCAATTTAAGTTAAAAATCATTGGACATTATCAGGTGCTGCTAGTCCTTTGTTAACTTTTGACGTCCATTTTGAAGCTGTATCAAACATATTTGTTCATCCAGAGTTTGTTGCTTAGGCAAATGTCCAACCATTTCTATTAACATGTGATGTAGTTAATAATCAGCAACAGTTCAAAAAAAGTGATTGAAGTGATAGGAAAATGGTTTATTATAAGCTGCGAGAGGTTTCATGAACAAAGGCGACACATGATGGCTTTGTACACAAGGGAGTGATGTCATCACGTGTGTGGTGCACGGGCATGAACTCTCTGATTCACGTGGGATTCCCCTAGTTTTCCATCTGCCTGTCTTAGCACATCTGGTTATCGTCCCTACAGGTAATTACAGGAGTTCATGATTATGTGATACATGCTGGACGTTATCATCTCCGTACATATTCAGAAAGGTTTTATGTGACAGTTGAAATTTATGCTTGGTTTGGTTTTAAGTAGCTCCTTCATTATTGGAGCATTCATGAGCAGCAAGTTTGGTTGCATGGTACTGGAGACGTGTAATTTTATTTTGTCTGTGTGAGTGAGTGTGAGGGAGAAAGACGTTGTTGTGCTTGTGTTGTGCTTTCTCAGCTGTTCTTTCTGGTTTTGGTTTTGGTCACTCCCTGCCATGTGAGGCATGCAGAGAAAATGTAAGTCACGGGGTCATCGTGACTAATCCACTGCCTCACACTCAGCCCCCTATTTCCTTCTACATTTTCCCCATCACATCACATCACATGGCGACCCTGCCTTACTACATTTTAATATATCCATGATCAGAAAGCAGGATTTCTTGTCTTGTTTGTGGCGTTGAACCATGACAGAAGACATTTGACCAAGTGCAACTGGGTAGAATTTTTGATGTGATTATTTTTGCGATTATTTGTCCCATGACTGCCATGTTTACTTCAGCTGTTGAGTCACTTTGGTTCGCACGGCCTAACGACTTTGTTTATGCATTTCAACTGAGCTCTGTTGGAATATCCTCATATTGTAAGGAAACCCACCGCTGTCGCATGTGGACAGGATGTCCTTTTCTAGATTGCCGGTAACTTGAAAATAAGAGCCAAATGTTTGTTTGTGTTAGATTTAATAAACTTCCCTTTGAGACTCCATATCCCAACGAATATCAGTCAATTACAATACATTAGCTAACAATTGGAATGGAATACATGGCTACTATACAAGGATATGGATGAGATTAATGCCCCACATTTTTTTGATAATTTATTTGGGCTGAATGTCCCAATTACATCCTAATAGAAATGTCCACAGAAAGGTTTTTGTCCTTATGAGGTGTCAAGTTGCAAGTAATTTATGCATGTTATAAGATATTCATTCATATTCACTTCAAGTGACTTAACTTCTATAGATGTTTATATTTTATTTCTTTTCAATTGTATAGATAGTTAGAAAATGGCTCTATGAAGTTACTGACAAAGTAATTGATCAGTGATATGTCAGACTCAGAACTAAACTTCCCCAGAAATAACAGTCACACATTAAACTACTAGGTAACCTAGGAGCCCATAAAATAAAGCGTTATCTAAACACTCGGCCAAGATCAATGGAAACTTTGACAAAACAAAACTGTGGCGTCATCATGTTTGCAGATCTTGGTGCGTTCACACCACACCATCACACTAGTGATGCTTTTTTTGCCCTTACTAGAGGGACTAGTAAAGGCCAAAATGTCCACTACAAGTTATACATTTGGGGTCCAAAATTATCACTAGTCATACCAATGGTGCTAAATGCAAATCAGAAGACAGGAAGGGGTCATAAATTGAGGCTTCCTATTGGTTGTCCAGAAAAAAATCCATCCGGCTCAAATTTACTGTGTTTACTGCTGGCTCGGCATTCCCTGTCATAAATGAATCATAAATTAAGAGTTAAACAAGAGAAATAAAATTACATAAAAAAACAAGTTAAAAACAAACCATAAAGAGTCTTTCCAGCACCCAGTTTGGAAACTTGACAATCACAACCCTTGCCCCGCCTACATCATTTGCATGGAGTCCACTAGTTACACCAGTGATGCGTTTTTGACGTTACTAGTGTAACTAGTGAGGCTAACAACGTCCAATAGTTACACTAGTGCCATGTTTGACCTTACCAGTTGTACTTTGTATGTTATCTCGACGCACACAAAATTCAGGTCATGTTGGGTGTGAACTCACCAAGTCTATTGACATAGACATACTCACCTTTGCATCAATTATGCTAGTCTTCTTCTTTGGAATTAGAACCGCTCTATTTGCTAAATACTGTACATAATCATATCAATATCATCATGAATTTGTCTTCAGCCTTTTACCAAGCTGCAGATTAAAGTTTAACCAAGCTGGAGATTAAAGTTCAATGTCTTTATCAAAGGTGATTGCATTACTATATCCACAAAAGATTGTACATGTTGTTAAAGGGGGTGAGATTCCCTGAGCACCCATGTCGTCAAGAAAACATACATCTCTCCATGGAAAAACTCATTTAATCACAGTCTATGGTAAATGCTAAAGTTCACTGATTCCAGTAATGTATGCATTTAAGAATACCTTTGCAGTTACACAGACTATAGCTCATCCATCATCATAACCATATTGTGCAGACAAGCAAAGTTGAACTCAAACGATCCAAAACAAATTCAGAATCCAATGGCCAATGATACACTATATGTATCATACTGGATTTACAAGGAAATCTTTAAAAAATATGCACATTATATCGAGAAATGTCCAGTTGATTCATAGACAAAAACATTTTTTTAAACGTTGAAGGTAACTGAAAGAACCTTGTTTCTCTGGCTTTACCAGCACTGAATATTATGTTGTTTTTCTTGATTTATTTCTTCCCGTAAGCAAATCATAAAACCAATGAGTTACTTCCTTGTAAGACACCAGCAGTAATTTGAATGGCCCAGTTTACAAGGGGAAGTTAAAGGTTAATTTGAAGAGATGTCAATGGCTGCACTGTTTTCTGTAAGGGTGTGTGCTCCACCTGATCTAATCTAAGTTCAGTTTAGCTTTGGATAGTTAAGCTTCTATATTTCCTTTATCTAATAAGAACTGCTCTTTTATTTACATTGCCAGTTGCACATTTGCAATTTTGAGACATGGGTAAAATCTGGAGAATTGGCTTCAGAGTTTACCCACAGTTTGCCTTTCACACATGCACAGCACAGCGGGAGGTTCTCTGCATTATTCAGGCGAGAGGTGGAGCAGCCGGGTGCAGCAGACAGAGGCAGAAAGTGACGTATTCACGCCACTGCAGAGACCACGTGGTTTTCTTTACAACACAGACACCGGTTCTTATCACCATAAACTCTCTAGACATCTTCGTCTGTGTCTTCTGTGTGTGCCACCGCCTTTTCACCTGGAGATTTATACTAAGAGGCCAGGGGGATAAAGTTCGCAGAAGGTGTGGAGCGTCTCACTCAGAGTAAAGAGGTTTTTGCAAAGCAACAGGAGAACATACCGAATGTGCCCCATACAACAAGGCTGCTGTAATGCATTATTTCTGTTTGTGTGAAGTCATGATGTGAAGGGTGGGTTCTTCTTACTTTGGGCTGTGATGCAACAAGGTCTGTGTCTGTGTGTTTGTATGTTTGTATTCTAAAGCAGCTCATCAATGATTCATCCCTCCTCAGTGACACGCTATGTCCCACTAACACACACTCGCACGAATGCACACATACACACATTATTCAGAGGATTCCCACTCACATGATGACACCATGGTCAGGCGCCACTCCGTCTCTGGCAGTTTCCAGCAGAGATGGACCTTACAGTACCTCAACATGCCGGCTTGATATCATTATTCCTGGAAGCTGAGTGTGCAAATGGACCCCTCCATCTAATCCACCCACGGGAGAAATAAATCACATTATTTCTGTTTTTAAATTCAACAACATGTCCTCATTTATGTCAGTCTCCTAAACAGTTAACATTCTTTTAATATCAGAAAAACTGACGTTACATCATTGTATTAGATCAACATCTTGGATTTGTTGAAAGAACCCATTTGCCATCAGATTCCCAGAATATTATATTTTTTCAACAACCGCGTCCAGAGTTCCAGTAAGCGGGAATGTCAATCTGCGATGAGGTATTTCAGTATACTTATGCACAGACACAAGTACTGGCTGACGCCCGGGATCCCCTTTGAATTGGCACATTTGCTGCTAGCACTTGACCTGGTAATCCATTTCTGAACACTACAGCTGTCTTCTTGTTATTTTCAGCTGTCTATAAAGTTTGAGGGGAACCGCTACTGGCCAACTTTGTGAAAACACAATCAATTTGCCTGTTAAATTTATTTCGGTGCCAATCAACACAACAGAGCAGAATTAATTTGAGAATGTTTTGACAGGTGAATAGACACCTCACAATAACACATTAAAATTCTCTTAAGTGACAAATGACAAGTGACAAAATTTCCTGGATTATCCAGATTACTTTCTTTGTTTTGTTCTGATCAGCTATTACACCTCTGATCTATAGATCATAATATTTATCAGTAATTGTTGTTAGAGCAGAAGTCCTGCAATTGACACTGCACAGAAAGACATGAGGCAGAGTATGAAGTAAGACAGACAGCCACATAGGGAGTCAATCTCTAAATATAATAATCATTAAATAGTGGCCCAAGCCCATTAAACATAGCAGTAAGCAGGGGGGTGTGAGGAGCGGCCAGGTCCAGAGCGCAAAACTGTTTACACTACAAATGCGGTTGAGTTACACCATGTACAGTAAAAAGGGCCCGACTGCCAGTAACTCTAGTCACTTACCAACAAAAGCATCATTTCCTGAAAGCTCCTCCCCTCCTCCCTCCCTCTTCTCCCCACCTCTCCCCTCCTCTCCCCTCCTCTCCCCTCCCCTGCGCTCTCACTCACTCCCCAACCACCTTTTCTGTGCTCTGAGGAACTAGTCCTCAAACACTATGACTAAGCCCGCTATGCAAACGCCCGACTGTCCTACAGAAGCAGGAAGCATGTTTTAGACTTGCCCGTGTCTCTGCTTTGTGACAGCAACAGAGTTGGGTCTGATGTGTGTGAGCTCATTGCCCAGAGAGCGTTCACCTGCGGCAGAGAGGCAGATGTGGGTTTTGAACCAGAGAGGAACTGTGAAAGGGCTAGAGAGGCTCCACTGTTGGGCTGGAGTGTATCAGCTGTAGGGTGAATGCCAACACTTTGACCAACACATGGAAGAGGCTCTTGCATTCAGGGATTTAAGGTGAAGCGGGAGAGTATTTGTGTGTGTGTGTGTGTGTGTGTGTTTTACCCCCCCACACACACTGCAGCGTTTGGACCCATGTCTCTCATGCAGTTCTGGACTAAATTGTATTCACAGCTGGGACGACCACTTCCCAAGGTACTGGTATCAATTGCTTCTTTTAGTCAAGTATTACGCTGCTGTTTTTTTATGGCTTGTTGTTATTTTGTTGAAAAATAAGAGAGAGCTGTGTTTTTGTCCTTATTGAGGGAGCTCTAGACAAGGCTAGTCAGAAATTATTACCACTTTTTTAATAATTATTTTCCACTTATTACTTGACTGGGATTTTAGTTTTAACATTTAATGAATATTTTATTTACTCTTTATTTTTTGTCTGAAGCTTGGCCTGCATTGGAATTGATGTTATTTAAATCCGGTTTATGGAAATGTTAATGGCAGTTATTTTAATTTTTTTCCAAATTAGATGTGTAAGATCAAGTGTCCTTGCTTGATACATGGTGATGACATTCATCCATCTTGTGCTAACTTAAAGAGAATAATTTACAATAGACCAAGGTGACATAGAATTTGGAGTCACTATCAAACATAGGCCTGTTAGCCACTCAGCTTGTGACTTTCTAAATTTTCTTGCCACTGTTGAGGCTCTTCGCAGCCAGGAACTATGACAAATGATTGTTTGCCTCATTCCTCGCTGTCTTCCAGTAAGTGCTAGAACCTGATATCTTGTTTTGCTAAATAGGGCTCTTGTCTGTTTTCTGGTGTGCCATTGTTGTATTGCACTGTGACTAAACCTGCAGAATTTTTTCTAAAGTGTATCATTCAACAGACTACATAGTGTTGGTAGAATTGTAACTCATCATCATCATGATGACTTTATTAGTGTGAGACTTGCTGAGCCTATTTCCACTGAAAGAGCTGATCAAGCTGATAAGCTAATCTCAACATTTGTCAGTATTTTTTTCACCTCATAAATATGAGAGTTCCCACAATCACTGGTTCCAATTTAAACAATATATTTATAATAGAACATAAATGTGAACAGCAGATTGAAGATGAACCTTTAATGTGTATTTCTGGATGTTATTTGAGTGCTAAATGGAAAGTAATGTTTTCTTTAATCATTAGGCAGTAAAAGTTTCTCACTGTCAGTGAAACATACTGCTCGACATTAGCCCAGACTACAAATGATCATGTAGTCCTAGCCCATTCGCTTCTGTGTATTTCTCTCCGGCTGACTGGGGTGTCTCTGTACACAACTTCTGTATTCAGTATGCAAACATTAATATCATTATCATTGTGTGCCCAACATCTTATAACACAAAATGTGATCTACAGACAGTCCTGGAGGATAGGTTCACAATTTTTCAAATGTGATTTAAAGAAAAAAACAGGTGATCATGTGAAATATCCAAGAGATTTTCTTGCTGTGACTAGAGAAACCATTTGTAATGTTTTCGCAGATGGACAAAATTCACAGTTGTCACTCCATGCAAAAAAAAAATGAAGATTATCTGAAGCGGTTAGGACAGATAATGTGGCTTTGTTGCGAAGTCTTGTTAATGTGAAATGCTTATACAAATACTTATTTGAAGCATTGCGAACCTCTTTAAGGTCGACTGTGCTGCAGGGCTGTCTCAGTGGGCACATGTTGTCAGTTTCCTGGTATTACATTAAACCTCAACCATGACCTAGGCGTGCTACTTACGGGAAGTGAATAAACAATGATGGCGAGGATGAGTGAGTGCAAAGGGGGATGATGATGAGTGGTGGAGTGGAAGGAGAAGAGAGGTTTACTTATGCTACAAAGGATTGAAGGAGGAAAAACGTCCTTGCATATCTTCACAAAGTAAACCTATCTCAAGAGTGTTGCTTTAAATGTATCGTGTCAGTGCCAAATTAATTGTAGCTGTGGAATAACTCCAGGGTGGTGTGAGGTAAAAACACAACCAAACATAGTGATGTTCTAAGTAATTATTGTTGGCCTTGAAAAACAGTTTATGCTGCCAAGATGCAGGATACGTGCAGTAAATCTGTCCCCTCTGACAGTTGACAGTAGGCAGGGCAGGCTTTGCAGCAGAATGAAGATGACACAGTGTCAGTGTGTGCTACATTAGACTGTATATAAAGGTGTTATAGATCATCTGGTTTTCATGTTAGCTCATATATGTCAGTGGTCACTTGTAGAGATGACAAATGGAACGATTCTACTTTTCTTGTAAATTGTTTGCATTGTTGTTGTTGTCTTTTCTTTGAAATTCAAAACAGCTATATGAGTAAATAAGATACATTGTGTGATCTACCATATTAATTAGTGTTTCGATAGATTGTAGTGCAATGTACTTTTCATTCATGGCTGTATACACTTTATCACAAGGAACACCTTGAAAACCAGTCTTCAAAGTTATCATAAATAAAAATTAACACATTAGTGGTACATTCTCAAATAAAACAAAGACAAAGAGACAAATACAATTACTTATGAGAAGCTTTGTGTATCTCAGGGTTGTATTAGATTATTGGTGGCAGAGCAGCTCTGTGTTTAGTAGCGTCGTCTGGCCGCACCAGTGTTCTGTGTTCGACTCAGCCGACCAGCTGGAGCCTTTCTGTTGCGCGTTTGCACATTCTCATCGTGTCTGCATGCGGGTGTCTGGAGCTCTCTGGTTTCTTCCCCAAGTCCAAACACATGCAGGTTACATTGCTCTAAAATGTGCCTGTAGGTTTGAATGTATAAGTCTAATTAAGTGTTTGCCCTGTAATATAACGAGCAACCTAGAATATACACCATGTCTTGCTCAATGTTTCCATGTAAACCATTTAAATATGCATATTTTATTCACAGTTGAGATGTGTCTGATTTTTCACTGATTTTTCAAAAAGCTGAAATGATGTGCCATCATTTGAGGGTTTAACGCTTATCACGGTCATCTATAAAGACAAAGGCAGACATAGTTCTCAATATTGTTTTGTTAAGAACAAAGCAAGACATCTGAAGAGCACATCAATTACTGTTTTGTTGTTCTTCTCCAGCATAACTGCTTGCTTAAAATGGTGCAAAAAAGGTTGTATCATGATAATGGTGACCAAAATTATCATGATTATCAATATTGTCGCAGGATTGTTAAAATGTGCTGTCAAATTTGTAAATTAGTGATACACAAAATATAGCAATTTCTAGAAGTTTTATATTGACAAAATACATATGATCAATAAAAATGATAATAGTATTTTCATTATTTATTTATTCATTATCTATTTATCTTGTTTGATGCTGGACAGAATCAACCATTTCATCACGGTAATTATGGTTATTAAAGATAATACAGTACAAATAACCGTGGAGAATTTGACCACGGTATACCGTGAATTTTGGTTGATAATATTATTTTAAGGTTCTGTTAACTTTAGTTGGTTCACCGAATAATTAGAATAAAAGCCAGCATGCAGCCTTCATTAGGTGAAAGTGTTGACAACTTATCGTTATAGTCAAAGTGTCGGCTTGGCCAATGGTTGTAAAAGAGTTAATTCCTGCATCAGTTACCAGGCTTGGCTAAGAACCAAGTCAACAACTTACGGGCAACAAGCCCACCATCCTGACCCACAGCATGATAGAGGTGTGTGAAAGTGCGGTTGTGTGTCATGACAAGAGAAGCCAAAATTGTTTCAGATAATGAGAAGATGTGAATATAGACTTAAGATATTTCTACAAACACATAATGCAATTGAAAATGGGATATGATCATATATTCCCTAATGACAGACACAGAACTTTTACTTTGAATTTCCTTTTAGATTATACTTTGTGATTTTGGGGGGTTTTGTTCTCTAAATATATAATATTAACTGGGGGGCTATTGCCATATTCTTAAACTTATGGCCCAGTTGCATCGTTTCATTCATGAATTCAGTAACATTTTCAGTTATCCTCTAGACCTCCATTGCACGAAAAGACGAATTTTCGCCACTGCAAACGCCTGCAAACTCGCCTGATTCCTGGCAGTTAGTGGCCGTTTATAGAATGCGAATTCCGCGTTCGCCCGTGAAACAAACGGGCAGAAACATACCACTGGTAGCGCAGTGGGGGGGCTGGAGAGGGGGGAGTGCCGCTGGGGAGTCGCGGAGTGAAGGTGTGATCTAATTAGCATATGCATCACAGCAAAAACGCTTGTGAGAACTTATCTCACTTCCCCATTGGATAAAACCACAGACCTTGGATGGTAGATCTGTTGCTATTGGTCACCCTGGGTCATTATAATACACACGTGGGTAAACCCCTCCCACACAATATTAATAATTAATACTTATTATTACTAATAATTTCAGGCTGTGACAATACAATGCAGATTCCTGTGAACAGTCGTTAACCTGAAATTCCACCGAAATTTGCGGGGGCACTAACTGACACAAATTTTTCTTTTCATGCAGTGCTCGTTGCTGACTGTTTTAAACGACAGCGTTCACCCCTGTAGCAAGTATTGTGCAGTAGGCTGTGTTGAAATTTCTGCATAATAAGACGTCATCTTGCGTCAGCACTCTCCATCACATCCGCTTTTCTAAACAATATAGATGCAGGCTCACACATGCAATTTGTTTCCCACACATAAACACAAGTAAACAAACACACAGTTATTGTTAGTGTGAGTCTATTTTCATGTGCTTTATGTTTCTTATGTTCATGTCTAATTATCACAAATACATTTCAGAATAATTGTGTATTTGAAAGCATATATTTTCTTTTTACTTCACGAAATACAGGTTTAAACTATTACGACATACCTCTGTTAATGCCAACTCATCCTTAACGGCACCCATTTGTGAGTGACTTCCTCTTGGCACCAAATACACAGTGGACAGAATTTCCCTCATTTCTTTGGTATCCTTTTTTTGGCCTGTTTTTTCTTTTCTTTTTTTTTCAACTTGTGTTGCCTGACACATTTAACTCTGCTCGTCCTTTTCTGCTGGAGAAAGAATCTGAATTTGTCAGGTAGATTATTTGCTGGCAGCACCATGTGCATGGAAAAGTCTTGTTCCTCTTATTAGCCAAAAGCAGTCAGTTCAATGTAAGCTTCAGGCTGTTCCACAAGCATAACCTGCAAGCGTGTTCTTTGAAGCAGCTCCATGTATTCGGCTGCTTGTCGGGACACTTGACATCGGATCTTTTTATTTCCCAGAACATCTGAAAACACTGGAAAATTCCAGTAGCCTTGTAAGCAGCAAGTTCTCCGTGTCTTGTTTTACTCAGACTTGGCACCACAAGGCCTGCCTGTCAGGAGGTGGTTGGAATGGGTATACCTCTTTGATTGGCCTCGAAAAGTTGGGCTGGGATCGGCTATAATCAACTGACTTTAGGGTAAACAAGGATGAAATAATACTTTTAATTTGACCCAACAGCTATAAAAGGGCAATTGGAATGAAAATAAAATATTTTTTTGTTTCTCAGAGGTAACAATTGGAAAATTAATTTCAGCTCAGCTTTCAAGCAAGGTCAATCTGCTTCTTAGAAATATTTGCTCCTTGGGAAAAAAAGACATAAAATGTCAATGTTATTACCATTCAGGGCTTGGCAGCGGTCAAAAATGAAGCTCTTTGTGGTCAGTGTAACTGTTCTCTACACCCGAGATATTCAGCTGTCTGTGACAGACCTTTAAAAGTGTTTGAATGTATGTTTTGTCTGGTGTTTGTGTTACTCAGTCTTCTTATAGATCAAAACAAGATACAAATCTTTCCATGTATTCTTATACACAAAGACAATGTCTTTTTGACAAGTTGTCTCCTTGATCAAAGCTCTGTGACAGGATAAGCAGATTTATTTCTGCATGTAAAAGATGGCTTGTGCTGTCCGCAAAACACTTCACTTTTACGCATCACAACAAATCAATTTACCACTTAAAACAAAAAAGTCTACTCAATAGCAAGTTAATTAAATAGTCCTGCAAGAAGGTGAGGGAAGAAGAAAAGCTCAGAGTTGTGCTATTAAAGTCACAGCCCAGCAGATAAGTCTGGGATGTCGACACGCAGACACCTTGACATAACATAAATACACACAGAGAGCAAGACACCATTGGTGGCTTTTCGGTGCCTGGCCCCAGACCCACCTCATGAAAACACACACACACAGGCCATCAATCAGGTTCTGTTGACTGCAACAAGGGTCAACAGCTGACCCCTTGCCTGGGGTGGGGGCTGTTTCAGTCAGCTGATCACGGAGTAGGGCGGGTGATTTAATAATTCTCAGTCCCACCCGTCCCATCCACAAACACAGACACTGACAGCTTTCAGTGCACCGTCTCGACTCAGTGACACTGTAATGTTTGGTTACACTGATATTTTACTATTACAATTAAAATCCGTGGCATCTTATTAGTATATAGCTCTTATATTATTCATTGCGATTTCAGTAAAAACGCCACCAAACTAATTTCTATTGTTCTAGCAACATATTCAGCGTCAGAATAATGAGAGAGAATTGAATTGTAAAATGGTATTGTGAGATTATTTCTTTGTAATTTAAATGTATTGTTTGGTACATAATAGTGTTTGTAATGCAATGCTATCTATGACCTCATTTAACTGTGTGGCAGATGATTTTATCTCCCAATAAGATATTGAGCAACAGGGAAATAAATATCAGTAAGTGTCGGGTTAAGATGATCCTCTTAATAATGCAGAATTCATTGAGAAAACAAAACTAGGATTAACACACAATGTGTGGCTGAAAGGCCAGAGTGGGGAGGGGGAAACTAGGGGGATGTAGTTTAAAAGAATGGTGCGAGAATAAACAAGAGTGACAAAAATGTACAGGGTAAGGTCATTTGAGGTGTGTGTTTGTGTGTACATGTGGGTGTGTGGGGTAAGTGGGCGGCCGGCATGACTTCTTTCGTGGCCTTGGAAAAGCAGCCAAGCTGGCAGTGTGTAGGAGGGGGAAGCCCTGGGCCTGGCCTGCCTGTCTGGGGGCCTCAGCAGGTTATTGAGTTTAACAGGATGTGGTCTTTAACTATACACATAAGAAACACACCTGAAGTTTGCTTTTTGGTAAAGACACCACATTTTAGCCTCTAATTTGTAGCAGTAACATGAATTATAGGCAGATAAAAAACTTTTTCTAATGTTTGTTCAAGGATTTGTCAGTCTTTGTCTTGTTCATGAAGTTGATCAGGAAGACACACATCATAACCACAGTTTTCTTTCCCTATTATGCGTTACATTAAAAGCTAGGGTTGGTAATCCTGAAAAAGCTAGAGGAGCAGGCTACACTTAAGGAAAAAAAAAAAACACATCCAACCCCCTCCCATCAACCCTCTTGTTAAAGCTATGCCCCCAAAACACATGAACACAAACTGTCTGACAACTGTAAGCTGACTTTTCTGTGACCCGATGGAGTTAACAGTGACAAGGACTACATCACAGAGGATTTGACCCACAATAAAGTGAGGGGGTTCCAAACAAAATTCAGTAATGTTAGAGGCCACGAGTGTAACACTATAGAGCCTTTTAGGGAATAGAGGCCAACAACATAAAAAGGTTCCTATCTGATAAACCTACTTATATTACAGTCCCATCAAAGTGGACTATGACAGACAATGAGGAGTCCACAGGCTCTTAGAAATGATTGTTTATAGATGAAAAGATAGGGCTGCTGGACTTCCATGTATGGCAGTGCCTGATCTTATCAGCATAACCGTGTCATTTTAATCATTAAATCAGAAATTGCTGTTCCTCATTTCTCTTCAGGCAACTGCTGCATGAGTAGCACAGATAAATGTTTTTTTAATTGTCTTGAAAGAGTGTGACATGTTTCAGATCATTCATCACACTGCAAATACATCAAGCTGATTGTGGACGGTTTGTGTTTAGAGAGTCTATTATTCTAGTTTCAGATTGTAAAAGCCGATAAGCACCATCTTCAACCACAACCATCAAGCAGCAGCTCTGCGTGCGCCATGTTGTACGGGCATGTTACAGCCATGTTTTTCACTGCAGTCTTCCTCCATTAATCATCTGTAGGCAGACAACTGTCATCAACCAGGCCCTGAAATACAATTTACTGTTTCTGTGGAAACAAGATGTGGCCTACTGTACGTGTATATATGTGCTTTTAGCTATACAGCAAGTCAATTTGAGCAAAAGGTTGGGTCGTGTAATAGACGAGTGATCAGATGGTTGCCGCCGTGTATCAGTGGTTTCATCTTCATTATGAGGTTTAATGCTGGATTCAGCGTTTGTAGCAGCGGAGAAAGGAAAGTAGAAGCAGAACATGTGAAAATAAAAGAAATGGGGACGGACAAATGACAGGAAATAAAAACATGCACACAGGCTTTCATATGTTATTCTGTGTACATATACACACATAAATACACACATACAGCCAGTGATTTTTCCCCCACTAGCTATTCCCAGAAATTACAATAAAGATCTCAAGCAGATTGAATTCCCTGAAAGCAAATTTCTGAAGAAACACTTGTAAACACAGAAACAAACACATGCACACACATGCACACACATTACACACAGATATTCTTATTGTCCAGCAGAGAGAGAGAGAGGGCAGGAGAGAGAGGGAAGGAGGCAAGATTAGTAGTTTTATGGTTTTGGCTGTGGAAGCAGCCAGATTACCATCAGAGTAGTTGGAATTCAGGCCTTATCTCTGCTTGGCAGGGCCCTGTCTAGGGAACGGCAGACGAACTAGCCATTGGTACACTACAGGCCGGACAGGGTACAAAAAACGCCTCAGTTACGCTCTAATTAACAACTCGATTAGCAGGGTACTGGGGTTGGCCATGTTTTGGTTAGAGTCAACCAAGACATGGCCAAGTTTTCTCCGATTTTTCTGGATCAGGACAGTTGGTTCTCATGGCACTAGCACAGTAGGCTCTCTGAACACAGATTTACATGATGTGGAAAGCGTAGAAGTCATATTGTTACGTAACATGGAGCAATAACTCAACTTGTATAATAACTCAACTTTCAGCGCAGATAAGGAAAGTTATTATAACGGCTCATAACTTTAATTCTAACCCAGAAAATTCTGTATTTTCATATCAAATTTGTTTAGGTATAATTTAATCATTAGAATTATTTTGTATCAATGATCTCTCTGCCTGGAACAAAAGCTTTTGACTGACCCCGCTCACTAAGTGTTGGTTTTTTCACTCTGCTGTTTTCCATGCTGAAATATGTGTGTGTGAGCTTATCTGTGTTTTTCCACAATTTGGTATCTGTGGAATGATGCCTCTAGTGACCTTGTTGTTTGTTCATCTTTCCACTGTCAGAACAGCCAAGAAAGGAGGGAGTACAGAAGACACACAGCTGACAGTTTAAATAAACAAAAAAGGGACGGTGGTGACAGGTTGTGTGTTTGGGAGTGGTAGTAGTATTTTACAGAGACCCTACACATCTACGTCCTCCCCCCTTTCACCCAGGAAAAGGCAGTTGTTCCACTCAGCTGTCTGCAGGGCTAGAACAACTTTGGAGAGGCTGCTTTCAGAGCTCATGCCTGATCTTGCCCCCAGGAAGCACAGAGACACACAAACACGCACAGGGAGAAAAGGAGAGAGAGATAGGTAGGGCGAGTGAGTTGAAGAGAGAAATACGGATAGGCTGCGTGCTGTACCCTTGGAAAAGCTCAACACACGAACATCGACATGTTATGATCAGTGAGTTGTTTCTCTTAACGTCAGAGGGCAAAAACTTACACATGTATCTCTGAACACACACAGGACTGAGTCTGTGTTTGTCTGCCTGCTGTTTACCACCCTCACCATTCCCACATGATGTAGTCATGTTAACACTAAGAGTTGTGCGTCTTGTCTTCCAACGCCTGCAAGATATTTTCAGGTGAACTGTGAGTAATGGTTAACAGGCAGCTATGACAGGAGTCTCAGTGTTAATCAGCAGCAGTCAATTGTTGAGATTGAGTCAGCATCACAACTGATCATTTATCTTTTCTTTTTGGACAGTTTTTTACTTTGGGCTTTCAGAGCTCCATTGTACTTCCTCTAACTGTCGTCTTTAGTCATAATACCATATTGTGCTGCAAGCCCACTCATCACCACTTGTGGCTGAATAGTATATTTCATCTGAAAAAGTGTAGCTTTGCATGCACTGTAAGAAAAAGATGTCAGCATGTTTAAATACATGACAGATGCAGAGATGTTTAACTGTATAAAAACTGTATAAATCCAGTTTTTTTTACATGTTAGGGCCCGAGCACCGACAGTTCAAAAGCACTATTGCTTTTTTCGTTTGATTATTCAGGCAAATTAATTAATTAATCGCATTTTTGACGGCTTGAACATACTCAAAAGCTCACCAAACTTCGCGGGCGCGTCAGGCCTGATGAAAATGTACGTATTCCTGAGTAATTCGAATGGGTGTGGCAAAATGGCTCAACAGCGCCCCCTAAAAAGCAGCAATTCCGCTGGTTTAACCAATCTTCGTGAAATTCGGTACAAACGTGTATCATGACCGGACGTCAAATTTTGATGAATCACCATCAAAACATGAGTTTGTTGTATCTCGGACATACATTGTCAAATTGACTCCAAACTGGACATGTATAACAAGAGTCCCGGCCTGATGTCATCTACACAGAAATGCTGGATTCCAAGACACACCCACAACTTCAGCTTGATCCTGAAGAACATAGTCTAGGTCCTCAGCATCAGAGATTTCAGACTCAGAATCAAGACCAAGAATTGCATTCTCATTTTCCTCATCCTGTTTTTCAAGCAGCATCTTTATGACCATGTCAACTGTAAGTCTGAAATAGAAACTGAGCCGGGTCCCTTTTGACCCATGTTGTGTATCAAAGGGTTAAGCTGAAAGAATAACACTTGTTTGTGACTATTTAACTCCACCCAGGCTTTATATAAAAGAACACCTCAAATATTCATTAAGCAAAGAATTCCTTGTTAACAGTTTGCATTAATGTTCACAGTGTCATCGATTTTCTTGATATTTTGTTTGGACAGAGCAAAGCTAGCCCTTCCCCCCTGTCTCCCTGTCTCTGGTATTAAGTTAAAGTAACCAGTGACCTGTTGTGGTGTCATATTGACCCAACAGACGTGAGAGTGGTATCACTCTTTTTATCTAGCTCTCAGAGAAAATGAAATTAAGACTATTTGCAACAATGTTAAACTCCTTTTCCGGAGTTCATGTCTAAAAACAGCTTTAGTTTTGCACAAAGACAGAGGAAAGTATTTACTTGCCCTTCTCATGTCATTCCATCAAATGTGGAAGTATCCCTTTAAAGGGAAGTAAACACTGACATGAATTGCTGAATGAACGAAGTGAATGAAGTCGGACCCGCAAGGTTGTGCTTAAGGCAGCTTCTTGTACGCAGGGGGAATAGTTTAATTTACATAGAGGCATTAACCGGAACATGGGAGTGTGGGAATCTCCACACATGGCCCACAGATTTAAAATATACATGCATACAGTCACGCAGCCAACCAATCAATGAAGAGCTACATACTTTCAGATACAGAAACAGTTTCTAGCCTGCACGGCTTGTCACGTTCTGCCCATCACTCAAGTCCTATCTCCCCACATCCATGTTTATAAGTCCCATGGGGCCCAGGGGTGCCAGTGAGAGGCTTGTTAAAGAATATGACATGCTAATGGTTCAGAAAGGATATGTATAGAGAGGCGGCTGGAAGGCAGCCATGTCTGATATCTCACACACACACACACACACACACACACACACACACACACACACACACACACACACACACACACACACACACAAGCACACAAGCACACACACACACAAGCACACAAGCACTCTCATTATGCTCGCTTTCCATTTAACATGCTCACCCTTACACATCTGTGTATGATTAGATTTGTTTAGGCTACTGGTGTTACTGCCAAAGAGTGCAGTACTGGCTGGAATCCAGAATGAATGTGCCACCATTATGGTCTGGTTCACTATATATATAATGTGTGTGTGTGTGCGTGGAGCGTGTGTTTTGGTTTTGATTGAGAAATCTATGTGTTCCTTTCACAATATTAAACTCTATTTAAGTGGAGGAAAATCAATACGACTCTCCGCTCTGCTCTGTATTTTGTCATCTTTCTGAGGCCGAAGTATTTAACACCTCCTCTCTTTCCTCTGCCTTCAGGACCTGTCCTGCATTGATGACCCTCTCCACAAACTCTTTGTTCTCCTCACCGGCCGACTCGCTGTCGGAGTATGCCGATGCCCAGTCCTTCATCAGCACAGATAACCTGGACACGGTGCCCACCCTCTGGGACGTCAACACTAGTACCACCACCACACCAGCACAAAGCCAGCTAGAGGTCAGCAGCAAACACGCGTCATTACCACAAACACTCATGAACATGCCAAAACCTCAATGTATGACTATTCTGTAGTTTAAAATTTTAAAAATAAGCTAGCTAGCAGGAAACAGTCAGATTGTTCTTCTTACTGAAAATTAATGCTGATCTTGCACGTTGCTATAGGTTTCACACTCACTTGGGATATTCACTTTGAAGCTGTGTTTATGTAGACAAACATAGTCAACACTACAACTGTTGTTTTGACCAAGGCTTTGAGTGCAATCTACTCTCAACACGATTGTTTTCTTTTATAATATTTCATTTGATAGCATGCAGAGCAGGACAGACATGTGGCACCAGGGTTGAACCAGGGATTTTCCCTGAGTTAGACACCCATTTTATTGTGTAAATAACTTATGTTGACCTGCCATCTCCTAGGGAATTAAAGTTTTATCAAATAGCTCAAATGGTTGAAAACGAATAAAATAGGTTACTGTGTGTTCAATGTTTCAAATTTAACACAAATGAAGATAGATGCACAGTGAACATTAAAAGAGTTTGTAGCCAATGTCTTCACACACACTTTACCAAAAAATGTTTACCTTGCAAATGCAAATACATTTCAATTATTCATTATTCTCATAACATACTCAAAATGAAATGAACTCTTTTGACATTAATGCCAGAGAACATCAGGCCTCTATCGTACCAGTTGTTTTGTACACCGTTGTCACAGTGGAGCACAAAGAGTCAAAATTACTGAGACATGCACAAGACGCTCTAAATAATGAATATGATTGTTCTTTTATGTAGCATCCCTTCAAAGAGTCTTGCGGAACTGTACTAAATCACAGTTTCAACGCTGGTTATCTGAAGAGAGCTACTTCATTCTCAGCTGTTGTTCTTCCATCGCTGCTCACGTTGCCGTACAGGCCTCTTTGAATCAGAAGGGTCCGAGGATATCTTTTTGATATAAATCAGAGTACATTTATTCTCCTAACCCTCTGAAAGCCTTTTATGTTTTCCTTTTCATTGTGCCCTCATTTCATCCATTATGTTTCCCAGACGCACACAGCTTTATCTGCCTTTTGTTGTTGTTGTTGCCTGCTTTTCATCGCCAGAGAACAAATTGCATTTTGTTGAGTGCTGCTCCATCAGACATCCCTGAAGTTCCCACATGCTCTCATGCTCATACAGAGAAACACATGCACATACACAATGATTACTCATGCTTTTTTGTTTTTATTTTTTGTGCATTTGGCATGGTGTTTATTTGAGTTTGTATTTCTTCGTTTTATGTTCTTTTGACAGCAGAATGGCAGCAGCAGGTTTCATGGCTTGGCCAGTTTGGATGATATAACTGCTATTATCAGCACCCCACCTTTAGGAGGATTCCAGGTAGCCACGTCAACCTCTCTGATCTTATGTTCAAATGAAACCAAGCTCTTTGACTAGATGAGCCTGCAGTTCTCAGTAATGCAGAGATATGTATCTTGCGTCATATGTTGAAACTGCAGTTGTCTGTGCTTGCAATACAAGATAGGCTTCAGACTGTTTTTATATAGAAACATAACATGCCACTAATCTAAGAGTGAGGATCACTTATTGACAGATCAATGCATGAAGGAAGTGATGAGTGAAACTAGGGCTGGGCAATAAACCAATATCAATAATCTTTTCATCAATAGCAATATAACAAAATTCCAATATATATTGATATATTCCTTATGCATTGTGTAAGTATAGTGAGTACAGTTAAATGTTTTACTGTCTATCAAGTGTTTTTCATTCTCTGCTCATAAACATAGATTTTCAAAACCACAACTTATACTCAGGAGATTTCAAATCTAAAAGAAATAATGATATGTACCTTTTTATCTTGATATAATATTTGGTTGTATCATTCAGCCCTAAGTGAAACTGTAATGTTGTGCCTTCTTTGACAAGTCTTCATTAACACAAATGATGAAAGCATTGCTACAAGTTGCATATTTTGGACCACTCTGCAAAAGCACATTGCACAAGTATTAAATAAGAAAATATACTGCGACAGAATAGAAACGTTGTAGTATTGCCTTCTCTGTCAAAACGGGACCCTCTCATTACCAGTTCTCATGTAAAGTACTTTTCTCTGTCAGCACATTTTCATTCTGCTGCATTACTTGGTTAATGCGCCTTCTCAATTAATTTGTCGTTTCAATCCTTCATCTGCTAATATTCCTTGATAAGGAATTCTTCTTACTAACTGCTCACCCACTTCTTACTTTCAGCTACACTTTCAGTCTCTTTCTAAAACCATCTTCACCTAAGCTGAAAACAAAACTCCCATAAGCAGCTATTGTTGAATTACAAACGTTTTTTCCAGGCTAAGAGAACTCAGACTCCACCAGAGGAGGAAGAGGATGCTGAGGAAGAGGAGACGGAGGAACTGGGACATGTAGACACATATGCTGAGTACAGACCTTCGAAATGTAGGTCGCTAGACTGAATGTCAACATCCACATCGACTTTTCTACATTTTTTCTTTTGTAATATGACATTAATTTACATGTCTGTATTTTATCTCCTCTTTTCAGCCACCATAGGAATTTCTCATCCTGACATAGTGGTGGAGACCAACACACTATCCAGTGTCCCTCCTCCTGACATCACATACACTCTCTCTATCCCAGAGTCGACTATTAACTGCGGCTTTCTGTCCGCTCTGCAACTAGAGGCCATCATCTATGCCTGCCAGGTAAACACACAATGTGCACTTATATTTCATGCTGATTCTGTGAATGAGTCATGCTTTGGTAATATAGGTGCCTTTTGTTCATGTGTTTGCTCTTCTTGTGCCCCCAGCAACACGAGGTGATCCTTCAGAACAACCAGAGAGCAGGCTTCCTGATCGGAGATGGGGCAGGGGTCGGAAAGGGTCGCACTGTGGCAGGAATCATCCTGGAGAATTACCTTAAGGGAAGAAAGAAAGCACTGTGGTAAGAGAGATCTACTTCTCTGGTTGACCTCATCCAGGAGACGTAAGATAAGCCTGAAAGCTAAATAACAGCTGTAGTCTCATTTGTTTAGGATTGTGCTTTGCGTGCAGTTGTATGCCAGGTTATACCGAGCATGTTTGCACAGTAACCGAATTAATGACTTTCCTGTTCCTGCCCTCAGGTTCAGCATATCCAATGATCTGAAATTTGATGCAGAGAGAGATTTCAAAGACATAGATGCACCCAATTATTCCTGTGCATGCCTTAAACAAGGTGAGTCCAGGTGGATTTAGTTTGACAACCTGTGAACATAATTTTTTTACTCGGCGACAGCTTAAGTCATATAAGTGCATGAGAAGATGAAACAAAGCAAGCCGTTTTCTCCAGTGTAAAATGTTTGATTTATTTTTCCAGATAAAGTATGGAGACACAGCTACCTCAGAAGGAGTCCTGTTTGCAACTTACTCTGCGCTGATAGGAGAGAGCCAAGCAGGAGGGCAGCGGCGGACGAGAATTAAACAGATCCTGGACTGGTGCAAGCCAGACTTTGATGGAGTTGTATCCTTTCATTTTAGTTGCCCACCACATGCTTCATCTGTCCAGCACAGACTGACACTATATAGCCGTTTGTAGACATGAATTCTGGAGACTGTCCGCACATCTGGGTCCGGACTATCTTCAGATATGAAGACGACAGCAGTAGATTCTCTGCTCCGATACGTTCACAACAACACAGAAATCTCAGTGTTCAGGTTTCGGGGTGTAGCGCAGCAGCAGGAGGCTGGACATAATGTTTTTAATTCTGCTGCGGAGATGTCTTCTACATAATAGCTCCTCTTCTCCATCCAGAGATATTTTTTCTTTTTGCATCTTCCGCGTGTGTGAATCATCTGGGTAATCTCTTGCTGTTTTCTCACATTGGCTCATTCAGACATTATGAATAGTTTTTATTAGGGGGCTGGCAGGAGAGTCTCCTGAGAATGTCTGGAGCAACTAACTCGGACATTTGAGTACTCTGCTTTCATTTGAACACACTTACTTCCAACAGTGGTTTCAGGCATTGCACCACACTGTTGTTTGTCCTTAACCTTTCACCATTACAGATTATTTTTGATGAATGCCACAAAGCCAAGAATGCCACATCCACAAAGATGGGCAAGGCAGTGCTTGACCTGCAAAACAAGCTGCCACGGGCCAGAGTGGTGTATGCCAGTGCCACAGGTAGGCTGACAAACACATAAAACACACTTTTTACACCTAATTCAACACAGCTGAACATTTTAAAATATTAATTTTGGTCATCTCCGCCACAGGTGCCTCTGAGCCAAAGAACATGATCTATATGAGCCGCCTGGGAATCTGGGGTGAGGGCACGCCCTTCAGAGCATTCGATGACTTCCTGCACACCATCGAGAAGAGGTCAGTAGCATTAGGTGCTAAGTTTTCATTTCAATCATGAGAATACATGTGTTCATACCACTGCGCTTACTGGGAATCAGTCTGCAGGTATGGCTGCTTAACCTGTGATGAATTATGTTAAATGATGTATATGCTGTTTGTATACAGAGGTGTCGGGGCCATGGAGATTGTTGCCATGGACATGAAAGTGAGCGGCATGTACATTGCCAGGCAGCTGAGCTTCTCAGGGGTATCTTTCCGCGTTGAAGAGATCAGACTGGACAGTGACTTCAAACTGGTTTATAACAAAGCTGCCAAACTGGTGAGCATCAAGTCTCTCACAAACAGTTTTTAATATGTGTGAGGTAAAACACATTGTTATGTTAAACTAAACATGAACATGGAATCTGTGTCCAGTGGGCAGAGGCATTGCAAGTTTTCTTGCGTGCAGCGGATGAGCTGGGCCTGGTTAGCAGGAAGTCTCTGTGGGGGCAGTTCTGGTCGTCTCACCAACGCTTCTTCAAATACCTCTGCATCGCTGCCAAGGTCCGCTGCCTGGTGGAGCTGGCCCAAAAGGATCTGCTGGCCGGAAAGGTCAGTGCAACACACTCTGTAACACTGAGTCATACAGTGTTTGTGTATAATCTTGAGAAAGATTTTTTACAGATTTACAGATGTTGCATAAGTGGAGAATGACTAGAAGCGTAGGAAATATTTAGTGTTATACAGGGTTGTCAATACTTTACTTTGTCCACAGTAACAACAGGGTCTTGATTGTTATTTATTTCATCTTTTCTACACCCTGGCATGGGTTCCAAAGGATTTGGGAACTTTCGTATGTCGATGTTGTGAAATGCGACGAAAACTCCAATAAGACGTTATAATGTGATTTAAGATGAAATACATGTCTACATAATGTGACAAAGGCCCTAATACTCCACATGTCTTAGTTTGATTATTTCTGATTCCGAGTTTGACTTTATTTGGGGTAAGATAATCAGAAAATGCTGTTTACACAGCAGTGTCTTTATCAGACTATTGGCTTTATCAGTATTACATTTTCTTCCACCACAGTGCATCGTTGTTGGCCTTCAGTCGACCGGAGAGTCTCGCACCAGAGAAGTCCTGGATGAGAATGATGGACAGCTGGACAGATTTGTCTCTGCAGCAGAGTGAGTACAATATGAAAGGAGTTGTCTGTTTGCTTCTATGTTGATACATGAATTCAAAAGGTCACTCCCTAAAAATGACAGCAGTAACGTTTTTCAGAAAACAGGAAGGTGCAGCAGTTTCCCATCGATACGTTCTGACACTTTTGACCCTGTTTTGAGGAGTTATTATTGTCTGTTTGCTAAAAGCCATGTCAGTCATGTTTGATTCTGTTGCTTCATCACTCTGCCAAAGGATTTCCCAAGCCTAAGATCCTCACCACTTACATTCTATAAATGATAAGTATTCAAGTCATGCGGTTTCAGTCTGCACCATTTATCCTCAATGAGGCCAGGCATTATTAGCAGCTATTTAATTATCAAACGTCTTATCCAAGAACAGGGGAGAGGTGCTAAGTGCTCTGAACTTGTTTGACACCAAGCCTCTCACAGCAGACATACCTCAGTGTCTGAGTAGAATAGATCTCATACGCACATACACACACAATGTATTCATCTGCCTGTCAGCACCTGACACTAATAATGATAACGTATCAGGAATGTACGGAGTCTAACTGCCACAACTGCCCTGGGTCGTCCCGATCACTTTCCAGACAAACTAAGTTTCTTACTGCTCTTCTCTTTCATTTTGCTTTAGGGGAGTATTCCAGTCTCTGGTATCGAAACATTTCCCTTCAGAGAAACAGAGGAGAGAGAAAGCACCAGGCAATAAGAGAAAACGTAAGTGAATAGAAGGTCTTTGTCACCATAGCTGCTTTTAGTCCATGCACTGGAGTCCGCAGATCCTCTGTACCCGGCTGCTCCAACTCTCGCCTGAAAACTGAGGATTTGATGCTGTTGTGAACGCGTTAGTGCAGAGAACCTCCTGCTGTGTTGTGCATTCATGAAAGACAAACTCTGGGTAAACTCCAGACATTTGCCATAAAGTAAACATTTAACAGTTAACAAAGCGTTGATTGCACATATATATTTGTGTTTATCTGGTTGTTTGTGGCATATTTGCCACTTTTCTTGACACTCCTCTTCTACATATATTTCTTTACCTGTAACAAAAGAGATTGCAAATGTTTTGTTGTTTCATTTCTAACTTTAATGTCATGTACAATCAGGGAAGCCTAGGGGGCGCCACCACAAGGTACCCAAGCACACGGTGGACAGCGGCGGCGTGATCAACATCACTGATGACAGTAGTAGTGACTCCGACGGCATGGACACAGACTCCAACTCCTCACCCGACTCCCTGCTGGACAACGATGATGTGATCTTTGTGAACCACACTAGCTGCCAGACAGGTAGGGAGCTGCTCGTTTTGATCTTTGGTTTGTGTTGTCGGGAGGATTAATGTGTGAGAGGATCAAGTCAAAGGCCCTTTGCTGCTGTTAAATATGTATGTATAGACTGTAGAACAACCTTCCACTCATTAGCTGACACATTAAAACGACTCCACCTGTGTTGTATATTGTGTTGATTGTGTATTACATTATCCAAAATCTTTCCAACAATGATCAAACTTTATTCAAGGTAACAGGACATTTCATTTTGGTTGCCTTTAAATTACATGTTATATGTTTAAGCTTCTGTTATTTGAATGACTCTCAACTGTTTGAGTTAGATAGTTAATATCCACTTTGCATTGTGTTCACAGCGAGGATAGAGGAGATGAAGCAGGGCCTCCTCAACAAAATATCCCAGCTGGGAAAAGAACTACCTCTCAACACCTTGGATGAGCTCATAGATAAGTTTGGCGGACCAGATAAAGTCTCAGAGGTACCAGCCTTACGCTCAACGAGAAACTCTCAAGCTGTTTTTTTTTCTGAAGGCATGCAAACAAAGTATTGTTTTGTGTGCAGATGACCGGTCGTAAGGGTCGCGTGGTTCGGCGTCCTGATGGCAGCGTCCGTTATGAGTCACGGGCTGAGCAGGGTCTCACCATCGACCACATCAACTTAAAGGAAAAGACCGCTTCATGAGTGGAGAAAAGGTCGGCGCATCAATAAATCGTTCATTTAAAAAACCTCTTCAAGTAATGTGCTGCTTCTAAACATTGCTTGTGAAAGATTCCCACAATAATCCAAACCTGTCTCTTATTTCCAGTGTGTTGCTATCATCTCAGAGGCAGCCAGCTCTGGGATTTCCCTGCAGGCGGACAAGCGAATTAAAAAACCAGAGGCGCAGGGTCCACATGACCCTGAGCTGCCGTGGAGCGCAGACAGAGCTATTCAGCAGTTTGGTGAGTCAAGTAATTGAAGCTTTCAAATTTAAACGGTCCGTAAAAGCTTCGGAATAAAACGAAAAAGGACATTTTTCTTCTCGCAAATTAATAGTAACTGCATCCGAAGAGGACTCAAGAAACTCATTACATATCATGCCACATGAAACAATACGTGACTTGAGCGCAATTCTTTTTTATCAGTGATGCGAGTTTTGTCTGTTGCACTTATACAGGAAGAAACCTGGACTTCCGGTTCTTTCATCTTCTACTTTCTATGTATATGTCTGTAATAAGCAGCAACCTTAGGGTCAAAGGGTATCAGGAATGTTAAGAGAGAAATTTGTTGAAGAATAGTTTCTCCTTTAATGTCAGAAACGATTTGTCTCAGTGAAACTCCTCTCAAACTGGTTATGAGAGGTTGTAGTTGCTTTCAGCTATTTCATATGGAAACATCAAACTGTTCCAGCTAATTTAATACTTACTGAAGAGCAGTCCTGCTCTGATGCAAGTGACAGAGATGTAGAAAAACACATCCTGTCTCTGCATCTTTTACACACAAACACCCACCCACACACACACACACACACACACACACACACACACACACACACACACACACACACTATCACAGAGTTGTTTACGGCAAGTTGCAAACATTGAAGTAAGGCTTCTGTAGCTTAATTCTTGTTTGGCAGGTTGGTGCTCACACATACAGACAGACATTGCAGAAACACACACACAGTAATTGTGATTTCCTCATAAGAGGGAAATAAAACCCAATGTTCTTTTTCTGTGGAAATAAAGAGACTTGCTTTTTTTTTCTTTTTGTACTTGGTGAACAACACCCTCTTCAAATGAAGGATGTTCTCCCTGAAGTGTACAGATCAGCAGCTGTGCAACTTTCTGAGAATAACTCCTTACCTTGTCTAAAAGGAAGGATTAGGAAACTTCTCAGAACAACTCTGAGCAAGGAAGAAACTGAAATTTTAAACTTAGGGAGGAAGTGTGGTTGACTATGTTGCGAGGTTTGAAACATATGATTGAACAAATGGTGAAATGAATAGTTCAAGAGACAGACTTTTGTCTTTGTATCCAGATATGGCAGAATATGAACAGCCTGTTTAAAAGCCATACTTTTAATCTATTTGATATTATTCAGGACTCCAGAGTTTGACCATTTAGGTCGCACATGCAAACTAAAACTAAAGGTTTTCTTGAATAACTTGATAACCCCAATTTTATCCTCTGCTTAAGAAACTCTTCCTCTTAAAAGGTCTTCAGCTGAAGAGTCCCTTACAGGCCAAGATGCTTTATGACTAACTTTTATCTTTAACAGGATCAAGTCTTTTTGACACTTGGAACAACTCGTTGTATGATGAAGCTTTATGAACATTGCCCCCAGGTTTACTAATCCAGTCATCTTTTGTTCCTGTCATTCGGACAGTTTTTCTCCTCAGGAGTTCTCTTGATGCTGTTGAATAACTCATTTCTATCAGGACCTAGTTTTAACTGTGAAGGGAAATTCTTAGAAAACATCGTGATTCTAAAAAAATTCTCAGCATTTCATGGGAGCAGCTCTTTGGGAAGCTTCTTGGATACAGCTACAGATTTCTTGTTATTCGATGTCACAGATCTGCTTCAGATTATTTATCTGTTTTAGTTTGATAGATTTTTTTATCTCATCATCATCTTCTCCTTTTCTTCTCAGGTCGCACCCATCGGTCCAATCAGGTGACGGCCCCAGAGTACATCTTCCTCATCTCAGAGTTGGCGGGGGAGAGACGTTTTGCCTCCATTGTGGCAAAGAGACTAGAGAGCCTGGTAAATAAAATTGCCTTATGAATATAGTTGTGTGCATGTTGCATATATCATTTTTTTTCCCCCAACACGTTTCCTTTATTTTATCCTTTAAACTGGTTGAAATCTGAGACATTTGAAAATTACCCTTTTCATCTTGTTGTTGATTGGGGTGTGAGAAGAATAGTTCCATTGTAAACACATCTGTATTTTATGTTTATTGATTGTTGCCATCGAGTCTTTCACTTGCATCCTTGCCCTTTCCTCAGCCTCTGTCCTTCCTGTTTTGTGGGGTATTCCCTACTCTAGACGCTCTCTATTGAATCTTTTTTTATTGTTGCCGTGCTTGAGGATACATCCATTTCTCTCCACAAATCTCAAGAGATTTTTGGGTCTTTCCCCTGATTCTGCTCCATAATGGAAAACTGAATAAGCAGAAAAAAAAGGGCCAAGGAGCTCGTCTGGATAATTTATAAGTCTTGGGTTATTTTCCACAATTATCAATGCATCTCAGCACAGCAGTCATTTATTTCCATGGTGACACAGCATGACAGTTCTTTTTGGGAAGAGGGCGAGGAGGGTTCGAGGGGATGGCAGTTCCAGGAAGTCGTTTCTGTGTCTGCCAGCCCCGTTCGGTAAATCTGCATCACGAAAAGGTCACATCTCGTCCACTTGCCGGCCTGAACCCGATATACCACAAATACCACACACACACACACACGCACACGCAGAGTCCCTCCAGCTAGACGGCTGAATACCTTTGAAACAGGCTAACTCCAGATCAGCAGTGAAGTCATATTTGGCTTAGACATCTCTTTGTTATGGAATCTCAAAGCATTTTTCTGTGTGGGTAGAGACAACAGCTGGCTACAAGACTGGTCTGCTGCTGACTTTGCTTTGTGTAACAATTCTTGTTAACCTCCCTCGTAGCTCAGTTAAAATCTGTTAATCACTGAAAACCCTCATAAAGCAGCCTCAGATCTTACATATACTTAGCAGTTAATTTAAAGTAAAGATGAGATTTATGTCACTACGATGTAAAATCCACCTTTGTATGTCAATTTACAAAATGTTGCTTTGGATCCTATTTAGGCACAAAGTCATGTCAGGAGTCAGTTAAAGAAAAAGTTTCCACCTGACACCTCAACCTCATTGGCTTCCTCTGATACACTGCCACAGACCAGGCGGGGTAGTCACACTAGTGCGTGTGCGTGTGCGTGTGTGTGTGTGTGTGTGTGTGTGTGTGTGATAACTTTCCCATGCTGCTGTTTGATGCAGGGCAAATGTATCTGCATTTAACAGAGTTTCAAATAAGACGACTGTCGAAAGTTTAGTCCCAGATTTTTTTGTAGTTCCACACAAATCACTAATAAACCACAGAGTTATATCAGAACTATTATAAATATATGTCAAAAACATATCTGCAGTCTGACTGATTATAAATAAAGCTTTTTATTGCAGTTTTAAGTGAAAGTGGTTGTTTAAGTGCTGACAGTGGAGAGTGAACTCCACTACAATCTTCAAACCATGTGGTGCAGTTTTAAAAGATTTCCCCTAATTTAAAAAGTTAATGCAACATCATAACGTCCACATTACAATCATGCAATCAGTACAAGTAACTCTGATGGAGATGAACAGAGCTAGTCATTTCCATGACAATTTTATTGTAGTCTTATAGGAATTGTATAGTAACCATATACCAATCTGTTTGTGAGTTGTTAGCTGTTAAAGTTATTCCCTCTCATGCCTAATCTGAGCATTGAGGTCAGGTTGTATTATGGAGCTTAACAGCGAACACAGGTTCTCATCGCTTTATTGTCTGTGTTTATATTATCATGCTCTGTAATGACTTTTACTACTGCTAATAATAATAATCCACTTTGCAGGGGGCTTTAACACACGGAGACAGAAGAGCCACTGAATCCAGAGACCTGAGCAAGTACAATTTTGAAACAAGGTGAGCAAATTTAAGAACTTCAGAACTTTACCTTCAAAGTGCTTATTTTTCATCTAAAACTCTTTAGATCTATCTCTCCTTCAGCAGTGCAAAGGATCTCTCATTAAACTGTTAACTTGTGTTGCTAAATTGCTTAATGCTCCGTCTGAAAGACTTGGACCGAACCTATTGTGTTTCCTTTTCCCCTGCAGTACGGTACCAAGGCTTTGGATAAGATCACCAAAGCAATCCTAGGCCACATAGAGAACAAAGTGCCCCCTCCCAAAGGTTACCCAGGGGGTGAGGCCATCTTCTTCAGAGGTATGTCAGCATCTGTTAACAAAGAAACGACTAAATCAGAGTCAAACTTTATCAGTGAAACAACTATGTTTTTCTTTATTTCAGACATGAAACTTGGAATGATGGATGTAGGAATTTTTTGTAAGGAGCAGCGCTTTGGGATCAATACAGAGAAAGGTAGAGTACTCAAAGACAAAAATACACCTCAGCCACGTTGTGGGATCATCTGTCAACCGACAATTAGTTGTAATAACTGTTTTGTGTTGCGTTTTTATTTCAGACTGCAGCATCACCAAGTTCCTCAATCGTATCCTGGGCCTGGAGGTCCACAAGCAGAACTATCTCTTCCAGTACTTCACTGATAACTTCGATTATCTAATCGAGAAGGACAAGAAGGAGGGCAAATACGACATGGGAATCTTAGGTAGGAAAGAGTTTCTCAGAAATACAACATATTAGGTTTAATTTAAGTAATGAATCAGTAATCCTAATGAGATTCAAAAAAACAAAAAGACAACAAATTAATGGAATCTGCTATCACTCTAAATTGCATTGACATGCCTTTTTACTCGTACTAGACAACAGCTAAGGTATGAATTAATTATATTGGTATTGTTTGTAGAGCACAGACAGCAGTTACTGTTCCTCTCGTCAGTTATGTCTGTCAACATGCAGGACGTTCAGACTGGACTGTAATTGGTGCTTGAGGATTGATTTTTAAAACCTCTAATTGTTTTATGTGTGTAATTATTTTTGGTTCACATTGCTTGTTGTGTCTCTGACAGACCTGGCCCCAGGTAATGACGAGATCTATGAGGAGAAGCAGGAATCTTTCCTGACAGTTGGAAACCCTCAGGATGGACAGGTTGTTCTCTATAAGGTAGGCATCGCATAACCACGTCTCAGGTGTACAACTGGTCTCCATTATGTTGTGATGGGTATCCTGGGTTATCTTGTCCACTGCTGTCTACAGTGAAAATATAGTGTCCCCTGCATGGAGCTGCATCTCAATCGGAGGTTCCCAAACCAAACCTTTAGCCCATGACCCCCAAAGTAACCGCTGCAAAGACTTGCGACCTCTGTTAAACAAAAGGCTATTGATTTGAGCCAATTCATAAAAAATCGCCTTCAAGCGCATGTTGCAATGTTTGTTTCTGTGGTGCTGTAAATAGACCTGCGGTAGCTGATGCTGTCACATGAAGACAAAAACAATTTTTTTTCCTAGCTTTTGACACATTTATGGTTAAAATACACTATTTTGACTTGTTTTAAAACTGTATTCGATTTCTGTAAATCATCTTGGATACTCCATCTGTGACTCACAATCCCCCAGGGGGTCCTGACCCCTAGTTTGGCAACCACTGATCCAGATATCAACCTGGGCAGGGGCAGCAGGTAGTCTGATCAGCACAGACATAATGCAGGCCAGGACCAGTCTTTATTTAAATGCTGGTAAGGTTTGCCCTTTGCATCATGTTCAATGTTACAAACGCACGAACTGCTGAGGCGCTCTCTCACCTCGCTGTCTTCCTAAACCCACGCGTTCACCCAGGTGTCACGTTACTATTACTGCCGATCAGAGCTGGAACTGTTGAAAACCTGTTTAATGCAGACTCATTTGACCCGGGAGAGAATTCTGATTGTATCCATTCCCATTGCAGACAAAAGCCAGATGTTAGCAGGTGTTAGTGGTTTTTTTGACCAGTGGAGAAAGGGCTTAAGACGTGACCGTTTTTATCTTGAAAAAAATGACCACCAGTTTGTTGCACCTGCAAAGAAAGCCTGAGCATTGTGGATCCCAAAAATCTTAAATACACATGATGTCTAGAAAATTCTAATCTATGGTCTTCAAATCTTCAGATCTGTCCAGTAGGGCTTGAAGCCTCCAGATAGATCAATAAATAGTCATGTCAAATGGCAGCAAAGCTATGTTCAAAGATACCACGTACATACCAGGGACTATTTATTAAGATTTTTAATGACATGTTTTTGCATGGCTGGATATAACAATGCAATTTGATCACTCTCACATGTAACTAGAGTAGAAACATCTGCAGTTGAATAAGGTTTGATAACACTTTGCTTGCAGTTCGACTGTGATTCATACAGATTAGCCCAGGGCTGAGGAACCTATGTAGACAATAGTTGTAGGTGGGAACAGGATGATTACTAGTATATCCTGCTTTTAGCTGTCGGCTGCAGGCTAACCTGCATTTGACATTTCAAAGTTGGCAGCAGAGCAGAATGCTGCACAGCCAGGACCAGTTTAGCAAGTTGGGAACATGCCTGGGTTTGTATAACTATATGTTTAGAATAATGCATTCAATTTTATGCAAGAGTGTGTCTCACTTCAGGAAAGGGTTTATGGTTGTTGGCAGCTTAGCTCATGCTTTAGTCTTTTTTTTTGCCCCTGCAGATCAGTGTGGACAGAGGTTTGCCCTGGGAAGAGGCCTACAACAGGTCACTGAAGCTCAACAGCCCCGATGAGGGATTCTACCTGTCCCAGAAGGTGAGTCCCTCTTATTGATTGAATCCATACGTCACAGAATAACAATGTGATGTCACAGTGGATGCTCGCTGAATCTGGATTTTCTTCCAACAAAAATTCACTGTCAATGCCGCCTCTCCACAGCTGCGAGGAAACCACCCATGTGTGCTGCTGGCTGAGCAAGGAAGAGGCAAGAACTTCATTGTCTTCAAGCCTAACATCGGCAAGCAGAGCCACCCAGAGAGCCTGGACAACCTACACCAACGTTACCGGAAGGTAATGACCCAATTTTCTGTTGATAAACCAGCCAACGTCAGTGACTGTGTGAAGTCTCAATTTGTTTGCGAAAACGATCTCCTTGCGGGAAAGGTTTGATATTAGACGGAGGCTGCACATTTTCAGGGGCGATTCCTCATGTCTCCTGAAGTTATTTGATTTGCAGTCCATTTGGATTATTTAGAATATGGAGTCTGCTGCCCCCCTGTGGCAATGCAGGAGCACTGGAACAGGCAATGCTCAAGGCATATAAATTTGACAGCGGGGAAGTAGAAGTTCCTTTTCATTCATGTTTCTCATCAAAGCTGTTCCTGTTTCCCCTCCTCCCTTTATCAACAACAGATTATATGAAGGGACACCATAACATTACTTTCGGTTAGATGATAAAGACACCTCATTATTACCAAAGTTCATGTGTTGTGAAAGAAATCTTTGTTAAATTCTGCATACGCCTCTTTCTGCAGGTGACTCCGGAGGAAGCCAGAGACATTTGGGAAAACCAGTTCACCTTCTCCTTCAAGAAGTGTAGCCATGCCAACTGGTAAGCAGGAATCCACACTGTCCCTTGGGATTAATGGCTCACCACATGCAATCAGCCTGGTACTTATTAGGATTCAGTCAGGGTGCTTTTAAGGTCAGATGCCCTTCCAAGGGATTTGCAGATCACCTGAGAACTCATGAAATAATAACTTGCAAGTAACACGTGTGCCTTCTTTGCCAGCTGATGCTAGTACAGAGTCAGTTCCTCAACCTGGCATACATAAACATTTGGATAAGAAATATATAGGCTCTTTTAGTGTATGTATGACTTTTTTTTTTATTCTCTTACTTTTCCATAGGAATGGGAAGTGTAAGAAAATTGAGGAAGGCCAAGAGTGTCTGCAGGGCATGCGCCTGCGTCAGTACCACATGTTGTGTGGTGCTCTACTGCGCGTGTGGAAGCGTGTGTCCGACGTGGTGTCTGACATCACCAGCTCCAGCATCTTGCAGATTGTCCGTCTTAGAACTAAGCAGCACAACAAGCAAGTCGGTAAGTACATCACCCTGCTGAAGTGACAAGTATCTCACCAACATGGTGACTAGTTGTACTCGCTTTCTAAATAGCGCTCAGATTTCACACCTGTAGGTATAAACTTTAAATCCGTAGACTGAAGAAGAGAAGTCCAACCCAGATTTCCAGATGAGTTGTTTTGATGGTAGCATGGGATGTTATCAAAGTGCTGACACATTCTTAGGACAAATTGAGGAAATTAAAATGACCTTATTTGACTCGATGAGCACTACATTTATACTAACCAGCTTGAGAAGCTATCGGCCCAAAAATAAAGAAGGTGTTGAAATTCAGTGTTCAGCAACATCCATAATAATACGACAGTGTAAGGACACCTACTGGAGATGTAGTGTATGTTCTATTTTCTCTGTGCAGCAAAGACATATTTCACAAAGATATTAAAGAAAAGTACTAGATATGTATCATATAGGGGGAAAAAACAATCATAGAAACATATTTACTTATTCAACAACACACCTCTGTTTTCTACTGTTAATACATGTGCTAATGATTTTTACATTAATAATACTATATAATATGTTAAGTTAATAATAGAGTATTTTCCTCACAACTAACTGACCTGACCTGTTCTCTTCTATCCAAGGTATCAAGATCCCAGAGAACTGCGTGGCCCGTGTGCGGGAGGAGCTATTGCTAATGGACGAGGAGGTGAAGAGGAGGCGAAAGGAGAAGGAGCAGCAGGCCGCGGAGCAGCGGCTGGCCGAGGAGCGCATGCGTAAAATGGAGCAGGATAACAAGCACCTCCTGGCGAATCTGTTCAACCAGAAGCCCATGCTTAACCAGTCCCTCCCTCAGCCTCTCAGCCAGAGCCAGCTCCTCAAACTGAAACTGAACCAAAGCCCTCTATTGAGGACACAAACTGGGAGCTTCCCTCAGCTGCAGAGAATGCCAGGCCAGAGCCAGTCCACCTTACAGCCCCCCCTCCCAGAACTTACCCCTGTTGTCCTTACAGCGAAATCCCAGCCAAACGCAGCAGCAGCAACAACGGACCCATAACAGCTGGCCCAACAATCCCACCACAACCAACAACAACCAGGGACCTCTGCCCAACGCCGTTAGCCTCAGCTCAAATTTCTCTCAGTTTTACCCCCAGTCTTTCCTTTCCTCTTTTCCACAGCTGAAGAACCCGTCTCTTCCACTCAATCAGGCCACGCTGTCTCAAAGCTTGTCTTCCAAGAATCCCCTGAATGAGATCTTGGACCTGACTGTCAGCTCCCCGTCGCCCTCCCCAGACAGCACGGAGGGCGGGCTGGCTCTTGAAACTCTGGCCGGACACGCAGCAGCATTCGAATTTAACCTGGAGTCTCTGATTTCCCAGAGTGCATTGAATGCTCAGCACGCTGCACAAATACAGCAGCCTCTTTTGCTACAACAACAACAACAGCAGCAGCACCAGCAGCAGCAACATCTGCAGGTGACACAGCAGCAGCAGCAGCAGCAGCAGCAGCAACAACAACAACATCTACAGGCGACACAGCAGCAGCAGCAGCAGCAACCACAGCATCTGCAGACGACGTAGCAGCAGAATCACAGCCTGCTCGCCAATAACCACCATCAGAACCTGTTAGATTTATTTGACGTGCCCCTTTCTCCCCAGATGCCCCAGCAGAAAGTCAGCCCTTCATCCTCTGCTTCCTCCTGCTCTTCCTCCACGTCCTCCGCCTCGTCTGTGTCAAACAACCTGGTCTCTCACGTGCCCGGTGGTCTCCCGCCTGCATCCACCCTCATCCCAACATCATCCCCCTCTTCTCTCTTCTCCAACCCGTCCTCCTCTTCTTCTCTGTTTCCCAGCCCTTCCCCCTGCTTCTCTCCCTCCTTTCTCCTCACCCAGTCGGACTCTCTGTCCTTACCCAACGGCCAGTGCAGTTCTGCCACTCTCGACGTCCGCGAGGCGCTGAACAGCATGCTACAGGCCAGTCTAGACCGCAAGTCTGTCATCCAGTACCTGCCACAAGACTGAGAGCTTAGTTATGTCAACAGCTCGGACTGTGTTTTTCTTAAAGTATTTTTATGTTTGAAAGCAGATTGCGTCTTGTTTGCTGCTGTCTATGATCGCACCCTCGGACCTATTCCCTCTCCCCTCAGGGCCTATAGTCACGTCACTGCCTGTCCTGCGCTCTGCTCACCCCTCTCTCTACCCACCTGTAGCATTCACCTGCTTGAGGCTGTCGAGGTGATGGCGGGCTCGATCAATACCAGATTTCTACACCAAAGTGTGTCCTCCACAGGGAAAGGCAGCTGTTAAAAGAAAAGTGAAACAAAAACAAAAACCATGTGATAACTGTATTTTATTGAACATACGAGCTGTCCAAACAAAAGCTCATTCATCGAGGTGTGGAAATTTTAAAAATAAAACCTCCCGCTGCTGATTCTTTTGTACGAGGTATGATCAGCGAAGTTGCTGGAAGCTCGAAATGCCTTTCCCCAGTTAACACCACATCTTTTTCGACTTTGCTTTACTGTTACTTCGCTTCTCGGCCATTTGTCTTGGCTAAATCAAGGCTGTATGCAAGGCTTGGTTTAAGTGAAAACAAAAGACAGTGTTGAACTGGAAGACGAGGAGACAAAAAAACAGAAACACATCAAATCTGTTAGCTGATTAGCCATGAAATGCCTCAGTTTTCATTCTCTCCTCTACGAGCGCCCTCTTGTTTCTCTCCCTGCTTGTATGAACACTAGAGTGAGGAAAAAGGGAGAGGAAGAGCAGTCTGCTGTTGCAAACAGTGCCTTTGGAGAAATCTATAAATGCAGTCTAAAAATCCATGTAGCCTAATGTATAGATTTGTATTTTTGAGCATTGGTTTTGATTTTTATTTAATATGGTGTCTTTCTATTTAACTATTAGCCCCCCCTTTAGTCAGTCGTTCATCGTTTGTGTTACACTATGCTGGTGGCGGCTTTCAGGAAGAAGCCTCCATCAAGCCTGTATGTGCTTGTTTGATGGTCTGTGGAGCTGTGACAATGTGCTGGGAGCTCAGTATGGCACAAACAAGTCGAGCAGCGTTGATAAAGAAAATGTCTCTTTTGTTGTTTCTTTTTTAAAGCTGACAGTAACATTTAGCGATATGACTCCTGATTTGATTTGGCTTTGAATTTCTCAGGAAAGTCTCAAGTGTTTTTGTTGGGTTGTTTCATGTGTCATTTTTCATATATGATGAAAAATTTACATAGTTTCAGTCTTGAATTACAGAGGATGACAAAGAGTTTAAATTCTCTCTAGGTTAAAAAAAAGAAAACCCTGTTTTTTTTTTTTAACTCTTTGACAGTAGCAACAAGTTACACTGGGTTCAGGAAGAGTTCAACAAAAAACAAATATCTATGGAAACTTGTTTCAATTTCAGGCATTACTGCTCTAAAAAACTACATTTGACACGTGTAGACTTGTAATGTTCACTGTCTTTCAAATTAGGTATTCAAAAACCTGTGAGATCTGGCCATCTACGAGTGAAATCGATGCACTGTTAATGACAAGATGTTGGGATACGTTCAAGTGATGATCAAAAAGCAATAAAACCATATTCTACATTTGAGATGGAACAGAAAAGCCTCATTACTGTTAAAGCTCAACAGGCAAAGCTTTATAGCTACGTTCGCATGGTATGAATCTTCTTTTTCTGTTGTGCTTCAAAGTCTTTCAGTTAATCAGAGTCAACCTTTGTACAGTGAGTTTTCACGGGATGAGCGCAATGCGTTCTTGATGTTTTAGTCATCGTTATTATAAAAGTTATTGTTATTTATATTTAAGGGAAATTTAGATTTTAGATATGTTATTCTGCTTATTAGAATAGTTTAAAAAAATGTTTGGTCAGGGACGTTTGTTGTTGTCAAGATTGCTATAAAACAAATTCTATTATAACCTGCCACCAAATAAGATTGCACTGTTCTGTACTGCTGTACAGTGTCTGGATTTATTTCTACTCATTTCATTATGCTTTTTTTTGTTGTTTCCTCAAGTATAATTGTTTCTCCAACTTCTTCTGTCCTTCTGTCAGGCCTTCAGTTCACAGAGAGATACCAAAGTATTCCACGAGACACCCCTAAAGTTACTGGCTCTAAGATATCAGACCTTTTATCAATCTCAGGAAGAAAAACCTATAAGAGGTTTAACAGCGGGGCGTTAGTAGAAATATATCATTTCCCCCTAATAACAAGTGGTGAAACTAACCAATACACGTGCTGTTTTTTCTTAACTTTGTGCTGTGACTCTTGCTGTATTTATGTTTTAGACTTAATGTGATGGGTTTGTAGTTTGTCCTTGTGAAGATGTCAGTGATTTTACATGTTTATGCCTTCTTAGGGCAAAGATCAAATGCTGTTTCTTTTTTAAGGAACATGATTTTTCTGTGGATGTTTTCATTTCTTTTTTTTTTTTCCTCGTTACCTTTTGCAGTCATCGGACGTTTAATTCCTGTTGAAGCTCACAGAGTTTTGAGTCGATGTGCACCCAGGTTATACTGAAACGTGCAATTGATCAGTCGCAGCCTTTTCTCTCTCCCTCAGTGTAACAGCGGTTTAGGTTCAGAGTGACTCACTCACTCACAGTATCACATATACACGCCAATGTTTTTTTTTTTTATTGCAGATTCTTGAAGTAGCACGTTTTCCTCGTACCCTTGTTAATTTTGCTTTCAATATTCCTCATCAGGCACATTCCAAGACATCAGTCTGCAAAAGATTTGCCTTCGACTCTGTGTGTTACAGTCACACAAATAAAGCTTTATGCATTTGAGGGATACGGAGCATCTTTAGGAAGAAAAATCTTTTTTTTTAAACAAACCATGTATTAGTGTAGTTAGGCCTTTTATCATTTAGGTATAATTTTTGCACTAAGAATGGCATAATCAAGTTACTGTTCTCTTGTTGGTTATGATTGAGCGTTGCAAGCTTGTTGTGTTTCTTATCTTCGATGGATTGCTCTGTGTATAGTGTAACCATCTCTCCCGTTTCTCCACCATTTGCATATTATATAAATGTTATTACTCTCAAATAATTTATTGCTAACAAAAAAATGAAACAAAAAACATGCTACTGATTGTATGTATTTTTAAACAAAGCCTATTTTTTCTGTACAAAAAAGAAACTGTGTTCAGCACTTTTATTCTGGGTTGTGCTTTTGTTTTCTATATATTTATAATTTAGATCCAAATGTATATATTGTAAAATTTGTGCCTTTCGACTAATTCTTTAAAAAGGTTTTCTACTCATTAAAGGAAGGACTATATGAAATTGCAATCTTAACTTTGTAAACAAATAAAAACTTGAAGATTGCTGAAGCCGAGCCTCGTTTGTTCAAAAGTTATCCCACCAACCAGCTCCCATGAGACTGCTACAACGATATAGAAATTTGATGCTTATGTATGGCTGCACAATAGAGAAATAAAATTAACACTGTAAATAGTTATTAATTCTGCTGAATTAACACTTCAACATTTTGCTGAAAATAGTTCTGGACTTTTACAAGCTTGAGATTTTGAAGCAGGGACTTTACTTGGAGTATTTTATTGTTGCTGCGTTGCAACTCTCAGTTGAATTAGAATAGCCCTGGGTAGAACGCCGCGATCCCCTAAATGTGTCAGATTTTTAAATTAAGACCCCTGAATTGATGTACAAATAAATAAATAAATCCTATCTCACAATGTTGACAAAAGTGGGGGAAAAAAGATGAATAACCTCCCTGGAGGAAATAAAGAAATACAAGACTTGAGTATAATATTCCATTACTGATTAAAAAAATAAAAGTACAGGCTACTCTGGGCTCAATAACCAACTATGAAATCTTAATATTTACACTAAATGAATACAAAAAAGTTGTTTCTGCAAGTAACTGTACTAAATTATATACTGATGATAATCTCACAATTATGGATGAATTGCTGAGCAGTCCTACAGGTTCCAATGCGACTTTAAAAATCTAAACAGCTGTTAAAAGGTTGGGGCCGTGTTAGGGACAGTGAGGGCCCGTTCACGCATGATGGCACGGGGGCCCATCATACTGAAATCAATATGTATACACTTACAACAAGATATGTAAAATTATGAATCAAACAAGAGAGATTACTCAGCTGACTCTCTACACATTTCTATTTCATATGCCATGTTCCCTTTTATGGCTGTAAACCTATAAACAGACTATAATTCAAGGAAGTAAACTGTCTATTGTTTATCTGTCAGGTTCTGGCTGCCTACAATAAATGAATTTATTTCCTGTTCTGAAAATGTAAGAGTAGCAGCTCAGGGCTCATTGGTTTCTTTTCACTTTACATTTACTGGGTTGGCCTCTTCTTGGCACCGACACCACTGGGTGGAGGACTTTGTTTACGCCTACACACTTCCTGTTGCTCGGTGACGCGGCGCTGCGTGATGACGTCGCGAAACTCACCTTTACGTCCTGCAGCGGTCGCCACGCCCCTTCACCTGTCCTCTGGAGGATTCAGGAGAAACCCCGGAAAAGAGACGCAGCGGAGGAGCGAGTCTCCGAAGAAGAGTTTCACCCGCGGAGAGTCGCGAAGCTGCTGGAAGAGCGGAGGGAGAGCGGCGGACAGAGAACACCGAGCCCACACGCAGCGCGTCCACAGGTGGGTCAGCGTCTCCTCTGCTTCCTGGTGCACACAGGTGGAGCATGGCTGTCAGTCCACATCAGCACAACGACGAGGGGGACACGGAGCTGGAGGGAAACGTCCACTGAAGTTATTTACGATAAAACGTGACATTTCTATAGGAAACGTGTGGCTGTAACCTCATTTAAAATAAGATGAAGGCGATCTAGCTAGCTCAGAGTTAGCTGTGAGCATTTCCACCCCTACAGCTCAGGACTAGGTAGGAACAGAAGTTAAAGTCTAATGGTGGGATCTCTTAGTTAAGTTTTTACCGGCCTGTGTGTCAGTTGTTGTTGTTGTCATGGTGTGTGGTTTGTTATTCACTATATTTCACAGCAGCATATTTCATGCTTACTTAAGCATAAGTACCTGTGTGTCGAGTGTTCTCGTTTCTATTGCCTCTGTAGGACCGTTTCCAGTGTAAACACACACCATGACAGGACCAGTGGACCTCATGGGGACCATGGCTCAGTCCTAATGAGGCAAAACAACATTTCTGAGATCCTGGTGTAAGTTAGGGGTGAGATGTGGTTAGGGTTAGTGATGGGTATGAACTGGTCATGGTTAAGGTTAGTGATAGGTATGAACTGGTCATGGTTAAGGTTAGTGTTAGGTATGAATTGGTCATGGTCAGGGTTAGGGATAAGGTTTTGGTTCGGCTGTCCACAACGATTTAAAGTCAGTTTAAGGTCCTAGGGATGGCTGCTTCCACAATTTTATAAGAATGCAGTGAGACCTTTGTGTGTGGGGGGGGGCATCGTTGGGTTGGTGGGTGTCTGGGTTGGTGGCTGACAGCTTCAAGCCCCACTTTCCCTCAACCTCACCTTACTGGTTCTGCCACACATGCAAGTTTCTACCTGTTTGCCAGCAGAGAGTTGCACAACAGTTTCGACTCCACATTCCCAAACATCTGCGTCTTTCTCTCCCTCCGCTCCAATCAGTGGATTTATCTGATGCACTGTCTGATTGAGGAACGACCCGGTGCTTCGAGTATGGGGGTCATGTACCTGTTTGCTGATCTGCAGTTTCCTGTGACGGGTCATTTCTGGCTCGAGCTGGGTCCGTGTGTATTTTATATAATTCCATCCTGAATCAAATGAAGTGTTTTGATCAGCGTGAAAGACTTCTGTCAGGAAGATCACCTGTATTATTTGATGATGTATATTGTGACAATGTTGGATGGAATACCCACATATGATTGTCTGATACGGCTTTTCCTGCTAATCTTCATCACACTGGTAACATCTGTGAACATCTGTTATTTCTATACAGCATTTCTTCCCATTTATTAGCACCATTGGCCGCTGTGGTCAAGTGCAATGTTTCCATCAACTAGAAGGGCACCCAGGAGAGCAGATATCTCTGCTAATCCCCAACAGCGTCTTTACCAAATCACAATTCAATCTGTTGGATCCTGATTTTCAGATATCAGTCCTCTAAATATGTCAGACTGTTTTCCTTAAGATCCATGAATTTGTTGCTAACTTCATGCTCTCGCGTCTCGCAATGTTAAAGAACAACATTCAGAATCCGCGAACCCTTTGTTTGGATCCACCCCAAAATGAAATGGGTTCCTTTATCTGTGTAATCCTGCTGAAACAAACAATATGCACCGAGATGAAAACATAACCTTGGTGGAGGTAACAAAACAGACATTTGCTCACTGAACGGTGAAGGTTACTTGGTCTTAACAACTCTTCAGGTAGTTTATTGTTACACATAATACCCTCGTTATTGTCTAGTTTTCCATTTCTCAGTTCAGTTTAGTTCAGTTTTAACAACACCAAACACACATTTGCATATATATATGATCTTTTTATCTTTAATTTTATATTTATTCATAAAGATCTTTCTAAATAGACATCTTGTGGACTGAAGCAGAATTGTTGACATGAGTGAATCAGTTTTCCCTAGTTTGTGTGAGTATTTTCTCATAACCCATGTGAAGACGTGGGTTTCCAGGTAGATTTAAAGTGGGTGCTCACAGTACTTACACACTGTTGACAGCACATACCATGAGTATATCCATTGTTTGAGTGGAAGGTACAAAGCCCAGGCCTGTGTAATTACAGCCGCTCTTTAAACCTCTTGAGTATTTGTCTTCCAAAGCTTGATGTTTACACAGAGAAGCTTTACTATTTTCCTCATTAACCACTGACACTGTGTAAGGAAGTCTCTATACCTCTCTGAGTCATTCATATTTATCACTGGGGCTTTTTGGAATGATGCAGTAGTGTGAATTTGCTGTAGGACCTGTAGTGGAACAAGGTGGTTGGTGGTTGGTGATTTGTAGTTTGCATGTTGTTATAGCAGCAGCAGCAGGAGGAAGAGGAGTGGCCTTAATCTAACTGAAACACAGTTGTGGCTCTGCTGCTGAACAGACTAAAGTCCTGAGAGAGGAATGAATCGTTATTTACCTACTAGAGGGGGCACACCTTTGCTAAGTGTTTGTTTTAGTAACAGTAGTAGTTGCTTTCCATGCTCTCTTTCTCTTCAGACATATTAATAATACAGGAGTAGTGCCCCGACCGAACGGTGGCTCCCTTCTCCACCCGGCTGAACCTAACCCAAAGACTTACATTTGTTATTTTATGCCCCAACCAGTTATTGTTATTTGTAATAATACAAACATCAAACTGTGAATGAAAGATCTGTGGTTTAGGAAGTGATACGAAGATAATACTGATTTCAATCTCTGTTCAACCTTGAGGTGCGTAACCGCTCCTCCTCCCTCCTTCCAAACAATTTGGCTACAAGTCACTGTGACTGTCGTCCTGGCGAGGCAGGGCAGTGATTATCAGAGTCAAACCAAGAGAGAGAGAGAGGGAGAGATAGCAGCACGCCCACGCTGTGGGGCGTGTATAAACGTTAACCATGAAACACAGATACCGTCAAAGCTCTGTGTTGCCATGTTAACGTTTCCTGATCTTGAAAACACAGCAGGGTCTGTGTAGGAAGCCTTGAAAACTTTACTCAGAGCAAGCAGACCTATAGTGTAGCAAACACCCCATCAATTATTAACAGCCCAGTGCTCTCATTCCTCAGACGTAACCATAGCACCCAGCAGACTGAAACTCAGCCAGCAGCCCAGGACCTGCTGTAGCCTGGTGGGAAACACAACAACTTAAACCAAGTGGCTCACATACCAATGACAGTGGGAGCAAGTTGTCCTGTCTGACTTTATCAAACTGTCAGTAAGGGAATAATTCGGACACAATGATGGACACATGAGCTGTCTGGAGGCAGAAGAACATCTATTTATGCCTTTTTTTTATTTTCTATATTTTAAATAGAATATTTTAAGGTGTCTTCTTCCTGTGGCGTCTCTGTGGATTGTTTGTCTTTTTGACCCATCTACATTATTCTGAGACGGTGCCTAAGTTTGTAAGCTGGTGTTGTTAACAGGAGAAAACAACACTGTTACGATGAACCTGACGCAGCGGATAAAACTTTTGAAGCACTTTGGTTCTTTGCCCCCTGAGCCTCCACCTCCACTTCTGGTGGTGCCTGTAAGTGGATGCATGTTGATGAAGCTTTAACCACAAAGTTTATTTAAGTCAAGTGTTCTTTTGGAAGGGGTTGTGTTACCAGAACAATGATGATCAATGATCGGTCAGTGTCAGTTTGGCTTTATCATAAGTACTACATGCAGGTAGTTACGGCTGCTTATTACAGAGAAATCCTAAAATACACTTCAGATAAACTGGGGGTAACATTTTCTCATTATTTGACTTTTTATGTACTAGATCATTATATTTATGTTATTTGGTTTATTGGCTTATTTAAAAGAAAGTAGAAACATTAGACAATTTGAAGTTGGATTTTATTTATTGTCACACAAATGTAGCATGTTTCAGTTTAGAGGTTGGGAAAACCAGGAGCAGATTGTGTTGTTGTAAATGTCTTCATACTTGAAAGCAATACAAGTGATCAATAATTGATTACTTGTTCTTTCCGTGTGTAGCTGTATATTTCTACTTCAGGAGTTATGTCACAATAGTTTATCCTCACTTTAGGCTGATGCAGGTCGACGCACATCTAAGTGATACCTGTTACATTTAAGATACTCCTCTGCTGTCTAATGTGCACAGCAGTGAAGCTCCACCCTAATCCATGTTGATTAAAGGGCACTGGAGAGTGACTGTGAGAGTGGGCAAAGGCTGGGTGGGGGAGGAGCGCTCCAGATGAGGTCTGGCCCCGCAGACACACAAACACCACAGCTAGTCATATACGAGAAAAAAATAACTGCAGCAAGAGGTTTGAGACAGAGGCCGTCACCCATGTGGATCTGATCTGAGGAACAAGTAACTGGAGTTGGATACCTGGGAGCTGCTGTTGTTTGCCGTTGCCATATGGAATATAAAGAGCAGGCTGTTCACTGACCTGCTGGAGGCCGCAGGTGTTTTGTTCAGCTTAGAAATCCCAGTGGGAAATGGAAGTGAGGTTCATAGACCAAGTGGTAAGTGAGATGGAGGAATACAAAGGATTCATGGTCTTGCAGTATATCATGAGAAATGTCTGAATGTACCTGTAGCTGAACAAAGGACATGAATCATAAATTACCTGTATGAGACGTCAGCTAAAGGTGAAACCCTGAAGGTACACGTCTGCAGGTTTTGCAGCTTTAACCAGAAAACAGATGTCAACTTATCTGTGTTGATATTTCTTACATTCTTTTTGCTAATTTCAGTTGGATCCATCAGTTGTTTACAGGAGCAAGGACTTGGCTAGTTAGAGAACTTGTTAATGATTGAAGCATCGCGTTTGTTCAAACACCTGATTTGTTTGAGCTCATAGCATCCATGTGGTTTGAAGTCTTACTTCAGATTCAGTTGTGGGATAACATCAAATTCACGACAGCAGCGACTATTTTTTACATCATATAACTACATGACCACATCCTCAGTTAAAGTTTAACTGATGGCTACGGTAATCTCTCTGAATGTAGAACCACTCAGTAGCTGAGTGTTGCAACATTATTATAGTTGTTTTACCTGGTTGTTTATCTTGTTGGCTCTTTGGTCGCACAGTTGAGAGAATGAGATCCAGTTGTTCAGTGACTCTCTGCAAACCAGCTTTTCACTCTCTTAAACATTGCAATTGTGAGTTTTCACTGATTAGCCTATATAAAAATTCATGGATATTCAATCTGACATATTTACGGGACTGATATACATAAGTGTCTGCAATTTGGTGCAGCTTGATTGAACACAAGTGGACTGTTGGGAGGTTTATGTGTTTTTAAATTGACAGACTTTCATCTGTTCAAACATGAAGAAATCTGACTCTCTGTTTCTGGCTTTGCTCACGATGTCCTCCACACCCTTGAAACTGTGATAAACTGTTATGAAACTACAGTATCAAACAATGACATCAGCTGTCGTTTAGATTCAAATGCAGCAGGAAAACCAAGGGCCAGCTTTTATTTGAGCAATTTGTTCAGTTAATGAGTAACAGGGTCAAACAAACAGCCTACCATTCACAGGTCACACACTGTGCTCCTGCACTCCGCTTTACACCTTACACCCACCAGAGAGTTCGAAGTTGAGATTTTGACCCCTCAAAGATTAGTGGTCCCAGTCACTGGTGGATGATGTATCTTTGTAAATCAGGGGCCATAAAGGGGCCACAGTTTACACAACACAATTCCTAATTCAGTAAGGTGCACATATCAAGTCATTCCTCGTTCATTGTAGCGCTATAGCTTTGAGCAAAGCCACACGTCATTGAATATATATTTTTTAAAACTCAAATCTCCTCAAATTGTCATATTTGTCAGCAGTCTTGCCAGACTACTTAAAGACTACTGGCAGGACTGGGCAACTGCAGGGGCCAATCAGATATCAGATGGGGCCAGTGTCCCCCGGCCCTGCCCCTGACCCTGGATCTGCCCCCTTGTGTGTTATTTGACTTTAATTTTCAACTGAAATACATTTCTAAAAGGGTGCGTTGGAAGTAAATTCACATCAAGTTTTTATATGATGTGTTTGAATGAGATCACATACTAGGCAGGTGTTTGTACACATTAACTTCCTCACCTGTCTTTCCCGCCATATCAGTTTGTTGTGCTCGTGTCACCTACATTTTCTGCTCTCGAGTTTGAACAAACTCCACAAAGGTTTTTTTTTTCTTTTTGTCATCTGACTATGACAGTACATCAGTGTGTCTGACGTGAGTAGCTGGCTTTTCCTGTTTTTATTTGTGCTTCCTCGCTGAAAGAAAAATAGTCAACGACCAGCCCACGCTTTGTCTTGTTTGGTTTTGACAAGAGATAGTATGTGGAGAATGAGAAACACGCGAGGCATGCTGTCGCGTTAGTGCAGCCCAACGGGATTGTGGTTTGATGTATAACACTGCCACAGAGAACAGATAAGTAGAGATCCAGTCACTGCAGACTTTTGTCAGGTGATTTCATTCCAATGTGCATTGTAATTGGAGTGACAATGATAACTTTAACTCTCGTGTGAAATTCAGCAGTGAATCACCCACAAAAGTTCAAATATTTGATTTCTAAGATTCTTTATTGATCCTTGATTCTGCGTCTATTAGAAATATCATGGTGTTTCAGTTTCAGCATTTGCAATCTTAAAAACAAACAAGCACAGAACTGAGAACTTGTCGGTCTACAAATGCTCTACAATTACACCTCCAGGGACAAGAGATTTGCCATAGAGTCAAACATAGAAATATGCTGTGTAGAATAGGCGTGATGTGACACTCGAACAGGAAATATATTTATTTTTATATATATTTACTTTATATACTTCTTTTTTATTAGTTAAATAAAATTATCTGATATCTAATGAATATACTCATATGATCCATTTCTTTCTATTTAGTAAAATTGCCAAACATTTGCTGGTTGCAGCTTTTCTAAAACCATGATGTTTTGCCTTTCTTTGTCATACATCACAGTAAACTGAAGATTTTTTGGGTTTTAGACCTCTGGAGGAAATTTACGATGTTGTGTTGTAATGAACTATAACTGATGTTTTTCATTACTTTTTGACCTTTTTATTACCAAATGATTATTCAATTAAAAAAATGGTTTATTAATTAGATAAACTGTGAGAGTATCCATTAATTACACCCCTGCTTGTCTCTATACAAGGGTTTTCTATGTGTACACAGAACAATTCCCCAGTGATGTGCTGTTAGCATGAACACACACACACACGCACGCACGCACGCACACACACACACACATTCCATTTAGCCCCTCCTCCATACCAGTCAGGCAGGATTGGGACAGGTGAGAGCTGAGATCAGGCTGTGTCGTGCACACACTCTTTCTTTTCGGCTCAGGCTCAACTGTCCTCCATGCAAAGACCTGGATTGTGTAGTAGGATAAATAAATTATAATTTATTATTGTCGAATTTAAATTTGTATTGTACAAATATAATAGAATAATTGATTGTTGTGTTTTTTTTCCAGAAACCAGGCATGGAGGACTTAACAATATGGGAGCAACATACAATAACACTAAACAAGGTAAGTGGCTCTATGTTATTTTATGCTAATGCTACATAGCTAATGGTAACACTACCAATCTAGCAGAAACATTGTGAGTTCAGCATTAAACTGTTTCTTACTAAGAGCTGTTAACTCTTGTTTTGCATCTATCTCTAATCACATCTTGGCCTCTTCCTAAGTTAGCATGCTAACAGCTAGCCCCAGCCACGCCAACCCATCTCGTCACTTTGCAACAGGGAGTCACTGTAGCATACAGTCTGCTCTGAAGAAGCTGGGCGGTTTAGAGGACGTATTCTAAACACTTGTCTTGTAACAATAGCTGAAGCGCTTGGCGAGCGACCAACCCCCCGATTCCCGCTAAAAAAGTACAGGGGCTGAGAAAACGAACATATAGCACCTTTTAAAATCTGGGTTTATTGCCAAGTAGGTTTACATATACAAGGAATTTGCTGTGGTGTGTTTAGAGCAAGCTGTAATATACAAATATTTTAAAAAATAGCAAACAATATAAAACATCTACATTAGAGAAGGGGAAGAAAGAATATTTATATTACATTAAATGTTTGACACAAATACAAGAAGTGTAAGTAAATGTGAAGGTTTAACCACTTATCTTTGGTGTGTTAGTGTTGTTTGGTCTGTGCTCAAAAGCAGAGGTGAAAGTCGAGCCTGGATGTTCGGCACAGAGGCAGTTTCACTATTGTTTCCGAGGGTATTGTTTAGGATTTGGGGGGTTTCAGCAGGACCTTGTTTCAGACCTCTCGGTTTCACAGCAGGTATTAAGAGCGGCACGCCCTGCTGCACCCCACAGCACCAGCTGTTCATACTGAACACCGCTGGAATGTTCCCCTTCTCCCTCTATCGCTCTACTGTATCTCCCACACACGCTCTCACTCTCTGCCCACCTACTTTCCTGAATTCTCTCTCTTCACTCACTCATGTTACACTGTCATGTCTCGCCTTTCTTTTTGTTTCAATTTTCATTCTCTCATGATGGCAGGATCCCAAGGTGGGGTTTGGATTTGCCCTGTCAGGAGGGAAGGACAAGCCTCACCCAGATGGGGACACAGCCGTGGTGGTGTCAGACGTTCTGCCAAACGGACCGGCCATGGGACGACTCTTGTAAGTCAACAACCATCATTCCTGACATGACTGGATAAACTCGACTGTTTAACACTCTGATGTGTGAACCCATCAACTGAACAAGACTCACATGTGTTTGTTTCCTTGTGTCTTGCAGCACCAAAGACCACATTGTCATGGTAAATGGCACATCCATGGACAACGTCCACTCTAACTACACCATTCAGATCCTGAAATCATGTGGCAAGACTGCGAATGTAGTGAGTACAGAGCCAAAGCACCAACACCAAAGAAAACACCCAAATTACTTCTGTTATATCTGCTGTTACTGCTCAATGTCTCAACATCTTTGCCTCTTTCAATTTTCTCCTCTCCAGACAGTGAAACGCCCTCGCAAGATCCAGATTCCAGCCACTACCAGGCCGTCTCGGGCCGCCTCCCACTCCAACCTGCTGGACCCAGAACCTCCTAGACGAACACGTCGCTACTCTGACGGCAGCGACACCCGGACCAACAATCGTTACCGAGCCCGCAGCACCTCGCCGGACCGTAACGGGTATGGAAACACGCTGCCGTTAATGTCGTCGGGCTACAAGAGGCTCCCACAACAGGATGTTCCAGAAAAGCCCCTCAGGACCACTCTGGTTAAAAAGAAAGTCACAGATGGTAAGATTCTCCACTAAACAAAAGTTCACGATAATCCACTCCTCTTAACATTTCTGAAGTGCTGATGTCGGTCTGGATTCTTGTCATCGCCCTCTTTCTGCAGAGTATGGATTGAAGCTGGGTAGTCAGATCTTTATCAAGCACATGACAGAAACGGGCCTGGCTTCAAAGGAAGGCACATTGCAGGAGGGAGACCTCATTCTCAAGGTAATAAATGACTGATCAATCTGAAACCATAGTGAATATATAGTTCATCTCCTGTATCAAGCCATGTGTAGTGTTTGAAATAATGTGATCGTCACTTTGTGTTAATCGATTTGTTTTCTTTGACCAGATCAATGGCATGACGACGGAGAATCTGTCCCTGCTGGAGACCAAGCACCTGGTGGAGAAGAGCAGGGGCAAACTGACCATGACGGTGCTCAGGGACGAACGCAAGTTCCTGGTCAGCATCCCAGAGGTGGAGGACAGCGCCCCCAATAGTGAAGACGGCCGCCGCCACAACAGCAGCTCTGAACTTGAGGGTAAGGGAGGGAGCAGGGGAACGTAAAGTGGGGTTGCAAACATAAATCAAACTCTGAATTATTCTTTATTGTGTAAGAGATAAATAAGGATTTGGACGAGTCATTGTTTTTTTCTGTTTCCCATCAGAAATTTCCGACATCGACCAAGATGTCCCTGTTCACAGAACATCCCGTCAACCCAACAGAGAGAAACGTACACGCAGGTACACACAACACCTTCCACTCCACCTCATAACATTTAATCACCCTTCAGTAGAAGTAGTAGTTGTATAACAGGGTGAGGATTCCTTTCAGTCTTTGTGAAATAAAAACTAAAACCGGTCTTATCCCAGTCATTCAGTTTCACTTTCCAACCACCAAGCCATCTGCGCTCAGTGATTTAATAGGTTGTTCTTTGTGTTTCATATTTACCCATTTACTTAGTATACACAGCCTGCATCATCTGTCCTATTAAACAATGATGTATTATTTGTGTAAAGCAAGCAAACAGATGGTGAGCAGTAACATGATATAGATGTAATATTTAAGGCTCTAGTTAAGTGATTTAAAATCATCTTTTTATAATGTATAGCAGTCAAACCTGAATAGGATTTCCTTTCGAAAGCAGTGAAAGATTCCTGTACCTCTGTCTTTTCATCCAGGACGAGAGCTGAGCCTCCTCCACCCAAGTCTCGGGATTCATCACCGATGCGCTCCACCTTGACTCGGCCGTCTGTCTCATCCTACACCTCTCGCAGAGGTCAGTCCTGCACATTCACTGACTTACACCAGAACACACATGTTGTTGATCACAAAACTGACAATAAAGGAATTCTCATTTCTTTTCTTTCTTCTTAAATAGAGGTTTTTACAGCCTCAGAAATAGCAACATTAACATTTTCTTAGTTTAATACTGAGTCGAGCTGAGACTGGTTTCACGTTTCTGTAGCTGCTGGAAGTCACATTAAGCTTTAAATCCATGACACAAAGATCTAAGTACACAGTTGGGCAGAGATGGTGTTTGTTAATCTTTGTTGTTGTTTCTTCAGCTCCATCTGAGTCGGAGTCGGATCACAGTCCTTCTCCTCCTCGTGGCAGGAGAGACAGAGAGAGTCTGGACGTGAGGGATAAGTACAAGTCAGTTAAAGTTCATTTGTCTTTCACGGTGACAAAATGTTCATCAAACTCTCTCTGGTTTGGGATATTTTTAGATTTTCAACATCTTTTTATTTTGCTCTCTTTGCAGAACTCTCTCTGGTATGTCCACCCTACCCAACCCCCGGTCTTCACCTATCGTGCCGAACTGGAACACCTCTCGGCCCTCCTCCTCTGCCTCACGGCCCCGCAAGCCTGTGTCGGAGTCGGACTCTGACCGCAGCGCTTCCCCTCCTCCAATCAGAGGGAGCTCACACCCAGACAAATACAAGTAAGGACCAGGCTTTATTCAACTCCAGGCTTAAATTCAAGAATTTTAAAGATTTACCTTCACAAACTGTGGAGGGAAATGTTTGTTTATTTTTTATTGTTGCCATGGCCATTTATCATTATATTTGTAATTAATAACAACATAAACCTTTAGATGACAGTCTCAGTCACAGCAACATTAAAAAATAGAATCTTTTCAATATTAGTTTTTGTCCCTGCAGATTGTTTTCTAACAGTTTTTTCTTCTTCTTTTTTTGCGTAGAGTTCTCCCTGATCTGCCCCTCCACAGCCTAAGAGCCTCCCCCATCCCTGTTCGCCTGGAGCCACCGAGGAGGGTTAACTCGCCCATCAGAGACCCCCCCCCAGGTCAGCACACACTCCTACTTCCTCGTGATGGAACTCGTCCCGGACTTTGTCTGTCTCCTCTTCAACAATATTTGCCTTACCTTCAGTGTTTGCTGAGGAACAGGTGTCAACTGTCAAAAATAGTCAAAGTCAGAGAAGAACACGAAGGTTGATCTGTGCCGCGGTTTCCAACCATATGTAGAAATGATCAATCAACTCTGTTTGATACAAGTGGTGATTTATGGCAGCGTTGCTCCACATTATTTCTCTATATTAAAAAAGCTATTGCCAAGAAGATGAGTTTTTATGTGACATCTGAGGTGGTAACTCATATTTAACAGGCAGCATAGAGGCTGATAGATGCTGTTGGTCTAACATTTGAATATTTCAAAATAAATGTAAAGCTTTTCAAAATGCTATATCTTTCAACCTTTACTTTTTGCAGATGTCAAAAACACTTGACACTTCATGCTGCAGCACAGTATAGACCACACTTTACTGCAGTTATACTGTATTTAATCCCTCCCGTTCTCTTTCTCCACAGACTCCGACTCCTCCTCAGAGGGCAGCTTGGCGCCTCCTCAGAGGCAGAGCACCACTTACAGTCAAGACTCCCTCAGCAGATACAGGTACAGATGAAGGTCCCTCCAACCCCCACCCCCCAACCCCCCCTTCTGAACCCCAACAAGATCTCACGGACTGGGAACTGAGCAGAATGTGAACGCCTGTGTCATTAATAATAGCAGCTAATCATAAGTTTTTATCTTTTGCCTTTTTAGACCTTAAATTACCTCTTTTTTTCTGTCTGGTGATTTCTATTGATTTGCTCTTTTTTTGTTGTTTTTGCCTCAAAGCCTCATTTTGTAGCCTTTGATTTGATTGGATTTGTGGTTTGGACTGTACCAAGTGTTTGTGTTTGACATTTTGTTTTAATCAATGAAATAAAAGTGACTTTCACTGAACATCTCCCTCTCCTGTATGTGGCTAAGTGTTGATTAAACCAAGGAAGCTTATTAGTAACAACTCCAATCATATATGTGTAAATCTGCATGTTTTTAGTCAGCGTGTTAAAACATTGATAGTGACCCCAAAAAACAAGTTAAGCAAGACAACTAATACTTCTGAAAGGTCAGTTTCGATCAGTGACGGTTAACCATCACAGAGAGAGCTTCCCTCAGAGATATAAAGGTGAATATTCAACATTTAAAGTTTCTTGCTCTCAGCAATAATCATCATATTAGCCACGAGCCCCCCCCTCTCAAGACGTGACTGAGATTTGTTGTCTTCCTCCTCCCTCACTCCCACCTCCCTCTCTTCTCTTCCAGAGTCCTGCCAACCGTTTCCCTGCAGCCTCAGGTGGAGCCGCCGCGATGGAGCACTGCCAACACCAGCCTGCCACAGAAAGGTGTGTGTGTGTGTACATGATGTTTCAGGTGTCTTTTGTGTGTTTGAGGAAAGCACTAAAAACTTGTGGAGGGAGTTTTTGTATGTGCTTTGGTTAGATTTTTTGAGAGTCGTGGTAAAATAAAAAATTCCCAACCAAGTCATCTGCATATTGAGCTACTAATCAATTTACTGAAGTATAAAATATGTCAAATAATATCCTTCCTGTATTGATCCTCACAGCTCCTTCAGAGACTGAGTCCGAGGCCAGTTACGCGTCTGTCCCTCGCCGGGTGTCGACAGACAGCGAACCCTCCACTGCAGTCAACAACAGATACAGGTGAGAGACACTTGATACTTTAATGTCATGAATCAAATGTTGACTGTCTACAGCACCAGAGCTCTCTCTCACAAGTCACCAGCATTTCACCACAGCTGAGTAACTCAAACATACTTTCTCATAACCATGAACTATAAACATGACCTGTGGGACGAACCAGAAAGGGAAGTCTAAACTTAGATTTAACCTAAACCTAAATTTATCCCCACCCAGCAGTGTTGACAGTAAACCTGATGCCTACTGAAAGTAACCTGAGCAGCTGTACCAAAAAAAATAAGGGCACATCACTTAATATGCAGATAGTCATAGTCAACCAAACATCTTTACTCGAAGCACAATGTCAGTAGTAACCATCAATACATCTATTATCTATGCTGCCAGTACTTGAGTGATGGGGGTATAAGAGTATGAGACACATAGTAAAATCCCATCCCTAAAATAGAATAAGATAATCCTAAAACCAATGTTAAAATGATTTGAAACAAATATAAACCTCTATGGATACAATATATAGCTATGGCACAAGCACCTGTGGGATGATAGTCAGCTGTGATTATCAGTAGAAGTGAGCCACTAGATAAATACAGGGTAAAAAATGCATCTGCTTTACTGCCCTTTATTCAGAACCTACTGAGCGGCCGGTAGTGCAGATCACACTCTTCTTCACTGTGGTGGTGTGTGTGATGATAGTGACATGGATGTCGGTTAAACTGCTTAACACACACACACACACACACACACACACACACACACACACACACACACACACACACACACAAACACAAACATAAATGCTTGCATTCTGGTTTTACATTAGTTGTGAGGATACTTGTTGAGATAATGTATTCCCTAGCATCTTAACCCTAACCTTAAAATTACAAAAATTCCTAACTCCATCCTGACCTCGAACCTAAAACTAACTAGAACCTGAACCCTGAATTAAAGTTATCCCTAAACCTGCTCTCTGAAGCTGGGTGGAAGAGAACTGGCACAAATGTCCTCACAATGATAGGAAAGTGTTTCATTGTAAAACACTCTGCACTGATATGACCTTTGTGACAGAAAAGTTACATCCTCAGATGACAGGATTTCCTGAAAGCTGCAGATACACAAAAACAATATGAGACATAGACACGACTCTCTTTAATTTCACAATGAATTATGTACAAAAATGTGACTAAGGTTAAAAGACGCACTTTAGTTTCTTTCTATTTTCTGTTCCTCTCTCAGAGTCCTTCCTGAGCTAAAATCCACGTCAGTCGCTGTGAAGCAGGAGCCTCCTCATCGTGCCCCATCCCCCATCAGACCACCTCCTGACGGTCAGTTTGCCCTCCTCTGTGTAACAATCTTATCCTCATCCTCTCTTCCTCTTTGTTGTCATCTGGAGTTTCAGAGACAAGTCCTGACCACACTCTGTCGTCTCTGTTTCTCTACTTCACTCCTCAGATTCCTCAGAGTCAGACCAGCTGTCACATCTGAGGAGGTCGGGGAGCTCAGAGCGGGACGTGAGCCACCACAGGTACACAATGAAACTACACTCTGTCAAATAAACAAACACATCAGATGATAATCAGAAATAAGTGTGTCCCCCCCCCATTGGGGCATTTCCCTTCGAGTTGTTGTAAACATAAACATCACAGTGTTGTCTTCTCCTCCTCAGTGTTCCTGGTGCTGCTAATGGAACTGCTACCGTCAGGTCTGGGATTTCAGTCAAGAGCAACCCACCACCTTACTGTAAGGCTCAGCACTGTCTGTGATGGGAAATGAAGCTTCAAGTTTGATAACTGTTGAATAGTTTCAGTAATGGATTACAGTTGAGATTATTGATTAGCATCAAGTAAAATTGAAGTAAAGTAAAAAACGTTTTGCTGGCTCCTAGCACTGAGGTCACAGTATCCCAAGTTTTGGGGGTGAAAATAAAAATTACTTCTGTTTCTTCACTCTAAAATAAACAAAATATTATTGAGTGATGAGTTACCTTTTATTTGAACTCTGCAGGATGTACTTTTCTGGTTATTTTAGAAATTGTATAAACTTGTTTCAGAAAATAAGTATGTAGATTAAATAGTTAGTAAAGTGATCATGTAATTTATAATTTACAATTAATACAGTCATTTCCTATCTCTTCCAGCCAAGACTGAAGAAGAGCCCATCTACTCTTTACCCCCAGATTCTTACCCATCATCTAATCCAGGGTGAGTATTGTTACTTCATCATGGATCAACGTTTTTCTTTATGTTCATTCACCAGCAAAGTAGTTAAACCACAATCTTAATCCCTTTGCTTGTTTCCTCTGTCTGTCTACCTCCCTCAGGTACAGCTCAGACGTGCACACAGTGGCGTTTATGAAGGACGGCAGCGTGGGCCTGAGGCTGGTGGGGGGCAACGACGTCGGCATCTTCGTAGGTGGAGTTCAGCCAAACAGCTCCGCGTACAACCAGGGAATGAAAGAGGGAGATCAGATTATGCAGGTGAGATCGGGGTTCTGTACTCCTCTAGGGCTTGTTCTAAACCAATCATTTTGAATCAGTTGTGTATTTCCACAAACACTTAACACTATTTAACGCCCAATCGGTTCATTCTCTCCAGCACACATTCCTATTGTTATGTTCTGTTCTTGGTTTGTTTCATTTTTATTTAGTTTTGGGTACTTTGAAAGGTGCCATATTATTTCCATTAACCATAACCCTGTACATAATATTATTAAGATCTTTTACTTCACAATGATAAATGCTGGAAGTCTGGGGTCAATGTAACTAATCTTTAATTTGACAGTTTTTAGTACTGTAGCATTTCAGAGATAACACATCCTTTAACGAAATTGTCTCCCTTTTTTTCGTCAGGTCAATAACGTTGATTTTGGTCATTTCACACGTGAAGAGGCAGCCAACTTCCTGCTGAACATCAAGAAAGGAGAACAAGTGGCGATTTGCACCCAGAACAAGATGGACAGTAAGTGTAGCAGCATAAAACTGATCCGAGCTCAACTTCCTTTCAGTCTCCACTAGTGAGAGAGTTTTTAATCCTAAATGTATTGTCTCTGCAGTTTATAAGAAGATCATCAAGTCCAACCTGGCAGACAACTTCTACATCCGCACCCACTTCGACCACGAAGCCGAGGGCCCCATCGGTCTGAGCTTCACCAGAGGGGAGGTGTTCAGGGTGGTGGACACGATGCACCGCGGCAAACTGGGCAACTGGTTGGCCAGCCGCATGGGGAACAACCTGCACGAGATGGATAAAGGCACCATCCCCAACCAGACCAGGTCAGGAAGAGATGAAAAGACAGAGATAGATTTCTAGTTTAACCAAGACCCATAAGTTCAGTTTTTATTTTCCTCATTCATCTCGTGCAGGGCTGAGACGCTGGCCAGCATCGAGCAGTCACAGCGGGCGACTGGAGAGAAGCAGCTGACAGGACCCAGAGCAGAGTTCTGGAAACTACGGGGTCTCCGAGGGAACAAAAAGAATGAGAAGAACGTGCGTCGGAGTCGAGACGACCTGCTGCACCTCACCATTCAGGGCAAATTCCCGGCTTATGAGAGAGTCCTGCTCAGAGAAGGTTGTTTTTCCTCCACACACACACACACACACAGACGATGTCGTGTAGAATCGTGTCCTAACTCGCTGACTAGTTGAACAAGTTTTAATAATCCTGGATTGTTTATGTCTGCAGCCAATTTCAAACGGCCGATTGTCATTCTGGGTCCTCTTAATGACATTGCCCTGGAGAAGCTGTCCAGAGAGATGCCTGATGATTATGAAGTGGCAGGTTGGTTTCTTTTTCTTGTCACTTTCTGGCCTGATTCTCACATTCAGAACAACAAAATTATGATAATTTATTCTGTGTCCTCATCACTCATTCTTCAGATTTTCTATTTAAATATTAATCATTTCTTTTTTATGGCAGAAATGGTTCCTCGCAGTGGAGGAGGAGACAGCAGCTCCACTGTTATTAAACTGGACGCTGTTAGGAGAATAGCAGAGAAGGTGAGTCAACGTCAAATCAACAAATAGAAACAAAATCCAGTTTTCTTTTTCCCCCTCACACCCTCTTTCTCATGTGTTCTTCTATCTCCAGGACAAACACCCTCTGCTGGACATTACTCCCACTGCAGTGGAGAGACTCAACTACATCCAGTACCACCCCATGGTGCTGTTCCTGGACCCCCACAGCCGTAAGGACGTCAAGGCCATGAGGCAGAGGTACAGCCCCGACTCCAACAAGAGCTCCAGACGCCTTTACACACAGGCGCTCAAGATGAGGAAACACTGCAGCCACCTGTTCTCATGTAAGAAACCAAGTATCTCTCTGTGTCACCAGTTTACACCTGAGAACTCGTTAGACTTAAAACAGTCCTGTTGTTATGTAGGTTCTTTATTTATTCACTTGTTCCTGACAGTTACACGTGTAGTTGTACCATTTTTATAATTTGAACATTTTCCCTCCAGCATGTGTTGACCTGCAGCCCAACTCACACAGCTGGTATGAGAGCCTGAAGGATAAGATCCGCCACCAACAGTCCAAACCAGTCTGGGTGTCTGAAGTCACGGTATGACACACACACACACACACACACACACACATCAGATCTTGGAACGCCTATATTTTTCACAATTTATGAATGCTCTGTTCAGAAATAGTTTTTTTTTTACTCTTTCACATTTAAACATCACGGTTATGGTGAAGACTGTTGCTACAGTCTCATGAAAAAGATTTGGGGATGTCGACTTTTCAAGATTGAGATTCTTTAGATACAGATTTAGACTGTTGTTATGATCAGTTAGATAATTTGCTTCATACAGTCCCAGCCCCCACTGTTACAGAGGGCTGCTCGCCTGGTTATTCAAAATCTATTCGAAACCCTTGATAATCTTCATCATTTCCCTCAACCAGGTTTAAGAGATTTCCACAGTTTCAAAACACATGTTTTGGCACAGCAAAACCAAAGCTTATTTTAAGAGAGCACGTGGTTTTCGTATCCATCTTACAGTTTGTGAAACATCTGTTCTTGTCCAGTGACAAACTAACATGACTTGTCTGTCTGTCCAGTTGGAGAGTGGTGGAGAGCAGGACCTGGATGCTCTGGACCAAACTCAGTCAGACTACCTCAGTGCTGCCAGTGACCTGGAAGACACTGACGGAGAGCCCTACACAGACGGAGAGGCCTACACCGACAACGAGGACCTGGAGGAGGCCTATCCCGGTCAAGAGGCCGCCAGGTCAGGAGGAACCCGGTTAGCTGGATCCGCTTTAGCCCGATCGTCTGAGCCGGCTTTCGGGCACCGCAGCCCCGTGTTGGACCCCGAGCCTGACACGTACTCACTCAGAGAGATCCCACCTCTGATGCACGTTCCTGAGCCGAGATCAATCCACCAGGACGATTACAGCCCGTCTCAGAGTGCCGCTGAGGAGGACGAACCCACTCATCGCAGCTTTACAGACTCAGACTTCAGCGCGCTTGAACCCACAACACCATCAGAGGGCCCTCCAGATTTTATAGCCCCAGACCCCACCATTCAGCACTCTGTGAAAGAGCCCTCGCATGCTGAGGTGGAGCCCGAGAGCCCAAATCATCCCAGCCTGTCTGTCATCGAAGACAAACTACAGCAGGTAAATGTAACGTGGCTTTGATTAAAAGGACCATACCTGTGCTGTTTAATGTGTAACCCCATCAAATCTGGAGGTCTTCAGAGCTGAGAAGAGAGAAGAATATTGACTGTCTTCTGGATATTTTGTAGAACAACACAGGCGATTTAAATATGGAAACTCTCCCTTTAGGAAATTGCGATGAACAGTTAACCGATTATAAAATTGATTGTTAGCTGCAGCCGCTGTGTACTCTACATTAATGTCAGCAATGTCTGATTTTCCCACCAACATCTGATGACACCAGCAGTGGGAGATGGGAAAAACCTTCTAACCCAAATGTATAGATCATTTAAAAATGATCACTGTTAAGGCAGGTTTAAAGTCTTTGTTAGAGCACTTCTCCTACTGAAATCAGGTACTGATGGAAAATGTTACAACAATAACTGCTTTGGAAAATGGTCATGAGTGTTGTACAGTTTTCTTGATTTGTAGTAAATGAGCTTTAAATCCAGAATTACTATTATAGTTTTACGCCACTTAAGAATCTCTTAATAAAACTATGATTATGCAGGCTGTTAGTGTTTGCAGTGAGCTGTGTTCTTAACAGTTTTCTATCATTAAAAATCAATTGGAACGATGATATGAGAAATCCTTGTTTAACATCCTTCTTGTTTTCTCCTCAGGCTCGTTTTGCAGAGCCACAGGCACAAGCGGAGGTGAAGAAAGCCCCTCAGTTCATCGTGTAAGTCTTCTTTTGCTCTCCGTGGGTTTTTGGCAGTAATGGAGGACACCACACTGAGGCTCTGTGACAGTTGTAAACGTCTCTCCTCTGCTCTTCAACAGGCTGGCACATCATCACCAAGCAGTGCAGTTCAGACGCACACAGATCCGAGGCAGCGACAGCTCGGAGGACGAAGACGAAGAAAAGGACGACATTGAATGGGGCCCTGCAACAGAACTCTAGACACATTGAGGAGGAAAACTGGAGTCCAACGATATTTGAAAAGGACATGGAAACAAAGTCACTCCTTCAAGAAACATTGATTTCTTGGATTTCTTTCAGACACAATTCAAGGTGCTTCACAAAGGCACAGAATGAATTCAAACGCAAGACTTATCTGAAGATGTTGGTGGACTTGTTCAAAGGGTCTCGTTCAGGGGGGGAACCCGAAGAAACTGCTGTGTTCAAGATCCCCACAGCGTTTCACTTTGAGTTTTAAAGTGTAAAAAATGTTGTGAGATTAATGTTCAGATCAAAGTGCCTGGTTTATTTTCAGATTTTTATGTAAATAACCCTATGTGAAACAAATCAGCATTCTTTTGGTTACTGCTACTGAATGTAACATGTATGCAAACTCTAGTTGTACTGGAAAGTGAGTCTCTTTTTTTTATGGAAATATAGCAGGGCGTTTATGACATATTTGAATGACTCTTTAACTTTTTCTACATTAAAGTGTTTTCCTCATTTCAAAAGCGGCTTTGTTCAATCATCACAGAAAGACTTAAACCTATAGACGTCTCTCAAATGTTTATAAGTAACCACTTTTAACCCTGATCACTGATAATCAATCAAATGAGATATGGATGCGACTGGTGTGAAAATATTTCGTCTTGATGTGGACATTGGAATTTTAAAACGGAGCGTGACAAAGATGGAAATGTAAATGTAATTCAATAAAGTAAAATGGGCAATAATATAACTTTTTGTAAGGTAATATATAAACCTTTTAAAGCACAATATAATGTATATGGTATTTTCATATTGTCCTTTTAGAAAGTGACCTTATCTTGTAGCCTGCAGCAGCCGTGCAGATTTCATCACTTCAATAAATCAGTTATTGTTGTACTTGGACGATACCTATTCTTGAATAAATCCATCTGAATCAATCAATGATCACAAACCCACATGGTACAGGGAGCAGGTACTTTCATGTCAGTGGATCAGATTTCATTGTTCAGACCGTCTCTGAAGTTAATGTCAGTATAATGAGAATGTTACTCAGAAGAGCACAGGCCTCCACCAAGGCCCAAAGAAATAATGGAAGTGGTCTGATAACCAAAATGATTTTTTAATAATAATGTTTATATGGTGCTTTTAACAATGTTCAGAGACCCTTTACATAGTTTAGAAAATAGAAAGCAAATAACACCATTTAAAACGCGTCATAATCACAATCACTATATTTGTCATGAAATATAGTTCAGCAAAGTGACAATAAAATCCTGGAATAGAGCCTTAAACTGCACCAAACAAACAAACAAACAAACAGACAGATGAAAACAACCCCCTCTGTGAGATCATTAAAGAGGTTTATTGTTGTACCTTCAAATCAGATTAAGTCTTTTAATATTTACATATAAATATAAAGTTTAAAACACATTCCGTCTTTTATGTGGTTTGAATTTATCATAATTATTATCATTATATCATTTTATATCCATCCATCTACAGAGCTAGATAAAATATGATCGGCGTTTTGAACACATCTACATAACCACATAATATATGTGCTGTGCTGCAGTTTCAGTGGTACATTTAAAGTTAAACACGTATTCAGATTTAAGTTGCAAACAAGTATTTAAGACGAGATTCTTCTTTCCTTCCATCACAGACCTATGAACACACACACACACACACACACACACACACACCCTGACTCTGTATAAATGTGCAGGTGCACATGGATGAGGAAGGTCTCCATCAGAGCTGCAGGTCACATGGTGGAAACACACGTGCGTCAGGATGAATTGATTCCTCTTCATATGAACGAGGCAGTGGTTCGTGCGCGTGAGTGCGTGCGTTAACCCTCGTATGGAGTCGGTGTGTAATTGTGTGACACTTTCAGTTGCCGGGAAATCAAACTTTGCGTAAAGGTCCGATCACCTCCTCTCCCCCCCCCTCTGAGCAGGCGCGCACACAGCGGATGCTCGTAGCAGCGCACACAGACAGTTTGCGGTGAGAGCAGCTGTCTGTCGCTCTGCCTGCCTGTCTGTCTGTCTGTGCGTCAGTGAGCCTGCGCGGCTCGATGTGCGACAGCGGCAGGAGGAGGAAGACGGACAGACACTTCCCCCCTTGGCTGAAAGTCGGCCTGGATGGCACCGAGGTCCCGCTGAACGCAGCCGGCAGCAGAGCACCCAAGTGGCGAGTTGGGGGGTGGGTGGGGGGCCTGTACGTGAAGCTCCGGGAGGTGGGCATGGACGGGAAGGGGACCCTGAAGCTGTTCACCCGGAAGAAGCGGGAGCTCATCAAGACGCCGTCCATCTCGAAGAAGAGCCGAGCGGGAAGCCCCGGGCGCCAGAGCAGCGCACAGTCAGTGAGTAGCATCACCTGTGTGTGTGTGTGTGTGTGCGAGAGTGAGAGCGTCTCTGTGTGTGTGAGTGTGAGTGTGTGTGTGTGTGTGTGTGTGTGAGTTGGAGAGGACAGGGCTCCAGACCAGGGGTGATGGTGTGTTTGTGCAAACTCTACTTCCACCAGATATAAATACTCTTTGGTGAAGTTTGGTTTGCTGGGTCTGCTGTGTTCAGGGTGAGATACGCAACTCGTCTGTGTGAAACCACTTAAACCTTCATGATGCTGCAGAGCCCGAGTTAAATATTCAGATAATTGAGTGAGCGTGTCTGTGACTGCATATAGGAAGTCCACCTTGTGCGTGTGGGTTTTGTCGTGAATGCTCTTGCGAGATCACTCTCAAGCCGCCTTGGAGACAGAGCAGTAGTGGGGAAGGGAGCATGCTGAAGCGTGGTGGCAAAAGTAGCTACAACCCTTACTCCACGGGTCAGAGGGTTAAGAAAGGCGAGGACGGGCTGGACATACTGCCCAACAAGCACAGCGTATGGCTCAAACAGGTACGTGTGAGGACGTGTCCAACGCAAACGGCAAATACGCGAGGATGCTTTTCTGATCTGAAGTGTTTGTGGGAGTGAATCGTGCTCCTTGACATCGTCAGGCCCCAAAGCAGTGGGGCCTTCAATCTGCCACAACTGGAAACAAGATGCACACACACCAGGCTTTAAAAAGTGACTAGTTTGTAGACGTTAAGGTTGTTTCCACCTCTGGAAATGTCACTGTTCCTATTCCAAACAGTAAACGGGCCGTTCTGTTAGTCCACGCTCTGCTCAGTTTGCCACACCCAACCACAGTTTGGAGCCAGGAAGTGTTGCGCAACGTAGCGCAGGATCTTGTGAAAGTTTTCGTGTGTGTGTGTTCACCAACAATAGTGCTGTTTGTGTGTTTTGTTTTGTTTTTAAGGCCACAACAGCAAAGAGTGGTCACATTGATGTGTTTGTGCCGTTCAGCACGCGTGTACTGGATCATGTTATCATCTTGACCTCTCTCGCTCTTCCTGTCCTCCTCCCAGCTGTCAATCCTCACGGAGCAGAGCCGGAAAGATGCCGGCGACGTCAGCCTCTCCTCTTTCTCCTCGACCACTTCCTACTCTTCGACCCCCACTGCAGTCTCTGCCGGCCTCCTGGACCCCTTCGTGTCGTGCCCGGGGACTCCGAGCGCTCAGCACAGTAAGCTGATGCAAGGGATGGGCTGCCCGTCTCCGGTGACCACCCTGAAGAGGCCCACCGCTCTGAGCAGACACGCCAGCGCCGCAGGTCTGGTTCAAACGCATCAGTAGAGCACAAACCTCCACCAAGGCCCAACAGTCTTGCATGTAATCAAGCTGCACTCACAGATATCACTTCCCTAAATGTCCCTTTTCATCACGACCCATGAATTGTTCCCTGGGAAAACAGTGAAAATGTTGAGAAGCACTGATGCTATCTTGCAATGTTAAAGAACCGACATTTAATGTGATCGTCCCTGACCCGTACCTGCATCCACCAAGTTCTGTGGAAATCTGTCCAAACAACCAAACCAACAAACAGGAGGACAGGGGTGAAAATAGAACCTGTTTGGGACAGGCCTCACACATACTCTACACAAAATATTACACACAATTTCAAATTATCAAACATTTAGCAAGAAAATGCTTTGTTACCTTTTTTTTTATTTCACGGTTCACATAAACACTAACCAGAGATTTTGTTATTGATTTTTCTTTTTTTTTCGGTTAATGCTTTTGTCCCCAAAATGTCCAAACTGTGAAAAATCTTCAGACAGGTTGATTTATTTTAGCTACACATTGAAATTCAAAGACATTTGATTTATGTGGATTTAAAACAATACAAAACACCAATTCAAATTTCATTAAAAGAAATAGTTCAAACTGATTTTTGAAGAGTTGGATGAGAGCATGGATTCCACTGTGATGCCTGTCTGTTAAATATGAACCAGCTGTGTGCTAGCTTAGCTTAGCATAAAGACTGGAAACAAAGGAAAACCTTTAGCCTGGCTCTAATTCAACACGGTTTGTTTGTTTAATCCTCACAAATACCAAAGCATAAAACTGTGTTTTAAGATGTGCTGACCTGATGTGCTGCGTGTCTCCTCAGGGTTCCCATTGCAGTCATGGGTGTTCACCAAGGGCCATGGGAAAGGGGCCTTGACCCCAACTGCTTCGTCCGAGAGTCCAGAGAGCACGGCCATTGAAGTTGAGGACATCCCGGCCCTGCTGAGAGACGTGGCGCGCTTCGCTGAGGCTGTGGAGAAACTGAAGGATGTGGTGCTGGCTGAAGGTAACCGGCCAAACTTCAACCAGCCACAGATCCACACACAAATATTGACTGTCTAATCCATAGACTGTAAGATACAGATGAATGACGTGACAGCTCCCTAAAAATAGTGCTCCAGTGTAGGTCATAAAACCTGCCTCCTCCCTGTTACTGGATGGGACATGGATCAAACTAAAAAGTCAACGTACGAGACAGCGGGAGGAAGTTGAGACGCGTCCTCTTTATTTACGGTCTATGGTCTCACCTTTTGAGTTTGGCTCCTGTTAGAAACTTGTTCTGACGGCTCGTTTTCTGTTGATTTGGGATTGAACTGAGCATTCTGGTTAAAAACCCTGATCCTCGTCCATCCTGACCACTGTGGAGACAAAGCCCCTGTGCCCCCTCCCCCTGTGCGTGTGGAGGCATTTATAATTGGACAGTGCGTCTCTTTTTGTTTGTGTTGCATTCATATGAATTTCAGTTTGACGACAGAACAATACTGTCTACTTTCTCTTCCCTTTTTGACCTTACACGCTCTAGTTCATTGCGACAAGGACAAAGGAGGGTTTCTGTCAGTCGACATCAGTCCTGTTCACTCACAGGTATGAGGGGTAAGGAGGTGGAGGAAGTCGGGGCGGGGGGGGTTGTCAGGGCAACCCTGCACAACCAATCGAACCAGTGACTGAGCTTCCTCTCTCCAAACGAAGGGTTACGTTTCCGCTGCGCACACAGGGTAACCGCACTCTTGTCTCCAGCAGGAAGCTAGCTTCTTGTTTACTGCAGCCTTGCAGTCCCACACTGCTCTTCCCCACAGCAGAGTAGCATGGCAGAACACCTATTCTTTCCTCCTGGAGTAACGAGTAGTGCTTCAGACTTGATTCCACCTGTTGCCCAGACTGAAACTTTGACCGAGCCAGTTTGAGTCATAAGGTATTTTCTCTGGTTTGTCAGAGCAGATCCCCGTGGCTCCGATCAGAAAGGCCGAGCTGTGTTTCGTGTCCTTCACTGTTCTGTCGTGTTCTCCGCCCAGTGTGAGCTCTCTAAACAGGAAGCCATGATGGATAGTCTCTGACAGAACGGCCTCGTCCACACTTCCTCCTCTGATAGACTCGCTGCATCACTGTGACCCAATGCCTCCTCCTCCTCCTCCTCCTCTTAATCAGCAGCACAATCAGAGTTTGGGCCTTGTCTCCTCCCGTACTGCAATCCAGAGATCTCCTTAATCTGGATCTCCGCTGTCCTTTTTAGGTCCCACTTTAATTCTTTAACCACAAACTAGTTTCATACAGAAGAGAATACGTGTGTGTGTATAAGGTGTTGGCCGAGCAGGTGCGAAAGCAGATGTAGCAAAAAAAACAGAATTGATCCCTTCTATTGCAAAACAATAGAAGCAACCACATGCTCTGTGGCACTATGTTCAGGTCACCGTGTTCTTTTTGTCTGCTGCTGCTTCTGCTCAGACATCCTGACACGCATTTTCAGACAGACTGTGGGAGGACTGAGTGACCGGCTGCCCTCTGACCTCCTCTGTGAGCGAGCCGCCTCCATCAGAAGAAGGATGTACAGAGGACTAAATGAAACGTGTGTGAGGGAATGAGGATGCGGGCTGGAGCTGTGTCACCAGTGACATCAAAGCTGGAGAGCTGACACAGCCTCGACCCGACCTGTCTGACCCTCTGTCTCTATTAACAGCAGAAACGCTGACTTGGCGAGAGTTAAAGGAATAGATGCACATTAACGGAAATCTGTGTATTGGCTTCCTCGCAGAGAGATAAGAATAACTCTACTCTCATCTGTACAATGAGTGTGACGCAAGAGCTAGGAGCCTCTTCAAGGAAATGGAACAAAATCCTCCAAACTTCAACAATAAATATATTCTTTCTTGTTTGTTTAATTGGTACGTGTGTAAGTCTGTAGAGGACTATTTCCTGCAGGCAAAGCTGTCTGGACTTTCCACTAGTTCGTTGTTCAGAAAGTGAGAACATTAGGTGAACTTTATTTGTACTTAAAGTTGTGGTAGAATGGACCTAACTCTTTATTATTGATGCCTTTTAACGACACTGCAACATCTGAGAATCAGGAACTGTCACCAAACTACAATTTTTTTTTTTTTGTGACAGCTGAACTGAATTTAAACGCTAGAGCCCTGAAGGCACCACAAAGGAGCAATCCCTTAATGGTCCCAGTTCACAAATGCATTACCGTGCAGTTATGATTGCTATGAATTATGATGTGACTTTGACACAAACATCTAGAAAACCACTCATGTGGCCTCGTAGTGTTATCAGGTTTGAATATCCTCCACTTGATGCTTGTTTCAACCACTACGTCTCCTCCCTCCCTCCCTCCCTTTCATCCAGGTAAAGAGAGTCAGCGGCCCGTGGCCCACGAGTGTTTGGGTGAGGTCCTGCGGGTGCTGCGTCAGGTTATAAACACCTACCCTCTGTTGAACACAGTGGAGATCCTCACTGCTGCCGGAAAGCTCATATCCAAGGTCAAAGGTCAGTTGGTGCAGGAAAACCCTCAAACATGAACCCTAAATGAATGAAAACTGATAAACATACATCTTTCCAGCTGTTTTTTGTAATTACACTGATCTTAGAACCCAACATTGTGAGTGAATATACTGTAGTTATAACGGCGAGGTGTAACTGATGCACAGGTCGGCGGTGTTTTCACAACTGAAACATGAACACGTGGTTGTGACTTTTCAGGTTTCCACTATGAGGCTTGTAACGAGGCCGACAAGAAGGACTTTGAAAAGGCCATTGAAACCATCGCAGTTGCTTTTAGCAGCAAGTAAGTACCTGGTACACCTTTTTATAATATTTAATACTGTAACCTGGTCATAAACTTATGGTGATTACTAGACCACACACTTGTTACTGGTATTGATGCGATCTTTGCTCCAAAGTCTGTACAAGAGGGCCAGTAATTTACCTCTTTTACAGACAGAACGTGTGTGTGTGTGTGTGTGTGTGTGTGTGTGTGTGTGTGTGTGTGTGTGTGTGTGTGTGTGTGTGTGTGTGTGTGTGTGTGTGTGTGTGTGTGTGTGTGTGTGTGTGTGTGTGTGTGTGTGTGTGTGTGTGTGTGTGTGTGTGTGTGGGGGGGGGGGGGGGGGTAGTCTGTTAGTCTGTTGTTGGGAATGAGAGAGAAGTGCAGTGATGGTGACACATTTGCATGAGGCAGAGCAGAAAACAGGAAGTGGTTTTTCTTCTGCTGTGTGACACAAAACCAGAAGTTGTTGTTCACCACCTGGCTGCTAAATGAACAGATTGCTACAAACTGAGGAGATGATATCGACTGTTCGCAGGATTTAAGATGCTCAAGAGGAATCAAGACTGAAATGATTGATTGATTGAATCTGCAACTAAGAACCCATCAAAACTGTCTCCAATACAAATGTTTCTATGTGAAAAATTACACTTTTTTCTTTTTAAATAACTTGAAAGTTAAAAAGTAAACTTTGACTTGTAAAATGTATTCCTCTTGTGTAATTGAAGTATATATTGGGCCAACAGTAAATCACATGCTTATCAGTGACAGGGCTTAGATATCTGTCATAGGAGGAAGTGAGTTGGCAGACAGTTGAAATCTGCCTGATGTGTCTGTTTCCTCATTCTCGCCTCTGTTTTTCTGCCCATGACCTGAAAACAACAGTTTGCTTGTTTAGCCTCTTTTGTAACTGTCAACAACCAAACATGTCACAGTTTTACTTGAGTGGATGAGGCATTTGAAGAAGAATACAAGTTACTGTATGGCAGAGTAAATTGATGTATAATATGAGGAGAGGAAAAGATCAAACCCGGTAGATCAAAATCAAACTTGATGTTTTTATCACTTGGTCTCCTCAGCACTTGAGTTTTTTTTTTTTTTTTGTTTCATTTTTAAAACATCTTTACACTTGTGGTCATCTTTTTACAAACTGCCCCAATGCATGCACAGTGTCTCTGTGCTGATGTAAAAGTGTTTTCTCCTCAGTGTGTCTGAGCTGCTGATGGGAGAGGTGGACAGCAGCACGCTGCTCTCCCTGCTGCCCACCGAGAAAAGCAGGGTGGGTGAACATTTTTCACAAAGCAACTCATCTACCAGTCTCCGAAAGAGATTTACACTCCCAACTTTTCATGTTTGTGACAAATGAATGGTCTTTTGTGTTGTGCAGTCGTTGGAGAACTTGTACAGTGCGACAGGCCAGGGAGCGGACGGCGGCCAGTTCAGGAGCGACCTGCAGGACATGGGTAGGACATCAGTCCGTCCTCTCCTCACACTCCAGCTGATCTCTGTGATACTTCTGCACATTTGTGATTCCAATCATTCTTGTTTTCTCTTTTATTTATTTATATATTTTTTTTTTTTTTTCTTTTGTTATATCTAGATGTGTGTGTGCTTTGTCATTTACATTAAGAAGTATTGATGCAACCTTGATTCAGACTGAGTGTAAAAAGGGGTAAAACACAACAGTAACAAACCGTTATCACCAAAGTAAAATCTTAAACTAGAATAGAACACACACACACACTCATAGATCTCAGTCACCTAAATATGTCTGATTTCTTTACATTTAAGTTCATCAATTATTCCCTGGGAAACTAGTCAGACTGTCTCCCAATATTAAAGAAAGTAAAAACAAAAGTCCTTGATCAGTGCCAACATTTATTGGGTTGTTCTGTGGCGCATACCACATCCTTCCAAGTTTCATAGAGATCAGTAGTTTATCGTAATCCTGCTGACAAACCAACCAACACACAGACAGGGGTGAAAATGTTCTCGCACACATCATCCTCATCTGACTGTCGTCACAGTAACAGTTTGTGTAGTGACCTGTGTTTGTGTTGTGTATTGATTTCTAGGCCGAGTGGAGGAAGTGGATGTGATCCTCCAGCGCAGTGAGGGAGGAGTGGACTCAGCTCTGCTCTATGCTAAAACCATTTCCAAGTACATGAAGGACCTGATCAACTACGTGGAGAAGAGGATTTCACTGGGTAAGTGGGAAACTCCGAATTAATTCAATCATGTCAAGGTTATTTGTCAGAGAAGAATTTTAAACACATGTTCGACCTTTGCGGACTTGTTTTGTATTACCATAATTGTATTGTCCAATATTTTAAAATAAATCGCTCAGTAACAGTTTGTGTGGTGACCTATCATTGTTAACTGTGTTCTTCTATTTACCAGAGACTGAGTTCTCCAAAGGCCTGCAGAGATTATACCAGTCCTGCAAACACAGCATAACGCATGTAAGCCACTCTCTCTCATTGATAATCTGTGATACTGAATGTTCAAAAGCTAGAGTTTTACATTTAGTCTTACTCTTTCTTTCTGCGTTGTGTTCGCTTCCTCCAGCCCCACATGCCGCTCTTCTCCATCTACTCTCTGGCTCTGGAGCAGGACCAGGAGCAGGGTGTGGGTCTGCAGCAGGCCAACAGCACCCTGTACAACCAGACCTTCATCCAGGTAACCTCTGTCTGCTCCCGTTAATCACCCTGCAACAGTCGCTCATAACCTACTGCTGCCGCTGCGCACATGATGTTGATCTGTCGCCGTTTGTCCTTGCAGCCTCTGCTGCAGCGGAAACAGGAGCACGAAAAGAGACGGAAGGATATCAAGGAACACTGGATTCGGGCAAAGAGAAAACTGGTACAATCTCAAATTCTGTATATGTTAGAATTTTATCTCTCTAAGAAACGGAAAAGAGCAAAGTTTGTGTGTCTGCGTTAAGATGGAGTGTGAGGCGAACCTGCGGAAGGCCAAGCAGGCCTACATGGCTCGCTGTGAGGAGTACGACAAGGCCAAAACTGCAGCCTGCCGAGCCGAGGAGGAGGGAGGAGGATCGACGGCAAAGTCTGTGGAGAAGAAGAAACGATTGGAGGAGGAGGCTCGCAACAAGGTTTTTATCAGCTACTGTAGTTTTTGTCTGCATGTGTACTGTCACACATGATCTACATAAAATGTATTTGTTTATCTACCTGCCACATTATCATGATCAACGCTTTGTGCTTTAAAAAGAAGAAAACAAGAGATTGGAAGCAAACAGAAAATAAGAAATGGTGTGTGTTTGCATGTGCAGTCCGACGAAGCGGAGGCCACCTACCGGACATGTATCGCAGACGCCACCGCTCAGCAGCTGGATCTGGAGCACTCCAAGGTCACGGTGCTGAGGCAGCTGCAGGACGTCGTCAAACAGAGCGACCAGACACTCCGCTCGGTGAGAGTCATCACGAACAAACACGCGTGCACAACTGAACCGCCGGTCGTCCGTGTACATCGGAATAATATCAACTGTTCTCTGCGTCCGCTCCTCCTCCAGGCGACCATCTCCTACTACCAGCTCATGCACATGCAGACTGTGGCTCTGCCCGTCCACTACCAGACCCTGTGTGAGAGCAGTAAGCTGTACGACCCAGGACAGCAGTACGCCGCCCACGTGCGAGACCTGCAGCTACCAGAGCAGCCGAACGTCAACTACACATTTGAGGCCTACTCCCCGTCCAGCTCCTCGTCACAGTAAGAGAGAGTTTAATAAGAACCACAGTTATCCGAGTTTTCAATCGCAACTTTAAAGGAAAAAGTACTACTTTGAATCAATTGACTGTCTTGTAATTCCACATTGGTGCAGCCACGGCCACAGACTAAGGAACGACAGTTTCAACACAGAGCAGTCGAGCCACACAGACAGTCCTGCTGCCTGCGCGGATACAGCAGCTGCTGATAAAGAGGCAGAGGCTCAACGCAAGAGTGAGTGATCCCTAATAGAATAATATTGGCTTTTACAGATATATTGGTATCTGTGTACGTTTGCCATTAGACAATCATATGTGGACTTCTTTTCTGTAAAATGTCTGTTACTTTACAATTGTTTATTTTCTTAGTTCAAGTTCTAAATATTTGATTGTATTTGTGTTTTTCTTTTTATTTAAAGTTATTTGTATTGAAGTTTATGGTGAAACTGTAAAATATCAAGCCTCAATTACATTCATTTGGGTTTTATTTTAACATCTTTGGAATCAATGTTTTTTCAGTATCGGCTCCCAAACATCCATATCAGTCGGGCTCTAGTAAACGGCAGTGAAACGATGAGCGTTGCAGAAGAAATATTAAGTCAAGTTTTGATACTTTGTTGACACTTTATACTTCTGCTGTCACCAGGACAAGGCCACAAGTCGTGGGGCTCGACGGTGAGCGATGACAGCGTTGGAGGAGATGGAGGCCTCGAGTCTCCCACTGTCAGCACAAGTAAGCAAGAACTGATTCACAGTAGCACACACATACACAAATATCATCTCTATGTAATGATGAGGAAGAATTTGTCTTTTTCTCAGGAGAAAATCTTGTTGGAGGCAGCAGTATGTCTGAGAAATGTATTTAAAGTGTATGTTGATTGTAGGTGACATCAGTAAAATTGTTCGCACATCATCCACTGGAACAATGTCGTCCAATGAAGATGTAGATGAGAAAGACGGGAATGTAGCTTCATTCGAAACTCCAAGTAAGACTCTCAGATTACATTGAGATTTTTTTTTATGTAACTATTCTCCTAAACTGAGAGAAAATGCGGGCTATCTTTTTACGTGATGGGGATCTTTTCCTCCAGATATTAACGGCATGGATCCTGATGTGGTGGTGTCCACCAGACCTTTCCGTAACATCGGCCTGTCCAAAGCAGCCCGGACCCACCGACTGAGGAAGCTGCGGACCCCCTCCAAGTGCCGCGAGTGTGACAGCTATGTTTACTTTCAGGGGGCTGAGTGCGAGGAGGTGAGTTCCTAATCATGTCTCCAGACAGTCAGATTTGTGTCCTGACGAGAACTTCAGCATGTGATTGGAGAGCTCGTATTTTATTACCTCTGCTAAGGAGCTTATGTTTTCATCAGCATTTGTGTGATAGTTTGCAGGATAATGCAAAAATATTCTCCACCTATTTCCAGTCTGACCCAAGAAAGAACTCCAAACCTTTTGGAGCGGAGCTGGATAAATGTTCCTGGAATTACTTTTTTCAATTTCTTTAACATGGCAGATGAGGTGTGAGCCGACTGCCCTTCTCGTAAAAGTTTTGGACTTCATCTAGTCGGCGCCTTCTTCTCTGTCCTCAGTGTTTCCTGGCTTGTCACAAGCGCTGTCTGGAGACTCTGGCCATCCAGTGTGGCCACAAGAAGCTCCAGGGCCGTCTGCAGCTGTTCGGCAGGGAGTTCTCTCAGGTGGCCAGCTGTGCCAGTGACGGGATCCCCTTCATCATCACCAAGTGCATCTCTGAGATCGAGAGACGGGCACTCAAGATGAAGGTGAGAAACCTTTCCTCAGCCCCAGAGCGGAAGTCTCATGTGTCTGGTACCAACCACTGCTTCCTCCCTGCAGGGCATCTACAGGGTGAACGGGGTGAAGACTCGAGTGGAGAAACTGTGTCAGGCCTTTGAGAATGGCAAGGAGCTGGTGGAGCTGTCCCAGTGTTCCCCACACGACATCAGCAACGTTCTCAAGCTTTACCTCCGACAGGTACACACACATGAAAGTACACGCAGCCACATTTACATCTGAAGTGTGGCAGAAGATGCACCTGTATCCTCTACTTGTTTAAGGTGTCCTTGTTTTATAACTTTCATGTTTTGTATCAGGAGATTCTGGCTTGGTTTTCTTTTTTTTTAAAGTTAAAAATTCTATTATACACTAGATGGACAAAAGTATTGGGACCCACCTCTTAGTCATCGAATTCAGGTGTTTCATTCAGTCCCATTGTCATTGGTTGGACTAGGCCCCTTTGTTCCAGTGAAGGGAAATCTTAAAGCTTCAGCTTAACAAGACAATTCTATGCTTCCAACTTTGTGGGAACAGTTTGGGGACGGCCCTTTTCTGTTGCAGCCCCAGTGCACAAAGCAAGGTCCATAAAGGCCTGGTTGGGTGAGTTGGGTGTGGAAGAACTTGACTGGCCCGTACAAAGATTCCCACAGACACAAGGAGACAGTTTTAGCTACAAATGCCATATTAATGCCTGTGGATTTAGAATGGGATGTCATAAAAGCTCCTATAGGTGTCCCAATACCTTTCTCCATATAGTCCATCTGTCGTAACTGTAGTTCGGTGTTTTATTAATGGCGTTCATTGGACAAGTGTGATTCTTTCAAAACAACCTTTACAAATGGATAAATAAGTTAACCATAAAGTAGGCTACATTTAAAAGAAATCCAATTTGTGATCAAGATGTCACAGAAGCGTTTCTTTTTTACTTCTGAAATGAGATGCCCAATCTCTCAAACCCAAATATAACTGGATCAAACTAAACAGACGGGGACATATTTGCTTTCCAAGTAAAGGCTAAATGAGAGGCTCTTTGTGGATTTTGGTTGGACTATCATTAATTCAGCGGCACAGAGCAGAATTTGTATCTTAAGTGATTGCAAGATGCCTCTGTAGATTGTCATGGGAAATTCACAAATATTTTAATTAACATTTAATCTATTTTGAGTGTTTATTTAGATCTTTTTTGCTCAAAGCTTATTTCGCCAAAGTCGCAATAAAAATCATTTGAAAATACTACATACTACCCATACCCATCTATATCTACATATACATACACATGATTATAAATACCTGTGAACACACACAGTTTAATATATATTCATGCCTAGTCACATACACAGTATATATAAACAATATAGCTTTCCATTAATCCTTTTACTCCTGTGAAATGTAAAGTACTTATGTGTTTTAAAGTTATTTCTAACTTTCTCTTGTTTCACTGTTGATAAAATGTGTGTTCACACCAAGTTCTACCCCTAACACCCTGTCTGTTTCCTTTGTCTTTCGCCTCCAGCTACCAGAGCCCATCATGCTGTTCCGCCTCTACAACAGCCTGATGGGTTTGGCCAAAGAGAGTCTGCAGAGTGAAAGTGAGACACCTGAAAGAGAGGAGGCCGAGCCGAGCAGTGTTAACTCAGCAGGGGGTCGGGGGCCCGAGCTGGTGGATCTGGGGCCTGACACTAATCCAGACATCCTGGTGCTGGTGGACAAGCTGAAAGAGCTTCTAAAGGAGCTGCCCAAGGCTAACATCGCTACACTGCGATACATCATCCGCCACCTCAGAAGGTCCGTTATTACACCACTTCTAGTGAAGAAATACTTTTTTTTTTTTTTTTTTTTTAATGAGTGATTAGGTATATAAATGTAGTTTTGATCATTCCCCTAACTTCCTACTCCCAGGATCGCAGAGCTGGAGGAGGATAACAAGATGAGTCCCAGTAACCTGGGGATCGTGTTTGGCCCCTCCTTGATGCGGCCCCGTCCGACCGGCGCCACAATATCCCTGTCGTCTCTGGTTGATTACCCCCATCAGGCCCGCATCATAGAAGCCCTCATAGTCTTCTATTCATCCATCTTCCACTCCAAATCCTCTCAGTTGCAAAAAAACTGTCGCTCTGACTCCGACGCCACTCAGCAGGTAGACCTCTCAGCAGACAGTGTGTTAACGTATTTTAATCAGAAAGTTCATGAAATATATTTTTGGACACTACAAGTGTTGAGCCTGTATCCGATGCTGAAAGCATAATTGTATAGTTTAAAGGTAATATCTGAATAGGTAATGAATGTGACTGCGATATACAGTATATCAGGAACGCCTGGAGGAAACCTCATTACATCATTCATTACATGGCTGCATTCGGAAAGTCCAAATATTTGTGCCTCCTAATTCCTGTCCCTTGACCCCGATGCAAAACGTCATGAGGTCAAGGAAAGATGTGCAGGAGAATCTGTAAGCAGTTAGGAAAGGAGAACCACAGTGTGAAGAAAAAATGCAACTCCACTTCCCCTCAGCATTTTTTTTAAAACCAACTTTATTTATAACAGGAGACACTTAGACTGCACGGTACAGTGATATCAGGAGCTCAGACGTGCATCAGTTCTGGATTGTGTCAGGAGAATATAATGGATGCTCTGTTTTTTTCCATATTTACATGGGTGTGTTCAGGTGCAACTACGAGGTTGTGTCACTTTAAATTTGCTACCTTTCAGAAAGGAGATGAGTTTGGAAGCAATGAAGCTCCTTTCCTCATCATTTAGAGAATTCAAACAGCTCTTAGTATGGCAGCCGCTGAAATACTAAATAATCTAAATTACTAAATAAAATGGACTATTCCAACGCACCTTAACTTTCACTTAGAGTCTTAGACTGATGGTCAACGGTCACCTCACACATTTTTTTTGACCACAACTTAAATGTTCAAAAGCATTTATTTCCTTTTACAGTGATGGCCTATACATATAATTCATTAGGGTCCTGTACTTCCCTCTTGATTTGCAGTTTAACTGAAAACAAACACTAATGCAATCTGTTAACTTCCTCTTTTTGGATCAGGGTGCGGTTGCCAATGAGGAGCTGGTGAGTCCTGGTGATGGAGAGGAGGATGGAGGCACAGAGAGTAAACCAGACTCTGACAAGACGGAGGAGGGATGTGGTAAGTTGTCATAAAGGTTAGCTACGCATAATACTGTTGTAAATTAAAGCACTTCCTCTTGTAGTTCCTGCTGAGTAAAAAAAACATTTATCATGTCTTGTATTTGACCTGAGTGTGAAAAATCAATGACCTCTTTATCCCCATCCATTCAGAGAGTTCTTTGGGCTCCAGTGAGCAGCTCCCCGACTCTGACTTCGAGCCGGATGAAAGCGAGCAGAGGGCCGCACACCCACACTGCCTGATAAAGCAGGAGAGCGAGGTGAGCGTGGACGACGACCAGCTGAGCTACAGGGACAGCCTGGACCTGTCCAGCCAGTCTGCAACCAACACCGACCCAGAGCAGGAAGTGGATAAAGACCAAGAAAACCCAGCAGGTATAGAGCCCCCTGCTCTGCCAGAGAGCGGGCCCCCTGATGAAGACACTGGGGCGGAGCAGACCCTGAGCACCTCCCTGGCCGAGCTCAATGTGAATCAGTCCAACAACAACTACCCATATTCCCCTATTTTAAGCATGTCAGGGCTTGGGCTGGCGCGTCTGTGTGGAAAGAAATTACCCTTAACTAGGAACAGGGACAGTAGCCCGGAGTTTGTCTGATACCATAGTGTAAAATCTGATAAGGTCCAGTGACCGCAATCAGTTTTTTATGCTTTAAAATCCAGGGAAACTTTAAACTGAGCGTTCTTTTATAGTGAACATCAAATTTCATTTTAACCTGTGCAGATGTTTTTTGTAGCTGTACCGATTTATCCTCTGCACGCTTACTGCTGTTATAAGCAATTGTTCCTGTCATTTCAAGAGTTTTGACTCCAATGATTTAAAAATGTTTTCTTTTGTCTGTTTTCCATTTTTAAGTGTTATCCTCATTGCTCTTACAATCCTGAGGAAAAGTGAGATGAGTCATGTCAGAATGTGTACAATGCAGATTTTTTTAAAAGTAAATTCCCTTTCAAGTGCTGCAGGTTCCTTTTCAGCACTAAATTAAAAAAAATTTATGTAATAGTTTCTTATAAATGTTGCCTGTATTACCTTCATGGCTGTTTGGTCTATTTTAATAAAAATCTTATTTTACATTTGTCCTTGTTCCATGTATGATCTTGTTTTACAAGCCAGACTACAGAAAAATGTTTGCCAAACATGACCATGAAGAAAATGGACGAGTTAATAAAGAGTAACTACCACTGACGTGAATTCTCAGTGACCGAACATTCACTTCCTGGTGCTGGAACAGTTTACTACAGTGGGTGGTAACTCTGATCCCGGACACTGGGGAGAATAAGCAGCCAGTTCTCAAAGCGTCGCCGACACGAGCTAAAGTATGGCTTTTAAATGGAGAAAGAAGGTAGGCATTTAAAATCATTAGTCTGATGTAGACAGGTTTTTGTGATGTGAAAGTAATTGATGAGATTATGTGGAGTAAGTTATAACAATATTTCAAGTTTTAATTCTTTATTTTACAAAATCGTATCACAGGAAATATTTCAATTAAACAAAACCGGTCAAAAAGCAGAAGGATAACTTGTATAACTTTTTCAATTTCCTTCACTGGTCCTAAATGTCGATCCAGAAGAACACCTGAAAAATAATACAGACTATTTCAAGCAACTACATACTCGGACACAAACACTTGCTGATTAGACCTGTTGACTTGACTACAGTGGAAATGACGATTTGATTCATTGATATCTTTTACTTTCTGGTGCAGATGTATCTATGAGGATAATATTACAAGTTGAATTCGAGCAATGACCGTCTCACCCTTAGCATTACTTTATTCCATACCTGTGTGTCACTGGACCAGTCTGTATGTGATGTACCTCCCAGCTGTTTCACTCGGTCGGATGATCTTTACTACCTGAAAGAGTTAAAGGAAAATAAAGCAGGATTTTAGGTTGGACTAACACAATCCACATCATTGAGTTGCTGTGACAAGAATACACTTTGACCACAGTTTGTGAAAGCTTGTTTGCATACTGACAGACGTATTCATACAATGGTAGCTTGTCCAGTTAAACAGATGTCTTACTTTCATCGCTTTAGCTGTTGTCTATATCAGTAACAATAACACTTCGAACTAGATGCAGGTCTGAAACGTTTCAGGGATCACAAGCCCTTATTCAAAAGCCGTTTATTGAATGAAGAAAAGATTAAATGCACAACATTATGCAGCCATGTGTGGGTGCTTTTTTCATACATTATGTAAATTTAAAAAGTATCTAGATTTTTTACCTGTCCTCGTTTTAAGCCAAAGTAGCGAGCGACAGGGTCTCCAGCCTGGATCCTCGGCAACTGACTCTCTTTTAATTTGCTGAAGTCAAAATGTTAAGGAAGGACAACAAATACATAATCTCTCGAGGAGCTGAGTACTACGGGGACACTACTTACCTTGGTCTTTACATAACTGCAGTCTTAAAGGATACTATCTCGCCAGAATATCACTCACTTCCTCTTTTGTCATAACTATGTGCTCTGGAACAAGCTGAAGGACAAAGAAGTAATACATCAAACACAAACATGTACATATGAGCCACAGTCAAATGAGATCATTTTTGCATATATACTGTTGATCGGACGATACAGTGGACTCAGCAGCGTGTTGTTTACCTCATGCTCTGTGATGTTGATAAGCAGCTCCTGTTGTAGAAACTGCTCCAATATGTATTTGGGCGCCATGTCGACTAGAGACTGAAAGAAAACATTCCCATGTATATTTGTGCCAAAAGAGCAACACAGAAAGTGAACTCACGACAACACAGTCACAGCATAATCACGAGAGACTTGTTTCTGTTCATCACCAAAATGTTTCATGTGAGCAATACTTCAAATTGTTGTTTACCTGTTTGGCTGAGGGTGTCATGCCCATCTGCACAACAATGATGGCTCGTGTGATGTTCTCTTCCTGCATCCTCTGACAGTACATCTTTATCGTCTTGATTCCCACCTTGGGCTCCTCTGAAGAAAAATTCATTCCATATTATCAAAAAGATGCACAGGACATTCAAAACAACCACAATGTCAAGTTTCAACAGTTTTACCCAGAAATTTAGATAATATACTCGTCTCATCTTTGGTTAAGTGACTATTTGTGTGTTTCTATGCGGCAACATTGAGTAGTAACTAACATAGGGTGTGAACCTACCAGGAAAGAAAACAAACATCTGGTCGGTGGGGTCGTCGTTGTGAGCCACCAGCACGGTGAGGTCTGTGCGTCTGGGGCGACCCTCGCTGGGTTTGTCTCCAAACTGACTCTTGAACTCATCCAGCGTCTGGTCCAACTCGTCCTGTGTCACCAGGTAGCCTCTGTCATGGCACAGCTGAGGACACGGGGTGAAGCCACGAAGAGAGTGAGTGTGGAAACAGGCACAGATCAAAGCTCTCTACGGACTAGCTTCTTTCTCCAGGGTGTAACCCACATTTAACCGTGATCGGAATGCGATATAAATTGGGCTTTTAATTCTAAATTAGGTTGATGTACGATCTATAGATACGGTTTCAATTCTTCATCCTGGCGAATAACATTTGTGTTGGTTCGCAGGCAGAGGGTGGAACTTCCTGAAACTAGTTGTTGTTGTTGTTTTACCCTCACTCTGGGTCAGTTGCTCCCGAAGTCACACACGAAAAAACTACATACACAAACAGCTGGTCAGTAAACTAGATGCAAACTACATAATGATTACGATCAAATCAACAAAACCCCTAATGCCCATCGCTACACAGCGGAACAGCTTTACAGGCTATGCTAAGCTAACAAGCTAAAAGAAACCATTCAAACGCAACGCACCTGCATGATGGTTTTACGAATCTTCCACAGCCTGTATGTTTCCTCTTCGTCATCCATATCGTTACACTTCTTTTATATTTAATCTAAATGTATATTTTGTTTAGTTTATCACTGAACTCCAGCGGAGGAAGCGACGCACGTTTTTGTTAACGACGCAGCTTGATGACGTGGGTGGTAACTCGGAGCGGTGTCGATGCAGTGATAAAAGAATATTAATATTAACAGTAACAACAATAATTATGATAACAACCATAAATATCACAATAATAACAACACCAAAATAAATAATAAAATAAATAACAACAATAATATGAATACATTTACGTTGTCTCCGCCCACCCAGTGCTTGTGCCGCGTTCCATTACACCTCGGAGCTCGGCTCTCGGAATGACGTCACGAGAAACACGAGTTAATTGCGTTCCAGTTGCACAGGAACAATGTTTACGTCGTAGCCATAGTTAGCTAAACCAGTTCACATAGACGCATAACGCATTATTTAAAGGATAGCAACGCCGGAGTAACACGTCCATAAACAGTAATTGGACAGTACTATGTGTACGACACATTTACTGACAGAAGTGCTACTAAACAGTACAAACTACAGCTTTCACTACTTGTTGATACACGGCGAAGCCATCTTAGATTTCACAGTCTGGGGTGGTGACGTTCCTCCGACTTTCCGACTCTAAATTAGGACTCTAACTGCAACTTCCGACTCGGAGAGTGGTAATTCCGAGCTCCGAGGTGCAATTGAACGCGCCATCATTTCAAACAACAGACTGGTGGGCGGAGTCTGCAGCGACAACATGGCCGTGTGTGTTTCTTAATATGCAGTCGATGATCTGAAGTAAAATGAGGCCGATACATGTGTTGATGATACTCGGGGCTGTGACGAGCACCGGAGCCATCCTCGCGACGGTACTGTTCTTTGTCTTGTCCACAACGGTAACGTGCTGCTACGACTGATATTACTCATAACTGTGTGTGCGTAACATGCTCTTATCGACGGGTGTAACCGCAGCTGATTTTCATTTATTAAATCCTTGACATTAATAATAGGTCATAGGATTTACTTTTGCTCCTCGTGTGTAACACATCTGACCAGCGACTGTTTCTTAAAGACACATTTCATCAACATGTCCGATCTTCTAGTCTGTGGACGCACTTTAATAAACACTGTATTTACAGGTAGTTCACTGTAGTTTGTACCTGCACATCACCCAAGGTTTTCCGAATATATTGCTATTTTGTGATGTTTAATGTGTGTGCGACAGCTGCATTATCCGCTTCCTGTCAGCTGTGGTCAGCTGATCAGCTTTATCTCTGAGAAACAGCCCCCCCCCGCACTGGGACTCAGTGCTTCTCTCTGAAATGTAGCGGAGCAGGAGAAGACAGCCTGAACAGAAGCCGCTGAAGTGACGTGCATGTCATTACCGGACTTATCTATCTTCTATATACCGTTTTAACGAAAAGTCAATTATTGCCTGAACATTAATAAGACCTGTGCATGTCTGTCTCTAATTATTGTTTACGGCTCTACTCAATATCTTCAAGTTCCAATAGCACATTTGAAATATTCATTACTTTCTCTCTGACAACGTATTTAATTAGATTTATTTTGACCCATTTTTAATTTATTACAGATTTTTTGAGTTTTTATTGTATTTTTTTAGCTATTGTTTTGCTTTTGACTCGCACTATAAGCTGTGTAAATAATAAATGATTTTTCAAATAAATATTTTTTTTTGCATTGGGACTTGTATGTAACGAGGGCTGGACGATTTGGGCAAAATTATGTCAAGGAAAAATGTAGATATTTAGTCGATTAACAAAAATGGTTGATGATTTCCCATTATTATTATTTCTTTAAGTTTGATTGACTTTTGCTCCGGAGTGAAGGTTTTGGTTTTACTTTCTTTATGAGCAGAGATCAAAACACTTGATGAACCTCGAAACATTTAACAAGTCAGAGGTAGATCGATTATGTTAAACCTCCTCACAGTTCTTGTACAATGCATAAACATTATATAGCTATACATTGGACTTTTGTCATATTGCTGTTGATGACAAATATATTACATACATTTTTGATATTGTTTTTTTGCCCTATTTGTAACCATGTATTAATATAAAGCTTCTATGATTTGTCAAAATATGTTGAAATAATCTATTATAAACCAGATCAACGTGATGACGTCAGTAACACTTTGTGGGTTTGCCAGTTTAACTGTTATCTTTAATTTAACAATGGGTCCTGGAACAAACAGTTTTTTAACCCTAAGCCTTTCCGAACGGTTTCAAACACTAACTCTGTTGTTTTCCCAGATTATGTTATTTGTTAGAATGAACAGAAGGTTTTGGCTCATATATCAGGGTGAGACTTAGGAGGTTACGTGTCCTGCAATTTAATGCCAATTCCCTGATGTAACCTTTTGTTTTTCCTGCTGATATTAAGCCCCTTATATAATAGGTCCGTGCATATCCTCAGAATATTGCTCTTTGCCCCGGCCACATGGAGCTCGACCTCTTGTGGCCCAATTCCCTGCTTTTATAAGGAGTCGACAGTCTGATGAGAATGTTGTGACCTGTGGACCTGACGTGATTTATAAAGAGCGACTTGTTGGAGCCAATCAAGTCTGTTAATAATCAACCGCTCCCTTTACATGAGCACGGCGGAGCGAGTGCTTTCTGTCAGTACTTGGATTGCGGTTGAACAGTGAGGGTGTAGCTGATTGGTTTAGAGATTGGATCTGCGTCGGCCCTCAGAGGATCTCACTGAGGGGCAGTCATGCGTCTGATAGGGTCCACTGTCTTTCTCTCTGTCCTGCTGCAGGTTATGGTAAGAAACATTTGGATGGAAATACTTTTTTAAAGATAATGGCTGGGATACAGAATGTCTTGTTATCTAACACTCATGTGTGAATGGTGCCACATTCATTCTTTTAAACGACACCTGATTGTGCACTTTAGAAGTAAGCTCCCATCACTCATCTGTTTTTGTTGTCCCTCTTTCTTCCTGACAGTCTGCCCCGACAGAGGACTGGCAGACGGCCACGTCTATTTACGACTTCTCAGCGACAGATATTGACGGCAATGTGGTCTCCCTGGAGACATACAGGTAAGTCTTTCTATGATCTTTTCTCTCCCTAAATTAGCTGCAGCATCGTATCACAAGTCCAACTTTACTAAAACACTATGTATAATGTGTGATTTTGTATTTTCAGGGGGAATGTTGTCATCATCACCAACGTTGCCTCTAAATGAGGCAAAACCCTAGTAAACTACTCTCAGTTTACTCAGATGTACACCACGTATTCTGAGAGAGGTTTACGCATCCTTGCCTTCCCCTCTAACCAGTTTGGGAACCAGGTACACGAACACGAGTGTTTTATTAAAGCTGCATGATAGCACAGACTTAAAATTGATGAAAATTTTGCACAGTGTAAATGCCATAATCATATTAGAAAATCATCTACTTTACAGCGTATGTTTTACTGGTGAAGATGGAAAAGCATTTCATAATATCAAATTTTTATGGTTCTTTATACAGTAGTAAATCAAAACAAATGGTGTTTTATCCACATTGGTTTAGTAGTGTCTTATTTTGAAAAGGTATAATTGAATATACTGTAAGTCCACAAGAATTCACTTGCTCTCATCTCCTTTAGTAATTTGTTTTCTTCTTTGTTGTACTTTGAAGGAGCCTGGCAGTGAGTCTCAGATCAAACAGTTTGCTGAATCTTACAACGCTCACTTTGACATGTTCAGTAAGATCGATGTGAACGGAGCCAGCGCTCACCCTCTGTGGAAGTGGTTGAAGAGTCAGCCCAATGGGAGAGGCTTCATGGGAAAGTAAGTGGTGAACATATGAATAATCGAACACAGGGACAAAAAGACCCGCTTATCTTATTGTGAGAAAGGTGTGACAACAAGTTATATCTGGTATAATGATATGAAACTTGCAAATATGTCTCTGAGTGGATTCAAGCGTTCACTCTGTGATTATTAACATACTTTTTTTTTTCCATTCTTGCAGTAGCATCAAGTGGAATTTCACCAAGGTAAATATTAATATAAGATATTTATTAATATTTAGATATCACCAAGGTTGATAAATAATGAATCATCCATGCTGGTACACCAGATCCCTCTCTCTACTATTGCCTACCATATTTAAAATGTATAAGATAATGTTTGAAATAAACCAAGAAATGCTTATAATGAATAATCTAATTCTAAAAATATTAATAATACATTTTTGGTTTTCCTTGTTTTCTTCCTCTCTAGTTTTTGATCAATAGAGAGGGGCAGGTGGTGAAGAGATACGGACCCCAGGATGATCCAAGTGTATGTACAAATATGTTTTACATTAATAAAATGTATTTATAATTTATATTTTGATTGTTGTATATCCTTTTATATTTATTTCCTATTTGGCCTTTTTATAATTTGCCTTCAGAGGTACACTTACATCAGAAGGAGCTAAGAGCTTTACTGTGTTAATATAAACTGCCCAAATACAGTGTAATAGTGTGTACAGATGAATGAGTTCAAATAAAAGGGATGTACAAGTTCAATTAATAAACAAAAGCCAAGATGGAGACAGGATTTCCTTTAATTTAAAGATCTAGGATTCAGGATTAACTATCATTAGAAATTGAATATAATCATGATTATGTTTTAATTAGTATGTTTTCACCCGAAACTAAGAATTAGTTTTCTTGGTTTAGAATGATCCATTCATATCTACATCTGGAGCAGGTCCTCTTTCACAGAGTCTGCCATGTTGCACCGCCATGTTTCTACAGAAGCTCAGAACGGACAAACCAAACACTGGCTCAAGAGAGAACGCCTTTCGCGTTTTTATGTTACCTGAATGCTACTGCAGGTTCTCCCACAAACCTTAAGGAGGGTATTCAGTTGGTTGCAGACTGCAACTTCACCACTAGATGTCACTAAATGCCTCTTAACATGGATTTGATGTTTAGTATAAATTGTCATTATCTCGACGCCATACACAGAAGTAAAACATGTGTCTGCTAACGGATCATACATGTGTGTTGTCATGTCTCTCGTGGACATGTAATTGATGCCAACTCTTTAATGTGCTTTCTTTCTAGGTGGTGGAGAAGGATCTTCCCCAATACCTTTAAACCCCTAATGAAGGACTGATACCTCACTCACTGATACTCCATCCAGTTTGTCTTTCCATCCTCCTTCTCTGCCTCTCCAGCATCAGTGAATATAGTTTGGATCTACCCCAGACCAGTGACGGTCTGTTCACAAACCCGCATGGCGGACAGAGCAGACCTGATGAAAAATGGTGTACAAACATGCTGGGAGAATTTCAAAGCTTATATTCATAAGTTTGTCTGGAGAGAAGGAGAAATTATCCCGTAATCCATAATAATAGAGTCATATCTGACCTTGTTTTCATAATAAACTGCTCAAAAATGTTGACCAAATTATATTTTGTCTGTCAGTAAGTTATTTGGATTTTTTAAGTATAAATATTTATGTTTTTGTGGACAAAGCTTTCATTGTATATAATAGGCATAAATGTGACTCAAAATCCATCATAGTGAAAGATGTTTGTGTGTGAGTGAGAAAATCCACAATAATCAAACAGTAGAGCTTAAAATGAAATATGTGCAGTGAAACAATCTTATCTATTGGACATTGGATTCATAGTAGGCTACAATAAATTAAATACTTGGATGACAAGCACATACACTACCGTTCAAAAGTTTGGGGTCACTTAGAAATTTCCTTATTTTTCAAAGAAAAGCACTGTTTTTTTCAATGAAGATAACATTAAATTAATCAGAAATACACTCTATACATTGTTAATGTGGTAAATGACTATTCTAGGTGGAAACGTCTGGTTTTTAATGAAATATCTACATAGGTGTATAGAGGCCCATTTCCAGCAACTATCACTCCAGTGTTCTAATGGTACATTGTGTTTGCTAATCGCCTTAGAAGACTAATGGATGATTAGAAAACCCTTGAAAACCCTTGTGCAATTATGTTAGCACAGCTGAAAACTGTTTTGCTGGTGAGAGAAGCTATAAAACTGGCCTTCCTTTGAGCTAGTTGAGTATCTGGAGCATCACATTTGTGGGTTCGATTATACTCTCAAAATGGCCAGAAAAAGAGAACTTTCATGTGAAACTCGCCAGTCTATTCTTGTTCTTAGAAATGAAAGCTATTCCATGCGAGAAATTGCGAAGAAACTGAAAATTTCCTACAACGGTGTGTACTACTCCCTTCAGAGAACAGCACAAACGGGCTCTAACCAGAGTAGAAAGAGAAGTGGGAGGCCCCGGTGCACAACTCAGCAAGAAGACAAGTATATTAGAGTCTCTAGTTTGAGAAATAGACGCCTCACAGGTCCTCAACTGGCAGCTTCTTTAAATGGTACCCGCAAAACGCCAGTGTCAACGTCTACAGTGAAGAGGCGACTCCGGGATGCTGGCCTTCTAGGCAGAGTGGCAAAGAAAAAGCCATATCTGAGACTGGCCAATAAAAAGAAAAGATTGATATGGGCAAAAGAACACAGACATTGGACAGAGGAAGATTGGAAAAAAGTGTTATGGACAGACGAATCAAAGTTTGAGGTGTTTGGATCACACAGAAGAACATTTGTGAGACGCAGAACAGGTGAAAAGATGCTGGAAGAGTGCCTGACACCATCTGTCAAGCATGGTGGAGGTAATGTGATGGTCTGGGGCTGCTTTGGTGCTGGTAAAGTGGGAGATTTGTACAAGGTAAAAGGGATTTTAAATAAGGAAGGCTATCACTCCATTTTGCAACGCCATGCCATACCCTGTGGACAGCGCTTGATTGGAGCCAATTTCCTCCTACAACAGGACAATGACCCAAAGCACACCTCCAAATTATGCAAGAACTATTTAGGGAAGAAGCAGGCAGCTGGTATGCTGTCTGTAATGGAGTGGCCAGCGCAGTCACCAGATCTCAACCCCATTGAGCTGTTGTGGGAGCAGCTTGACCGTATGGTACCCAAGAAGTGCCCATCAAGCCAATCCAACTTGTGGGAGGGGCTTCAGGAAGCGTGGGGTGAAATCTCTACAGATTACCTCAACAAATTAACAGCTAGAATGCCAAAGGTCTGCAATGCTGTAATTGCTGCAAATGGAGCATTCTTTGACGAAAGCAAAGTTTGAAGAACAAAATTAATATTTCAAATAAAAATCATTATTTCTAACCTTGTCAATGTCTTGACTATATTTTCTATTCATTTTGCAACTCATTTGATAAATAAAAATGTGAGTTTTCATGGAAAACACGAAATTGTCTGGGTGACCCCAAACTTTTGAACGGTAGTGTATATGACATAACATCAACAATATTTTCTGAAAATATTGAAATTAAATTGAATTGCTCACAATTGATGCAATCTGCATTTAGGGGTCACATGAAGACTCCTTCGTATCAAGGAATCACCAGCGGATATAAAAACCAGGTCACCCCTGTCTAAGATCAGACTAAACTCTTCCTTGTCAGAAGCTTTATCAAGCCCGAACAGTTTACAATTTCCTTTAACAGATTCAAGCAGAGTATTAATATGCTTCCATATTCTATTATGAATGTGCACCATGGTTACCTAGAACAAAGTAAAAAGAAGTGCCTTAAGATTGCGTACAAAAGGATGTAGAAATAAAACAAAGTGAGGATTTAGTTAAAGTGCTGTTTTTTTAAGAATAAATTAGTTCTTATTATACTATATGGTTTCTGGACATGCACAGACAAACTAATATCAACAGTTTTATCAGCACTTTAATCAACAGAAATATAATTTTGCTTTGGAGTTGAGGAGTCATTCCGTCAAAGGAAAGTGTCCAATATAGTCCAAATCGATATGATATGTTATATTGTATGTTGATGAGGTTTGGTGCCTATAGTGGTGAGAAGAGGTGGGACGCGTCTGTATGATTTGTATGGGCACCAGTGGGGTGGAAAAAAGATGTGATTTATAAATGGATAGTTCACCCAAAAATGAAAATGCACTCATTATCTACTCACCACTATGCTGATGGAGTGGTGGGGGAAGTGTTTATGCCCACAAAACACTTTTGGAGTTTCAGGGGTAAACAGTGTTGCAGCCAAATCCAATACAATTGAAGTAACCGATTCTTCAAATGTAGAAAAACAACTGAAAAAAATACCAACAAAACAAAAACATGATCTTGTGGTGTCATCCAAAATGTCCGTAAGCCTCTGCATTCCAATTTGACTCAAAAATAGATCATTCACACTATGTTTTTAGCCTTAATGTCCGCTGTGATCGACGTGTGAATGCGGCTCCAGATGAGGATATCAGAGGACATTAGGCTAAAAACACAGTGTAAATGACACCGTTTCAGTCGGATTTGAATGTCGTGGCTTACAGACACTTGGATGAGACCACAGGAGCAGAATGGAGGCATTTCATGTTTTTTTCTTTTTTTTTTTTTTTACATTTAAAGTAGTGGTCACCATTTACTTCAATTGTATTGTATTCGGCTGCAACACTGTTTACCACTGAAACTCCAAAAGTGTTTTGTGGACTCAAACACTTCACCCACCCCTCCACCGGCTTAGTGGTGAGCAGATGATGAGTGAATTTTCATTTTTGGGTGAAGTATCCCTTTAACATGAACTCGTTGATTCATGTCAAACGATGGTTGCTTTGATCGGGATTTCAGATCCGAAAGCAGCAGCATGCACCTGACTGGTTGGTGCTCTCAGTCACCTCTGACCTCTGACCTTTCTTTTTCCTGTTGTCTGGAGCGGAAACACAGCGGACCATGTGAAACAGAGCCGGTGATTCACCACAGACACGCTCACAGACACACTCACAGACCTCTCAGACTCCATCAGCTCAGGCTCCTCTGCATGTGATACACTGAGCATCCAGGCTGCGGTTCCCTCAGGCTCCTGCAGAGGTCGCCATGCTGCCCCCCCACCCGCCCCCCCCAGCAGCACAAAACCGGTCAGCAGCAGCTCAGCAGCAGCAGCAAGTGCGGTGCGGTCGACCTGAGCGGAGCCGAGAGGAGCGGGCTGTGTGCGGGCTAAACATCGCACAGATGAAGGCACCGTCTCGGAGAACCGTCACATATTCCTCCGCTTGATTATTGCTCCGTAGCAGACGACACTTCCCCTCCGTCCTCCCGCCGGCAGAGCGCCGTCGCTGCGGGTCTTTCATTCGGAGGGGCCGGGCTGTTTTTCCTCCGGGAGGCTGAATGGAAGCAGCAGCCGAGGGAGCGGTCGGGCTGTCGGAGGCCGGGGACGGGAGCCCGCTATCCGGGGCCGCAGCATCCGATGATGGGGACACGGTGGTCGGAGTGAGCTACGGGATGGACGCCGCAGACATGGGTAGGTCGACTCCTGCCCGACAAACCACCGAGTGTGTGTTTCATTATCCTCGCATCCATTGACGTGTGAGAGTCCGATGATGCCCCCGTGACCGAAAGTCCCGACTCATCTTAGCTAGCTAAGACCTTGTGAGCTAGGCTAGCAGCTAACCCGGCTGAATGGAGGGAAGCAGGTGAAGTAAGGTGTTAGAGATAATGTGTGTGTTACTGTATCATGTGTTATTGTGTACATCAGTGCTGGTGCAGCCATGACACACAACACACCGAGGCCAGGAGATGTGTAAAGGACCCATACGAAGCCTGCTGTCTCTGGAGATATTTACAACCACCTGCCTTGACGTATAGAAATGACCAGGGGCGTAGCTAGGATTCCCCTTCACCTCCTCCTCTGTCTTTTAATTACAATAATTGAATTGAATGGCACCACGAATTATCACCACTTGCCTCCCACAGGCTGCAGAAAGACATTATATTTCTTTGCAAAAACCATTAAAGCCTCAGTGTTGGCGGCTGCTGGAGCCAGAGGATCCAACATTTGGCAAAGAGAAGGGCTCAAACCTCAGCCACTGTCTGACCGCGACAGGCTGGGACACCTGTCACTGAGACAGCGTCTCTGTTTTCAAGGGTGTTTCTTTGTATTGGACACTGAGACAAACATTAGAAGACGAGAAACAGGCCTCCTTTTTAGGTTCTTGAGTCATTTTGTGTTCGATAGTGTCGACATGTCAGACGTAAAGGTAGATTAAACCATTAGAGTGGTTTGATGAATAAACAAAATAATGCTTTTATTTTACACAGATAGAGGGTCACATTTTGTAAAGTGGTATATAGTTAATCCATAAATGATGTTTTATCTACAGAATTTCATAAAACAGGTGTTGTTTTAATACCAGAAACACAAGTTCGTCTTTACTCTTGAAGCAATTGAAGCTTGTTTTAAATGTAAATTTGTCGGTTGATAATTTTGAGGGGTGGGGAGTTTTTTTTTCCTATTTAGGGCAATAGCCAACTAAAGTGATTGAACACATATATCACTGTAACCACTTTAATGTGATGGCTGGAATTGCTTCTCATTGGTGAGGTGTCTGGTGTCAGATGGTAGTGATGATAATGATGCTACTTGTAACACGTTTTAGCCAAAACACCTTGCTCAGTCAAATCCTCATGTTTGGTTGTGAATTGCATGGCTCATAGAGATGGTAATTCCTCCCTTGTATCAAACTCGGCAGTGATATGGCTCAAAAGGACAAGTTGGGTGTTTTTATTGTCTCTTGTTTGAGAGAAGAAAATGTAAATTCCTTGCAGTGTGTAGCTAAGCAGCAGCAACATTGCCCCTTCACAAATTCTCTGTCTGAATCACATCTCAGCTTCTTAGCTATCAGCTTGCTCATCTCAAAACTTACCTGCATGATATTGTGTCTGCCAGAATATGATCTTGTAACTGCTGCCTGTTTGGCGCCTAACTCCACTGAAGATCGTTAACTGAAAGCCATACAGCCGGAAGAGTCCACCCTAAAGGACATCGTTATTCTAAGTTAGTTTCTTTCACACACAAAAATGCTCTCATGAATATTTTTTAGTATTTATGAATGGTCTTGCCCGGAGGCCAGATGTTCCCCACACCTGATCTAGAGACTGTTTAAAGCAAGTTAGGACTGAGACATTTTTCTAAAGATATGTGCTGCTATGTAAATGTTACAACATTAGGTAATGTAGCTTAGTAAGTAGTGACCTCAATCTATAATGTATGTGGAAATGTCTGTAAATGCATGTATGTGTTTTTTTAGCTATACGTTGGGTTAACAGGTATCAGTCATTCTGCATTCACTGGTCATGCTCTCTGTACTTCAGGGTTTGGGGGTTTTCATTGTCCCTGGTGAGTAAAGAGGCTACTTTGACAGGAGCTTGCTACTGCTACACAGAACAGGCTCATGAATCTAAGGGCTGTCTGGTGAGGGTTAGTTGTCCAGCTTCATTGTATCACAGGATGAAAATGGAAGTGGGGAGCCTTTGGCTGCAGATGCCATGTTTTTTCTTGCATGCTAGATGGCGCGTGTCTCACACACCTAGGGTAATTTCACAAGTGTGTGCCTGCTCAGTCATGCACCTTCACATGCAATGGAAAACACAGGCCTTTCTGGAGAAGAGGGTCACATGTGCAGCTTTATAGTGTTTTTTACTTGTTAGTTTTTGGTGTTCCTTGTCTTAATTTGGAGAGGCAGATAGCAAATATGAGGGAGGGGTGACATGCATCAAAGGTCCCTGGTTGAAATTGCACTACGGATGTTGTGGTTTTGTTGTAGCCAGATCCATTATTGAGTACACCTGTCCCCTGTGAAATCTATTTAGATTAATGGTTAACAGATATTCGGCATTGCTCTATCTTGGGTTATGTGACTGAAAGCAGCAGAGGACAGCTCTTGGTAGTATTATGGGATTTGTGATCACAGTGGATGAAAAGACACTGTTGAGTTTTCAAGCTTCTTGTTTTTAACACACCACCACCTGTAACCGTGTTACCCCATTTAACCTCAGCTTTATTCATCGACAAATGAGCTAATGCTGCAGGTTGAGTTGCATTAAATATTATTGAGGCAAGCAATATTCCAATAATGCCCGTGATCCATGCATCACTTACCTGATATGCTATTAGAGCAGCATTTTATGATTGCTAAAGAAATCCCATTACAGAAAAAGCCTGTCTAGTTGAGACCTTGCAACAAGTCGTTCAGTCAAACAAGACCTACTCCACTTCTAAAGACACTGGCTGTTTCAATGAGTAAAATAGACAATATAATCCATTACTCTCTGAAGTCGTAAATCCAATCATCTGCTATAAAGTAAACAGTATTCCTATGCTGGAGCTGGGTGAATAAACAGGCTGCACTTACTGCTGTAAATCTGTGTGATTTCACATGTCACATGTGCTTAGAATATACTTCCTGAACAAAGCAGCCAAAGATGTCTCTGAAATACATGACTCCTAAGGGATAAATTCAAAATGCCAAAATCTGTTTATTACATGTTGTTTAAAATGTATGACTAAAGGCATTCAGCCAATATTTTGTTAACTATTGGTAAATAATGCTATCAGCCCCCCAAGAATCCATATTGGTTGGTGTATAGATTCAACCTGTTTAAACTGTTTTCTTTGTCCCTATTTGAATCGGGGTTATCAAATTGTAAAAGCAGACCTACAGCATCTTGTCATACTGTTATCAAACATATTAGCATCACATGAGCTTTAATCTAGTGATATTATCAGACTGCACTGCTCTATCATAGTTTCTATCAGCCTGTTGTTTAATTAATCTTACATTGTGTGCTGTTTAAAGAAAGATTTTTATCACAATATGATGTGTCACTAAGTTGTCAATCTAATGCTTTTTATTACTAATGTTGTGTGCAACCTCTGATACAAAGCATTATAGGCTAAGCTATTTTGTGTGATAAGCCCTGCAGCAGGGAGGGGTGTGGATCACAGCATGACTCCTATGCATCATCTGTCAGTGACGGGTCTTAAAGAGAAAGTCTGCTCAAGATTAAAGGCTATTCAGCTGAAAAGTGTTTAACCCAGAGATTGTGTTAATTTCTATGACAATGCAATCACTATGTATACAAGGACGCCAATATGACAATATTAACCCCAATAAGACAATAGTCTGAATAAGACACATGTAAACAGCATTTTCCGATTAACTTAACCTGAATAATGTCATACTTGGAATTGGCAATATTCAAATTTTGGTAATTTTTCGATGGCCGCAGACACTTGCAATGGCGATATTTTGTAAAAGGTCATGGGAATGACGTTCATCTTATATAGAGGACGTTTTTTAAATGTGAGGACTATGAATGTAGTATTCTATTAATAACTCATGTAAACATCATAATCAAAATAATGTCTTATTTAAAATAAAGTCAAAAGTCAGATTTGGGTTTTCACATCACAGTCAATGTGACATATCACTGGTCAATAGAAATAACATCAAATGCTAATGCTGCAAAGGTTGAGCTTAGTTCTTATTGGCTCCTGGACACGCTGGATGTTGACGTAACGTGTGAAGGTGCTCGAACGAGAGTTTGGTGAACGTCAGACCCTGCGTAATACCAGCCTGCAGTGTTCAACTCAGCTGCTGTGAATGTGTGAACACAATGTTATGTGGGTGTCACAGCTGGCTGTTAAAAAGCTGTGAGTATTTAGTCCTATTCAAAGCTCATCATCCTCAGGCAGTCGTTAGTTGTCCCTATTGTCTCCTGCTCTAAGTGTGACAGCATTAATCTTACATGTTCTCTCACCTTCAACCTCTGCTGTAGTCTTTGGGTTTTTTCCTCTGCTCGTCTTTCCTCTCCTCTTACTCCCTGATTGAGATCTACCTCCTCCTCTGAGTGACTCCTTCGGCTCAGCCACTCATTTGTCACTATACATCATTCTTCCCCCTCTGGTTTTCTCTGCTCTGGGTTTAAGGCATGGCCCGTCAGAATTGATTGACGGAAGCAGTTGGGCAGTTGCCTCCTATGGAATTCACCATCCATCTGTTTCCTCTGTATTATTTCTCTCTCTCTCTCTTTTATCTGAGTCTTATCTGTGCCAGGATCAGTTTGTATCCTGGCTTGTTTTGGAGTTTGACCCTCTGCCAGGTTTTTTGAAGTCAAATTATATGACATAGATGATGACGCAATTCAGTTACGTCTTTTCGTGCTGCTCATTTCATCTGCAAGCGGGGGGAAGTGGGCCACACTTGCTATTTTAACCAACACTCGGCAGGAGCATAGCGCTGGCTGCCGTCTGCCCTTGTGCTTGACAGGGTTTTGTTTCATTTTCTCAGTAATACCCACTGGGAAGATCAGCGAGGGAGAGAGAAAAAAGAAGAGATGGAGACAGTGACAGGGAGGAGAGACACATAAAGAGATTAAGGTTGTAGTTTCTTCTGTTGTGGGGAATTTGTTAAAATCGTAAAGGACTATATATATATATATATATATATATATATATATATATCTCCCACTGAATGATACAGGCTCAGTGTCACACTTGCATGGCGCGAGTGTCATAATGCCCAGACTTCAGAGGCAGAATAAGGCAAAGACCTGCTGTTTTTAATTAAGAGACTGTTACTGTGCCCACTGTGGAGGCTATAATTATTTTATATCAGCACCTGCAGCATGTGTGCAGTCAGACACGAGCACAAAGCTCTGAGCCACCCACTCAGAATTAGTGGAGATTATTTTCAATGAAGAAAGTGTTAGAGTGGTGCCTACCTGGGGCTTTATTAATTCCACCTATTCTGGTACAGAGGAAATTAGAAACAAGGTTAGGTGGTGGCCTGGTCTCAGTGAAGCTGAATGACGGCAGAGCTGGTGCTGGTACCTCAGGGGGACTGTGATTGTGCTTATTCTCTGCTCAGCTGGGTATTTGCATGTTTTCTGTGTGCACATGTTTGTTTCCTCTAGTCCTGCTTCCATCTAAAGAACCAAAAACATGCTTTTATGTGAAGTGGAAACTCTACACTGCCCGTAGATGAGACTGTGTTTCTCTCTATGTATTAGTCCTGTACTAGACTAATGACCTGAACAGTGTAGATCAGCTTTTAGAGGAGTTATTAAAATGATTAACCAACAGCAAATTTTTGATTCTTTCAATTGTTTGATTGTGGTTACTGTCTTTTTTGGCTGGACCACAAAAGTGAGGCCCCCCCTGAGTGAATGAGACTACATCCATACTAATATGATTAACAAAACTATCTTCGTCCAGAAGTGATAAAATATTCTCTGTTCATACTACACCTGATAATACATATCACATCACCATTCAGGTACACTGGGCATGTGCAAGTCGATGTGAACAGGAAGTAGATTGCCTACTCTGCAGTTGGTTGTTTTGATACAGAAAATATTACAAACGAGAAACAGTGGTTAAAATTGCAGGGATTTCATTTCTTGGGCAGACAATGAGGTGGAAGTGTCACTGACCGTAACTAATTGCTGGATTTCTCCTCTGCTGGCATGTCCCTACATGGAAAGAGTGTAGTTAGAGTTGTGCGAGCAATAAGAGTAGGTCCAGTCAGTGTGTGTAACTATTTGCTGGATTTACTGATTCAAACATCTTACACAGAAAAATCTCTTCTTCAGGTAAGCAGGTGCAGGTTTTCACAGCCATGTTAAAAGACGTTTTTTGAAGAGAATGTTTTGTTTCCTTTTGATCAATTCTGTCCCTGGAGGTCTTCAAGGTTGTTATATCACAGTTACAAGGTTGTGTTGCTCTCAGATTGTCACATGTTATTCTCCAAAATCCCACCAGTGTGTGATTATTACTTTCTCTGCACTGTAGAAAAAAAGACTCTGTTCACTCCTGTCCAGGCTCCCTCCGCAGACACCTTTCTTTTTCCTCCATGGTTCTATGTTCTGTGGCAGCCCAGTAAAGTGGAGTCATTTTCTATTCGGTGTGGAGGTGGATCAGCAGCTGTGGGCTGTGTTATTTGCTGCATTGTAGTTTACAAAAGGCCAAGGCTGCTGTCTGACAGTTTTTTCAGTGGGTATTCATCTGGTCCTACAGTAGATTTCTCTTTGAAACCACAGGCAGTGCAGCCTGCACTCACAGAGCATGCTCTAGAATGGTAAATGATAGCATACACCTTGTTGATTGTATACCTGAGGCTACTAAACAACAGTGGTACCAGATCATCTGCACTGTGTATTTGCTTAGATGACAGCGTGCAGAGCTGGTCTGTGTGATGCAGCATTGTCAGTGTTTTTAAGGAACATACTGGGATGAATTGAGGTAGTGATTTTCAGGGGCAGTATTGTTACAGCCATTTCTCCTGGGTGGCACATGTTTGATTTTATGGTTGTTTCAGCTCTAAAGTACCAATACTCTGAACATGCATGGATGCTTGATGGTGGGCATGCCAGACGATTGGTGCTGGAGCTATCATAATTACAATTTGATGCTTGGGACACACAACATAGCCAGGTTCCGTACTAACATCCCATGCAAAGAGAAGTACATAGAAAATAAAATGCACAACCAGATGAAAGCACACCAGGTTAGTAGTTGTAGTTAGAGCAGATTACCTTCTGAGTCACAGAAGATGCAGAAGATGCTGCTCTCAGCAATAACACAACATTACAGAGGAGTCAAGCTAATCACCATCCTCTCCTCTCCTCTCCCTCAGTCCATAAAAGGACCTTTTTGTCTTGGATGACAGCTTTCTCTGCATTTTGAGGATCAGCAAGGATCACTAAGCTCAGTCGTGATCTGGGAGCTCAGTAATGAAAAACTTACTGAAATTGCATAAGAGTCTCAGCACTTGTGTATATTTGTGTGCATGTTTTTAGCTTTGCCCAGAGAACAGGGAGCTTCTACTCAACACTTTTATCCGGGAGAAGAAAAACCTCCCAGAGGGAGTATAGACCGCACGTATGCTTGACATATCAATCGAATTGTATTAATGTAACATTCCCACAAGCTGATATCCAGGAGAAAATGTAAACTGAAGGCGTGAATGCAGAAATATTAATTACTCCTCTGTTAATGGGTTTTTGTACTGGCTGAGTGTACATGTCGAGTCACAGTGTTGAGGGGCAACACATTCCCACAAACACACAGGTAGATGTCTACATCCCTGACAGGGAGACTGAAAGGGAGACCTTACTTTGAATTTCCATTTCAGGCCTTTCTTAGGAAACATGACACTTTCCTCCCCACCTGTTCCGTCAGTCCGTTCCACAGTAGATGTGGTGAGATTGAGACAGGCTTTATTAGCTGCTGTCAGTAACTCCGTCTGTAACTGCAGAGCCAGTCAGTTCAGCCACTTCTCATTGTCAATTTCTGTGTTTAATAAACTGAGTAGGATGGTGAAGGCAGGCGGTAGAGGCGGAATACTTGCAGTGGTTCCATTTTATTAACATTTGCAGTTTCTTTTGTCAAGCTTTTCACCAGCAGAGAAATTTCGAGGCAACTGAATTAATTCCTGCAATCATCAGTGAGTGTCTCTGAAACACAATAAAACAGATTTTTTGATTAAAACAGTTGCGTTATTGGTGATGATGAACAAGCAAAGCAGAGACTGTATGTTACAGGCAGACAAACAGTCTCTTGACTTCCACCTGTCCTTGCATTGCCGCCATGTTATCCTGATAATCCAGACAGTTAGTCTGGAAGCCTGGTGGGATTGGGATTAGGGGTAGTAAAGTAATAGTGACCGTGACTTGGCTGGCTTTGCATTTGGGCTGCTGCCTCTCTGTGAGACATTTACAAAACCTCAGCACATTGCAGATTTTCTATTGATTCTTTATTACATGAGTAATGATTCAGTGGCAGCGCAAAGTCAAATGTTCTTTAAAATAAATAAATTAGGTCTTAAAGTTGGTTTATATGGGCTCTGTAAAATGACAGATGTTTGAAGTTGAGAAAAACAAGTCACAAATAAAAATATGACTTCCCACCTGCGCATATCAAACCAGATAACTGATAACAAGGAGATCTGCTCAGTTTTTGATAAAGATTTAGTCTCTGGTAATCTCTTTGAAAATGAGCATACAGATTCCACTAAGGCTGACTGTATAAATTCATGCCTGGAATTCCACTAACTTCAAATCAACTTGTGTTTTTGATTGTCAGTGAGAGAAAACAAAGACATTTTACATTGCTGGATTGTCATGAGCAGATTTCTGTTTTCTTTTATACGACAAACAATTAATCGATTTATTATTTGCCAGCAGCAGTTTGTATGCAGAATCTGTTCAGTACTCATCGTCTAGTTCTAAGCTAAATGTCTCAAAGGGAGCTTTTTCTGAGCCAGCTGAGGGCAGGAAGCTTTTTATTATGCCTGCTTGGTTGCCTTGATGCTTTTGATCATAAAGGATGACTTGGCACAGAGAAAAGCTGTCCTCTGTCCTCTCCAGCCCTCTGCACACAAAGTTTGTCTCTCTCGTTCTCTTAATGCTCTGCTCACGTACTGACATTTTATATTGTTTGATTTAAAGTGAAATGGTACTTTTTAGTACAGTAGTAACTCAGTCAGTGCCCTAAAAAGTGTTGGGTTTGGTACCCAACCTCACTGACAGCAGAGGTCGGAGTGGCTTTCCCAAGTGCACCGCTTTGTTCAGTAAATCAGAGGAAAGCTGAAGAAAGGAGCAGCTTGTGAATGTCTGCTGATACCACCATGCGGGTTAGTTAATTCATGTCAACGTATTTAGAGGTGGGTTTAACCGTACCTCCCTTTGTAGTAAGTAGCTGGCATTACTGATTACTCTGCCTGTGGCTCCCTGTCTGTGCGTTTACATGCAGTAAGGATAAGCCGTAAGGATATTATTCTGCCAGAGTGCCGTAATTGCGAGCAACGTTTAAGCCTCTTTGAATAGTTCAGCATTAGGAAGTTGATGACTCCTTAATCATAACTGTCGCCATTCAAGTAACTGCATTAATGGTCAGGTGGGAGGAGTTATTGATATACTGAGATGCACACACAGATACACCTGAGTTCACACGCACAGTAGCAGCAGGAGTATCTTTTTTTTTTTGTGTTTGTGCATAGTAACATCATGTCCTAGTTACAGAAACACACAGAGGCTGGTTTGCTGGTTGGGTTGGGCTGGATTTCTCTGACAGAAACCAGGATACTGTGACATGTAAACACTTATCCATGTTTGTGATCACTGTCCGACCATCTGCACAGGTGTATCTGTCACACAAGTCACATTAGAGGTGGTCATAAAAACAACAGAAATGACTTCGAGAAAATAAATATCATTCTGGTATTGGTCTGTACAAAAAAAAAGTGAAAAAAGACAGGTGGTGTTTAAAGGTCTTAATACACTGGGAGCGTTATTTTATGTAAACCTGCAGGTTTCTTTACGCACAAGGTGAATGTCATGTGACGTCAAAGCAAAGTTCATTTTTTTCATCTGAATGTCAATTTTATTGAACTGCAAGTAAAGTTATTAACCAAGCACTGTACACTACAGTAGTTAGGGTTATAAAGCAAGTTAACACAGACAGACTGCCAGGCTCTAATCTGGGTCGATAGGATCCCAGTATGGTCCTGTGCCTCCCCAGATGGGGCACAGTAGTGTTTAACCCTGTAGCCTCACTGCAATTCAACGATTCTGCCATGGTCTCTCGATCCCTTGGTCCTCCCACAGTCCAGAGACATGCAAAATTGGGTTTAGGTTAATTGGAGAGTCTAAATTGACCGTAGTGAACGTGTATTGGCGCTGCGATACAGCTGGGATTGGCTCCAGCTCCCCAGCGACCCTCAAGAAAACAAGTGGTGTATATAATTGATGGATGGATTTATTTGTTACGCCCCTGGTGTGTAAAGACCTTTAGAGGTACTGGGAGGAGATTACTTACTGGTTACTTCACAGAGCCCGGCTGTCTCTCTCTGCTTTCAGTCTTTCTAAGGTAATAGGTATTTATCTTCTTACCATCTCTTCCTATGAAAGTGAGTAAGAGAAAACAAGTTGAAATTTTATAATGAACCTGACGGATAAAAATATTTGAAATACAAAATAGTATTTTGTTGTGTATTTAATAGGTTTGATGAAAATGGATTCATATTTTGTATAAAAATACTTAAAGGGATACTTCACCCAAAAATGAAAATTCACTCATTATTTACTACCATTATGCCGATGGAGGGGTGGGTGAAGAAGTGTTTGAGTCCACAAAGCAATTTTGGAGTTTCAGGGGTAAACAGTGTTGCAGCGAAATCCCAAAAATTTAAGTAAATGGCGACCACTTCTTCAAACGTAAAAAAACAACAGATTCACCTGCCTCCATACTGCTCCTGTGGTGTCGTTTCAGCCTAAATGTCTGCTGTTATACTCGTAGCCCAGAGCCGCGTTAGTTTCAGCAATCAACAAGTTCTTGCTGATCACGTCTCGCGCCCATTGGCCGAGAGCTTGTGTTATGTGTGCGCTAAAGTGAACGTGGCTCCATTTGTTCCAGTAGTTCACATTTTATCTATTTGTGTAACTTAGTGGGGGCTGTTTTGTGTTTCATGAGAATTGTTCTCAAATAACTCTATTAAACTCTATAGAACAAGACTGTGTGGGCACGATAATTGAAAAGGCACGCCTCAAGGTCGTTCTCTTTTGCTAGTCTGAACGAGATTGGAGGCGTCGATAGGCAGTAGCCTATGAGGAGGGACATGAGTGAGAGAGAGGCAGACAAAGACTAGAAGAGGTAAGACAGTTGAGCTGGTGTGCTGCACTTCTTAAGCATTTACAATTATATAGCATCATTATTGAAAAATAACTGATCCCTTGCAGCTACCCACTGGTCTTGCATACAATTAAATTACATTTATGGTATAAATTTCTCAAAAGTATAACTCAAAATAAGACATACTGCTCTAACTGAGTTCTGCTCTAACTGAGTTTATATATATATATATAGTTTATTTTGATACATGGCTTGGCTGCTGTATTTTGTCTTTTATTTTATTTTGATAAAATATATCAAATAATAAATCAAATAAATAATATAAATTTGTTTATTTTGATGCTTGGCTGCTGTATTATGTTGATACACTTACAATATTTTATTTTAAAATAAATTTGGATGTATCCTTGCCTATCCCTGCTGGTGTGGTCATGGGGAATACAGTTCAGGGGTGGAATGCCCTGATGACACTGATTTAGGATCAGTTTGCCCTCCCTGAGTTCAAACAGCAACCATCACTGTTGCATAACCCTCCTGAGTAGAATGAACTAGGCTGAGGCTAACCATAAATCAACATATTCTAAAAAAAGGAGCTCCCCAAGGCTGAACTTCTGCAGCAATCCTTAACAAATGACTATAATTTCCTCCTCACACTGTTGACATTGATTGTATTAAAATCTCACAGGCAAATGACAGTGAGCAAATCACAAATCAATGTTACACTCCACCTTGTATTTAGTACGCTTGGTGTTTTAAGGTCAGTCACACTTTGACACAATAATCAAATGCTGCTTTATTGTCTTATAAAAAATTAACACCTAATCGATAGCTGAAGCACCATCACTTAGCCTCTGCCAGGATAACAAACAATCATCTCAGAGATGGCCTCTTACTTAGTTCATCCTCCGGGAGTCCCAGTATTGATCCCATCTAAGTCAGACATTGTTGTCAGTAACACACATGAATGCAGCCCACAGTATACATTATTTATTTAAAATTCATTTTGTTGCTGTATCATTGGGTTGTTAATGTATCATTGAGATACATTACATCATTATATCGTTTTTTGGGTTAATGTAGTTTTAAATCAAAGGCAAAATCATTTTGGAGAGTTTTAACTTCAGTGTCCAAAAGTTGATTCTATCACCTAATAAATTATAATAATTGATCTCAACTCATTACCATAGGGACATCAGTGAAATTAAATGCAGCACTGTAAGAGCAGTCTTAACAGCTGCAGACCTTTGGAAAGGAAGAGGCTGCAGTAAGGAAGGATGTCACACACCCTTCGAATACACGACACATATGAAATAGGAATTTGGAAATGACAGAGGAGAGATTAAAGAACCCACCAATCCCATGCGTCCTCACAGACACAAATAAATAGCACAGCATGTTAAAAAGCAGCAGAGCATCCTCTGTAATTATCTACATTGAAACATTCCTTCACCCCTCAGTCTTCCCCCCCTCAAATTGTATTCCCTGTATGCTGCAGCTTGTAGGGAACATTGGCACGTTTTTGTTCGCTCATCCCAATGTGAGTGTGTCGTGCGTGCGTGCGTGTGTGTGTGTAACAGAGGGAGAGAGATAGAGAAACACAGGAGGAGGAGGGGTGGCAAACAGGCTATTCTGTGGTCACATGGGCATGCACGAGATGCAGGCACAGAGAGAGAGTAGAGAGGCTGGCTATCATTTCAGCTGCAAACACAGAGTGAGTCAAGCTGTGAAGATGCTATGCCTCTCCTCTGTGACACTGGGTTTTACTGTGCTGTACAGGTTAGCTGCTCTCAGCTGGTGAGGGGAAGCACTGAATCATGTTGTACTGGTTATAGATTGGTGCTCCCAAAGATTACAACCAGAAAGTGATACTTTATCTTCTGTCATCATTATTTAGCCTGAGTTTTTCTCTAGGGCAGAATACCAGCTTTAACCTCCTGATTCGGTTTGATTTAGAGAGAAATAGAATAAAGTAGAATACACACATTGTTCACTTGACATCTATGGTTCCATATCTTGAGAGAGATTATCTCCGATCAGTACTCAGATCAGTTTGCACATTTTTAATTTAGTCATTTTTCTTTCTCATCCTCTGTTAGTCATCTGTAGTTTTAAAATGAGACGACCTGAGTCCGCTAATGATCTTGATTCACCACAGTCGTGATGACTCAAGATGGCTCATGTATCCAGCAATGAAAATAACCTTTTGAGCAGGATGTAATAACTTGATTCCCACAACTTTTACTCAGCATATTGCCGTTACTGAGCCACTTACAAGAAGTAATCATTGCACATACAATTAGTGCACATTTTGACATGTCACAGCAGAAAAATCTCACGTCATATTTCCTGCCATTGTGCATGCTGTCTCACTGGGTGTGTGTGAATCTCTGGGCACATTGTGATTCAATTTAGAAAATGATTATTAATGCATTTGAATGCATGCTCTAAATTATGGTTTCTGATAAATTTAGAAAAGAGGGTTTGAAAAGTATTTCAGAGCAGTATGTACTGCAGTGAGCTACAAAGTAAATTTGTTTTACAAAAAACTACTAAATGCTAAATGATAATAAACCTGTTAAATCAGGTGAAAGAAAAAATGAAACGTGATCATATAAATACAAATAAATTTGTAATTTCACATCTCATCACTGAGACTCTTTTATTTACTCACAACAGTCGGACTGTGTTGTTGCTGTTGTCAACATATCAGCAGTTTCGTTATAAATTCCACCATCTGTGCGGCTGTGTGTGATATTGGTTACAGTGATGGCAGAGAGTGTATTAATCAGCCTGAATCTTGTGCTGTCTGAAGTCTACTCATTCTGTCTCCTTCCTCATTCTGTGTTCTCTCTGCCCTGCCCTCCTTATTCTTCTCTGCATTATTATGCTGAGTGTAATACATCTATAATTATGCATCTATTTCAGGTCTTCCTGGTGAAAACAGTCCTCTGATTGCCTTTCTCTACTCCCCACATCCTGTTATTAGACAACATAGCAGTTGTACGGCTTTTGCAGTTGTACGATTTTTTTTTAGACCATCATAATTTAATGTAATCTCATGGTGTAGCACATGTCAGCCGAGATACTATTATTACTATAACCATTAAAGCCACAGTGCTAGCATGTACTGTACGCTGACTTCAACTTCTACAAAATCATTGCAGACGGAAAGAACAGAGCTCAGTTTAAATGCAAATGTTACTAACCAAGCTTCGACCTCTTCCAGTCAAGATTTATGCATGTTTATTTATTTTATCTAATAAAGTCCAACCCTTTTCATTTCACCTAAAAAGTGACCTTGTTTGGATTGTACCTTTGACCATAAGCTGATATTATTTATGTTTTAATCAGGTCTACAAGTATTTTTTACTCAACTAGAATTTCTCTCAGAGTGCATACCTCAACAACAGCCTTAAATTAAAGCAAGTCCTATAGCTAAGGCATTTTGTTTATCAGCTGGAGGTAGTTACATGCAGGTGTCTAGAGCTATTTTCGTTACCATACAGTAGCTGAAAATCCTCCACCCCCATAACATCCCTCCACTAGATCCAGATTTGTATTTAGGTCCACAAGAAATTGCACATGATCTTCGATACCAACCCCCAAAATATGTCTGAATTCACTTTAGTGGGCTCTTCCCTGGCCTACACCTCACTCTTGCACCAAGTTTTGTTATCTGTCCAGTAGTTCTTGTGTAATCTTCCTTACAAACACACAAATGAACCCACAAACAAACGGTCAGGGGTGAAAACATAACCTCCCTCATAGAAGTAATTAATAAATCATGTCAAAACAAGACCGGAGAGTTTGCAGCCCTGCTTGCAGCTCTGTACGAGACTGTACGGAGGCACAGCAGTGCTTCGAGCTGAAGACCAGCGTCAACATGCTAACAATCACAGTGCTAACACATTGATATTTAGCAGGGTGTAATTTTAATCATGCTCACCAACTTTTAATATGTGCTCTTTAACAATAAACACATTCTCGAGCAGATGTTGATCTGAACTATCATTCATTTTGGTCCTAAACTAAAAGTTTAAAAGTGAAAGAGACCTGATGGTGGCACCAGATGAAATATGAGGATTTACTAGTGTTATTAAAAATCTTCCTGAGGGGGACATGAATGAGTCTGCTGAATTCCTTGGTAATCCATCCAGTAGATGATGTTGAGATATTTCATTAAAAGCCACACTCATCAACCTGTCAGTGTTGCTAGAGGAAAAGTCAGGGAGTCTCAAAAGTCATTAAATTTTTCCTCAGGGGACCATAAATGTCTGCACAGTGTTTCATGGCAATCCAACAAATAAACAATGATATCTTTTATTCCTTGCCTGAACGATGGCACGACAGACTGACATTCCTTCAGCCACACAGCACTCCATACACGTGAGCATGTTCAAATAGGACCTTGTGCTCTTGTCGCTGATGCGATTGTTTCCTGCAGTTCCTCTTGCTGACAGGCCGCTACTTGTGTTTCACACTGTTATTACATAATGTTGGACTGCTGCGTCCACGGTTTGGGATTCATTTCTGTCACAGGGAAAACTAATGAAGCTGAGTAATGGAGCCTCTCTGTCTCAGAGCGACTAACACTGTCATCTCTATCTCTCTGTGTCTTTCTCTGTCTCAGATGCTGCTGCTAAGAAAGCCTTCATCACAGAGGTAAGCTGCCATCTGTCCCTGTAATATTCTCTTTTTAGTTCTTGTCTCTACATCAATATCAACTAGTTCTTTGGTTTGGATGCTAATGAGAATCACTAGTATACATTTTCATCTGAGGATATGTGCAGTACCTAATTTTCCTCACTTAGTGCATGATGACTTCCATAAGGGTCGGAACAGACAACAGTACCACCCGTGTAATTTCAATATCCCTCTAGTATACTTGTCTTGCCCGATAACTTATGACAAATGGTCTTAATCCTCCTAAATTAGTGAATCCCATCCATGAGCAATCTGAGCACTTGCTCTGAAAGTGCATGCCTCCGCCATGGCTAATGCCCTCTCTTGCCATGTCAAACCAGTGTTATCAATTAATTATCTAGATTCTGGTAGAACGCAAGTGTTTGGCTATGTTGTTGCATCGTATAGCTGTGTGCAACGATATTTGCTGCATGCTCGCTCACACTTTCGTCCATAAAGTTGTTACCGTCCATGCAGACAGTCAGACCCCATAGTTTCAGCTGCAGTTGAGTGTGTACCCACACGGCATGCAATGCAGTTCTCTCCCTCACATTACTGTGGGTACCTGTCACTCTGAATCTGTTGCGTGTGAGAGAGGCCTTTTGTGTGTGCATCTCTGCTACTGCCATAGATTGAATGAAATCTGTGGGAAATGCTGCAGACAAGTGAAACAAATTTCAGAAGAAACATTTCTGATCAGAATAAAATAAACTTTTCACAACCCATACCGCATCCTTCCACCAAGTTTCATGGTAATCTGTTTGGTAGTTTTGCATAATCCTGCTAACTTCCAGAGAGACAAACAAACAAGAGGAAATCATAACTTCCTTGGTAGAGGTTATAAAACAAACAAGTGCTGGACATTTGTTTTATTTTAAGTCTGCCATGGACATTTAATTCTACTTAAAACACCAACTTTCAGATCATAAACATCCAGAGCAGTTTCCACCATTGAAACTAAATCATCTCAGTTAATCAGAAGTTATCATGGATTGATTCAGGAGGTAAAGTTTCACATATTTTGCTTAAAAATTAAAATATGGTCTCAGTTAAAAAACGCCAAAGTTTGAAATCACTCTCCTGCATTAATACTGTGTCAGTGCTCAGTCTTCTGATATTTCCCAAATGTTTTTAATGAACTCTCTCTGTGTCATCAGATGCCCTCGTCCTCAGGCCTGCCTGGTCAGGGAAAGAAGATTGGTCACAGAGGGGTGGATGCATCAGGAGAAACTACTTACAAGAAGGTAAAGTAGCTGTTTTTCAGCTTTTAAACAAGCTAAGTTCTGTGTTAAATTTTCCATATGAAGAAGCTGAGAGAGAAACATCTGAGAATTGTGTGTTTTTTATGGCTGAATTCAGAGAGTCATCTTATTCAATGCTAACTGACAATAACATTGTATATTAGCTTTATATGGAATTTTATTTCTTCTCCAAAATGTGCTCCATCACATATCCCTCTCACCACATCTGCATCTGTCTCCCTTTCCCCACCCGTGCAGACCACATCCTCGGCCTTGAAAGGTGCCATCCAGCTGGGCATCGGTTACACCGTTGGCAACCTGAGCTCCAAGCCCGAGAGAGATGTGTTGATGCAGGACTTCTACGTGGTGGAGAGCATCTTTTTCCCCAGGTCTCAACTGCTAACATGCACACATATACAGTATAAATACATACTTCAGCAGTATATTTCCAATGCATATACTGTAGAGTGTACTCTATATGATCTTAACCAACCTGTTTGATGTTTGCTGGAGAGGAGTATGACATTCATCACTGTGCTCTGATGCTCTGCCCTCTAGTGAAGGCAGCAACCTCACTCCAGCCCACCATTTCCCAGACTTCCGCTTCAAAACATACGCTCCCGTGGCCTTCCGCTACTTCAGAGAACTGTTTGGCATCAGGCCAGATGACTACCTGGTAAGTCTTTTGTTTTGTCATAGCTGTACCAGCTCTTACCACACACTACATAGACTCACCAGAAAATCTATAGTCGAACTAGAATCGTCACATATATGATTGTATCAGCTCATATCAGAGGTTGAAGAAAGTCGTACACACATGCGAGTCCAATGAGTCTTATGTATTCATCTTAAGGTCACAAGGGAGTCTCATGTCACTGTGGTGAGAATCAAGCCAAGTCCAGTTGAGTCCCTGCTGTTTGTCAGCCACAAGTCAAGTCAGAAGAAATCCTGATGATCTAGTTTCCACATTTAAATCAGTTAAAAAGTCAGGGATAATTCAAATTTGATTTCATTCTCAGCATCATTTTCAGTCAATCAAAATCAATCCAATGTGTTAATAATAATCTACCATGTCAGATAACAGCACATGACACAAATGGTCACAATTCAATGGTCATGTGACTTGAGTCTGTCAGTAACAAATTATAACAATAACAATCTTTCTCGTATCAGAGAGCAACAAATTGGGATTTAAGGAGAAATGGGAGGAAGGGAAACCCAACAAATGACAACAGATAAAGTAAACAAGTGTTGAGTGTGGAAGAGAATGAATAAGAAAAACCATGAGACAGCACAGGCGGAGTGGAGGAGAGAGCACGACTGAAGAGAAGGATGAAGGTTTGCAGCTTGTCTCTGCACGTCAGCGTCGAGGACCTGGAGGCTGCATGATTCACTGCTCTGAGCAGTCTAACAGAATAAACACACACTGCTTAGTCAGTGTTTATGCATGTTCAACGTGTACTTACCACGTGGAAGCAAAAAAAGAAAACACCAGAGTGAATTGTCGAAACAGGCCCCAGGTGAACTTGTTCTCTGTGATGTCAGTGAATAACAGTGCCGATAAGGTCAGGTGCATCTTTATCTGTCTGTTTGTGTCAGTAACTGAGCAGGTTAGTGTCTCTCTTAGCCTGTCTGCCTTCCACTTCAGCCACCTCAGGACTGTTAGGTGACTTTGTGCCTGACAAAAGTGTGACTGTAATACAACTTTATCACGTTTGATATGAACACAAACGAGCAACAGTATTTATAAACTGGAAAATATAACTTGTGTCATGTGTTTGCATGCGGGTACGTGAAATGAAACTCCAGTCCAGACAATTAATGGGTTTACTTCAAAAGAAGAGATCTTTTTTTTAAAAGACCATGATAATAAAAATGTAAATTTTTAATATAGCAAGATAGAAAACAATTGATTAACATGAATTTCTTCATTGATATAATGGATTTACTATTGTATATAAAATGTTGGTTCTTTGAGCATACTGGGAAATAGGAATGCACATCTCTCAGTATATGATAGCCAAGAAGTATTCAGCCACACCAGACTGTGAATAGTGTTTATGTTATATTTCAATCCCCCACTGCGTTAGGCATCTTTGTCTAACGCAGTTCAATATGCATGTGTTGAATGCAGGTTTAACTGATGTAAAATGTCGTCACCAGGTTTACATTGATGTTCCCAACTGATGTGACAAATTGTGATGAATTCATTTGCTTTCTTTAAATTTGATCCAAAAGTCAAAAACCCAAAGATAATCAATTCAAGCCCAATACGTGTGTGTACGTGGGCCAACATACTTATGTGTGCCTCTTGATTTGTTTTTAAATGATCCCGTGTTTAAACAGGATTGTAGGATTGTTTTATCTGGAGATGAGTCACGGTGCAAGTTTGAAGATATCCTCCCCCCAGTTTTTAAGATGTTATATTATTATTTGGATTATTTGGAAAAAATGTTTGATTCATATTTTGAACAGGAGAGCCATATTCATCATGAATATGCCCCCAAGTTATTTTTCCTGTCTATCACAATGAATTTCCACAAACACTATACTATGTTTTCTTACTAAAATATGCTTAAAACAACTATACTTTTGTCATTTTATTTCACTAAATCCCAGTTTCTGTGTCCGTGTGTCCCTTCAGTACTCCCTGTGTAACGAGCCCCTAATTGAGCTGTCCAATCCTGGAGCCAGTGGTTCAGTCTTCTATCTCACAAAGGACGACGAGTTCATCATCAAGACTGTTATGCACAAGGAGGCTGAGTTCTTACAGAAACTGCTGCCTGGATACTACATGGTGAGCAAAGACTGTGTGTGTGTGTGTGTGTGTGTGTGCGTGTGCGTGTGTGCGTGCGCACAGTTACTGGGTATGAGTGGAAGTGTTAAAAACGTGCTCTCATCTAAAGTGAATCATGTCCATATCTTACTTTTTTTTAAATGCAAAAAAAATCCATGTCCGACTTATGTCAAAGGTAGATGAAAACAAAATTGCAGCCATTGATTTTTAGCTGTATTGTTTGTTTTTTTTACTCTTACTTTCAGGTTCAGTAGTTTTCCAATCTTTTCTCTTCATGGTAGGATTCACACATGCAGGATAATACATGGTGAATAACTGTTGCTCATGCGTACAAATATAATCTCATGCAAAACAATAAGACTTGATACCATGTAGTTGTCAAGGCACGTGAACATAAAGTGAACACAGATTCATGCAAAGAAAATGGGGAGAAGCTTGTCTGTTACTACGTTTACATGGATACTAATATTCAGATAAAAAACAGAGGAAGACGATAGCCTGAATAAGACGCTGGCAGGTAGACAGTTTTATGATTAATTTAACCTAATAAGGTCATACTCAATAAGCAGTAATTGAACAACGACATGTGGAGTATTACGACCTTAGTCGTATTGTGTTGACATGTTTACGTCTTAATTGCATTATAACGTCCTATTGAAGTTTTCACAGCATTTTGTGACATTGACATTCATCAGTTACAAACTGCTTAATGATGCATGGCCTGGATTCTGGTGTAAACAAGATGGCTTAAGCTGTGAAACGTGTTGTATGGTGATATTCTCAAACAAGTTTCAGGAATGTTAGCCTATGACAGGGTGGATGTAATGATGCTCTGTAACATTTAAACAGGAATATGAATGCAATATTCAATTGGCAGCTCATGTAAATATGATATTAGAAATAATGTCTTATCAATAACGGGTCAATCAGCGTAATGTTGCTGTCAATGTAAAAATAGACAGTGTTGCTGTATCTTGGTCTGAAAAGGCCACTAAACACATGCAACACTCAGACTTTCATTCAAATGGAAACTTGCCCTCATGTCGTTATTTTGAGGAATATTTTTTTTTTCGTCGGCATTTTATGTAAGAGCCTGAAAATCTCTCCTCTGAGCATGAAATTCTTTTCATATGAAGCAGCAGACATAACAACTCTGTTTTCTGACTGAAACCTCAGGCCGCGCGGATTCATAAGAGACTGGCTGGTGTATTTCGGTAACCGGATGTACTGTACTTCAGCCTAACAGAGCATGACTTGCCCCAACAGTAACATCCCCTCCTCTCCTCCTCTCTAAAGTCTGCAGGCTTATTGTGAATGAAGTCAACCAGCAACAGCTCCATGTATGTCCATGCTACTTATCCAGCCTCTCAGGTTCACAGCCCTGGGCCTCGTGTTTATTCATGTTCCGTCAGGCATGGCCAAAGACCACTGTGGGAAATCATTTAATCATTTAGGGACATTAAAGGCTCGGCACATTTGCTGTGACCTTTTCCGTCGTTTTGGTTGGTTTTCGCTGGTGTAATTGGTCTGAGAACGAGGCATAATGAAAGTGGAGATATTCATGCTCATGCAGGGTGGCTGTAGCCTCAGGTCAGAGAAGGTGGACTAAGGAAATAAGACACAACACATAACATATATAGACTCACAAGCTAGTGATGTGATGAACGAAATAAAGTATGTGGAAAAACCGACAGCATGCAGGCATACATTGGTGGAGCTCCACATTTCTTCCACAGCTGACCAGCGGATGGTAGAGGGCTGGCTGAGGAGTCTCGCTCTGGGCAGCATACAGATCACTGTGATGTAACCGACTCTTTTCCTTCTGTGTATTTGCCCTTCTATTCTACCTCATCTTCCCATCCTCTCTCACGTTTTAACGTCTTATCACTCTCCCTCCCGCTGTGCTGCTCTTGGGGTAATTTATTTGTCTTTATCTCTCACTCTACCCCGTATTTTAATCCACTCTTCCCCCCCCCCCCCCGCTTTCCTTTCACGCTCCTCTCCATCCCTGCTCTCTGCTCTCTCCTCTCCCTCACGTGTCTGTGTTGTTGGCTCGTCAACGCTCTGCCCTCTTAACATCGACAGAAGGGTCGTGTATGGCTGACGGCAGAGGATGCTCTTTCTCTCTCTCTCTCGCTCGCTCTTTTCCTCTGTATCGTTTCTGCTGCTCTCTCTCTACCAGTTTCTCTCAGCTGAAGGTCATTCAGTGCTGAGCCTTTTAGCCACCCTTCCACATTCACCCTTCATCTCTCCTCTATCTGTTCCTCTTTCCTTTTCCTCTTGTAGTTACTTCCAGTCCTGGATGCTGTGTGCTATCAATGTATGGACTACAGCTCTCTCTGTCTCTCTCTCATTTCTCTAATGGGACTGAACTGGCTCAGGTCCCAAGGTCAAAGCAGGTTTTTAACTGAGCACACAGCCCGATTAACCTCATTTGTGTGGATTGACTGCTGAAAATCCACACAGAACCCTGTCAAATAGGAGAAGGTAGTTTTCAATGTTATATTAATGGTACTCTCTGTTGAAGATAAATTAGATTTTACAGTTTGATAAACTGAAAACTACCTTTTGTGTAGTAATTTCTGTAGCTTTTCTGTTGTAACATGTCAGTTTACTGTTTGATCTAGAGAGAGAAACATTGATCATCATTTTGTTCTTCACTGTTTGTTGTCTTGGAAACTTAAAGATTATTTATTAAGTGATGCAGGCTACTGATGAGACACTGGATATGCAGTTAATGACTCGCATCGTCTGAAATTGTTGTTTGGAAATCTTCAGTGGGACAACTTGCTTAGTTCATCCATTGGAGGAAAACCTTGTATCACTGCGTCGGTGGATGATTACTATTGTTGTTGATGATGATGATGATGATGATGATGATGATAATAATTATAATAATATCTTTGATTTATTTTGTAATCACAGTTTGAGTCTTTCCACATGTATCACTGCACCGTGAGTTAAAAATCTTGATCTCTGTTCACTCTCAGTTATGTAAATCACTCTGATGTAATCAGGTGACAGATGTGACCAAAGTATGTGTAGACAGAGAATCATGTATTCTTAACAAATTAACTGTTCCCACTCTGTGTATCACCTATCGTACTGCTCATGTATTTTTTATTCCCGAGGTCCCTTGGAATAAAAAATGCTTCATGTGTTGTTGTCTTGACTTTCTGGATATTCTGTGATAACAAACCCTCTCAGATCCTTCAGAGTGTCAAGAATAATTTCTTTAGCACTTCTTGTTCACAGGTACATATTTAAAAAAAAAATCATGTAAAATGTGATAATAGCTTGTGCCAAACTTTTCCCCACGCAAACTGCTTCCGCTGTAAAGTTCTTACTCAACATCCCGTCAAAGCTCAGAAACTTACACCAATTTATGAGCCTTTTTAAGATCGTCTGCTGTCTCTCTCATTCTTTCTCTACAGAACTTGAATCAAAACCCTCGCACTTTGCTGCCCAAGTTTTTCGGTCTCTACTGCGTCCAGTCGGGCGGGAAAAACATCCGCGTGGTTGTGATGAACAACGTCCTGCCCCGTGTGGTTCGCATGCACCTCAAATTTGACCTGAAGGGCTCCACCTACAAGAGGCGAGCGTCAAAGAAGGAGAGGGAGAAGGCCAGGCCCACTTTCAAAGACCTGGACTTCATGCAAGACATGCAGGACGGATTGATGCTGGACCTGGACACTTACAACGCGCTCGTCAAGACCCTACAGAGAGACTGCCTGGTAAGACGAACAGAGTTTTATAGCTGCTGTCCAAAGATTTGTTGCTTGCTGAATTTACACTTGAGATAGACATGAGAGAGCCATGGCAGGGTAGAATGAAAGTTAGCTAACGTGGTTAGTAAAAGGGGGTTTAGTAATTCTGAGGTCCATATGACATCCTGATCAAGAGTCTTTAGATATCGGGAGTAGATGCTATGCAAGGAGGTAAGAAATAGAGGGAGGGTAGAAGGAAAGAGTAAGTGATGCCAAAATGCAGTGTCCCAAAGCAAATGAGAGTTTCTGCTCACACACTTGCTCTCTTATACATTGTTTATTAGTGCTTACATGCTTCAGTGTGTGTTGTGTGTGGCACCAACATCTCCACTGTTACAGGTCTCATTCCCTCTGGTGCTGAAGCTGTTATCCACCACAGTTAAAAGCTTTCAGACGGTTTTATACACCATGTGTCTGTCAATCACAGGACACTCACATGTGTCTGTATTTGCTCAGGTGTTGGAGAGCTTCAAGATCATGGACTACAGCCTGCTGCTCGGCGTTCACAACATGGACCAGGCGGAGAGGGAGAGGCAGATGGAGGGCTCCCAGGGCGGCAGTGACGAGAAGAGGCCCGTGGCCCAGCAGAAGGCCCTGTACTCCACAGCCATGGAGTCCATCCAGGGAGGAGCAGCCTGCGGAGGGTCCATCGACACTGACGACACGTGAGTTTAACCAGAGAGACATGGGGCTGTTTGCAGCGGAGGCCAGTGATAGATATTAATAATAAACATGATAAACCTTTATTAGTCTGAACATTTTCGTCTGAAGTGCTTAATCTTTAACTGCGACTCCCAAGAGTACTTCACCTGTAAATTATTAATGTTTCTAGACATTTTATCCTTTTCAGTATTTAAATCTGTAAACTTCAGTGTGAGTATGCACAGAAAATTTCAGATTTTTTTCCTTTTAATCTAAAAAGTGAAATCTGCCATATAAAATGAAAATTGACAAAAGATTTTAAAGGTCATACTGAAGCTGGTTCCCCCAGTTTCAAGGGACCTTGATAACAAGCTTGATATTTGCCCATCAATCAGTTGGTAGTGTTAAGGCAGACAATCTTTGGCTGTTGGTTCAGTGTGGATTAAATGGTCGATAGATAATTAGAATGCTACTATCGCTTGAATAGAGGAAGTTGATTTTAAACAAAGTATTGACTTTGATTGATTACACATTAAGAGTTCAGACACTTTTACTTCCTCTAATATAAACTACCTTGCTTTCCAGATGAATTGGTATGAGATTTTCTGTCAGCTGTTTAGAAGATACAGTAGAGCACAGTATCAGCACCTTCACAGTGCAGTGGGATGCTGCTTGGTTATGGGATTTGGGATTATTTGGTCAAAGTTGAACACTTACACTGACAAGGATTAGATCAAGTATTGAACTGCAGGACCCTGTGTGTGATGTACTGCTGCCTCTTAATCACGTCATCTAATCAGGGCTTCCACAGATCGGGTGTGGAATGAATATAATTAATTAGATGGTACAAACTGGAGAAAAAAACACCATGTGATGTGAGTTTGGGATTTAAAATAATGTTTAAAATGTCAAACACTTCCTTTAGCTCCTTCACAATAAAAGCCTTAATCATCATCACCTATATTTCTTTTACTGGGATATATCTGTTGTAAGTTATTGTTAATAGCATCCAAATATAGGTACTGTGGGAATCCAATTTAATACTACAAATTAAATACATTTCAGTCAGGAACACTTCATCATGTTTTAATCATTGATTGCACAAAGGGAAATACAGTTATGCTTGGTGGGGATGGCTCCATGCTTTGGATGTTCCCTGGATTAGCCAAGCAGCATGCTAAGATAAAACAGGGAACACGTGCAAAACCCCCCAGTGGGCGTAGCAGGCAAGATACATTTTGTTCCAGATGAATACCATTTACCACAACCAAGTTTGGACTCAGTGCTAAAAGGTGGAGGCTGGGGCGGTGGAGGCAAGTTGGCGGCAGCAGAGCATAAGTGGCACTTTAGCTGAGCAGGGATCAGTGTAGCTGACAGTAGCTGACAGTTTATGACAGCTGAGCACATGCCTCCGTGTCCTGCATGAACTAACGCAATGCTTCATTAAAATGGTTTTAATGCCTCTAAGATTCCGGATTCATATGATTTAGGTTAAGCCTTATCAGGCAGATAGAATATATTTCATAATATGCAAACTTATTATGAAAAACATGAATTATTAATAAATAGGGTTTTAATACCATACAGAGTAAAAATTGCTGCGGGATGATTACAAAATCTGGTAAAAACCTGTGTCTGAACTCTGGTATTGATGATTACATTTTGACGGATCAATTATTGATTCACAGGATCTCGTATCAAATCACATCAGCTGAAAACAGTCCTGCAGTCTGATTGACAAACTCGACTGTGCCTTTTTTTTTTTTTTGGCTTCTCATTTTAGGATGGGCGGTATCCCAGCTGTCAATGGAAAGGGAGAGAGACTTCTTCTTTACATCGGGATCATCGACATCCTGCAGTCCTACAGGTGATCATCACAGAGACCATGGGATTATATGCAGTCAATGCTTCAGTTTTATATTCTCCAGTAGGTCGCAGGCTTCAGATGTAGGATGAATGTCTGTGTGTAGATACTTCCTACTGCAGCAGACATTTTTTGTGCATAAACTGAAACAACATAACAGACAGCACATTTTATAGGCACGTTGCTTATATTCATTTGTGTATGACCCTTATATATAAGACATGGTTATCATCACTTTAAGTGTGCGTCTCTCTGCCTCTGCAGGCTAATCAAGAAACTGGAGCACTCGTGGAAAGCTTTGGTTCACGACGGGGTGAGTTTTTAATAGCTCTGTAAATAGAGACACAGCCAATCAGATGCAGGAACAGGAACTGCTGTATATTGTGCACACAAACGATCAACAAAACATCAACTCTATTGTGATGTAATGATCAGTGTGTCGTCGTCCATCCATAGGTCCCTCCCCCTGACATATACAGTCCATTGAGGGCAGCACTTCCCCCTCTACACATGGATTATTCCATGGCAACAGCACCTGTGTTTTTTATACAGCCAATCATAATTGACTTTTTTTTATAACCAGCTTTTCTTTATCATTGAGAAAACTATTCTGACTTCAGGTGACTTTGCACCTAAGGATCTGCTCTTTTATGTTTTGTAGGTGCTTAGGGGACATATCATCAAAATAATTTGTACCTGAACTTTGTGAATATAAATTTATCTTTTATTATGATATTATTTTGACATTATTCACGACAGACCAGGTCCTCCTCTGGGACAGCACACAAAGGAATCACTGTTACCTTTAGCTTGTATCAAACATGATTAACTGGAGCCTCAAGCTTTATTTGTTTTCAGATCTTTGCGTGTTTGAGGATTTTTATTAGCTTCAACTCTGGCAAACTTTATTGGTTTGACGAAGCGCTGATCTGTCGGTGTGGATTTTCATCTCTGTCAGCTCATCCCCTTCCCCATCTGTCCATCTTACTCTCTCTCATCCTGTAAATCAGAGAATATGCCCCTGGTACAGTTGCTACACCCTCCCTGTCTCCTCACACATTGATTTAACAGTCTCAGCGTACAGGTCTGTTTATTTATTCATGTTTATGGGTTTGTTTGTGTATGCAAGCTTATTAGAAGCAGCTTAAGGCAGAACTGTGGATTACTCACATGTTGAGTATAAGCCTATGAGCAGCCACAGTTGTCTTTAATGAAGCAAATATTTTATTATTAGTGTACACTCCATCTGCATTGTTTTCTGTCATTGTCATTAAGATAAGACATTACTGAGCTTTGTCCACAGTAAATCACATTTATGAGCAGTCAGCTTGTCACTGTGGTAATAGAGAGAGAGAGAGAGAGAGAGAATCAATGGCTCAATCTCCTTCTGTCATGGATAAATAATGCATGTTTACTATTGTGCTCGTTGATTACTGAAACAATCCTCTTGTACATTTTGAGAAGTGTGTGGGACATTTTAACAACAACAAACCCTGAGCATATTAATTAAGAAATATAAGTTTACTTCCATAAACAAAGGAAAGACTAGTAGGGATACCACTGTGTGGAACTTTTCCCAACGGGTAATAAAGTCGCGCCAGCACCAGTGGTACCGATTACACTTGTAAAGTGTAAGAAAAGAATGTTGGCTCAGTATCTTTAGGGCGCTTACAGCTGCACTCTTGTGGTGCGCTTCAGGTGTGTGCAGTGTTTCCCCTTCTCATGATAGCATGAAAGTTCTCTAACTTAGTGTTTTGTGCTGGTGCTTCATTGTAGAGCTGTGTGCACTGCTGTCGCTCGCTCACGCCTTCTCTCACTCACAAACGTGTGGACCGGGCTGTCAAGATTGGGAGCCACTGGACCTTAAAAACATCCATGTTTTTACCGACCTTTTACACAAAATCCTAATTTTGATTCGCTATCAGCTTAAAACTGTAGCATCAGACTAAATTATAAAAACTTATATTTTACAAATTAGAGATTTTTTATTTGATGAACATGGGCCCTAAATCCGATACACAAAAATGTACCAAATAGGTTTTAGTTTTCTGTCATTACCCACAGATCCCTTGACTGCATCGCACCTCCCATCTCCTCGTACACTTGAGAATTTACTCTGTAGATTGTCACCAGTCACCTGCTCTCAAGAAGCAATCAGCCATTTCATTACCCCCAACCACCCACCCACTCTCACTTACTCATACCACTCTCCCTCTCTGAGCACACTCATACACAAGATACAAGTGGGAGAGCGACTAACCCTGTAACAGCCTCCTGTGCGTCACTGCTGATGATAATGGATACTACACTCTTCAACGTGTTACATGCAGTTGGCCCAGTTGCGTGAATGCCTTTAAAGATGTTACTCATCGTGAACTCCAGCGGTATTGATACAAAAGGCTTATAATAACTGTGTAGGGAGGCAGGGGCTTCACTTCTGTCTCCTTCATCCCTTGCTCCTTTCCTCTTTTCTGTCTAAACCAAACACCAAGTGTCATCTGTCAGACTGCTGGCAGTGGGATCTCCGTCTGCTGCAACATAAATAATGAAGAGATGTGTCTGTTAGCCTCGTCTGACCGTGTTTCTCTCTGTCATTTGTCTCTTTTTTTTGTGTATGTGTGTTGTTCGGTCCGGTGGGTTGAAAGAATACTTAAATGGGACACTCAGAGACTAATAGATAATTAATCTACTTAAAGCTCTGGTTTGATCATTTTATCCGCGCACCACTTGTCTCATTAATCTCTGGGTTTCTGTCTCTCCTCAGGACACCGTGTCAGTCCACCGGCCTGGCTTCTATGCAGATAGGTTCTTCAAGTTCATGAGCAACACGGTTTTCAGGAAGAGTTCCTGTGAGTTTAACTTTACGTCGAGACACTGCCTTACATAGTCAAACAGAGTCGTGTGGGAAGAACCACTGAGTCAATGTCGGATGCCAGGCTTTTTGTCTCTTTTACTGCCGAGCTTTGACAGGACTATCGGACACAGTAGCTAACTGCCTTATTAGGTGCTGCTTCATGTCATGTGAGAGAACTACATCAGTTTGATGCCTGTGCAGCTTTCTTTTTCATCACAAGCAAAGAATTCACTGCAATAGGGCTTCAAGAAAATATGTTATCTCCTGGTTATTCTTGAATGAGCTCCAAAAAACATTAGCTAGAAAGGAGGTAGTTGGATTTAAAGGCTTAATTAGATCTTTAGTAGATCTTTCAATCTGACAGTTTTCTCAAGTTTTATGTGTTTAACTTTGTTTTGTCTCTCAGCTCTGAAGTCGTCTCCATCTAAGAAGGGTCGAGTGTCTTTAATGGTGCCTAAGTGCATGGGTCCTGGTGCAGCCTGGTCAGCCAGCCAGCTGCCCTCTGAGAGGGATGAGAACATCTACGACCTGAGAGGAGCTCGCAGCTTCCCAACGCTGGAGGACGAGGGTAAATAACACAGTGTTGTGAAAACAGTGACATAACCAAGATAATTAAAATTGGCTTTTGGTCTCTTTGAGTGAAATATTCAGAAAAAGTGCAGCTTCTATCCACATGACATGAACATGTTTTGTCTTCTTTTCTAAACTATAGTACTGATGACGTTTGAAGGGTATAGTCAACAACGGACTTGTAGCTTTTAAAATAGTACACAAGCATTACAGCACCTCAGAAATAAGTGCAAAACAATACAATTCACAGGATCCCGCTATCTCATCATCTATCAATGCAGCCATCCATTATCTATACTGCTTTACTTTGAGAGTCAGAGCGGAGTCTGGAGCCAGTCCCAGCTTATATTGGGTGAGAGGCAGGGTACACCCTGGACAGGTCGCCAACCTATCGCTGGGTGCTTTCTCAATAGATAAATTGTAAAATCTTTCTCTGTTTCCTCCAGGTCGACCAGATCTTCTTCCATGCACTCCTCCATCATTTGAAGAAGCCACCACAGCATCAATCGCCACCACTCTGTCCTCGACCACCTCTCTGTCCATCCCTGAGAGATCCCCATCTGACACAGCAGAGAACCCCCGCTACAGGTACTCACACACACACACACACACACACACACACACATAAATTAAAACATTGGCATCATCAATTTAAATCTGAGCCTTTACTCCCAAAGTCAGTTGATATTGTATTTATAATAAATTTATTTTTAGTATTTAATACACTATATGTATAATGTATTAATATAAAATATATAAAATCCTAAAAATCTGAACTTAATCAGAAAAAACTCTTCAGTAGTTACTCGTGAAGGTTTTAAGATTACTCCTTATATGCCGCATGTTGGCTGAATGCTGCAGTTCTCAGCTTGTACCGACACTGTGCTCTCTGTTTCCAGGCGACACACCCAGTCTCTCAGCCATGATGGAAGGTGAGTCAGAACTATGAAAGCTACTTTCACTTCATAAACCATTTCAAACAGGATTAACTCAGCTGTTATAATGTTATAATGTGTTGAGGTTAGGCTAGCTTTATGTTTTCACAGCATTACACATTGCTGGGTGTGGTGGGAGGTCAGAGGAGAAATGCGAGGGCAGCCTGCGGGAAAGTGTGTTTATGAGTAGAGCCATTCTTCCTGTTTCTAGGATGTGGCTGGGTGTGTCTGTTTTCCAAACGTGTTTCATTTCCTCTGTGTGTGTTGTTGTTTGTGTTCAGGACCCAGGAGGAGCTGCGTGTGCGTGAGGAGGATCAGCAAACCATCACAGTGGAGGTGGAGTTGAAGAGACACGACAGTGAGCCCACCATCTCTGTTCCACAACTTTCACCTCAACCCAGGTACATAAAACAACTAGAATGGCGCTCAGTAGAGCATATACATAGGCCAAGGCCCAAAAGTCCCCTTAAAGTCCATCAAGCTGCATCAAATTGCACAGACTTATAGAAATCACATCCTCAAATTTCAAAAACTGCCCTATCTCACAATGTTAAAGAATGTCATTAAAAAAACAAGTCCTTGATCCACCATGAAAACATAACCTCCTTATAGAAGTGACGCAACCACCCAGTAATGTAATAACTCCAGCATTGAATGGTCCAATACGTCATGTAGTCAATAATACTACAAATATGACATGAGAGAGATAAATGCAGTTAATGTAGATCTGTTTTCATAAGCCAAATATCAGGAGCACAAATGTACTGTACATTCAGTTCAATGAAATATTCCAAACATAAAAAATGAGCTCATTGGGTCCGTCACTAATTTACTGTCAATGCACCAGCAGTGGGCAGTAGGTCCTGACGACATCATCAGTGAAGTTTGAGTGTCTTACACATCACAATGTAAACTGTTTTATGGTTTTTCCATTCAGAACCCGGTAATTCCTCATCACATGTTAGGGCCTTCGAATGGACATGACTTATCAGCACTTTAAATAAGAGATCCTTCTCCATAACAGATTGTTGATTTTTTGGGGCTCTTCAAAAAATGTGAAGAGGTGAAGGTTTTGTTTCTACATCTGTATTTGTTTCACAAGAAAACATCATAAATGTTACCAGGAATTCATCATATGTAGCTCAAAATGCTAGATCTCATTTTGAAGATTGGAAGTCAAAATAGATAATGTCAAACACAGAAGAGAGAGGAGGAAGGGAAACGAAAAGGAAGGTGGACAGAGTTATTGCTGGAGCAGCGCATCATTGGAAACTCAGCAGTGCAGGTGAACCCTCGGTGGAGCCTCTGTGGCTACTGGACCTGAGCCTTACACTACCCATCAGGACCGGACATGCTGGGCCAGGTTGAGGTTTCGAGTCATATTCGGGTTCAGCTTGTGCTCGTTACACACAGGGAGCACTGTACCACAGACCTGGGTTCAGTGTTAACTTAAAGCTGTAGCAGTAAAATTATGGAACATATGACACATTTAATTTATAAACACTAGTATGTGAAACCTAAAGAGGGGAGACTATTTTTGTGACAAAATATTTTCCTTTCCAACATGTTTGTGTTTAAAAAGTGTTATCTTTTGCAGTATTGACCAAATATTCTGTGTGTGTTCTCCTCTTCTCGATTTCCATGCGTTTAAAAAATTATAATATGCCCTGAAACTGGTCTATACTTTTTTAAGTTACAAATGAAAAAATATTATGTTAATTTAAATCTTATAATACAGCTGTATAATTAAAAGTAAAAAACACAATAACTGATTATTTTACACAAGTCAGTTGTCAAGTATGCTTCAGAATGCTCTTCAATGTGTGTAGATTTTGTTCTTACACAAGAACAAATCCCAGATAAGAAAACCTTGGTGAATTCAGAATCTTTGTAAACCTGGGTAAATGGGTTTTAAGAAGAGATTTCTTCTTCAGAACGGTTGGTGACTGAGGCCCAATGACAAACACAGCTCTGTATCCTTCTCACCATTGAAGAAGAAACAATGAGAAGAAGAGCTCTGTCATACGCTCCCTGCAGACATGTGACCCTGATAGAGAATAGATAAGCTGCAGAGCTGCAGTGAGCCCTGCATGACCCAAATCATCAATATGAATCAGTTTGATGTGACTACATAAATAACCTCCTGGCAGGTTAATAAACCTCACCTGCATCACACACACACACACACACACACACACACACACACACACACACACACACACACACACACACACACACACACACACACACACACACACACACACAAAGTTTTTAGGACAGAGTTGAACAGTGAAAGCAGCTTGACCCATTTATCTGTTCTAGACAGATAAATGCTGCAGGCATCTAATTTACAGAAATTAGGGTGAGAGAGCACACATGCATTTTGATTTGTGTGTGTGCATGTTTGTCTTTTTAATGGGGTGACACTGCGAGGCAGACAAGGGGCTTAAGGAGCCCTGACATGGGGGAACCAGCCATTAGAAGTAGGGCAGTGGGGCAGGAAGGCTGGAGGCCTGAGGCTGCTCAGGATGACCTGACACATTTTAACCTGGTGTTTAATTAATTGCTGGAGACTTAACTCAAAGATACACAGCATCATGAGTAAGCAACATGAGATGAAAAATAAACAGAACTAATCAGAGATGTAAGCACATTGCATAGACTGGCTGTGGGGCTTCCATTTATGATGGGGTTATGAGGATGAAGGATGTGGTTGTGGTAGGGAAACCAACTGAATAATTGTGTCTGATGCTGGCTAGACACGTGGCCGGGGGGGTCTGGGAGGAGCCAGGAGGAGCCGGGAGGTGGGCAGTGAGAGCAGCTAAAACAAATCAAATTAAGCACCTGAAAAATGTCCGAGCAGCCTCAACTCACCTGCAGCTGTGGATCTGTTTGGATGGGAGAGAAAAGAGGCAGATAAAGCTGTGGAGTGCGATTCACTGCGAGACAAATGTATATGTAGCGTTTTATGACAATATATTGAATGGAAATGAGAGATGGTGTGAAAGAGACTTTCTGCATGGCAACTATCATCCCGCCCCCCTCATTTATTCAGCCAATCAGCTCCTTCTTTAAAATGCCAACTCAGCTTTTTGGCCTCAGAGGTTTGATAAACACAGAAGCTGAGAAATGAATGTGTCTGTCCCTAAATCCCCCCCAACGGTTGATTTTCTGACCAGGAACAATGAAGAAGTGTGGCAGCACACAGCCAGCTGACAAATCTTTGAGATTAAGCTGCTTAACCGCACGCACGCACACACACACACACACACACGCCCACACCCTCACCCTCACTCACACACACAGCTGTTGAATTTTAGTCAGAGCCACTTTACTCTAATAGCTTGGACCTGTTTCTGTGGCCTGCTGCAGGAAAATGGCTTTTGGCAAGTGACCCAATTAATGTCTCTCTCTCTCTCTCTCTCTCTCTCTCTCTCTCTCTCTCTCTCTCTCTCTCTCTCTCTCTCTCTCTCTCTCTGTGTGGATTTGTGACTTCGTGTCAATCATGAATAAACATTCATAAATCTGTAGTAAATATAAATGAAATTTACAGAACTTGCTCGAGAATCATCAGTTGTGTCAGTTTTGTCTAAGTGTCAGCCCACAGTGACTTTAAACAATCACACATCTGTTCAATTCACAGTGATGTTCAGGAAGTAGCCGGCGCCGAGGCTCCTGATGCAGCAGAGCCTTCCACCTGGTCATCGGTACCTGAAGCAGTCCCATCGTCTGCCCCAGCTGCTCCCTCCTCTCCTGGGGCAGCTGAGGAAGCTGCATCCAGTCCCAAGTTGGTGGTGGTGGAGGCGGACCGGGCGAGCCAGGTGTCTGGCTCGGGCTGCACCAGCCAGGCTTCAGTTGATGATGACGATGATGTGCCAATCACAGATATCTACTTTGTAAGTAAAACCCCTTCCACGAACACTGACCTATGTACACAGATTGACCTTCTCTTACATGCTTTAAGAAACTGTTCCTGTGAGGATAAATTAAACTCGACTCAGACAAGAACTAGCTTTTTATTTAGCCATCAAATCATCTCAGAGTCAAGGTCAGTGTGTCAATGGTTTGTACAGTCCCTGGACTGAGCCTTATGATGCTCTCCTACAGAGGCGTTGATACAAGGACCACAAAAGCAAGTGGAGAATCAGGCTGGTATGGGAAGAAGAGCATGTGAAGTTGTTGCTGTGTGTGTGTGGTGTATTCAGTTAAACAACATGTTTGACAATTTGAGAAATATGCTGAAAATAGGCTTCTTGTTGGGAGATAATGAAAACATCTTTACCTACTTCCTGTCTTTATGCTAAGCTAAGCAACACCGAGCTCCCTCCGGATGTCTGAACTACTCACCCTCATCTCTAAGGCTGATAGGGTTGTGTTCAAGATCTTGTTCTTTCAGTCACTACCCAGAGTTCGTGGCCATAGGTGAGGGTCAGAATGTAGATCGACTTTGCCTTGCATCTCAGCTGGAGGAGCCCCAGGGCACCCGGAGGGAGCTCGGAGTCGAGCATCTGATCCATCACATCGAAAGGGGCCAGTTGGGATGATTCAGGCATCTAATCAGGCTCCTAAGTGCCTTCTATTAGAGGTATAATGGGTCCACTCAACTGGAAGAAGAACCAGTGATAGACCTACAACTCACTGCTCTTATCTGGCCTAGGAAAACCTCAAATAAGATAAAAATCTCAGATAAGAAAATGGATGCATGGATGGTTAAGCTAGCCAGCTGCTGGCTGCGGCTTCATATTTACTCTCAGCAATAAAGCAAATAAGCATATTTACTCAAATGTCAAACTATTCCTTTAAGCACAGTGTTTTGCAGTGTGCACTCTAGTTTGGAGTGTTTTAAGTGATAATAGCATGTGCACCATCACTTTGTCTGTTCCTGTCTTATATAATCTTCTACAGAGCTGCAGACTCACTCTAACTAAATAACAACTAAAGCGTTTGCAGTTTCTGTGTGTTCAGTCTACAGTGGCTAACTGGCTCCCACCAGACAGTGTTGGGTTGGCAGGTGTCAATGTGCCCAAAAGCACGACTATAAATGAATGTATGAGTGTCAGTTGCTGCACGGAGAGCGGAGCTGCTGATCACAGTAACCGATAGAAATGTTCTCTGTACCTCCTGTGCCACCTGGCTACACTCCCACTTGGTGTCCCCTATCAGGAATCAATCACCCACTAATGTCGCATGAGAAAAGGCTAGTCAAGGTTAGTCAATGAGCTCCCTCAGTTATTTAACAGCACTCTCAGCTGACTGCCGCTGGCCGATGCCCAAATCATGCTTCTCTGAACACAGGAGCAGGGGTGGGGTCTGTAATGCTGCATGAGGCCAAGTAACACAAAACGTCATGAAATGTAACTACACACACGCCACAGGTTGTGTGGTCACAAGTGGCCTCGAGGCAGTGACCAAGTATGCCGATAAGTGTGAAAGCCGTACATGCCACGGATATGGGAGGTACTTTTTCTACTTCACTCTTTAGTTTGATCATTTAGCAGCCTCATCAGCCAACTCGTCATTTGATCATCCTGTCATCACCACTTCTCCTCTGTGACATCCCACATAAATCAAGTTTCTGCATCATCGCTCAGCTTAACCTGCTTTTTCAATTGATAAATGCTTAAAAGTGTCGATTCACAACACTCAGAGATGAGAGCAAGAAACAAAAACTAAAACGCATTACTGCTTTTGTATTAGTGAAATAGTTTTACTCGTTTCAAGAGCTTCAGCTACCAGAAGGTCTTTCTGAACAAGATCTAATCTTTATTATTACCTCAACCAAGGAGGGTATGTTTTCATCACTGTTTGTTTGTGTGTTTGTTAGTAAGCAGGAATACACAAAAACTAGTTAACTAATTTCCACGAAATTTGCCAGAGGGTGAAACTTTGACAAAGAAAGGTAACTGGATGTATCTAAAAAAAACTAATTTCATTCCATTTTCTTTGACATGGCGAGATAAGGAGTTAGCCTTGGCTTCGGTATGCACTCTCTAATCACCCCTCTGGTTGTGTAGTCTGTAGGAGGGCAATGATTTCTCAGACAGAAGTCCTTTGCTCACTTCATTGCTGCTTATACATTAGAGTCTATTAAAGTTGTATTGAAAAAGCGTGCGTGCGTGCGTGTCCACCTCACAGGTTCCTCAGAGTGGCTCGTGTCTGAATTATTCAGCCACTATCAACACTTTCCACATTCACTTTTCATGATTCCTGCTCTTCTCTCCTTCACCTCTGTTCTATTCCACATTTTATTGTCTTTTTTTCCCTTTGTCTGCTCTCCATCATTTTCACCTCCATCCTTCTCTCCTCTGTTCTCTCATTTCACCCCAAACTCCTAAATAATTCTCACCTCCCTCTGTTCTATCGAGCTGTGAATATTTCCTCTCCACACTTCCCTCTCTTTCTCTAGCCTCACCTCTCCTCCTTCTCCTCTGCCTCTCTGTGGTTGTCGCCATGCGTCATAATGAAAGCGGTGCGATGGCAGCATGTTGTGTGGTAGGGGGGATGAAAACAGAGTGGCTGCCATACTTGTGAATCTATCTGTCACCACTGATTCATCCAGTGTATCTAGGTTGCACTGCTGGGTTACTCTCCTCCAGAACTGTCTTTTCCATTTTCACCTCAGCATGTTTCTTTTTTTTCACCGTGTTATTTTCACCTTTCCTCACTCGTCTGTCCTTCATCTCTGTTTGTCATGTCTCTCTTTATTTCTGTCATGTACCACGTCCCCCTATTGTTGTCAGTTTCCTGATGGGAAGACCTGGGTGGTCTCTCCTGTGCGACAGAGGAGGAAATTCCAGTCCAGAAGGCCAGTAAGTGAGATGGTAGGAGAGATGGTTTTTGTTGTGGTGTGAGGGTAGAATAGTCCTGTGTACTTGTTTGTTATATGAAACATAAGATGACAGTGTTGAGAGACAACAAGGTTTTCCTGAGTGTGCCACAGGAGGCTCATACCTGATGTGATATGTCCACTGCTGGTGTTTTTGTGATTGTGTTGAAACTAAAAACTAACGTCTACACTCCCCATAGTGAAGACAAAGAAGTGTGGGAGGTTTGTAAACAAAAGTCTGGAGGCATCTTACTCAGTGTCTGTGTTTTACTCTTGTATTGATCTTCCTTTAAATTGGTTTCCTCACTCACTGACAGCTTGCTTCATCCCTCTTAGGACCATATGTACGTGTATGTGTGTGTATAGCGATTTATCTAGACAAATTGTAATTGAGGCTTGATATTTTACAGTTCAGTTCATTATAAATAGCTATAAATGAAAATTAATCACAAAACCAACCAAATATATATACAGCTTAAATTGAGAAACTGAAGATGAATGCACATTTGTTCTGTATTTTTTATTTTGTTAAATAAAAATGTTCATATTGGTAAACATATACTCCTCATGATATTAAACATTAAAGCCCCATAACGGACGATTTTATGCTGGACTCACATGTATGTGTTGCATTAACACTTGTCAACGGGCATGCTGCCTGCTTGGTGCTGACACGATCGTCATAACAACATTCACAGTTTCATGCTCAGGACACACATCATAGCAGTTTTTCATGCTAACGTGCGATGCTAGCTATCAATAAAATGATAGAGAAGTACTCAGGAAATAAAATCCACAACCAGATGAAAACAGACCAGGTTCTCCAGCTTCCTCTGCTGACAAATTTACGTGATTTGATTGGCTAGCGCCTGCACTTCTGTTGCCGCATGAAAAGTTGAGCTCTGTCTAACTTCTGCCGTGCGCAGTGTGGGCAACGCAATGCAGCGGAACCACAATGAAGTTCGGGAATGCATGATGTCAGAGCATTATTTCGGTTGATGCGACCAACGCATACATGTGAGTCCAACGTTATCGGCCAAGTGATAAATCGGTCGTGCTCTTTCTGTGTGTGTGTGTGTGTGTATGTTTGTTTCCATCACCAACATACCTTCCTAGTGGCAGCTGCTTCCCGCTCTTTAAGGTCTTAAATGCCTGGTACCTATAGTGATAATAGACCGACCACAGCTTTCAGGGACTCTATAGAAAGAGAGCTTTTGCTTGTTGGAAAAGAAAAAAGAAACATGTTCTTGTGTTTTGCTCAGACTGAGGATGCTCTCTGTGTCTTACTGTCCTGGCATCCTGGCTTTCTTCCCCTTCCAACCTCCTAATTCCTGCTCGTCATCCTCCCCGTTTGGCTGATGCAGCGTCTCATCCCTCGCTCTCTACACCTCACTTCGCTTCCCAGGAGCTAAATGGGGCAAAACAACCACTAAGACACATGCTTCCAACACAGACCCATCATATTTACCAGTACCGCCAGTTATTTTTGATCTGTACATCTATGTTCAAGTCTGCTAACCACTGAAAGGATTAACACATCCTTTGAACATTTGCTCATATATGTTAGTTTCACACTTTCCGATGTGTCTCAGCAACATTTCCTCCTTTATGCATCCCTAATTTTCATTTCCTGTCTTGTCCTCTCTTCTCCTGTGATCTCCCGTGTCTTTCTCTCCTGCCTGCCCCTGCTGCTTGTCTCTGTACCTCTGGCCTTTCCTCTGTTCCTCTGGCTCCCTCTACTGTGGTGGGTGTGTAAAAACAGCCTCCAGAGGACAGGACCTGGGTGTACTCTCCGCTACACTATGGCTCAGAGTCTAAGGCCCTGCCAGATGGGGATTGGGAAAGAGAGACAGTAAGTGAGAAGCATCGGACTAATGTATCCAGTACAGGGAAAATCCCTTAGAAGAGGAGTATAATCAGTGGTAGACCATGTTGTGTTTGGCGGTGATTGTTCATCCAAAGATGGAGAGGATGAGTTGTAACTGAGTAAGAAGCTTCTGCAGTAACTGTAGAAAAAGCATCTCAGGTCACAAATTCTATTACTATTCTAAGAGTAGGTTTGTTGTGTGTTCAGAAACCCTCCACCACATGACGGCATTCATCTCTCATTGATATGTGGGTGGATTTGGTCACTGGTCGCCTGCCACTGCCAGTCATCCTGTTTCCCTCAGCGTTTACTACACCATGATTCCGCATCAGCCTGTGTGACGCCATTAAACTCATGCATCAAATCGCACCCACAGCTCACACTGCACAATGTTCGCAGTTAAACTGTGGACATTAAACCTACAGAGGAGTCACATTTTATTGAACATGTTCATCACACATTTCTCAGTCATCTCCCAATGTAGATGAATTTTTTGGATTCATTTTACCACAAATAATATTTTTTTCTTATCTAAAGAAACACAAAATACTGAAAAAATATACAAATAATAAAACAATTTAATAAAAACAAGAAAGAAAAATCACAAAAACTGTGGACCCCACCCTACCCCACCCCTCCCAGATCCCGGCCACCGGTCCCTGCAGAGCATTTGCTCCATAATATATTGATTTTATGTAACTTTTGACTTTACTTTGAGAGTCAGTAGTTTGTTTTAAGTGTTAAAATACAAATCAAACGTTCAAGCTCTTCTTCTTCTGATACTAGACACGTGACACAAGGTTTTTACTTTCACACGTGACAAAAGATGTTGGCTGTATTGAAAGTTCTCAGATGTTTTATTAGCGTAGATTATGTCCATCCCAGTAAGATAAATGCATGATGTGATTAGATGTGGATTGGAATAACGTTGCAAATATTATTCTAAATTAAAAATATATATATATATATTTAAATTACGCTGACTCAGGACATCATTATTGTACGGCATAATTTAATCTAAACTTTTCCACTAAATCTATATAGGATTTTAAGGTCAATGTTAACAGACTTAATTACCTGTCAGACTTCTTCACTTTTCCTGTTTTCAGGTACACATGGGTGTTTGTATGTTTAAGAGGTTTCTTATTTTCTTACCTATTCTGTTTTCCTGTTTCTTCTTTTATAAATGCACTTTGATGAGCCAGCTTAGTATTTTTACCAAGTAATGCATGAGAACGGTTAAACTTAGTCCACATAAACTGTGAATAAAGATGGACGAGGCATCTGTACCTACCCACAATGAAGCCCTCCCAGATGCGCGTGCCACTATGTCGTGCTTTTGACGTCAGTCATGATATGTCACCCTGTCTTATAGCATCAAATAACAAATTAAAACCAAACTTATTGGAAAAATGACTTGAACAAACAGCAGTGTGATAGGAACTGACTAAAATGACAGAAACCATCTTTGAGAAATTTTCTTTGATGTGTACTTAAATCCTTACTTTTATCCATGTCCCATGCACTAATATGGATAAGGCGGGGTTAATGACCTATAATGTAGACAGCCACCAGGTGGCAATAAAGACGCTTCGGCTTCCCTTTTTGGGAGCTGTCATGTCGTCCATCTTTATACATAGTCTATGATTATACTTATCAATGTGTGTGATCTGTACGCTCATACGTTCACTCTGTGTCTCCAACAGTAAACCCTGTTCTCCGGCAGAGAGGAGCGGACTTCTCAGTGAAGAGGACTCTTTGGTTCTTTGGTCTGAAGTCCAGAACTCAGCGGTAGCAGCAGGATCTTTTTCCCAACCAGGATTTTAAACAGGCATAGAGAAAACGAACACACCAAGAGAAAACAGTGACTGAATACCAGAGGGGGGAGAAAATTCTGACGGTGATGAAACCCCTGCCTTTCACCCTTAACAAATGAAAATTATATAACTTTAATGAATATGTGTTTGTGGGACATAGTGCATATATGTTTGACATACATGGAAGACAGTTGTACTGTTTGTTATGTTCAACACTAGCACAGCCCTCCAACAGCTTCTAAACAGGCTTTTTCTACTCACTCCGCAGAGCCGCTGGTTTCCCAATTAACAATTTATTTTTCTCATATCTTCACTGTTACTCAATACAGAAACATGGGCGTGTCTGTGATAACATAACAATGCTGTATGATCGAGTTGTTGCCTTTGATTTTCGGTATTTAAACTTTGTTACTTAGAGATCATGTTTTTTTACATAAATGAAACCAGATAAATACGACATTACAACATGAATAATCCACATGAAAAGTTGCAAATAAGAGCTGCAAAAACTTCAAATTATTTTGTTGTTGCAATTCTTGACAAAACCCGTAGACCCTGTTCAGACCTGGTATCAAGAGACACAAAAACAATAGAAATCATAATGTTGTGGTCAGTGTTGATATTGTGGCCGCAAAACAAATCAGCGTATGGTCACTGAGAAGCGTAAAAATACGTTTGATTCATTGTGAAACTGAGTCAGATGTCCTTCATATGTGGCCCAGGACGGATTTGAGATCTCACAGAGAAAACAGTGTGGTCTGAGTTATTGGATCTGAAGAAGCATTGAGGACACATTTGGGTGCGTTCACACAGGGTTTTAGCACTTGAACATTTGTGATGGAATCACTCAGGACAGAAGTTAATACCAGGTCTAACCAGGGTCATAGTTTCTGAATTAATCCAGAACAGATCCAGAACCTGAAAATGAATTATATAATAATGGGGCTCTGATGTCTGTTTCATTGCACCCATGATCATTAGCTCTTCGCTGCCGTTAGCAGTGAATGAAAGAAATATTTTATTTGACCATTTTCTGGTTTTATCAAATAATCTAACATTTTCTAAGACAGTTGTTCGTAATTTGCTCTGATGATTAATCCAGGACGTCTAAGTGCTCGTCATCATTGTCAGTGAAGACAATGTGAAGCTAAGTCTTCCTGTGGCGGCTCCTCACAACTCCACTAACACTTGTATTTACGAGACGCTTGACCAATGGGGAGGAGCCTCCATGGTGCTGCCCACGCCACCTGCAGATTGCACTCGAAGAGCGAGTGGTGAAGCCTGAGGTGTTGGAGGTCTGTGCTTGTGATCGTGGAACCGGAGTTAGAATGATAACCATTGTTAGACCAATCAAAAGAGACCATCTAGACGTAGTTCATCATCCTCACATTTCCAGTAGTGACAATAAGCAGCTTAGTTTATAGAAGAGAGATTTGAAACACTTGATTTCCTATAGTGAATATACAGTGATAAAAAGTTTTTGAATACTTAATAATTTATAAATTATATCATGTTTTTTGCAACATTTATTATTTCTTATCATTTCTTTAGCTGTTATTACTACTGTGAACTTTTATTTAGTTCTTATCTGTCTTTTTTTGTTTTATCTGTCTGTATTTTATTCTGTTCTTTCAATATAAACTGTTACTGGTACTTTTTACTTTATAACGCTTTTTTTTTTTCAATTTGCATCCAAAGAAGTTAACTTTTTGTTTTTATAATCTGTTCACTGCGGCTTTTCAGTAGTTTCCCAGTTTGTTTTTACGTCACGTTTTGTCGTGTAAGTTCAGTGTTAATACTTTCTTCACTGCATCTCTTGTGGAAACAGCTGAGACTTATGACTATTGCCTTCGATATAGACGGAGTTAACTACAACACTGAGGCAGCGGACTTGTCAGTCAGTACAGTGATGATCACATCATTACAGTGTCTTCCAGTGTTGCCCTATTTTTGGACAAGACGCACACACAAAAAAAACGTCTTCATTTAAACTAAAAAAATGACTGAGGGTGAAGCCAACATTTGTAAGAGTAGACTTTCACTTCTGTTTCTTTGGGAGGTGGAAGAATTATCAGTAGATGAGTGACATTTGCTGTGTCCGATAGCGGCGCCTCCTCACAATGACAAATCCACTGACCTGGACATTTCTGATGTTTGTAGACGTAGAGCAGCAGTTGTCGTATTTGCCGTCAATATCGTACCTGTTATGTGTATATTACAACAAACATGGTGCGTTGCAGTGATGACTTGTTGAGACGCAGCGGTTTGTAAAAAAAAAAAAAAAAAAAAAAGGGTTGAACGTTGTTTGCACTTCTGTAGAGGACCTGAAAATGAACTAGTGATAGAGGCCAAATAAACATTACATCACGATATCACACTTTCAGTTGTTCGATAGAGTCTCTGCTCACAAAGCCTGGTGTTCAGACAGCGTTTATTTTATTAACTGTGTGTGTGTGATGGTGAATCACAGTCATTGTAGGGTTCGTGTTTACTGTAGTCTCTCTGTGGCTGATGTCTCTCAACTACGTTAAACTCATTTATTTATTCTAACTTCAGAAGGTGTGTTTTTCAGTTGCTCTGTGTGTTTTAGTGTAAGGGAGGACACATCCATGTCAGACATTGTAAAAATAGAAGTCAGCTCATTCTCATGATGTGCAGTGGCCAGTTGTAATCACTTTGCTGTTGTTCATCAGATGGAATCCATAGCAGCAATATTTTGTACAGTCTTGCTTTTCAGTTCATTTTGATTGCCTTATTGAGAGATCTTACTTGTAGTCCTATCGTTTGTACTTTTTTTTTTTTCTTTTCTTCCACGTCCTGTTGTATTTATTTTCTTTCTCATAGTTGTGCTCCTGAGAATGTGTACATAAAATTATAAATACATATATAAAGATATACAAATATATTTTCCATTTGAATCGGAGAATATTATTTTTATTTGGTTTTATTTTTGCTGCTGGGCAAGAGACGATTGCAATCTACATGATTTACTGTATCATATTCCTCAGTGTGTTTATTGAGACGCAGCTGCTGTATATTTATGGTATATAAACCACAGCTGTTTCTTTGTAAGATATCCAAACGTGGAAACGATTTGTGGGGTTTTCTGTACATGCAAATCAGTAGGGATTCTTCCAACTGTTCAGCTGTGTTGTGTACGTGTTTTCAAATCGCGGTGTGCCCTCATCCAATAGGGATATACCTTTGCAGAGACATAGCATGATTTCAAAATGAATATGCATATCAGAAATGTGTATTTATGTATATCTGTGTATATTCATCTATTTATACCTGAGGATAAATAGATGGCTGTATGTGTGTGTGTGTTTGGACTCAATCAGAATGAATACAAAATAAAGAAGTTCTATGAATTTTTGTCCATGGAGATAATGACATGTTATATTTATATTTTTCCCTTGTTGAAACTGGAAGCGAGTCACTTCTACCGGTGACATCAGTCAAATAGTGTTTCATCATTTTAACTTAATTTGAGAGGTTGATCAGGATCGGTTGCATTAACTTCTAGCACTGGGTTCTCAAAAACGCGATAATTGGTTGCCTATGTCCTCATGATTGTAAAAAAAATAGACAGTAAAACAAAGTATTTTAAAGGCATTAGTTTATCTTTTTATTTTATGCCAATTTGCATGAGATTACCTTCAGTTTTGCTCCAAATATATATATCCTCATATCTTAAATAAATGTTCGAACCAAGCATCAGAATGGGGAAGAAAGGGGATTTAAGTGACTTTGAACGTGGCATGGTTGTTGGTGCCAGACGGGCTGGTCTGAGTATTTCAAAAACTGCTGATCTTACTTGGATTTTCACACACAACCATCTCCAGGGTTTACAGAGAATGGTCGGAAAAAAGAGAAAATATCCAGTGATATCCAGTTGTGTGGACGAAAATGCCTTGTTGATGTCAGAGGTCAGAGGTCAGAGGAGAATGGGCAGAGTGGTTCGAGATGATAGAAAGGCAGCAGTAACTCAAATAACCACTCGTTACAACCAAGGTATGCAGAATACCATCTCTGAACGCACAACACATCGAACCTTGAAGCAGATGGGCTACAGCAGCAGAAGACCACACCGGGTGCCACTCCTGTCAGCTAAGAACAGGAAACTGAGGCTACAATTCACACAGGTTCACCAAAATTGGACATTAGAAGATTGGAAAAACGTTGCCTGGTCTAATGAGTCTCGATTTCAGCTGCGACATTCAGATGGTAGGGTCTGAATTTGGCGTAAACAACATGAAAGCATGGATCCATCCTGCCTTGTATCCATCCTGCCTTGTATCCATCCTGCCTTGTATCCATCCTGCCTTGTATTCATCCTGCCTTGTATCCATCCTGTATCAACAGTTCAGGCTGGTGGTGGTGGTGTAATGGTGTGGGGGATATTTTCTTGGCACACTTTGGGCCCCTTAGTACCAATTGAGCATCGTTTAAACGCCACGCCTTGTTGAATCTATGCTACGAAGAATTAAGGCAGTTCTGAAGGCAAAAGGGGGTCCAACCCGGTACTAGCAAGGTGTACCTAATAAAGTGGCCGGTGAGTATATATATATTATAACAATTATAGTATGATTAAAAATTGAAATCAAATGGAAAATTTAAGATCAATAACACATAATACAATGTTTGATCATCATTAGTGATATTTGTAATATTAATTCAGTTACAACCAACATCAGGTTTGCCTTTATCAATGAGCTAAATCATTTCTTCCTTCCAAGTATTGTGGAATAAGATGAACAGATTAAAAACATTTGAACCTGATTGTTTTGTTCATGAAATGTAATGTGAATCACCAAACTGATCATTGAAATCTGCCTTTTGCTTTAGGGAAATCTTGACTGCCTGGCCGATGTGTTGCCCGGAATCAACCATCCGGATCTGCCAGTAGAGCAAATATGCAAAGTGTGGCTGTGAAAGAGAAAGTGAATCTGCTGATGCAAAACACAGAGGGGTCTGACCACATGAGGCCATTCTTTAACCTGAAGTTATTTCTATTGAGCACAGATAGAAGACCATCAAATCTTCATTCCTACAAGATGAGCGTAAACTCAAGAACAAAACAGAAAACCAGAGTAATTATCTTCAGTAGTCTGGATGGTCATGTAAAAAATGGGTTAGGGGTTAGGGTTAGGGTTATCAACAATAACAGAAAGGACAATAAGACATGGTTATAGCCTCTTACATTGTTTGTTTTCACATGGGCCTTGGAGGTCTTTGTTTGGATGTAGCTGATCTGATTTCCAAAATAATATAGAGATTGTATATATTGTACAACTGAGTGAAATGTATAAAAGGTGTGGCTGTTCACAGTGAACATGGTGAAGCAGCCTATAAACATATAAATCAGCTGCATGTTGCTCATTCAGCATGTAGACATGGGGCGTTACAGTCAGGAGAACAAAGGGTGCACTGCCTCACCGTATTATCTCCCCCGCATGATGATTGGTCGGCTTTTTTCAGAGAGAGCACATGATTGGTTCATCTAGCTGTCAGTCAATAGGATAACTTCTCCAATTGGCCCGCGTGGACGTTGCTAACCTCACGTGCCCGTGCCCTGTATCTGAGGGCGGTGCCTGATAGCAGCCGGTGCTGAGGCTTGTTGTGGATGTTTAGAAAGTACTTGAAAAGTACATTAAACCGTGTTTTGAGATGGGAACTAGAGATGATGAGTACGACTACTTGTTCAAAGGTGAGTTCTTCTTTAATCGGGGACGAACGACCCTCCGCTTGGTGACTGTCCGATGAGGAAGTCCAGCAAACCAGCGCTAATGCTAAAGTTAGCTCTGCTAGTGGCAAAGTGGTGATCGATAACATGGTATCTGCTGACTGTCGAGCTAACTCCAAGCTAACACTTGTATGTGACATGACTACAACTCATATTCAGTAGTCTACACTTTAACACCGTCAACCGGTCAGACCGGTGCTGCTATTCAACGCTAGTGAATTAGCAGGCTAACGTTGAGTTAAATAAGCGGCTATTTAAGTAGCTAGCATGCTAACATGGAAGCTACCTGCCTGGCCTCGTTACAAACAATCACCTGACACCACCCAACGTTAACTTGAAGTGAAATCTAATCGCTGCTCCGTACATGTTGTACATGTCGTACCTCAAGAGTTGTTAGCGTATCGCCCCTGAATGTATGTGTTGCTGTTGATCACTAACTTCTCACCTCTGATCAGGATGTTGTTCATAGATGTATAGATATAGTTCCTGTGAGAAGTGGATGTGATATAAATCATAAACAGGAAACTTAAATTAACCAAAGCTCTGGCCACAGTGTAAAACTTACACATTATGGAATATTGATAAATATTGATAAAACAATTACTTTATCCAATTTATGAGTTCACCCCTAAGGATTATTGGAAATGAGGGCCATCTCTTCTGTATAATGTCAAATATCAAATAGGACCGGACCCAAAAACTAGGACCCTCCTGTGTGTATATTTTGTTTATAGTCTGCGAAGGTTATCTTTAATGACTTAAGTTCTTCACAGGCTGGACTGAAGAATTTTTTTCATATTGTTTAACTAAGAGCTGGAAAAGAGCTTTAAAACGACATGAGAACTATTTCTCTGTGAATTGTATTAAAGGAGATATGGACATTTAAAGTCACAGATCCTATTTATATACATTAAAACTTCGTCATCCAATGTTTCCAATAATTAGTATCCAAGCTGATTCGTAATATTTTTGGGGGATTTGTCTTTTGGTTGTAGTCGTACTAATTGGAGACTCTGGAGTGGGGAAGAGTAACCTGCTGTCCCGGTTCACAAGAAATGAGTTCAACCTGGAGAGCAAGAGCACCATCGGGGTGGAGTTTGCCACCCGCAGCATCCAGGTGGACGGCAAGACGATAAAGGCTCAGATCTGGGACACAGCTGGACAGGAACGCTACAGAGCCATCACCTCAGCGTGAGTTTGTTTATTGTTGTGTGTAAACAAGTGTTTACTGTGGAGTAAACCTATAGAGTTGATGTACTCATCTGGTTTTATGCTGTAACCAGGTATTACCGGGGAGCAGTGGGGGCTCTTCTGGTTTACGACATCGCCAAACACCTGACGTATGAGAACGTGGAACGCTGGCTGAAGGAGCTGAGGGACCACGCTGACAACAACATCGTCATCATGCTGGTTGGAAACAAGAGCGACCTCCGCCACCTCAGGGCCGTGCCCACTGATGAGGCCCGAGCCTTCTCAGGTAAGTGTTGCCTCTGGGTGAACAACACTGCATTTTAAATAAAGTCATGTGATTAAAGGATAATTCAGTCATCAAGAAACACTCTTCAGTTACACAAACCACTAAGTAATTTGCTGTTAACCTTGAAGATTGTTATCCAAGGTGTTAACATTTAGACTTGAAATATTTTTCTCTTTCTCATCCTCAGAAAAGAACACTCTCTCGTTTATTGAAACCTCAGCCTTGGACTCCACTAATGTAGAAGAAGCCTTCAAAAACATCCTGACAGGTAAGAAAAGTGTTTAAGTGTTGAATATGATGTGCAGCTCGGCGTAAGTCTCCAAGCTTGTGTAACTCCTCTAATCTTACTCAAGCATCCCTATTTTTTTTTCTGTTACAGAAATCTACCGTATCGTATCTCAGAAGCAAATATCGGACAGATCTGGAAATGATGATTCTCCGGGCAACAATGTAGTGGACATCAGCGTCCCCCCGACCATGGACGGGCAGAGGGGCAACAAACTCCCTTGCTGTCAAAGCCTGTGATGCTTGTATTTTCCTCTTTCTGTCAGTCACTCCTTTCCTCGCCTCTGCTTTACTCCCTCTGTCATGCTGCTGTCAACATGATACTCTCATTGGTTCTGATGCCTCTGATCCAAGACTCTTGTAGCCGACATTCCTTTTTGCTGGTTTCTTCTTTGTTTGTTTTTTCTTTGTTTGTTTGTCTTCCTCTGATTTCAGGAGAGCCTGTGTCTATATAATTTGATGGCCTCATTATAGCCTTGAGAGGGAGGAAGTGTTTCCTATTGTGGGGCTGATCTCAACACTGTAGTAAACTACATTTCTTTTTAATTAACTCACCTCTATGGTCCTGTTGACCCGCTCCTGTTGCAGGAACGGTGAGGGATTAGTGGGCGTGTTTATCAGTGCTCCGAGTCGGTTGTACTTGCCTCCTTTTCTTAGCCTGAGGATACAGTCCCATGACATGATCTGCTAAAGTGGAGTCCCAGTTTTATGTCTGGTAGACCTGGCTCTGCCAATCACGCAGTACGGATGTAGAAAAGGAGATGAGAAGACTGTGATGCATCAGTACTTTGGAGTATTCATTTAAACTCTGTCTGGAGTTCCTGGTCGCCTCCTTTAGTTTTAATTTCCCCTTCCCTGCCCTGTGCCCACCGTGGCATTAAGTTAGCGTGAGCCAGGGACCAGACTGGCTGTGACTGTCAGACTTAATATGGGCACGTGTGAAACAAACTTGAGTGTTTTTATTTGTGTGTGCATGTATGTGTGAGTGTTAATCTTAGTGCACAAAGATACCAAAGGACACAGATGCAATTGATATCAGTTTGGGGTTTTCTCATGCAAGTGTGTTTGCAGCTGCTGAGATGACAGATAATCTGTATTTGGCAAAAAAAAAATGTAATGCAATATAGCAAAAGTATTGTTATTAATTGTGATTAAGTGTTTATTGTAATATGATCAGAACCCAGAAGCTACGCTAAGTAGTTCCTGTAATGAGTTGGCTCAGGTCCAAATTCTTTCATCAGAATGTCAAAATGAAAATCATTCTTGCACTTATGTCTAAAAATTTCAGTGAAACAAATCACCATATAGTTTTAAATACACTTAACTTCCTTATTAAGGAAGGTGACATTTCCTATTGCTTTTGAGGGAGGAGTTGGCTGAAAAGAACACAATGTACTGTATATACTATATTATATAAGGTTAATGGATAAAGATGATAAAAACATACTTTTGAAACACTTCACTAAAGCCAGGCACAGTCTTGAGCTGGGAAATGGAACTGAAAATGAGAAATGCAAATTGTTTACATGGTTGGCTGAAATGCCGCTTCTCAACCATCTGGTAGAAATCCTGTCATGTGTGATAGATCTGATGCATCATGTCTGTTGTGATATTTTACATTTCTTTAAATCAATATGTGTAAAATAAGCAAACCTAAGCTTGTTTGCACAGAAAATACTGAATCATAAATAAATCTAATTTACATAGCCATACTTGTTTTTGTTTTACAAGCCTCTTTACAACCATTCCCGTAGAATGAACACCACGTAATGCATGTGACTGTATAGTAGACAGGCTTATTTTTGAATGTATTACTCACCCTGGGCACAACGCTGTGTCTGCTACTGTTGTTTAGCGACTCAAGTTTCAACTGGACGTGTGATTTTAGTCTCTGTACACAGTGTGCTGCCTCACATGACAGTCTGACTTCACTCATCTGCACTTAGAATGACCTGCCACCATCACAGAAAACAACCATGTAACACTTCTATGCCTCTGGGACAGGCCTCTTTAAAATGAGATAAGATAAGGTGAGATAATTCTTTATTGGTCCCACAAGCAGCAAAGACCACAGTCAAAAAAGCGGTTGATTCAAGTATTGATATTTGGTTTCAAAACTCCACTCACTTTCGATCAAATACTGTCAGTGTGATTGCCGTTCAGCACTACTTAATTTGAATGAAATAGGTTTATTATTTAAATTTACAATCTGATGAGTTAAGGTTCTTGCTGCCTGGCTTTACATGTTTTTTGTTCATCAAAAAAATAAAATATTTTTACTTTGCAGATGTAAGACCAGCTCTCTAAAATAAAATACCATGTGAAAATAGTTTGTGTTGACTTAATATAAAAATTATCTTTTATCTTTTTTTATTTTTAAACATGTGATTTGCCTCTGGTATTATTATTATTATTACTATTATCTTCATTATTTTAAACCAATAGACATGTTGCCTCTGCTATTATAATCATTATCATTACTATTATTTTGAACACACACTATTGCCTCTTGTATTATTAACATTATTATTACTATTCTTTTCAGCACAGACATATGGCCTCTATTATTATCAATATTATTGTTATTACTATTCTTTTGAACACAGACATCATATTGCCTCTGCTATTATTATTATCAATATTATTATTATTATTATTACTATTCTTTTGAACACAGACATCATATTGCCTCTGCTATTATTGTTATTATTATTATTATTATTGACCTGCCACTCTAAGACAGCCCCTGGTGTGTTTTGGCCCCTCCCTCTGTAGAGCTGTTGTTATTCCCAGTCACGTTTGCAGTGGTGGGCTCTGATCCTGGCTCTGTGTCAGTGTCGGTGTCTGTGTCGGTGTCGGTGTCAGTGTCAGTGTCTGTGTGCATGTGCATGTGCATGTGTTCCCCGCAGCAGTCAGACAGCTGATGATGAGCCTGCTGTGTATTTAAAGCTCGGGGGGAAAGCGGAAGTGTGGCCCGCTCTGTGTTATCAGCTGAGAGCCGCTAGCTGTGTTAGCACGGAGCTGCACAGGGTTTCCAACGTTACCCAGCGGACTGTACTACCGCTGCCTAACCACACACAGTGACATGAGACGTGGACACAGCGCGGGGACAGCGGGGCCGTGAGGTCTGTCGCCGTGAAGCAGCAGTGAGAGGACAACACGGGTGAGTGGAGCTTTGTGTCGGTTCTTATTTCCGCAGCTAGCTAGTGGCAGCTAGCACACAGCACAGATGTGACAAGTGAACCCGTTGATGTCCCGGGTGATGAAGACAGACAACATGTTGACAGACTCGAGCTTGTATAGCCTGTGTCATTAATGTGTAAAACTACCTCACTGTTACGCACAGATCATTTGAGCCTTGCAGCATTTAGAGATATTGACGTGATACAACCCTCTGCGCCAGACGATAGTCTGATCCAAAGCTGCAACATCTGGCTGCTGCGCTAACAATAGCTGCTGTTAGTCGCAATGAAAGTCAGAATATGACTTTAATCTGTTGGCTGGGTCTGTTTTTCATGACACATGACTCAGTGTATTCAAATGTTAGTCGCATTCATGTGTTTCTGTGGAATTCAGGTCAAAGTATATGAAAATATACGAGTCTTGTTTAATTTGTGTATTTGCATGCATGACTAGGTCTGAAAACAATGACTTGGATGTTGTTTTGTCTCAGTTTTGGCCTCCTCCCTTTGTTGTTCTGGGTCAGGGATTGTACCTGTTAATCATGTCTCAATTCAGTGATGTACAGTCTTAACACTTTAACATCTGAACATGGACCCGTGTGAAGTCAAGTTCAGGCCCTCAGTCTTCATGAAATAATCAGTCACTCAAAGTTCCTATATATCGCTTGACTGTTCAATTCAACAACCACCTTGCGGCCAAATAGTTCAAATGATAATTTGGAATTTGTCATCAACAGCGAAAGGTATTTTTAAATTGTCCGTTCAATATAGAGCCAATACACATTTTTGAGTCCATAACAATGTGTTTAAACAAGTCTCATTTCTCAAAAAACTTTTCAAACTGCTTAAATTCATTATTTCACTGTATTTTTAACATCATCACCCAAAAAATGCCATGTGGCACTACCAAATATTTGTAGTATCCCTTAGAGTGTCTACGCTGCCTAACCCATTATTATTCTGTTGTGTTTTGTATTTTCAATAATCTGAGATGTTTACATCCAAATATACATTTAAAGATGGAAAATAAATGACAAAAATACTAAAAATACTGCATTTAGTACAATAAATATTTACATTATGTTGATTAACCACATTGACCTATTGTTTGTCGGTTTAGATGAATATTTTACCTGGCCATCATCAAATCATTGTTGATTTGTTTTCATCAATTTGTTAATAGCTGTTATTTTAACAGACACCTGTGACTAAACCATTGCTCTTAATCACAGCAAGGTTTTAAAAACTATGGAATGAAAATTCTTCTGTTCGTTGTTCATGAGGAGGTTTAACAGACTAAAGACGCAAATCCCATAAATTAGCACCAGAATTTCTGCACCATCTGCCATGTTAAACCTCCTGTTTAAAAACACACACACACACACACACAGCAGTGTTGAGTACAAAGGATCATATAAAGACTGGAGTAATGCAGCAACGTGTAGTCGGAGAGTCGGGCCTAATGTGAACAACAACAACAACCCAGTGTTTACTCCTGACCAATACACTGGTTTGTTAATTACCATAAAAGTTATGTAACAACTTCAGTGCTCAACATTTGAAAGAAATACTGACACAGGCTGTTTATGGAATTATTATTATTCCTGCTGTGTGTAATTATTGTCATTACAATACACATTCCACTTAGAGGAAATATCCATTTGAAATTCACCTGTCACTGTACAGACTAACACAATTTTTGAGGAAGTAAGATGAATAAACTACAGGCTGTAGAAAATGCAGTCGTCTCTTTAGTTCTCTTATCGTTAGTGAGGGAGTATCAGAGAAGAGACAGCTGTTTATCAGTCTGCTGCACATCACACTCACTGATGCACACCAACACACTGGCTTTTATAATGGATTAGCAGACGCATTGGGCCGACTCCACACAGACCGCTTTCTGTTAAATGACTAAGTTATTTCCACATGTCAGGACACTATTGGTGCATTAACTCTAAGAGGAATTATGTCATAATAAAGGAATGGAAACCAGGAACGAGACTGATTTGACAAAATCATAATATTTTCACAATACTGTTAATATAATAATAATATGACTGCTGGTTTTCACTATCATTGCTTTCGTATGGTATTTAACTCCATTCATGTTGAAGTCATTATATTGTCCAGTGGTGAGAATCTTTTTATTTAAGTAGCAATACCATAGTGTAAAAATATGCCAATATAATTAATAGTATGATGTACTTACATTTCCAAAATGCAAGTACTAACTATGCATTTCATCTCAATATATGCTGTAATTGAATGGTAATTATTGATTTATCAGCGTGTAAGGATAACTTTAGTGTTGCACCTGGTGAAGGCTCATTTTAAATACTCTAAATGCTGATAGCTCCACTCATGCATCATCATTTATTTGTTGATTATTGTATTTATATTGACAACCAGAATCTATTAAGTAGCTAATAATTAAAGGTATGAAATAGGCATATCATAGTACATGACACTGAGGAAATATCCAGTCAGGCCCATTTATCCCCAAATTATTTTTGATACTTATACTATATATTTAAACCAATATTGTTTATATGAAAAAGCTGTTGACTCTCAGGCTGTTTTTTCTCTGTTTGTAGAAACTAACTTATCCCACACTGCGGGAGAACAGAGTTCGTACGTTCTGCTTCCTCCTTCATCCCTCTCCTCTGACCTTCACCTCCATCTGGAGGGCCAGTATCGGGACACCATAACCATGACGACAGGCGGGTGTTGCCACCTGCCTGGCTCTTTGTGTGACTGTGCCAGCAGCACAGGTCTGTGGAAGAGTGTGGAGGAGTCAGGCAGTGACGGGTGCCAGGCGCTGTACGTCACCCAGGTCACAGCCTTAGACGGACGGTTGCTGTCATCTGTGCTAAAACCCATGGCCTCACAGAGGTAAGACTGCCTGAGGTTGTTTTTAGAAAATGAATGAAGTCCTTGGAAGAAAGTCGTTGAAAACGAATAAACCGTTTAATTCATTTAATTCATTTCATTTCCACTGTAATATCATGATGACATTTAAACCAGCAAAATGAACTTCCTCCTTTTTAAACATTATATAGTCAGAGGAGAAGAAGACATTTCTGCGAAATACTTTCACTTCCTTTTCTTTTGTTGTTAAATCCTGTCTCAACTTCTTGGAATTGTCTGAACTAAACAAATAAAGTTTTCACACTGCAAACCAACCGAGCCATGGTGCAGTATGATCCAGACCAAGGCCTCCTCTTTTTGGTCAGACATTTTAATGCCATTTGTAATACTGTAAAGAGTAATGATATTTGAACACTACACAATGATATATTTGTTGCTGTATCACACCTCCTGATAGACAAATGAGCTTGATGAGTCTAGACACAAATGGGGTTTTCGCTCTTTCTCGTTCAGAATACGCTCGAGTAAATTTCCATTAACTAATTACCTGGTGTGGAGTCAAGTTAGTGCTGTGACTCCATTTGCTTGAAAAGTTGTTTCAGATTTAGTTTTTTTTTGGTCACAGTGACGGTCCCATATGTCGTATCTGCCATGAAGGAGGCAACAGCGAGAGTCTCCTGTCCCCCTGTAACTGCACAGGCACCCTGGGGGCGGTGCACAGGAGCTGCCTGGAGAAGTGGCTGTCGTCTTCCAACACCAGCTACTGCGAGCTCTGCCACACAGAGTTCAGCATCGAGCGCCGACCACGGCCTCTCACAGAGGTAACAAAGGTCAATGTCCTTTGCCTTGTCTGCATCAATCTTCCTTCCTTTTGTATTCTCATTGGCTGAGCTGCTGTGTGTAAAGAATTGTGCTTATGTTAAATGTGAAGCAGCTTCTTTTTCTTTTTTTTTACATCTCATCTTTCTGCTTGCTTGCTTGCTTGCTGATTTATAATAGTGAGACTTCTCTGTTCTTGAATGACTTAAGATCTTTTTCTTCTTGTCTTCCTCCCTCTCTTTTCACCCGAATATATTCTGTCTAATTCTAAATCACAGTGGCTGCGGGACCCTGGCCCTCGTAATGAGAAGAGGACACTGTTCTGTGACATGATATGCTTCCTGTTTATCACGCCACTAGCAGCCATTTCAGGCTGGCTGTGTCTACGGGGTGCTCAGGACCACCTTCAGCTGGGGAGCTGGCTGCAGGCGGTCGGCCTCATCGCCCTCACCATCGCCCTCTTCACCATATACGTTCTCTGGACCCTGGTAAATGTTTTCCCATAAATCAGGCTGTATTATTACTGTCATGCAGCCATTTTTACCTTAAAGGCTTTAATACACATGTCAATAACTAATGTCCCATCTTCCTCATTTTCCTTCCTGGTTGTCTGTGCAGGTGTCGTTCCGCTACCACTGTCAGCTGTACTCTGAGTGGAGAAGAACAAATCAGAAAGTACGGTTGCTCATACCTGAAGCCAAGGAGTCTAACTCTTCCCAGCATTCTTTGCTCTCCAGTAAACTGATGAAGAAGCCTGCCAATGAGAGTATAGTATGAGACTGAATGGGATTGGTTGATGGTAGTCTTTTGTGAGTGTGGGGGCTAATTCTCAGTGTGTCATGCCTGCCAGCACGACTTTAAACGAGCACTTGTGGGCCTTTTTATTTTAACTTCTCCCTTTTATTTCTTTGCCCCATCAGTCCCTATTTTTTCCCATTTCCTGTTTTGATCAAATCTGTCCTTGTGTGGGTGCTGAACTGAGCACATTTAAATAGTCTGTCTTTGACAGAGCTGATGCAAAGGCACTGAAGAATGGAACAGTAGAGACTTGTTCAGTGTTATCATCTACGATGTGATTGCAATAGCTGATAATGAAAGTAAAGTAAGGGATGGACCAAACTCACTTGTATAATGGACTTTCAGATGTTCTAATGGGTTGTTTTGCCTAGTTTCATCAATGGTCCACAGGTGACTCCAGAGAGTCCATTCGTTGTTGTGCTGCAACGATGAACGTGTTTAGATTCCTGTCACATCTGGGCATACAAGACAAAGGAGCTATTTCAAGAAGTTATTGAAAAGCTCAGCTCTTTGATTTACTCCCATTTTACCATACAGATGCCAGTACGCTGTCGGAAATGAAACCTTTCAGGTTTCGCTCAAGCTTATGGGACGTTTCAGTGTTTTCTCTGCGTCTGTTTATCTCACCTGAGAACGGATGCTACCGCAACATTTGCAAAGCCAGAGATGGTTGTGCAATAAAAACACTGTGGACTCCGAGGTCGTCACAGTACATGAAGAGACCTCCGCCAACATGCACAGTCATGCATGCAACTACTGTTAATTATTTGGGATATATTTTTTTTTTTTTACTGTGTATTATAAAGTCTTTTTTAAACCACGAAGAATGAACAAATTTGCTATTCCTACTGAAGTGTCCTCATAGAGGTTCTTGTATTATCAGCACTTAAGAACTAGGTCTTTATATTTATATAGATTGAGAGAAAACTCCCATTAAAATGGCTTTTAGAGGAGCATTTCCACGAGCATTGTTTGGTGGCTGGTACTGTGTACTCAAACATTAGTATTGATGGCCTGTTTTGTTTAGATTTTGCTTTGTTTTTTACAACAATACATATTTCTATAAGTGTGTAGTTTCCATGATCACAACAATCAGGGATATAGATGATAAAATATTGCAATTTCGTCACATCAAGTCATGGTTAACCATAGTTTCTTAAGTGGTGACTTTTAGTGCTGGTGTTTAGTGCTATTGCCAATCTGACATAAACTTAACCCACCAACCATGACTGTAATTGGTGGACACATTATGCAAGCACCACAAAGGCCAAATCTGACCAAACTTTGTTTTTTCTTTTCTTTGAAGCAGGCCACTAGATGCTCACATGCTCTTCTAAGTCCATTTCATCAGGGTTTTTCCTGCATAGAGGATTGCGAGGCGGCCGCCTCCGTCAAATTTCATGCCGCCTACACCTCCCGCACACATATGTAAACTCAGACTGGGTAGAAAGGGCTGGATTCAGTTGGCAGTGCGCAGCGCGAATGATAGACACATACGGGAGCAGTAAATTACTGACAAAACCTGTTACAAACGGCCCAAACATGTATGAAAAGACCCAAAACGAACATTGTAAGCAGACTTAGTGGAGCTGTGCATGGCTCCCTGGGTGTCTGCCCCGGGCTTGGAACCCCCTGAAAAACCCTGTTGATGGAAGGTCGTTCTTTGGGGGGGTGTTACATTGTGATGTTACTGACCAGAACAGTTCGTACTGGCTGTGATTGGGATTCACTTCTCTCTCTTGTATATAGTTTGGTGCAGTTGTAAATCAGGTCGCTCACAGTGGCTGATAATAGACCAGTCAGAGATGATATTCTCTGATTTGAGAGGCAAAAAAAACACAAACCAGCCAGTCAGCCTGGTTTCCAGATCTCCACGTCATAATGTGGTCGACTTTGAAAGCATTTATTTCTTCATTTCATGTCATTTGGTTTATGAGGAGACGGTTGATTAAACACACTGTGAGTCATCCACAGGGTGAGAGGGTTAAAGGTGAAAACTCCATTAACATTTGTAGAACAATGTTAAAATGAACATGATTCAGTCCATGGACCTGATGAAGGCCATCGACTCTAACACATCAGCTTTAAGGATACAACACATCATCCTTTGGAGGACATGCAGGTGCTAAGCTCTGAGTTCAGTATCACTGTGTATGTCTTACAAGGTTTAGTTTCATTTATAGCTGCGCAATTCTGTTGGATGCAATTTAAAAAAGAAATGCCTTAACACAGAAGGCATTGAGAGCAATGGGGCAAGCTTTAAATCTGTAATGGCTCTAATTGTTACAAGCTAAAGTTTGAATTTAATTAAAAATAATCATTTGCTTTTGGTTTTCATTTTGTCTTCAGTGCAGTGGCATTTATAAATTTGTCACTTTGTCTAATTTTTATTTTAATGTTTTGATTAACATACTCTTATCATGCTTTTCCTTAATGTTCTACTATTGTAGACACAAAAGTCCAGTAGTCTGGATTTTATGCACATTTGCGTTGATAATGTCTTTAATTTAATATATACGTGAACAATGTATTGACTTAAACTGGTATGTGGTGGCATGGCAAAGTCAGATGTTTTCAAAATGTCAAAGAGTCTTTTCAGGAGGAAACTCTGAGCATCTCAGTCACATTTTCAGAGTGAATTTTGGTTCTTGGCCGTCAATAAGCATCAATACATTTTTCCCCCTGCACTGTGTTGAACTTCAGACAACTTGTGTTCTGAACATCAGTCACTGGAGGCGCGGTGCATCACAGTGGTGGTGGTGCTTTGGTTGGAAATTGACACCAGATCTGTTTGATTATGTGACATTACCAGTCACCAGTAGCTGTTATTCCTAGAGCCTGACAGAAATTGATTTGATTGGGGGGGGGGCTGATATCGATACCGATATTGGGGAGGAAAAAAATTCCTATACTAATATATCAATAGATAAATATTAACAAAAAATTTGCAATGATTCCATGTTGTTATCAAGCTGAGGCTTGATATTTTAGAGTTAAGCTATAATCTTTAATATGAATAACAAGGTAAAAGAAACACAAATACAACCAAATATACAGATCTTGAAGAAAATAAACCAAATTTGTCACATAAAAGTTCAACGTGAATACTTATCTCTCTAAAATAAAAGTTTAATACAACTAACAAACAGAAGCTAATACCGATATGTTCATGAAAGGCACATAACAACCGGTCACCCAATAAATCAGTCTGGCTCTAGTTATTTCCCTGCCCTGGCTTCACTCGGCTAACATCACCCTTTGGAACATTGCGCTGATGGTGTGGTGTCCCACATTCTGCCCCAGTTAATCTTTTGTTTGTGTTTTTAATTGATCAAAGGATTATATCTTGCAATACTGCGATGCACCCGGGGCCTAGTTTGCCTTACAAGCTTATGAGTCATTTGATCATCTGTGTGTTTACTGTTTGTCATAAACAAGCTTTACTCCAGGCATTAGGGTCAACTGGGGCCCTGGTTCGAAGCAAAGGGGTGATGATTCAAAATAGCTTAAAAACAAGAAACTGGATTTTATAGTTAAAGCAGATCGATGGTGTTTTCTGTTTTTTTAAGTTTCCCATAATTTATGCAGAGCTGCTCCTCGTTCTACATGTCTGTTCACGTCAGAGCTATCCGAGCTCCTCATCTCTCCAAAGAGTTTCATAACACATTTACCATGATGCAATTGATCCTTTATATAGATTCCACCACTCAAACCCACAAAGGGATTTTAAATCATTGTTTTCTTTGTTTAATACACAAACAACCATTTAGAAGTTACTTATGTTGTGTTATGATGACATTTTTGTATTATATTTTAATTCTACATGTCTTTATTTTTGGAGGTTGGATATGTTAATGTATGTATCATTTGTTGCAGTTCAGTATTCACTCTTGCCAATAATATGATGTTTATGGTGTGCTGTGAAAAAAAGAAAGATGTCTTCACCAAACCCTGGTACCTGCAATCAGCCAAGAATTATTTGCAAAGCAAATAAAATGATGATAAATTATGGGTGAAAATTAACTTGTGCATTTTGTTTTCTTGTAGTTCTCTGCATCTGTGTGGTTGTATTTTCATGTGAAGACCTCTGTGTGGCACTGTAGTTTATCTTTTACGCTACAGTGTACACTCTGTGATTTGTATGATGCGGCTGTTTACAGCTCATCGTCTCAGCCCAGTGAGGATGAGACGTCATTAGTGTAAGTCTGTTTTTGACCACAGCTCCATGAAGCCATTAATCCTGATGGAAAAACAACTGCTGATGTCAAGTTCTGCCGGATCCGAGAGTCACAGAATCTCCTCGTACGATCCGCTGCATTTAGCAAACATAAGCAGCTTAGTTTAGAAAAACACTATTTCATGTTGGTCTTATCACTCCAGGAAGGAAAACCTGCCAAAAATACTGGAATGTTTCCAGTGGCTCTGGTGATCAAATCGAGGATAAGATCAGCCTCTCTACCTCACTAGTTTACCCTCAGATACGGAGGATACACAACGTACCATAACCTTGAACTCAGTACCCTGATGTAGACGGTGGAATTCCTTGTACAGGTCCCATGTTATCCAGACAACTTGTCTTATCTTATTTACTAAAATGCTGATATCAGCTTGACAGAGGTGCTACTGAGAGTTTTTTAAACTTACAGTAAGGTCACATAATATAAAAATTCCATGACAAGTAAAGCCCAACATTCCATATCTTAAATTAACATTATGAGCAAAATGTTCTTTATAGCAAATAAAAGGAAATGAACTGCGTTTACATAGGGCTTTTTCTATCACACATCATTTACACTCTGTCGCCACAATCGTCAGGGGCAATTTGGGGTTCAGTGTCTTGCTCAAGGACACTTCTAAATGCAGACTGGAGGTGCTGGGAATCGAACCAGCGACCCTCTTATTGGTGGACAATCCTCTATCTCCTGAATCAGAGCCGCCTCCAAAGTTTAAATAATCAGATTCTTATAACTGATGCATTAACATGCAAGCAGGGTTTTAATGTTGACATTTTCAAGCTTATCTTTCCTGATTTATACTTGTAGTATTGGTGTTATTTAATCTAACATTGCAGCATATTATAAAAACTTATCACATTTTAAAATCTTGACCTAAAAACAAACCACTACAATAGCTATAAGCTGTACTAAATACTAATCTCTGAATACAGTGGAATAGAAATATAAAGTTCAGCAAAATGGAGTTGCTCAAAATACACCAAAATACACAAAATTTGTACTCAAGTACTTTTATTGTAAATTGTTTTACAGTTCTTACACTGAAAGTAAAACTATGACAAATCAAGCCAAGTATTCTTCAATAAATACTTTGTGAGGATGTTTTTGGCATGACAACTTAACCAATGTAAGAAGAGAGTAAGAACCACACTGTCAAAAGGCATAATACTGCTTCACCAGGTTGGAGTAACTGCCTATGGTTTATTTACACAGCACCATCTAGTGGGATCCATTGAAATGTGTGTCACAGCCTCCCTGTGCATGACGGTGAGTCAGTAGAGTTCAAAGAATCTCTAAGATGGCCACGAGCGCCTCTTCCCTGCACCACAGGAACCTTCACATTGATTCCACAAACAGCTCAGCTGACCAAGTGACAAAGGCTTCTCGTTTTCTTTCATGGCAGAAGAGAAGAGCAATGGGTGAGTTCAAAAGTATGACACATAACAGAATGAAAGGAAGAAAGAAATATACAGAGTGACAAAGGAGTCAGCCGCGAGCAGAGCTCCGGGATAGAAAGTGCTCAGGTGATGTGATGTCAGCGTGGATGTGGAGGAGAGGATGAGTGCCATGGGATTGTGGGATTCAGGGTCACAGGCCCTGGCAGCACTGGAGTTTGTTGCCCTTCTGCCCGTCAGTGGTCGGTGGGACGCTAATGTCCACCACATTGTTGCCTGGAGACTCATCATGTGCAGATCTGTCCGCTATCTGCTTCTGCGACACAATGCGATAGATTTCTGCAGAGGGGAAAGCAAGGAAAAGATTAATATTATGATGCATTTCATTTGTTTAAACTTGTTAAAACTCATCCCACAAGTGAATATCCCATTAGAAGTAAAATACAAAAGAATGGTTAAACATTAAATTAAGTGTTCTGCTTAAAAGTCTTTCAGACAATTCTTTTCACCTCCATATTGAACGTTAAATGAATTCTTAGATTGAAAGTCAACTCTGGTAGAGAGTATAGAAAGTATAGAAGTACACAAAAGTGAAGTGCTGGTAATTACATATAAAAACAAATCTCACTTGCATTAGAGTAAAAAAAATCTTTTAGAGTACTTAAAAATGTTTTAAATCTCATTGAGTAACTTTTTTTGGATGAGGGGGAGTAAAATGTTAGTATCTTTTCTAAAATGTATTAAAAGATACATATCACACAAGATAAATATCTACATGCCAATGTTCACAATTATATCATGAATCTTGACTGTTAAATCAAGGTTTAAAAATGAATAATATTTGTTTTTATTTAAGTATTGGAGTTCAAGTTCAGTTACTTTAAAAACAGTACACAGTTTAGGTAATTTGTCAACTCCACCCTTCATATATTTCTTCAATCACCACCAATAACTTACTAAATTAGTTATAAACACAAAATACTTGTTCCTTCTTTGTCAACATCTTCATGAGTTTGACAAATACCTTTCATTATAATTATTCCTCTATTACCTGATGATGTTTTAAATAATTCATATGCAACACTGGTCTTTAGGGATCATTCTACGTGCATTACATGATTTATTGCACTGCCTCTTTGCTTTTCCTACCTCCTAAAATGTTCTTGAAGGCTTCTTCTACATTTGTAGAGTCCAACGCTGATGTCTCAATGAATGACAGAGTGTTCTTTTCTAATGTGGGAAGATAAAAAAAATGTTTAGTTTAAACATGTAACCAAGTGGCTTCTCTTTCTTTATAACTTCAGCACTTGGTGTGATTTACCTGAGAAGGCTCGGGCCTCATCAGTGGGCACGGCCCTGAGGTGGCGGAGGTCGCTCTTGTTTCCAACCAGCATGATGACGATGTTGTTGTCAGCGTGGTCCCTCAGCTCCTTCAGCCAGCGCTCAACGTTCTCATACGTCAGGTGTTTGGCGATGTCGTAAACCAGAAGAGCCCCCACTGCTCCCCGGTAATACCTGGTGACAGCATAAAACCAGATGAGTACATCAACTCTATAGGTTTTCCCCACAGTAAACACTTGTTTACACACAACAATAAACAAACTCACGCTGAGGTGATGGCTCTGTAGCGTTCCTGTCCAGCTGTGTCCCAGATCTGAGCCTTTATCGTCTTGCCGTCCACCTGGATGCTGCGGGTGGCAAACTCCACCCCGATGGTGCTCTTGCTCTCCAGGTTGAACTCATTTCGTGTGAACCGGGACAGCAGGTTACTCTTCCCCACTCCAGAGTCTCCAATTAGTACGACTACAACCACAACATAAAGAAAAGAAATGTAAACACTTACCAGGGTTGTCATCAAGGAAAATGTGTCTCACAGATTTCAATAATTCCAGCAGTTGTGTGATTTTACTCGACCCATGTTCACCTGCAAATGCCTCATCCAGTACTACTGCAGCTGGTGATCTTTCACTTTTTAAAACTTAATTTAAGAGTTCAACTGACATAAATGTACCAGATTTAGCTCATTTATAACACTGATACTAACAGTTAGACAAAATGTATCGAACAACTATGATGATATAATGCACAGTAGGTGGTCAGGTTGCCATTCATTCATTGCCTCCTTGGTCAAAGTGAGAGCTCTGACTTGTGTTGCCATCTTCTATCTTGGCAGACTTTGCCCTGTTGGGCGTCGTTCAGGGAGACGCTGCCAAAAAACACTCGCTCCGGGAAATCTGACTCAACGATTTTTCAAGGCCTCTTGATCCTCTGCTATTGTTACTGCACAGTCCAAATCCCAGTGGTTTACAATACAATGACACTTGGCTGGATGTGAAAGAATCTTCTACCGTTAACTACAGAGCTTAATATCATTCAAGTTTGTAAAACGGTGTTAACAAGAGCTTCATGTTTTCAGATCTAACCCCTCGGAGCAAGAAAACTTCAATCAGGGTTTGAGTTTGAGTCATTTGAGTTTGAAAGCAGTTGAGTGTTTCAATTAAAAATAACACAATAACAAGCTGAGCCTAAATCGGGAAAGGTGCCTGACTAAACTTAGACAGGAAAGTGAGTAACATTTCTCATGAAACTGAACTCAAGGTGTGACAGGACCATGTGAACAATGACATGACAGAAATAGATCAGTGAGTAAAAGTGGAAACAGGCCCTGGGGTTGTCTGGGAAGCACCTGATCACCTGAACAGCCGCTTCACAAGAAACTAGTTGTTTCCTCTTCATATCAGCTGGAGTGAGTTTCTGCCCTGAGGCGACAGGTACACAACCACATCACTGAACCTCAGAGGGTTCAGTACTGTTCCAGTAAATGTATCGGAGTTAATTAGACCTGCGTAAAGAAGTAGAGCGCCATGTTTGGACAGTAACGTTTTTAGTGTGGTTCCAGCTGTGGGAGGACAACCCCCCCCGCTCGACGACAAAGTTATTGTTAAAGACTCAGCTCCACCCGTTAGATTAGCTGCTAGCATGCAGGGCTACCTCTCCTTACGCCCTCCTCGATGTGAAACACATGTAGCCAAACACAGCGTTAGCAGCACAGTTTGAACACACGCAAATAAAAGCGGCTGTAGACCTCATGTTAAATTAAACGTGGTGTCAATTGGAGAAGACGGCTCGGGAGCGGTTAGCTGGCGGCTAGCGACAGTTAGCTGCCACCACCAGCTGATGTTATCGAGACCACTGACGTTGACGCAGCTAACGCTAGCATGCTAGCCCGAGCTTGGCAACTTCTCAGCCAGCTGTGATAACAGAATGCTATTTGCAAGCTCGGTCCGTGTTTCCCACCTTTAAACAGGAAATCATATTCATCGTCTCTGTTGCCCATGGTCAGACGTGATCACCTCGCTGAGGCTGCGCTGAGAGAAAACACTCCCCTGCCACAAGCAGGCAGCTGCGCCAAGATGACAGGAGGCAGTACGCACATAGCGCAGGGGCAGCACGTGACGGTACGTACGCTGAGCAGCTGCAGCTACAGGAAGTCACAGGAATAATCGTGGATGTGCGCATCCATGGTAATAACGTGACATGGTCATTGACATGTCTGTACTTTCCTTTGTATAGATGTCATTTCCCAAAGGGTCGCGTCCATGATACTGTGTGAGAGATGATTCTTTTGATTAATCAATTGCTGAAGATTTGGCCTATAATAATTTTAAAAAAAAGTTGTAGTTGCTTTCCATTATTGTTTATCATATTAATTCAAGTAAACATTATTATTTAAAGGCTGCCATTTCCTTGTCAGACCCCAATTTTTATTTTTTTATTAGGCTTGATAGTTCAGCTCTGACCTTTGATAAAAGAATCCACGCTCCACCCTGCACTATCTACCTGTTTGGTTTTTATGAGGTGGTAATAGCGGCAGGGCCTGATTAATAAATGATCAGGCCTAGAATGAACTCTCACCATCAGCGTCTCATTTTAAAGCCAACACAGATGAAGAGTGCAAGCGATGAAGTCATACCAGTTTCTGGGATTCAACATAAACAGATGAACACTGAGCAAACTCCATCCAATGATGAAGACTTTGTGATGGGGCTGAAAGCACAAGAGAAAGTTATTCGGTGGATCTTTAGTGTGAATAGTTTAGTCAAAGTGTATTACTATTATTTTATGATTCATAATAAAAACTATACATGTCCAGGCTCAATATCTGTAAAGAGCTGTATCATTTACTCTAACATTCACGAGGTAAACGCTGTCAATCTCATTACACGTATATTCTCTGTCCAACCCGTATCTGGAATCCGGGCATAGGTCATGATGCTGATAAGTTCTGCATTACTTTGTTTTGAATGTTGACATGACTCCGTGTGTAGGAGCTGAACTTGTATCAACAGTGAAATTGGATAAAAACTGACATAAAAGTATCCTAGTAAATGTTGATGGGTCAATGTGAATGAGACAGGAAAATACAGATGTTAATTTAAGCCGAGAAAGCCACAGGTTCCTGTTCCGTCTTTAACCACATCTGGTGCTGTGGAGAGACAGATAAACTCATAACTGAGTTTGACAAGTCCATTCACAGAACCAGCAGAGGGGGCCATCACACTCAGCTCCCACTCACTGAAGATCCATGAGACCTCTCACTTATTCAAGAGCATTTGTACATTAACCTGTCCTGTTAAAATATGAAATACATCAGTTCGCTTCTAGACCATGATCCTGTAATATCCTGCTTTTCTTTATCATTCACATCCAATACAACACCACTGCCCTGTGGAATTCCAGCTGTATGAAAGCAACGGATGTTTTCCCACAAGGAAGTGACAATATTACGTGACGTTATCAAATCTGACTTTGTACCTGTAATAATAATATACGACAGACTCAGTAGCTATAAGCTAATCAAATAAAATAGTCTCAGTATCTATATAAGCTAATGATATAAAATAGTTTCACTATAAAAGCTTTAAAAAAAATGGACTCAGGTGAGCTTATAATATAAAAAGACTAATGTGCAATATAAGGTAATATTGTAAAATGGACTGTGTAGCTATATAATCTAATTATTTAAGGAATTTAGGTCCTGTATAATCCTACAATATAAAATTAACTCAGGTGCTGTATAAGCTTAATAAAAGGAGTGTTTTCTTTTAATATTCTGAACATTTATTTTCACTGCTCAGGTTAAAAAAAAATAAAAAATTGCAAAGACACACTGATTGTTTGTGTTTTTGTTGAAAACAGTTACCTCCTACTGCGCTTTACATAAAGAAACCAATCCAAATGAGGACTTGATAGTAGCTCAGTCGGTCGAAATAACACACAAGTTCCTCTGGTCAGTTTAAGTTCAGTCTTAATAATTATAAAACTTATAAAGTTAAGATCAAAGACGCTCTACACCAGTCTTAGTTTCAGTGAGGCCCAAGCAGACAGGTAATTTCCATCCTCCACACAGATCCTTCACGTCACAGGTACACTCACCTGTGGAAATTTCAAATAACATCCACCCACTTCACGCACTGGCCAATCAGCATTAAGGCTGTGAAAGCAGTGACACCCAGGTAACCACTTCCCTCTTACGGTAACTTCAGTCTAGCAGAACCTGCTGAGGTGGTAATGGAAGTATCTACCACACAGTCCCAGTAAACGTCTCATATACAGGCTGCACCTCGACATGGCCAGGAGAGCAGGGCGACAGAGAGTCCAGCTGCCCGACTGTTACTATGAGGGTTACCTGGAGAAGAGGTCGTTCAAAGACAAGGTAACTTCTCAGGCAGCAGAGACATGTTATTGTCGACTGCAGGAGAGTCAGCACAGGTTGTCTTTGAATGTAACATGCAACAGCTGAATGGATTGTGAAGAGACACTTTGAGTCTATTTTCTGTATTTGTCTTTTGTTGTAATGTTTTTTTTCATTTAAGTTGGTATGGCTTAATGCCAATTTTAAAGTGTTCTTCTAACAATCTTTAAACCTATTTTCATCGTCCCATAATCGATAAAGTCGCGGATGATGCAGCGATGAAAATAATAGAAAAATTCAAAGTTTTAAGAAAAAGGTCAACCAAAGATTGTATGTTGATCCTGAAATGTAAAAGTAAGGGTTTTGTCAAAGATAGTGTGGTTTAATGACTGTAAGGTCTGCATCTAGCAGTTGTTATTATTTCCATTGTTCATCTATCTTTCTTGATTATTAGTTGACAGTTGCAAACGGGAGTGCATGATGATATGTGAAATAGGACAACTGTTGTTGTGATGCTAGCTTTACTCCCTTCTCTGTTTGTCTCTTTCTCTCTCTGTTCGTGTGTGTGTGTGTGTGTGTGTGTGTGTGTGTGTGTGTGTGTGTGTGTGTGTGTGTGTGTGTGTGTGTGTGTGTGTGTGTGTGTGTGTGTGTGTGTGTGTGTGTGTGTGTTTGGCAGAACCGTGAAAGCTTGGTTTCTCAACAATGTCCAGTATAGTTGCCAGGGATGTCCTCAACACTTCTGTCAAGTTGAATGCTTTTTATATGTCAGAGCCGTTCATCACAGTCCTTGGTAAATGCCGGTGAAGTGTTGTTTTCTCTGGGCGGAGCAGCCTGTCATTAGATAGTTTCTCGTAAGTTATGTGGACTTTGACTTCTGCAGATTGTGAGCAACATTTCCGCGTCTGCGACAGGTCTGACTGCTTTTCAGCCCTCTGTGCCATGAGGATTTGTGCGGGCTTGAAACTGACAGAAAAGTAAAGAAACAAACTGGCATCACAGGCTTTGCAAATAATAAATCCTCTGGGTTTTTCTGCCAAGTCATCGCTGATAAGACATTGTACACTCTCAGATGAAAGCACATGAAATTACAGTGGGGGAAGGATTTATCCGGGACACTTTAGGTGTATACCTAATGAAGGAAGGGCAGCTCAGTTACATCAGGGGATTTGTTTGTGACTAAATTGGGACCATCCTCTGTGCAAACTTATAAATACCGGACTGGAAAGTTGTTGCATTACTTGTACCACACAGCGTTGGCAGCATTTTTCCCTGGGACAGACAATGGTGATCTTAGATTATGATTCACTCCCAAAATTTATCCAGTGACACGTTTATAATTACCTGCAGGTCAAACCACTTCAGCACTATTTATACCCAACACTGATTTCTAATGTGGTGACAAACTCTTGACTCATCAAGTCAAATCCAGGAACAGATTAACTATCCTACTTATTTGCCTTGTTCTGTTTAGCTTTGGTTAGTTTGTATTTCCTCCTGTTTCCATAGACCTATCCATAATTATGTGGGCCGATGGCGATACTGTTAATACAAATCTTTCCAATACGAATTTGCACATATACATATATATATATATAATAAACATTTTGCAATTATTTCTAAGATGTACTTATCAAACTGTTATGACAAAGACGTGTAATTGATGCTTGATATTTGACAGTTTAACCATAAACTTTATTATAAATAGCTGTAGATAAAAAGTAAACACAAATACAATCAAATATATAGCCATGAATCTCGAAAATAATATTTTAAATGTAAAATGTTAACATAAATGCACATCTTTTCATGATTGCTTATTCTGTAAAATATAAGCTTTCATATTGGCACATACCTGCAAACATAAACACAGATACCGATATGTTTTTTAAAGGCTCATATCCGCTAATTTTTTATCAGCTGACCAATGTGGGGTTCTATAGTTTTCTGTGTCTGATGTGCTGTATTTTCATTCAGTATGTTTCTATGTGTGTTTGTGCAGACGTGCCGGAATCTGTGGACCTGCCTGTGTGGAAACATGCTTTACTTCTTCAATGACAAGAGAAACACTGATGTAAGTTATTTGGGTTAATCAATGAAAAACAGTATTTAAGGTTTTTCCCCAGACAATTCTATATTGAGCCAACACCTGTGGCTTTGTGTGTGTGTTTCCTCAGTACATAGAGAAACTGGATCTCAGTGGACTGATCTCAGTCACAGACGACAGCAGCCAGGATCGTAACCTGGACGCAGCCAGACTCACCCTCAGGTTGCCAGATGGAAATATCAAATTCACCGTGAGGGAACATTAAGAAAATATGCTGGTCAGGACTTTTGTTTTAATTCCTGTTTATTTACAGTTTGTTAATGTCTCTACAGGCTCCTAATACAGAGGCTCGTGAGTTGTGGAAGGGCTTTATCCTCTCTGTGACTGAGGTCTGTGATGCAAAACATTTAATAAACATTTTATCATCTTAAAACATGTTTAAATGGCTGAAGTTTGAGTTGGATGAGACACTTGGAGACACTTGAGATAGTGGTATGGTTTGTATCACGACACTAATAAGAGAAAAACTGTGTGTTTCCCTGCAGCTGTCAGTGCCCCCCTCCCTCAACCTGCTACCGGGTCAGTTCCACATGCTGCAGGAAGCAGTGGAGAATGAGAGGGAGAGATTAAAATGTGTCGCTCCGCCTGAAGTCACCTCCTATGCCTACATCAACGATCAAGTTGAATTACCACCGTGAGTACCAATCAGACTCCATAGTATTGACACAAGTGGTGATTTTCTAATATAATGGCCATATTATAGAGCTGATACCCGGATACAAACATGACTAAATTAATATCTGAAGAGAGAATTGTGAAATAGAAAAGGTCTTTATGGGTCTGACATTACTTGATAATTCCTTCCAATGTGCCTCTCTTAAAATCTGTAACTTTTATTACTACAAAACATGTAAAGGGTACATATGAAGTTAAAACTCCCGAAAAACTAAATGTAAGCATACTGGTAAAAACATTAATAATTCCCTTGAATTATTATTTGCATTCTCATGAAAATGTTAGATTTTATTTTCTGTAGTTGTAACAAATACTCAATTAATCAATACGTTTCTTTAATTAATCAGGGAATGCAGAATCAACCTCAATGGTGCAAACCCATAGTAAAAGTCAAAGTCAAAAATCTTGTACATATGTTTACCAGAGACACATAGACAGTAGTATAAGCAGCATACACAGTGATGGACATATTAACAAAAAACAGGAGCAGTCATAATTTAACACTTAAATTAATCTTTAATTGTTTGTGTCATTGAAAGAAATGTCCATTGAAGGGACTTATTCCTCATATGAGAACTATAATAATCTGTAATCATGGATATCCAAGGTAACAGTCTTGTGTGCGAGTACAGTTCCCCACATTCATGAGTTTGAATCTGTTGATAAATAAAATGGTAGCTTTATAAATGAAGATGTTGCTCCCTTTGCGTATAAGTAATGTGAAAAGTAGAGATGTCTGACTTTAAATTGGACAGAGCTTTGTCAATAGAGGGTCCTAATGTGTAAAATGTTAAGCATATTAATCTTCACATGTGAATTTTAGGTTTTTAAATGCTCTTTATGGATTCAGTTTTAATTCATGTTTTAGCATCAAAATAAATCTACACACTGAGAGTACACCTCAGCCTTTATTACCTTAGATCTCAGACAAAACTTATGTAGGTTTTCATTCACACTCACTTCACAGACGTCCAATCTGTGAGTTCTTGTGCACCACTTTTTGTTGATCCCAGTTTTGGATGAGTGACGTTTTTCCTTCTGTCTCGTCGCTGCAGCTGTTACCACAGAGTGTCTCGTCTGGAGGCAGAGCTGCTGCTCGAGAAAGAGTGCAAGAGAGGAAACCTGCTCATAAGGCCTGGAAGCGACGGAAACTCCTTCGCTATCACCACCAGACAGGACCATGTCGGGTACACACACACACACAGTTTGTAAAGTTTTCAATTTGATTTGTTTCCTCGTTTTTTTGACTGACTTGTTCTCTCTCTCTCCATCAGTGCTATATTCAGTCACTACCGTGTGACTACTAAGCATGAAGGGGGCTTTTCTATTGATGTGGACAATCCTGTAAGTGTTTCTACCATCCCTCTACTCTCTGCAGAGTTATTCTATCCAAACTATCAGTGATATTGACAGTTGCCCTTGAATAAAACGGACAATAAAGTAGCCTGACGTTGCCTTTCGGTAACTTGATAAATCTGCTTATCTAAATGAGCTTCAGCAATGCCAAACATTTGACAGGGAAGTAATGTGACAATACTTCCCAGAGAAAAGTGTGAATGCGGCAGATGAGATGTTGCTGTCACTGTCACTGTCATGACTCACTGCTGGCATAAAGTGATGCGTGTGTGTGTGTGTGTGTGTGTGTGTGTGTGTGTGTGTGTGTGTGTGTGTGTGTGTGTGTGTGTGTGTGTGTGTGTGTGTGTTTGTGTTTGTGTTTGTGTTTGTGTGGGTGTTTGTGTGTGTGTGCATGTGCACTGGCAAGGTGTTTCCGTGAAGTTGGCAAGAACGTGAACACATGATGTTCCAGGATCAGAGCCAGAACACAAGCTGTTTTCATTGTTGTTGCATGTGCTGAACGTTACTGAGAACAAGCTTTTCCCCGTGCAGGTTCACTGTGACACACTTCGAGATGTGATCAACTACTTGGTGGAAACAACTGACCGAGCTCTGGTTCCGCTCATCATCGAGGAGCAGTATGAGAAAAACATCTGTACGTACAACTACAAACTTTTACATTCACTTAACTGTGCAATACTCATTCCTATCTGTGCAATTCAATGACTAATGTGCAATCCAGTTATACTGTATACATCTTGCTATATATATATATATATATATATACTGTATATATTATTTCAATTCCATTTATATCTTTATATTTCCTTTTGTTTATATTACACTTAATTATTACTTTTACTGATGTCTATTTTTGACTGTCCTCTTTGGCGCTGCAACACAGCACATTTCCTCGATTTATAAAGGATTATCTTATCTTATCTTATCTTATCTTATCTTATCTTATCTCCATTCACCAAAGACTTATGTAAGTTTTTTATTTTTTTACAGTTTTTATTCGGTCGGACAGGGAAAATGGAGAAAAAAGTGTTCAGCAGGCTTTTTCTAACCTCAAGTTGCCAAGGTTGCCGCCAAAACCAGGTACTGTGTCAATTTTAAAATAATAATATGAATAATACCTAGTAATACACACTAATATGTTAAAAAACCTAAGCACCAACTCACTCAGCCACTCAACTGTTTGTCAGAACTGTTTTCTGTGGTTCAGGTATTCAGATGAGGAAATTAGATCCGCAAGAGGGTTCATCTTGGACCCCTTCCAAGTCACAGCGACACAAAATAGAACTTTTAATTAGTTTGTCAAAATAGAAACCAATAACAAAAATTTTGTATAATCTTCTATTTAACATTATAAACCCACTGCATGTACTTCAGGGGCTGTACCTCTAGTGGTTGATTAATTCACTTTGTGGTTGTACTTAAAATAAATATTCCACTGAATCAAAGCTTTCTGACAACATTGTGAAAACAGTGGAGTTATCACGTAGAGGTACGATCGCGTTGCTTGTTCACACACTCACACAATCACTCATGGTTTTCTTGTTTATCAAGCAGGAACAAATTCCTCTAGAGAGTTTTTGTTCCGCTGTGGACTTGATTCAAGCAAACAATAAGAACGAGATGCCTGTTTGAGACATCTCTCCACACGTTGTGTTGTGGTTGAACCAACATGGTGGATCAACAGACACACAGATATTTCCATCCCCAGAGCCACAGCACATGCATAACTAAAAATCTTCACGTTAACCTTTATTTTACTGAATATGCTGTTCTCTAAATGCTCAATTTCAAAAACCACCTACAACCAGTGGACTTGAGAGCAGCCCGCTGTAGTTTAGGGTTAGGTGATTTCACTGTGACAGCACTTGTTGTTTACCTTATTATGTTTGATATCAACCCTATAATAATGAATTAATCATAATTAAATGTTTTCTTTTGCAGTTGCTTTAAAAGTACAGACTCCTGAACGAGCACCGACGCCAGTTGAGTGTGAGTTTAACTCTGCCAGTCAGCTCTTGATTTTTCTGTCTTGCAAACATAAACTGGTATGACTCCATTTTTTCCATCGCTGTGGCTAACGCACGTCTCTGTTCAAACAGTGGAGGTGAGAGAGGATCGACCTGTCGCTCTGCCAGGTATGTCCCTTCTTCTTATCGCTCTATCTCACAATACTCCATTTATCTGCTGTATTCGCTGCTTGATTTTGAATCGTGTTGGGTTTCATTTTGTTTCCCATAGAGCTAAAGAAACCTTCCGCCTCCAAACCTCCAGTTCCTGCTCCTCGCAAATTGAACCCGAGTAGGTCAACCTCCTCCCTCGCCTCCTCCACAAAAGAGCTGAGGAGGAGAAGCCTCACAGACCCTGTAGAACAGAGTGAGTCCACTTGAGGACATTTACCATTTTAATTCATATTTAACCTGCACGCCAGCAGCAGCACGAGCAGAGTGTTATTTTTTGCCCATGTCTGTGTGCGTGTTGAAAATAACAATGCATGGAAGGATTTTCACCAAACTTATTGGGAATATTACTTGGGAGGGTATCTGCAGACGATTCACTTTTACAGCTAATTGGGCAAAGGTCAAAGGTCCAGACCGATTAACTATGATCAGAATCTTTTTTTTTCAAGGTATCACTGCTAAAATAATCAAGTTAAACAATCTAAAGCTTACGTTGATCAGAAAATGATTCCCCAGAAAATCATGTTATACAAGAGACATCATGAAGAAATCACAATGAAGTAAGAAAATGATGTCATGCATTGTTAAAAAATGTATTTGTATTGTGGGTATTTCTGCATCCTATAGACACGTCCTAAAGCTTGTATGGATTGAAATATTATTCATGACAGTATGGGAATGACATCATGACCTCACTATGAAGTCAGAAAATTATACATGCAAGTATTTATACGCTTTTGCAACAAGTAAGATTAGAAACACGATTTACATCTTATTTAGAAGAACCAATAATAATCATTCAGTTAATTTACCTCAGGATGACATCATTATGAAATGGAATTATTACAATATAAAAAGTTCACATTGTCTGACGCAGCATATGTATTTCCTCTCTAACACTTTTCCTTTTCTGTTGTGTTTGAGGTAAATTTTGATTTGTGAATATGAGCTTTAAAAATAAAATTTGGTTGATTTGATTGACTATTGAAGCTCATCGTCTGATATGCTCTGTTTTCTCTCGCAGCGATATCAGAGCTGAAACTCAAGTTTGAGCAGAGGGCAAAGTGTTTGGAGTGAAGTTTCCTGGTGGGAGTCTCTGGAAGCCTTCACTCACATGAAAAAGGAGCCACCTCCCAGTCTGTCCCTGCACGATGAACTGACACGGGGGAACAGAGACGACATGAATTTGCACATGAATGACTTCGTCCTCCTCTGCACCGTGGTTCTGCTCCTCTTCCTCCTCCTCGCTGGCTGCCTGCCTGTCAGTAGTGAGGCCTCTCTGAAGATTAACACTTTATTGATTCACCCTTCTCTAACACGCATTAGCAAATTAATGGACTGTAAAGAGGGATGTACCTGTCACATTATCTTCACCTTATTTTCCTTATCAGTGTTTTTTTGGTTCATTTTGTAAATGTCATTATCATGTATACATTTATATTTTTGTAAGCAACTACGGACAGGATGTTTTGTCTCGTAGGCTCGTGATGTTTATATGTAAATACGTGTATAGTGTTTCTCTCAAAATGACTTTCTCTTTATATAAGCCATGAGTGAGTAGAGACAGATTCCCAGAGATGAGCTGCTGATTACTTACATTATGTAAGTGAATAGTTTATCAGTGAAGTCAGCTCATTTTGTAGCTTTGATTGCTTCCATCAAGTCGGACCGTTGAACAAGTGACTTTAAAATGTGTGAGGCAGAAGTTGGAAATAATCAGGCTGTTTTCAATCTCCTGTAGCTGCTCTACTTTTTCGTTGCACCTCTTTTTAATAGTTAACTTTCCTCGTTTGAAAAAAATTAAGTCTGTGAGCAAAGTGATCTCACTCCTTTATTACCTCAATGGCTGATACATTATAGTGGAAAAATTCAAACTATTTACAATAAACTGACTTTTTGTCCACACGTGAAATAAAGGTAACATAAATCTCAGCTGGATGCTTCTTAAAACATTGCAGGCTACAGTTATTCAGGAGATGCATTCGGGGGAACAAAGAGCAACAGGGCAAAGTGAGACTTTTACCATGTGTTGTATGACATGGACGCTACTCAGAGTGCACAAGTAAGGATCAGTAACATCAGTAAACAATTTCAAGAGGCCACCACTTTCCTTTCTAGCCCAGGTGGATCCCAAACCTTGCTAATCCTCACACCACAGTAAGTTAGCTGTAGCTACTGGAAAGCTATTTGTTATTGTGGGACGACAGACACACCCACGACTCATCTCTCTGCAGATTAAGTGGTGTTATTAGGTATAGACACATACATACTATACATACAAGCATTAGGGTGCAAGTCAGGTGAATACAATGAATACAGTACAGTCATTTCCAAATTCCTGAAGCCGTGTCTGACGGCTCTGACTCCACTTCAAGACGTTAGAATGAGGAAAACTCCCTCTGTCAGACGAAGCTCAACACCGACTCATTTAAAACTGACAGAACCTGAGCAGAAGGCTGAAGGATCCAGTTTCTTACACTCAGTGTGGGTCCTGACTACAAAATGAAATGCAGTAAATACTGATAAGTCTTCATGCCATGGCAAGAATTCAACTACAACATCCCTATTATGTGTGTGGTTCATTTCTCAAGATCCATTAGTTGCTGGCAAAGTAGAATAAATCCTGATTGAGTGATGAACTACATTCTACTTAGCAGCTCTGTCTAACAGCAGCTTGTTATTTGGGTTACATAGGTTGGTTGATGAATAGAGGCAGATTCAGTAGATGATATTTACCACTAAGTTACAATAGGATATACTGACACTGACACAATACATTGTTAAACTGAAATAGGGAGACCAGATCTTGCAGTGAAATATTAGCATGATGGTGCGGATTAGATTACCCGATCTGGCCAATCAGTTTGGAAATGACAAAGAAGGCACAGGGAGAGAGCGGACAGGACAGGGCTGGACCCTGCACCTGCAGCTAGCTGCATGACAGTACAACTGATAGTTTTGGTGATGGAAAGAAAGACAGAAAGGAAGGAAGGAAGGAAGCAAGGAAGGAAGGAAGGAAGGAAGGGCAGCGGCCAGCGCTAAATATTTGCTCTAGCAGCAGTGGGACAGTGCTAATTGAATGTGTAGAGAGTGACAAACTAGTACGACTACACCTAACGTGCCCCAAGCAACCACAACAGCCAGAGTCACAAATATGAAGGATTATGTCACTGAGGGCGCCGATGACTAACTCGTTCCCAAAAACATTTATGTTGTCATGCACGGACATGAGAAACAGGCTAAACCATCGCACCCCAGTGATGTAACTCTTCCATGATATGGCTTTGACAGGCGTCATGGCAGAGATGATGTTCTGCAGCGGGTGACAGCGATCAGATCGAGCTGGTGTAGCATCGAGCTGCTGACTGGATGGGTCTAGGTGAGGCTGGCGTTGGAGCTGCTGGTGCCGCTGTTCTTCCTCTGACCGCTTTGCACCATGCTGGGAACCTGCAGGCCCGTCACTACTGAGAAACTGCCATTCCACACCTGCAGGGGGCAGCAAAGTGACAGCCAGATTGATAACACAGAGGTCACAGGATGATGGTTTGAGAGCACAGAGGCTTCTAAAGAAACAGTTCTCACCATGAAAGCAGGTATAACTGGCTGTGGGAACTTGGTTTTGAAGGTGTGCATCAGCTGCTTAGTTTTGGCGTTGTAGAAAGACAGAGCACCTGGAGAGAGCGAAGAAGGCCAATCACACTCATGTACTTCAATAAAAAAGGACAGCAACGAAAATTCTTATGATTGTTGATTTACCTGTCAATTATTTCTACAAATTATCAATTAACCTTTTATTTTACTTTATTGAATGTTTATATAAAAGGGCCTGGAGTGATGTCTTAAAATTAAAGGCCCTACAAGTAGATTTTCACTGGTTATGAAACAGTCTCATTTTAATCTTTATGACCTACAACAGCAATGAGACAATCAGGGAGAAAATGGGCCTTCTCTATAAACTATACTCAATGTCTGTGTTCGGGTGGATAACCCACAAAGTCAACAATCCTACAGCAACAAATTCATGCAGCAACAAAAAGATACATTATCTAATCGCTATGCATTGTGCAAACAGCTGTGTGTCTTTTTTCACTCCTTCAAAAACAAATGCCGATGTTATTACAGCAGGAGAGGTGGACAAATCAACACTGTTGTCCACTGAGGCACCAAACTCTACTCAAATGAAAAGTTCCTTATAGGGGCCTGATCAACATCCCCCAAAAATCTAAAGTATTTGAAATTAAATTTAATACGTTTTTTTTATTTTTTTAATTTTGCCTGGTCAACCTTACAAAAGAGTTTTTTAACCTCAGTGGAACTTATGTTATTAAATTTAGTTAAATATATGAATACAAAATGAAAATCCTCACATTTTAGAAGCTTCTTTTTTGCTGTTGTCGAAACTGTTGCTGATTAATGTTCTGTCTACAGGGATAAAAATATCTTAATAATAAAGCACATACAAATAAATCATCTGCCCTGCAGTATTTTAAGTGGCTTTTTAATGCAGAGTTATAACTGAATATCTGTAATCTGTATTTTCTTTGTTCAGCATCAGTGACAAACTGAAATTTCTGCTCTGGAGAGAGAATCACTGAAACCCACAGTTCAATAGACCAGCAATGATTCTGTCTCTAATCAAACACCAACTATGTGAATGTGATTATCTTACCTTCTTCGTAGTTGATGTAGACTCCTATCCTGCTTGGGATCGGACAGTCCAGTGTTCGAGCCTTGTTGTTGTGCTTGGCTGTGAGGCTCTGCTGCAGCCAGTTGTTCAGATGGATGCACCAGGAGGCGTTGCTTTTCCCCAACTGGTCAAACCGGCCGAGGGTCCGCAGGGCCACCCCGACAGCAAAGGCCTTGCTCTCATTGTCAAACCGCACTTCCCAGTACTGTTGGCCGGCATCGATCATGGTGTCAGCTGTAATGAGACAAAAGCCCAGATAATACAGGTCAGGAATTACAGTATCAATATTAAGTAGATTAAGAGTTGTGCTTATGAACCTTTAGCACTGAAAAAAAAAGAAATTCTTACCCAGCACTGTGTAGGACTCTGCCGTGAACCGGTCTCTGCCTGGACGGGCAGTCGGGGCTCTTTTAGGAGACATGAGTGCTGACCTGATTATAGACGAGACATCAGGGTAGAGACTCAGATTTATTCATAATGACATCATTGACATGGTTTAAGGACCTTGCAGTCATCATCCATACAAACCTGGCTGGAGAATGCATGGGGGAGTTGGTTCGGTTCTTCTCTTTGCGGATGTCCTGGATCTTTCCTCCGCCGCTGTCCCACTCCACACTCAAGTCCTCAATCTTTAGGTTCTGATGAGCCGAACCAGAGTCCAGTTTGAAGGTGAAGGCTGGAAACCGAGCAGGAAGCAAACTTTTTATTAACTTTTAAAACGAATAAAACACTTAAATGGTTGTGACCTGCTGTGAATGGACCTGCTGTTTATGCCCTGTATTCTCACCATGAGTTTCTAGAGTAACTGGCTCAGAGAACTCTCCTGCCACGGCCTTGTTACACGCTCTCACTCTGAACGTCATGTACCGGGTGTCAAAGCGCAGACCTGAGAATAATGAAAAACAAAACTATAACTTATAAATCAGCTTCATCAGGGTTCAAACAACAAATGCCGAAGGTCTCTTCACAGCCTTGCTTGTACCCGTCAGTGTGTGCTCCAACTCTCGTATCCCCTCCACCACCATCCAGGGGTAGTCCTCCCTGATGCGTGGTGGACCCTCGTGGTTTGTCCGTCGATGTTCCAGTATGTAGTGGTCTATCTTAGTGTCAGGCTCCTGTAAGGTCCATGCTACAGTCACTGTGTTGTCACACACCTGGCACTCTGACACCTGGATCTCTGGAGTGGCAGGAACTGAATGTGGAAGAGAAGAAACACCATTTCTGTTTTGAGGGACATCCAAAATCAGTTTCTGTGAACACAACCCCGCTCATGCTAAACATTTTCAACACTTGACAGTAACACATTCTGTGCAAAATACATATATTAAACAGAAGATTTATCTATTATTAATTTTTGTCTACAGGAAATTACATTACATAAATATGTACAATAAAGCAGCTCCATTTTTTTAAATATCTGCCCACTTTGTGGCAGAAAAATTAAAGAACATCCTGGTAGGGACCCAGGTCAGCATATTTTCACCTTGTAAGTAGCTACGTATACCTTGTTAACGGATAATTGTCTAGACAATAGTATTGTCTAGACAAGAGTCCTTTTGTGGCCAGTGCCAGTGGACAAATGTAGGTTTAATTGTAACTCTTCCTTTCATTTGGTCTCTATTGTGCCCCTGGTGGCATTGGTGCAAAATATATTATTGTGACCACGAGTTATTAAGGTTTTGGGACGAAATAACTTACTTGTGTCCATGAGATAACTAAATTGTGACCATGTCTTAATATTTGTGGCCACAAGATATGAATCTGTTCTTTACTGACAACACTGGGTCCTATGTCTCTCTAAACTAGTGATTGCAAATGTTTCCATCACCTGGCACTGTCGGTGAATAGATTTGCATCTAGTGGCCACAGAGAAATGATCCCCCTATTACCTTATCAACTTGTGACCACTCAATAATATTTATTCCACTAATGTCCCCAGTGGGGCTCCGTAGGGCTTTAACAGCTTCTGATAGAAAGAATATGGCCAGTCAAGCTTTAACTTTCCTTAGCAGCTCATCGGCTTGTCGTCTGGTGCTGCAGAGGAGGCATAGAGTGGTTTTATCTGAGCTTTTCCACTGCTCGCAATGAGCTCGACCCCTTCAGTACATAGGTGAGCTGTAAAACCACACCAGCTCTCGAATGAGGTTAACACGTGTCATAGAGCTGCTAACCAATCTCTGTGGTTTCATCGCCCTGAGCGAAGAAAGCAATGTTTCATGTTACTTGTAATTTGACTCATCAGTATATACAATACTGATAAGTGGAAAATCTGAAAGACAGTCTCACAGATGGTTTCTATTCTGACAGCGAATGTAACCAAGGTGATAAGAGGTTAAAACCTGTGTATAATACCACTGATAAACAGATTTATCCATTAGAAGATTATTTTACCTGCATTTATTGGCTCCTCTTTTTAACTTTCAAATATCACATATAGCCCAGCTACTACAGTAAAAGTAAAGTATTTCCAGCTGAAAGATCAGTATCAAGAGTAAAAGTACCAGATTTGGCCAGATTTTCTTGTTTAATTTAATTCAGAATTGAGTATAAGATGCATAGATTGATCATCATCAATTGACCATCATCAATCACAGATTAAAATGACTTGAGAAGGAAAGTTTAGCAAGAATTATTTTCGTATAAAAATCCAAATTAGTGAACAGCCTAGTATTTGCAGCAGTTAATTAAATGTTATGGATCAAAAAATTTAAAAAATCCTTTTGAAATGCTGTAGCTTAAAGTATTAAGTAGCATGAAATGGAAATACACAAGTGAAGAACATGTACAATACTGATGTAAATCTACTTAGGCAGTTTACAGACATGAACTCTGTAAATTGTCCAGAAAATTGAGTTTGCCTTTAACATATGATGAACGCAACAGGAGATTGTCTGGGTCAGACAACAGGAAAATGTCAGGCAATTAAGGGGTGGCGTCTGGGTAGAGCATGCAGGATAAGACCTATTCATTCTACTGCAGAAACCATGTGTTTTTGTTTATAGCACATCGACCAGGCGTTGGCCCATATCACCAAAAGCTCTCGGATCTCACTAGTGTCTTCAACGTGTAAACGTCAACAACACACTGAATTTATGTTCAGATTGTGTATTACTTTTCATCAGAACCCTGCCCTTGCACTCAAATAGCCCCTGTTTGCACTTAAATTTGCTCTGCTTCTGCTCAAATTGTGTGCTTGCATTCATCGTCTGCGCTCAGATTTCTCCTCAGCTCTTGGAATTTTTTTGTGCAACAACCCTCTCAAATTTTCCAACCAATAGAATGCCAGGTGAGGTGTTGACCACTGGCCTCTGGTCGTTGCGGGCGCGTTCGCTTTACTTCTGAGCGTCGCGTGCAGGCGGTTACTCTTTGACCGGGTTCATCAACTCCTGCCCTCCACGGCTTTATTATATGGACTTCCCCTTGCTTTCTCTAATACTTTTGGAATAAAAAGACAGTTATTGTATATACCGGAATATACAGCAAGGGGAAGTCCATATAATAAAGCCATGGAGGGCGGGAGTGGAGCAGAGTCGGAGTGGATATCATTCATTTCATTGGTTGACCAGTGGTCAACACCTCACCTGGCATTCTATTGGTTGGGGAATTTTGACAGGCTTGTTCCACAAAAAAATCCAAGAGCAGAGGAGAAATCTGAGAGCAGACGATTCATGAGCGGCAGAAAGCAGCCCGAGTGCGGAGAAGGGCTGAAGCTGGAGTGCAGGAAATCAGTGCGAGCAACAATATATCTGAGTGCAAGCACACAGTTTGAGCAGGAGCAGAGCAAATTTAAGTGCGAACAGGGGCTATTTGAGTGCAAGGGCAGGGTTTGGATGAAAAGCAGTACACAATCTGAACATGAATTCAACAAGTCATGTGCTCAAACTGAAAGACCACACTCTTGAATAAAGATAGGAAAAAAACAGTTTTTTTCCACATGGGCTCACTGGGACATTTTCCAGACATTTTACTCGGGCCTTGGAGGAAAAGTTCCGGAAAATGTCCGGAGCAACTGACTTTGTGTTCTCACGTGCAGCCCCTCCAGATTTCAGTGCATGTCTGAAGAGAGCTTTATTTACATCATGCTGTCTACAAACGTTTCTATCAGCGTGTCTTTGTTGTAAATGTGGATCTGACCTGGGAGAAACTTGAGACCCTGCAACATCTCCCTCTCCTGGCTGAAATCCACCATCAGATGACTCATGTTGTCACTGGCTTTAGCCTTCAGGGAGAGGCGAAAGGCCGGAGCCATCGTCACGCTGCAGACAAAGAGACGCACAGAAAGAGACAAACACACAGGGTGGAGACAAGCACGGTGCATTATTCAACTAAGTCAGAGAAGGAAAAACTAACACACAAACAGGTGATTCTAGTACAGCTCACTAAGAAAAGGCCACTAGCTACACTTCTGTTACTACAACTGACCTCATTATCCTGGTCAACACCTGCGCCCAGGTCACACTGGGTGCATGTGCAGCGCATGCTGTGTTGCTTACGCACATCTGTTGTTCACACAGAGCGTGTCTGCAGCTGCTACGGGAGGTTTTAGGTATGACTACTGTATTTCCTCAAATGAAAGTGGGTCATATACTCAGCTAAATGTCAAGACTCTACGGTATGAAGCTATGCATCTCCAGTCCTGCCAATATTTCCCAATAAAGCCACTATAAAACAAATGAATGCCGTAGTCAATAAAAAACCTTACGTGTGCTTTACATGTTTACTTTGAAACAGGGTTATGCAAATATTTATGTTTGAGACATATTCAATATTAAGACATTGAAACTGAGGGGAAAGATCATTTTCATACAATTCAATTTTGCTGTGAATCGCGTGTGGAGACGTGGAGAATATGGGCGAGACCCCGACTCTCTAGAAGAGCAGCGCGGATCAGACATGTCTCATGCTGGTGGCCGCTCTTACGCAATAACGTGGGGGCAAAAATGAAACGCAAGACTCTGCACACGCACTGCTCAGCTATCCACTGTGGCCCGGGCGTTAGGAAGCAGAACTAGAGAGGGAGCATTTATCCAGGGAGAGGCTGACAGCGGATGGTACAGACTTTAGAGGACAGTGGGAAACAGAGACAAAAGAAAGCTTTTCCATGGTGCTTATTGTCTACAGAATGGGTGTGGTGGCTACACGTTTGAACGCATGCATGCTAGATGATGAGATAGCTCATTGGTTACAGGAGGCTATGACAAAATGGAAGCAAGGGATGGCTGAGTACTATACCTATCCTTAATGTCTTTGGCCGCCTGGAGAGGAGGAGCAGAGGGAAAATGAAAGAGAGAGAAGAGATACGGAGCAAAGAGAAAACTGAGTTGTAACCCATCACATTTCATTTAACACAAAATATGTGCAGGTGTTAAGATAACACTACACCACAAGAAGCACGGATTCAATCATATATATGGACACTGAAGTTCATGGTCAATCATTAAAACATTCAGAGAGCAGGGGAACAGTGCAGCAGCACCACAGCAGCAGAGCAGTCGCCCAGTTACCTGGGTGAAACCGTCCGTCTCCGAGGAGCACAGTGTCTGATTGGCCAGCTCCAGCAGCTCCTCCGAACTCTCCAGGGCTTTGGAGCAGGCGCTCAGCTGACTCTGGGCAAGATATCACGTCACACAGTCAAACATCTGCAAACTCACAGCCGTTTCGCTGCAGTATAATGGGACTATTATGTTCCCTGCACAGGCTTTGGTGTTTGCGGCATCATTTGAGAGTCATGGCTTTGTCCTGAGACTGCAGGGTGTCGGATCATTGCACCAGAGATCAAGACACCACTGTGAGAATATTTCAACATGACAATATTATAAAACAGCTAATTTCACAGAAGCTGACTTGAAATGACTGTTCTATGGTCAAGAAACTGACAAAAAATCAGCCCTTTAGTGATTAAGTTCTGAAATCAACAATTCCAGACATGACATGAACCTTCTTTAATTCCTCGTGTTCTTAAATTATTTTATAAATAAATAAATGTATTTATTTTTGGTATTATGTCCTCTGCCTTGATTCTCTTCTGTTTCAAAAAGATATGAATTAATTTCTACCCAATATTCTGTATTATGATTATTATTAGTAGTAGTAGTTGTTGTATCTGGTTTATCCTATGTTTTTTTCCTGCCATGTCAAATTTGAATAACAAATCCTTTACATTATGTTGATATTGAAGAAGACCTCAGCGGTACATATCAATTTTATTATTAAAAAAATTAACTAATCAAGCAATTTCTTTTTTTTTAATTAGTCGAGTGGAAAACAACCTTTGAAATGCTATGTTGTCAGGCAGAGACAGTAGTTATCCACACAGTGTACAGGGTGTACAAATTCTGAGCAGGGATTAGCTCCATGTTGGTCTTATTTGTAGTTTTATCGTAGCGTGCTAGTATTTGTATCATTGGGAAAGATCTACACACAGAGACATTACAAACCATGTATGGCGCCAAAACATTTCTCGTAAAAATTCTTAAGAGTGATGGAAGTAGAGTTAAACAAAAACTGACATAATTAAAGCCTTGAAAAAAATATTCAAGACCTTGTTCTTGCTTTAACATATTTAAAGTTTTTTAAGGCCTAGATTATTGAGCTTAGAATTTTTTAAGAGCCTGCAAAAAACCCTGGTAGTTTTAAATTGTGTTTTGTTTGATTCTGCACTAAAGTTGGTGACATGTTCCTCCACAACAGCCTGAATATCAGTTCGAAACACACGATTCATTTGGTGATCACGATATGGTCAGATACGTATGATATGAGACAAAGAAGTAAAAAATAAATGAATACATCGCAGCTTGAGTAAATTCCAAATGTTTTTCAGGTTGTTCTAAATAACTGCATCTTACAAACATTCACACTTATTGTAAAAACAGATAGAGCGGTAAATACCTGTAGTTCGTAGGTGCGGCTGGCTCTCTCCTGTTTGATGCGTGTCAGCATGTTTTCCTTTATCTCGTCCAGGACTGAGTGGAGGGCGGTGAACTCTGACTGCAGGTCGTCCTGCACCCGGTTGGAGTTTGCCTGGTGTCACAAGACAATAAATTAAGTAAAAATGGGAAGCAGCCTTTTCACCTGAAAAGCTGGATGAACACATGGACAGAGGACAGCTGCCACACTGTGAATTAAAGGGATCGAGGTTTTCTGTGACTTTGTACCTCCAGGTTGTCGAGGTTCTGTTTGAGAGTGCCGATGAAGTTTGAAATCTCCTCATTCTTCATGGCCAGTGTGTGGGTGATCTTAAACAGAGATTCCTGAAAAGATGACACAAAGATCACATTTGTACATTTGATATTTTGTCGAATCAAATCCTTTCAGAGCCTCAAAGCAAAGCGTGCACAGTCAAATATTCTCCATCAGAGGGTTGAATGGCTGCAGGTTTCTCTTCCACACTGAACCAGACGAGCAGAGGTGCTGCTGATCATCAAGGACACGAGCTGCTCTGGGCTCTGAGCTCCTTTAGACACATGATCAAATGTGTGTTCTTCAGATGGGGTCAGAGGGACTAGCTTCTGAGCACAGGGAGGACACTTCACGGGCGGAAGGATGTGCATTCATAATTCAATAATGCGGCTTCACTGAACTGAACAGCCCACTGCAAGGGGACTAGATGGATTATGAGCCGGACTACACCTCTGATATATGACATCACTGATTAGATCCACTCTCACGCTGCTCAGTCACAGTGAAACATCATTAACACGGAAGAACTGTGTAATGTTTATTGATGCGAGAGGACCTGCACCGAGGCCCCCGGTCCGGTCCTGTCCGGTCCGCCGCTGCAGCTGCTCCGAAACACCGGTAACAAAGTCGTCGAAGGCGCGGAAATGATAAACCTTCACCCGCACAGAGTCGTATCAATGCAAACGACACGGCTGTGAAACACGAGCTGCTCCCACGTCCACAAACTCCCCGGGTTTCTGCAGCGTCTCCCCCCGCTTCCTTTGTAACACTACGCCCTGAAACAGGCTGCTTCTCCCCCCATCACAGACACCTGTTCCTCGGGCTCCGGCTCACCTTCTGGTCGCCCATCTCGCCGCCCCGATGCTCCGGCGCCGCTGGAGCCGCAAACGCCGCCGCTGCTCCTCCTCCGTGCCCCGGTTCTCTCGGTTTATTCGCGCGGCGGAGCTGGTGCTGATGCTGCCGGGGAGAGACGCATCTCTCGGACGGACACCAACCACCAACGCCTCTGGGCCGTAGTGCGTAGAGCGCATGCGGCAGAGGAGGATTCTGGGTAATGGTGTTTGTGTGGCGGAGCGATGCTGCTTTCAGGTACTGTCGGAGAGATCGTCTGAGAGTCATTACTAATCTCACAATTAAAGGTTCAGTGTGTAGAATTTAGTGGCCTCTAGTGGTGAAGTTGCATGTCGCAGCTGAATACCCCTCACCTCACCCTCCCCCTCCAAACCTCTAGCCCTCAGTTGCCATAAAAACTCAAACGTTGTTTAGTTTTTCCAGACTGGGCTACTGTAAAAAAACAAACAAGTTGGCCTCCATAGACCTGCTGCTGATGTAAATATAAAGTATTTAAATATAAAGGGCACATTCTAGGGTAAAGAAAACCACAAGTTGTACAATTTAAATGAAACACACTAGTGAAATCATCACTCTGATTATTTTATTTTCAGTTTCTTCCAATAGATGTCTTTCACCTAAATCTTACACACTGGACCTTTTAAAGGAAAAACATTTTTCAAAATTAAGTTATTCAATAAGTTAAGTGAAACAAGCAGAACGAGGTAATGACGAATACAAATTGGAAGAAAATAAAATGCAAACACAACAGAGAAGGGCTTTCATTTTGTTAGGTCAATGAATTAATGAGTGAATTAATTAATAAATAACTTTAAATAGTAATAGGAGAAAAAACATAATATAATGTAATTTGTTTTGGCTGATGAGAGAAAAATGACTTTTGTTTATTATTGTAAACAAACTCCAACATTTTCAACAACACACTTTATTCACTTTCATTTTTACTATACTTAACTTCCTTAACTTCTATGGTTGTAAAAATCAGCAACCTTTGTTACATATAATTTGTATTCATATGGTTCGTTTTGATAATAACGAACCAAAATCAAGACAAATATGTGCAACAATTTGCACATTAAATACCCCAAAACACGTGAACATGCAGTATTGTAGATTCTGTCAAATCAATGTAAACCACCGTCCTACCAAACAAAGGATTTAAGTCCATTTCTTTCATCACAGATAGTACCCACTTTCAAGATCATGAGGATTCATAAGAAATACACCACCTGTAAACTTTTTCATCATCACTGTTCACTGTCATAACCAAACAATTCATAGTCACTTATTATCATGCTTCTTCATTTGACTTAAATGAACTTAAAGACACATTTGTGTCAGATATCATTGTAAAATAGTGGAACTGTTTTTAATACCCAACTGTAAAATGTCAGACACTAAAAAGTCATTGTGTTTTCAAAGCTCTAATCATCTCGTCCTGCATGAAACTATAATTGAAGAATGTACTTCTTGATCTCTGATCCCTGTTGTCTCTAGAGCAGGTTGTGGTTTTTAGATGGAATCGTTATGTTCCACTCACCATAGTTGTTTCTTGTCACAGGAAGCCTTTTCAAGAAAGACACAGCACCAAAACCCACAGGGGTTTCACAATCCCCCTTATGTCGTCACTCCATGTTTTTTTTGTTTTTTTTCACTCTGTCTGTATCTCACTGAAAAACTGTTATGCACCACTGTGAAGAAGTGTGCAGGATGTACATTTTAAGCCGCGGCATAGCAGTAGGACCCTCTGATGTCTTTAAATTAGGACAATATATAATAACAATAACTACACCTTTATTTATACAGCACCTACATTTCAAATCACAGTTACGAGGTGCTTTACAAGTTCAAAATGAAAAATTGAAGGCAAACATTAAGAAACAATTTAAAAGCTATTTTAGGTTTCACAGCAATATTGCACAGATGCAGACATACAGAGAATTATCAGATGAGGAAAGAGTAAAAACAAGATTTAAAAAATGTTATAAAAATATAAAATTATTGAAATTGTCGGTAGCAGAATTAGGTTGAACACCTAAGAAAATTTGTCTTTTAGAGATATTTAAAAGAGGAGAAGGAGTTTGCCAGACAGATCTCCTCAGGGAGATTGTTTCAAAGAGTTGGAGCCCTGACAGAAAAGGCCTCTGGTCACCTTTGGTCCTCAGCCGGGACTGTGGAACGGCGAGCAGGGCCACCTCCACTACAGCCAGTTTCCTCAGTGAAAGCAACCTTTACTCGTCATACAGTCAAAAAAAAGGAAAGAGAAAACTTCCTCCCACCCACACACACACTCTCACAGTCAGTCTCGTTGTGACAGATGTGAAGATAGTCAGACGGCACCAACAGGATGACTCTGAGAAGACGATCACACCTCATGCGATAAGACAGAAATGTGGCTGAAACAGTCGACTCTGGTGCTGCTCACAGGTAAGACCATATAGACTATTTATAAAGAGACTAATGCAATGATGAAAGAACGGACTGAAATTTCACATGTGTAGAGTTACGGAAACATTTTCCCGTTTTAGTTATTGTTACTGAGCATTCTATATTATCATAGTACTTATCTATCTATGTATCTATCTATCTATAACAGTGGCAGTCATGGTGGTCTCAGGTAAACAATATGTGATTCTGGGTGAAGAACAGAGAAAAGTGGACGTTCTTGGTTCCTCTCTGACTCTGGGCTGCCCTTTGAACACTTCGCGTTACGAGAGGTTTCGTCTGCAGTGGTCCTTCAGCCCTTCTGGATCTTCAGACAACGCTTCAAACATCTCTAGCAGTATGGTGAAGAATGATAAGTTGCTAGACATTAGAGAGAACCACACCCTACCAAATGTTACCCTGAAGAACAGCGGATGGTACTTTTGTGAAGTCACTGTGGAGATTCCCTTCAGTAACGTTATTAAGAGCAATGGAACACAAATAGTTATTGGTAAGTATGTGCAGTTTGCAGGTGTAAAGACATTTTAAGTCTATAAATGTACAGTATTTGTCAATGTATTACTATAACTTATAAGAAACAGTTCTACCTGCTTAGAACTGTATTATAGAGGCATATAAACCATGTGCGTGCTGTTTAGAAATGTTAGATAATGTCTTGCTATATAGCCTGTTATGACGAAACATGATATCAATAATATATTCATGAATACAGTAATTACTCTGACTTGCTATTATTTAATGAATGTTGTTAAAGTATTATTTTGTTTCCTCCATCACAGCGAAGAGCTTAATGGAGGCTACAGTGTACCCGTCACTAGTGACTAGTAAGCAAGGTACTTACTTTTTAAATTGGCTGTTTAATGGGTTAAGACTCGCTATTAGGTTAGTGTGAGGGTTAGGTGTAGTTAAGGGTTAGGGGAACTGAGCCTGTCTCCTATTCAAGGACAGGAGAGGTGTTCCGTCCTCTCCTCAGGTTAGGGTTATGGGAAGGTTTAAATTATGTTTAGGCATTTAGTTGTGATGGTTAAGATTAGAGTAAGTGGCAAGAGAATGCATTGTGAAACTGTATGTCTCTGCTGGGACTTGCCCGGTTGTGTGCTTTCGTGAATGTAATAAATATTTCCGTGGTTAGAAAGTGTTGATTCTCAGGTTTTAAAGTCATTTGTCCATCTGTCTAATGGAGGATTGTTTTACGCACATGTCTTCTTTTAACAAACCTTGTGATTTTTATTTGTATTTTTTTGCAACAGCTAACCCAGAAGACCCCCAACCCATCCACTGGTGGATGTGGCTCCTGTTGGGGGTATCGACTGTCATCCTGATCGTCCTGCTGTTCATAACTGTGATGTTGAGAAGGAGATGCCGCAGCAGGAGAGGTACACAAACCTCAGACTATCATCTTGACCTATAATGACACGACAGCAAACATGTGGATTGAGGAGAAGAGAGGCTGTAGGTCTGTGATGAAAGACGCTGTGAGAAAAAGTAGAGCATGAGACAAATAATATCACGGAAAACTTTGCAAGACCCAGTCAGTTCAAATCTGCTCCGCTTTAAAATTTGGTTATTCAGAAAAAAAAAATCTGACAAGAGAAACAAGGAAGAGACCGATTTTATTTTTGAATGCATGTATTTCTGACCATTAGAACAGAAGAGAGAGTGAGCCTTTTTCATACGATAGCAGGTGGTTACATCTGCACAAGCTCTGGAGGCAAAGTAAGCAAAGATGTGCAGGTTAATAGCGCAGCGTGGGAAAATCTTCAAATGTAGGACAGCTCTTGTTGTCTATCATCTACTGTGTGGTTTAAGCAAAAATGCACAAAGACCTGTCGAGGGGCCCCTTTGCAGACAGAGCTCAGTGCAGGAGCTGCGTATGTGAGATTTGATCTGACCAGGACTGAGAACAGAATCAGATACTTCCAGGTAAAGACAGCAACCCCCGAAGAATCTAACCACATTGCAGCACCCACCACTTTTATCGCTCTGTGTGTGATAAAGAAATAAATTATATAATATTTGCCTTATAGATTCAGTATATAATTCTCATATGAAATTATTTTCCATGTAGAGTTTTGCTGAATCATTTGCTTTTTAAAGGGGAGCTTATTTTGTCTGAAGCCCTTAAAGGTGCATCCCACTTTTCTAAAACTAAGAGTGAAAAATGACACTTACTACTATACGACATGTTACTCCCGGTGGGTGCTCTTAACAGGAGAAAGCCCGACCCCCACACCTATAAACCATAATCAACAGGAGTTGTTGCCATACAGATTCGGAAAATATGGTCAATTTCATGGATTTCAGCACTTTAGGAAATCAACAGCAATGATCCATGAGAGAATATGGACAACAGTGATATCTGATAATTATCTTATTCAATAATATTTACACACATTTTCTGATGGATTTTTTTTAACCTTACAGCATTTACTGAGATTAGAAGGATGATCTGTGAAACATTTATACTGTCTTTCCATAAATTAGATGTACATGACAGATGTTACGCCTGTATATTATGTGTCCATGCACCTGAAATTTGCTCGAGTGTGTGTGTATATATATATATATATATATATATATATATATATATATATATATATATATATATATTAGCAACTAGATATAGTGACAGTAGATGATTAAATCCAAACTCTTAACATGGCAGTACCTATTTTAAACAGAAACAATACATAACTATTGACGAGGAAAATTATAGGTTATTTATGGACATTGTTCTTCACAATACTAGGTTTTTATCAATGTCTTTGAAGGAAATAAATAAAATTAAATTAAATCAAAAATATAATAAAAATATATCAGCAACTTTAAAAGGTCAAACTTACTCTCTTCACCAGTCTTTACCACAAATAGATTTCATGAAATTCTATTTTCAGTAATAATTTAGTTAGTTTCAAGCTCTAACCTCTAACCTCTTTAGTGAGGTGCATCTCAAAGGAACCAAGTCAAAAAACAGCATCTTAATCAAACAGAAAACATCATAATAAAACAAAATGACATTAAACATGTTACAATAGATATACAGCATATTTGATTAATAAATTAACTAGCAACCTAACACCTAACAACTTTATGGTGCTTTTACTGTTCATCCAGCAGAAGATCAGATCTATGCAAACACTCATCCTGTGGCCCACAAGCAGCCGTCACCTCGGCCTTCTCTGCCTTTGGACAGCCTGAAGACACGCTCGTCCTCTGATGACTTCTGGACCCCGAGATCCAACAGGATATATGCCAACGGCAAATGGAAGCAGAAAAAGTGAGGAGGTCAAGGAGCTCTTAAACTTAAACTGTATATTTGTAAATTGTATTTAGACTCATTTCTTTCAAGTAGAACCCATTCAGTAAAATAGCTATAATAAGCCACAAGGTGGCAGATGGTGCATTCTGTAAACTTAAAACTGTTATTTTTTCTTTTCCTATAATACTTGACTATGTTGCCAGTAATTTTGTATTGTAAATAAGTGCTATGTTTAGTGTTAGTTATGTAGTGATGGGACTAAAATGCGTTGTGTAAAAGTGTCTGCTTGTTTTTATATTAAAGTTTAAGATGTTAAACATGTAGTTTTTGTTATGTAGTTTGTAATTTTGAACGTGTAATAGAGGGATATAGGCCTGCTATAATTTAATTCAAACACACACGCGCGCACACACACGCACACACGCACACGCACGCACACACACACATATCTAACCCTAACCCTTACCCCAACCTTTGTCTTAACCTGAAACTAATCTTAACATGTCTTCACTTTAAAATTTAGTGATTTAAGTTTATGGACTTTTTGTCCCCATTAGGAAGACAAGCCCCCACAATGTGTAAACACATTTAGGTCCGTACAACATAAGTAACACACTCACAAACGCACATGCACACACACACGCGCACACGCACACGCACACAAATTATGATAATGACAATAATTAAAAATCATTATTTTGGATATAACTTTGCGGTCTCGTCTGATTGGTTGGAAAGTGAGTGCTCGCTCTTGAGGAAAGCTCCAATCAAAAGTCACATGATCAGGCGCTGCCTACCGAGAGAGCTGCAGGATAATCTGCGCCTGCAGGAGTTAGATGAGGAGTGAACGTTACAGGTGGAGCAGGAGCAGGAGCAGGAGCAGGAGGAGGAGAGCAGCGGCAGCCTGGAGGGTGTTTTCTGCTGCGCACAGCCCAGACAGCTCAGCTCAGCCCCGGTGAGTGAGGGACACATGAGCCGCACCTCGGACTTTTACGCACGGACTTGTTTGCGCGCAGGTTTGTCCCGGTGGATAATGACTGTCTGTTGTCCACGGAGGAACAGGATTGTCAGCCTGTGTGACTGAGAGGAGCGAATGCAGACAAACAGCACTGTGTAACTTCTCTGTCTTATCTAAAGATTAAAGGATCCTAATCTAATAATAGCAGCTGGAAGGCAGACTAAGCAGTAGTAGGATCCAACACACTTCACCCACCACCGCCGCAGATGGTGTCGCTGATCCAGGGCGGTGTCTGCTGGGGTCGCTGTACGGTGCGGCTTCAGGACACACACACACACACACACTCGGGAGTGAGTGTGAGGTGAAAGTAATCCTGCGGGAACATTTGTCTGGACCACAAACCAAACTACTTTCACTAAACCAACCGTTGATCCATTGAAACATTGGATTTTCAGACCTTTAAAGGTAAAAATGTTAAAAACACAAAAGAATACAGTAAATACTTGTGAAACTGTGGCACACCTTTTAATTTGTGAACTATTCTGGAAATGCTCACATTCTTGCGTAATCAAAAAATCATTGACTTCATCAATCATTAACTAACAGTGCAACGTTATGACGGAATGTAACTGGATGCTCTAAAGTTGAGGGTAGGGGCTGGGTGATAAAACAATATCAATAATTAATAATTAATATACTTTAACGAATAGTAAATATATCAAAAGCTCCATATTTTTCGATATATTCATTATGCAATGTGTAAACACAGTGAGGAGGTACATTAATGATCTACCTCAAATTTGTAGTGTGTCAAGTGTTTAAAACCTCAACCTTTTGTTAGTAGCAAAATTCTGTTTTTAAACCTAAAAGAAATAAAAATGTAACAACTATTGTGATAATCATTCATATGGCTGATATGTCTGATTTAAACTCTTAACATCATTATTCGCCGTATCACACAGCCCTTGAGAGTGATAGCTCAAGCGTGTGAGAGAATCCTAGCTCATGATGCATGCGTGTGACTGAGGGAGCAGATCTACAGAACTAAGTGTCACCACACTTGCTGAGAGTTTGCACAGGGGGATCTTTCAGTTTCAGCTGTCATCTTGACAGCAGAGCAGCTACACTACAAATAACCCACCAGCCCTCTGTGGTCTCACCTGGCAATGATGCACATTTCCTCTATGCTTCACTTTAAAATGTACACACACTTTATGTCCACTTTTTGACACTTGTTTGTTTGAAACTGCAGAGGTATAGATCATACATTTCGCCCAGTTGCTTGTGATCAGATGGACAGTTTGTAGGACTTGAACATTAGTCTGGAGAAACACCACAGGGGAGGAAATATATATATATATATATATTTTTTAACATGATCGGCTCACATGGTTCTTTTAAGACTTTATAGGCACCTGTTTAAAAGAGCTGATCCGATGAAGCAGGAGGTTTGATTTGTAGGTGTGAAGTAAACCTTCAGTTTTTGGCTTTTCTCGATCCATGAAACGTTGTAATGGGTCACAGCAGGCACTTGCACCGTTAACTCACCATTCTTTCACCACTACACCTGAAATAAGTGGCCAATAAGTTGATCTACAATAAGATAATTGATGACTTTTAAATAATTGATTAATGTTTCAAGGAAAGAATTGAGAAACATTACCCTGTTCCTGCTTCTCCAATGTGAGAATTACATTGTTTTCCTTGATTGCAAGCTGAATATCTTTGTGTCGGACAAAACAACACATTTGAAGATGTCTCGTTCAGCTTCAGGAAAAAGTTTTGGACATTTCTTTGACATTTGAAAGGCAAAGAAGTTTGTCACTTAATCAATAAAAAACACAGACAATGAGTGATAATTGAAAATGACTGTTGGTTGTAAGAGTTTTGAATTAAATGAGTCCGTCTCGGTGTGATGAAAACAGTTCCTTGGTTTTCATTTTAGCTTTAAGTCGTCGTCACATTTTGTTTCCTTGGTTGTTTCTGTCTGTCAGTGAACTTGTCACACATCACTGGTGGAGCAGGCAGACATGTTTGGGCTGTTCATATTTTCCTTTTGTGGCCAAACTCCTGCTGGGACTTGCCTGTGTGTGTGTGTGTGTGTGTGTGTGTGTGTGTGTGTGTGTGTGTGTGTGTGTGTGTGTGTGTGTGTGTGTGTGTGTGTGTGTGTGTGTGTGTGTGTGTGTGTGTGTGTGTGTGTGTGTGTGTGTGTGTGTGTGTGTGTGTGTGTGTGTGTGTGTCCTTATTCAAGCGTGCGGTTACACTAAACCAGACTTGTCTCATCAATGACAAGTCATTTGTCAGAGCAGGATCAACCACCTCATTGAACAGGTTTTTTAGGTTGTTGCATATTTATTCTGTTGTTTGTCACCTTTAGTTGTGTTACATGCTTTGAGTGGTCATTTTCCATTTGCTTAATGATGCACACTGAGACAGGCTTGAAAACTGCACACACTTCATGTTTTTGAAGTAAAGTTTTCCGCTGATTACCACTTGCCTACACGTCAAAGTGGCGGCGGGCTACTGTCATTAAAAGAGCGGTTTGTTTTAGACCATCTGAGCTTTTAAAAATATAACCCGGCGCTGAACTGGGGTGTGTTTTCCAATGTGAGTTTCACAACAAGAGTTTGGTGACACAAGGAGTGTCAAAGGTGAAACACCCTCCCACAATTGGTTTCCTGTTTAGGCCCCATGTGATGGAATACTGTATCACGGCCAGCTCACCAATCGGCCTGATGTGGAATTTCACTGAGACAGGCAGGAAGATGGGCCGCAAGCAGTCAACCAACGAACCTGCAGACCAGTTAGTCAGCTGTTCGAGTGAATCAGTTAGAGCCGGAGGAGGAGGGGGAGGCCTCTCCCGTACAGTACAACATAAAGCTTGTCACACAAATGAAGGCGTATGCTCGACTCACAAAGTCACAGTTCACTCCAGCTGTTTGTTCAGACAGCTTTTTGGGATCTGGATTTGTTATGATTCACGGTGATGACAGCAGGGTGCCTGTCTGTGCACGCTTGGGGTTTTACTTTGTACGCTGCATGTAATTGTGGTGAGACTCCATCGTAGGGGTGTTGTAGATACAGTGGAAGCTCCTGAGCAGGCTATAAATACCCCCTGTGCTTCAAGTGGTGGGAGTCTCTGGAGACGCTGCTGTAAGCCTTCTCCATCGTATTGTACCAGCTCGTGCGCAGCCTTTGAACCTTCGCATTCTGCTGCTTGTTTTCACATGCAACCAGTGCTTCAAATGTCAGGTTGAGTGTTGTTGCCCTCATGCAAAAACTGTTCTCTTCTACACAAACAATGTCAGTCATAAATATTTAATTCTCTTAATGAGGTGCGTGTTAAGGTGCTATATAATCTCACAATGGGGTGGACATTGAGTTGCAATGTCAAGGGATACAAGGGATATTCTCCACCTTGTCCTACATGTTCTAAAATATAGAGCTGTGTTAAACGGCTGTGTGCTTAATAACTGATCTTTGAGCAGGTTTTGCTGGATTTACTGGAATCAGCATAGATCCAAAGGTGTAGCAAGACTTCACTCCAGTCTTTCACAACGTACGCTTTGCCCCAGTGGAGAGATCAAACCTACTGCAATGTGGTTTAATGGGATTTTTGTCACTAAAGTGTGAAAGAAATGATGATTCATCCTTTAAGAAAGAACAGTGTTGACACCTGAGCAGATTTATAAAAAATTCTTATCAACCGATATTGATAATTATCAAATATTAAATTTTCCATTATTTTTCAGGACAGATTTTTGATCCTGAGGGAAGGTTGTGGTTTTAAACTCTTTTTCATGAGCAGAAAATGACAAACACTTGATAAACAGCAAAACATTTTACAAGACTTATGGACAAATGTGCTGCACAATGCATTAAATATATTTATATACATGTGTATATTTATATATAGATTGATACTTTATTTGTGCCCTTAGGGAAATTGATTTGCAACAATAATGACTGGGTATTTTTTAAACAATAACAAAAACATCAACAGACATAACCAACACATACAATACACCTAGATTTACATTGCACATTGACACAGCTCTGGATTTACAGAAGTGGACATTTGATCCAGACCAGGTGGACATTGCAGCTTGTTGAATAAAGGAGATTTAAAAAATGTTTTCTTTTGGCAATAGCGTCGTCCTGATGGGAGCAGTTTAAATGAGGAGGCGAGAGGATGATGATTTTTATCACTATTGATGAAAATTTAATTTAGAAAATTATTGATATTATTGCACAGCCCTACTGAGAAGTAGTGAAATTGTGTCACTTTACAGAAAAGACTTAACTAATGGTTGAAAAACCTTCAATAAACGAGAAGCTGTTGTTAATGTAGCCACATAGTTAATGACCTAGAGTATTAATAAGACCTGACCAAGAGGACAGCAAAACATTGTCACAACAATAAAACACAAATACAATACAATACAAGTCAAATACAGCTGTCATACACTACACACACAACACACGTACGATCTTCCAAGCGGATTTCAACCAAACTTTTTAGAGCATCCACAGTGACCATGAGGACTATTTTCTTAATCTATTAATACTGACTTAAACCCCCACATAGTAACCAGCTCTGACAATTTCCGATCCTTCTGTAGATTATTCCAGGAAGAGGTGGCAGCTCATTTATACACTTTTGTGCCAGGTTCTGTTCTAACTCTGAGGGCCCAACCTCTGTTGAATATTGTAAGAGATCCGGCCATGTTGATTTCAGATTTTCCACATGTACACACTTTTTATATAGAGTCTATGGTACGAACACTGGTAACCCGAGTAGATTATATATAGAAAAGACATTGTAGAGACTGCGGACATACAACATACAATGCACAGAGGTGTAAGAGATTTCCATTGCCAGTAATAAAACACAAAACACACAGTATACAGCTTCTCAATGGATAATTCTACACATGCTGCACTTACCGCTGTTTTAATTTATATTATGGTGATTTTCAAAAGTGAGTATGGAACTTGTTGCTCTTAGCAACAAACCCACAGTGAATCAGTGTTCAGAGAAGAGCTTTAGCTTCTCATAGCTCATTGTTTTGGTTTCTTTTCAGCTCTGATAAACCTACTGTAAACTACCTGTTCAGCACCAGACATCAGAGAGACAGATAGATTTGACGACTGGAGCTGGTGACCATCTATTAACACCTCTCAGCTAAAGAGGAGTTTTCCCAGAGGAGCGGGTGAGGACCTAAGCACAGTGAAAAAGAGAGTAAATATTGGTCTTATTTTTGATTGGTGGCCAGACACTCGGCTCCACATGAATGCTAATGTTGCTCAGTGTCTGCTGTGTGTGTAAACAGCAGGCTCAGAGTGTAAGATAAAACTAATTATAATTTTATTCTGTTGCCCCCAAGTGGCCAAAAACAACAGTTAATGCAGCTTTAAACTAGAATATCACTCAGAGGCACACCAAGGCCCAACAGCCCCCTTAAATTCAATCAAGCCGCACACTCATAAATATCATTCCCCTTAATGTACCTGATTTTCTTCCATCTAGATCCATGAATTATTCCCTGTGAAATTGCTGAAAACGTTTTTTAAAAATGCCCAATCTCAAAAAAGTTAAAGACAAATAAAAAAAATCCCTGATCTGCTCCCTGATCTGGATCTGCACCAGAACTTAATGTGCTCTTTCCTGATCCGTACCACATCCTTTCACCAAGTTTCATGGCAATCCATCTACTTCCATGGCAGAGGTGATACATTATTTATAAACCACTGTTAAAGAAGTTGTGCCAAAAACATTTAAAATTACTTGAAAGATTTTTTTTTATAATTAAAGTGCTCATACCAAATGTTTTATGATCTTAGCCCGTGTCAACGTGTCAATGAACTGACAGACAAAGCACAATGGTCTGAGCTGTGTACAGCATGTGACTTGTAAAAACCTCAACTGCTCACCCACCCACCCCCACCCCCACCCCCAAAATACAAACACGCACACATGCACACATGCACATGTCACTGTGTGAGTATGACCCTGGATAAACAAAGGAAGAGAGAGAGCAGGGACAACTGCTGCATGCTTCTCTTATTATTGTAGCCATACCTGCCTGTCGGCACCGTGTAGAAGTATCTGTCACATGCTGAGAAAAACACCTGTCATTCCATCCAGTTGTGGAGCTCAAACTACAGGCTAAGGGTGGGGCGGTGGGGGGTGCTCTGACAAAAGACGAGTCCTGTACATGCAGCGGCTCGTCCTGCTGTGTCAAGTAACAACTAGGTGGGAGCGCGGCAGCCTGTTGCAAAATCCACCTTTCAAACCCGGGGTTGTTCAGAGTGAACAACAAGCGGCCTCTCGAGGAAATATGGATGCTGTCATTTTTGGTTTGTGTCGGCAGGCGCGGACGTTTCAAAGGCTTCCATCTCCATGAGATGTGCTGTGCTTCTTTTCCTCTTCGAGCTAAAATCTAAATAACACTCACAAAGCAGCTGTGGGAGGCTGCTGCTTTGAAGCAAAAAGATAAGAGTATAGTTTTTACCTTGTGAGGCTGCTCTTAAGTGTGCTTTGTGTGTTATTCTGAGGGGAGGGAAAAAAAGTGCCTTGATGAATTTTGAATGAGGCTGCGCCGCTCAGTTAGTCAAAACAGTCAGAAACTCGCCAAAGAAGTTGCGAAGTCTCAATTCAGCATGAATCCCAGGGTAGGGATGGGGCGCTAAAGCAGTGAATTACTGTGATCTGTATGCATGCCCAAACCTGATCCCCCTCTGCTGCCTGAACCCCGCTGAGCCCAGAGGAAGCAGGTTCTTATCTGGGAGGAGGGCAGGAAGAGACAGAGAGTGGAGGAGGAAGAGAGAGTGTGGGGGGGGGAGGGTTGGTGGGCAGCATGGCACTCTGCAGATTTTCCCGAACATCAGTTGACGCTGTGAACTTGATTGTTTACTGCTCAACTTTTCACACTGTTATGTGATGCCTGATTTCTCTGGTGTGACAATAAGATCGTATCTGTGCCTGTCTTTTTCACAAACCCATTTTTAAAACCAAGGAAGTAAACAAAGCATAAAGTTACTATCTCTTTCCTCACAGTTTTTAAACTCTGTTTTTGTATCTTATAATTTACATACATTTAAATTTTAGGTTGTTAATTTAGGTCGAAAATTGTTTACCTTACCAACAGTCCCCTCATGAAACCACATTTTAGCTCACTAGATCCAGATTTTTATCTGCACCAGATTGCGCATACACATGAATATCAGTCCCTGTCTGGTTTTTTTCATCACAGCTATGAATTATTCTCTGAGAAATCAATGATAATGTAAAAAATCGTATCTCTCAACGTTAAAGAAAGTGAAAAAAAATCCTGGATGGATGATTTCTTTCTTAGTTCATGTCAAGTAGTTTTTGCGTAATCCTGCTAATTTATGAACAAAAAAAGATGAAAACATAAGCTCCTTGGTGGAGGTTAAAAAAACACTGACATGGTCTAATTGAAGATGCTCTTGAGTTGCATTATGGGACTTGTAGGATTCAGTGTTTTTGGAGTTTGATGCATACAAGGGTCTAAAACTCAAGATATCTCAGCTTGACCATTCTATTTGTAATCGTTGAGTTCAATGCTAAATTTCTCTGGTGCCTTCTTTAAAGAGCTAGATACTTTTTTATGGTTGTGATCATCTAAGTCTATCTTTCTGTCATTCTTGCTGACTGTCACACTGTGCAGTTAAATAAATACTAGATCATTAGAACAGCAACAAAGATGCAGCAGCGTTGTTGGACACCAACACCTTCACAGGACTATCACTGAAAAGAGCATTTCTATGTAGCTGCACGTAATGATCAGCCATGATTCATCAAACAGAAAAAGTGGTAAGATATACGATGGTAGAGGCTGAACAATGTGTCTCATTGAACATTTAATTGATAAATCTTTTCATATCTTCTCTAGAAAGTGGAACCATGACCATGATCACCTTCAACATCCTTCACCAGTAGCCAGAGAGAATGGCTTCTGCTCCTCCTTCCAGAGAGGACACCAGCAGCTCATTAGCTCTGCGCTGGAGGCTAACACCGACATAGATACACACCACGCAGGACTTCACACTCAAAGCAGGCTGAGCTGCGCTCTACAGGCCTGGTTAAACATCTGCATGAACGTCTGTGAACACACCACTCGTGCCTGAGCGGCACATGTCCGGGGCAGCGGCGTCCCCGCAGCGTATCAGCGTCTGGACTGAGACATTGGACCATGTTCTCTCTCTGATTAATGCTGCGGTGGCAGAGCTGGATCGTGCAGCTCTTCCACACTGAGACAAACCTGGACTCTGAGCCATGTCTCTTCTCTTAGCTCTGAGCATCGTCTGTGGATTGATGCTCCATGTTTCACTCGGTGCACTCAACACTCACTACTGTGCCCCACGAAAGACTGTCCCATATCAGAGTAAGTCACTAAGTCTCACTGCCTCTACAAGATATAATGACATTACTCTTACTGTGTTGAATAAGTGTCTCTACTCCTGCTATGGACCAGTAAACACCAGAATTGGTAGCAGAATATTTCAACCAAGATACATGAACAAGTGCACCCAGATGCTTTGATTATATGCTGGTTGGGACACGCTTATTAAATTTGAATGAATTTGTGTTCTGCTTCTGCTGTGGAAGTGTTTTTTTACCAAAACGCGGCAGCTAAAAATTTGGGAGTAAAATTTAAGTGTTGATTCTTGATGTTCTCCTTTTCAGATGAGCTGAAGATGTTCAGAGAGGAGGGGATCTCTAACTACTCCACTATGTTGATGAGAGACGACCTGGGCGTGCTGCTGCTGGGAGCCAGAGAGGCCATATATGCTCTGGACATCGACGACATCTCAGTGAGAAAGTCTGTGGTAAGAAAATGTCAAAGAAATCTGCTTAGGAAATGTGCAGAGTGCCTGCAGAGCTCCAATTGATATGCACATGATATTTGGTTCTTATTACAGGTTGAAACTAGAATGGCACTCAGTAGAGTTCATAGAATTCAAGAAATCAAAAAAAATGAACACATTAACGCGGGATGATTAATTTGTGGAATTAAGGCGTTCATTTTTTTAACGCATGCGCAGAATGACCCGCTCCATGTACCCATACCCGCCCCCACTCACTCGCTCAGAGCGACACACGCATTGAGATCAGAGCTCGGTCAAGAAAAGCAGCCGGTCAGTGACTTTGTCGAAGAACAGTGGAACACAGAGTTTCTCTGGTCTCAACCGCTCAGTGATCAGCTGCGTCATGATCAGAACTAATAAACACTCCTCACTAGTTATCAGGACCTGATCAGTACATGAAGTAACTTAGTGTTTGTTTGATTCGCTCCAGAGTTTATGAGGCTTCATGAAAATGACTTGTCTACACAGGGCCGGCCCTGGCAATGTTGGAGCCCTAGGCCCCCCCACACACACACACACACACACACACACACACACACACACACACACACACACACACACACACACACACACACACACACACACAAATGCAAATTCATTCCTTCCCTCCAAATTCTAATTAACATCATCCTATGTTTGCTCAGACCATTTAATTATGGTTTCATATATTTTAGTTTGATTTTATTTTATTTTTCAATCTTAATAACTCTATCATTATGACTTGTCATCAATAAAAAAACTAATGTTAAATGTATATATCCGCCTTCTGTCATTTATCTTTCCGTTCCCACAACAATATACATAGAAAATGGAAATTTTTCGGGCATTTAGAATTGGTGATTAAGCTACCCTGTGATTAATCTGATTAAAAATTGTAATCGTTTGACAGCCCTATTTTATATATATAAGTTTAATTACTTTTTTACCTTTTGTAACAATTATGGGTAAAAAATGCTATTTCCAATTGCTTTTCAATTTTATTAAATTTTTGGAAATCATCTTGTGATCCCCTCTCAGTGTCTTGAGACTGAGGGTCCCGACCCCTTCACCCATTTATACAATGAAATCTTCTTTTTTTTACTTTTATGATATTTTGCTGCTCTGTAAGTCCGACTTAAAGGTTTTTAGAGGCCCAGTAAAGTGAGAAAATGCCAACATTCTGAAAAATGTAATCATTAATATATAATGATAATATCATCATTCTATGACCCCTGAGATTGTTCTAGGTCCCGACCACTGGATTGAGAATCATGTAAAACACAACCTCTTTCTTTGACTAACAATTTGGATAGATCGTTGCAGCTCTTGTCATAATGCTGAAATCAATTAATCTATGTTCCCTGTGTATCTTTCTTTGTCAACTTTCAGTGTTTTTTGACAAGGTGGCCGTCTGCCAGTTAACTGCAGTGTATTCTGGTCAAAGATCAGATCACAAGCTGTACATTGGATGCTCTCGTTCCACACTGTTCTCCCCTTGACCTGTGTTTATTTGCATGAGAAAGTATTTTATGAATACTGGTCTTGTTGAACCTGCTACAGCGCTCTGTTGATTGAGCGGAAGAGGGATTTGTCCCTGCTCGCGAGACAAACTGATGTGCGAGTGTAAACAGGCCGAGCGGCTGTCGTGCTGTTGTGGGGGGGTTGCGACACTGTTCTCACGTGCTTTGACAAAACACTCTCCCCGTGTTGATGCAGGTGTACCAGCGAGTGACCGAGGAGATGCAGATGGCGTGCACGTACAAGGGAAAACACGCTGAGGTTTGTGTACCACCTTTCAAAACACAGCTCACATACGCTAACTCTGATACGTCTGGGGCAAGAACACAAGCATTAAGGATGACTCCTGACTGAAAACGATTTACTCCCCCATGCAATTTATCTCTGTGCATCTGTAAATCATTGATAAGGGAGTGGGTTTTCAAGTCTTTGAAGTGCTGTAGTTCCAGCTTCGTACTGAAAGACCAAATAAAGGCATTGACCTCTTGGTCCCCAGCTCGACTCCTGGCATCCCGGGCAGTCACTATATGTTTGTGGCATGTTTGTATTTTTTGTGGCTGAACTAACAAAGCTCTGACCTTGGCATTCTCTGGGCTGGATCTCGTTGCAGGTGGAATGCCGCAACTACATTCGAACCCTGCATAGAGTGAATGACACTGCGATGTATGTGTGCGGCACCAATGCTTTTAGCCCCACCTGTGATTATATGGTAAGTGTAGAATATATGCATAGATTAGAGGATTTTAAAAACTGACCCTGTTTATGTGAAGGGAAGAGATTTTGAAAGACTCACTCAGGTTCAGTAGTTTTGCCTCTTTTAGATCTGTACACGTAGTTTTATATGTTTATTAATCACTTCTATTGTTTTTATTGTCAACAAATGCCATGAAAAACTCATTTACCTCTCTCTGGCCTATTTGTTCCTACTGAAGCTTTAAATCTAAACAAACGTCTCAGAAATGTAGTTCCATAAAAAAGGACACAACTGGGCAATGTAGTTTTTACTACTACCACTGAACTACTCAAACAGGACATTTATTTGGAACTGTTTCAAGAAGTGGATACACTTCTGGTGCTCTAGTATTTTGGGCAGGACAACTGTGTGTGTTTGTCTGTGTGCGTGTGCGCGTGCGTGCGTGCGTGCGTGCGTGCGTGCGTGCGTGTGTGTGTGTGTGTGTGTGTGTGTGTGTGTGAGAGCATGTATGTGAGAGCATGTATGTTTTGGGGGTCTCCAGGTATTCCTCATGATGTGAGGACCTAAATCTGCTTACACAGTATCATTATGGGGACTTGTCTTCCTCATGGGGACAAAAGGTTCCGTGAATCGTAACGTAAACCTAAATCTTACATTTTAAGGTGAAAACGTGATTTAAGGTTGGGTTTGAGTTTTGTGCCACATTTAAGTTTAGGCTTAGGTTATTTTTATATTAAGGTTAGGCAAGTAATAACTATGGTTAAGGGTTAGAGTAAGTGTACAGGAAATCAATGTAAGTCAATGTTAAGTCTTCTGAGCTCATGGAGACACAACTCTGTGTGTGTGTGGGGGGGGGGGGGGACTAAGATAAATGTAATGGTGTGGCTCAATAAAGTGTTTTACTGCTTTTTGTATAACAGATGAATAGAGGGATTTGTGAAGTCTATCAGGCTACACAGACTTGTACAATAACAAGTTAGTAGCATTCTTTGTTGGTTTCCTCATGTGATGTGTTGACAATATGGAACATCACCCAACTAATTCTTAAGTCATGCAGATAACTGTGGTTACCTGTTGCTGTCTGTATACAAAGCTTCTGTTGTTATTTTAATGGTCAGTGTGGGTTTGTTCGTTATTCAAAAATGATTTGACTAACTCACACCCTGTAACACAAACAAGTGTCACGCATTCTCTCCTTTCTTCTACAGTGGATCTGGTTGCGATGCATGCAGTCAGTGTTTGCTTATTTATTGTCTTTGTTGGGTTTCATTGTTCGACAACATGTAGCGGCTCATGACTGTGGTTTATTTTGGCAGTGAGCTCAAACCTCAGAGGACTGAACACACTTGAAAGCTTCACCATGGAGAATTGAATGGTTCCTATGGGCAACTGCAGAAAGACAACAATGTAAATTTGAGGAAAAAATAGAAGCAGACCTGAGGTTCATTGTTTTCTATAGCAGATCTCCATAATCTGCGTGGTATCATTCTGACAAAATAAAAATAAAAAAACAGGCTGGAGAAAGGTTGGCTTTGGTTGAATTTTCTTAATTGTGAGTAATAGTGTAAATACAGTGAATGGGCTCAATCTAGATAAGATCTGAGTCTGAGTGAATATGGCTCAGTCTTTCTTTTCTTTGCTCTCTCTCCCTCTTGTTTTTCGACAGACTTTTGTAAGCGGACAGCTGAAGCTGCAGGGAAAGCAGGAGGAGGGGAAGGGGAAGTGTCCTTTTGATCCCTTCCAGAGATACTCCTCCCTCATGGTTGGTGAGTGTCTGAGTCACGTTTGCTGCCAAAGGGAACAAAGCACAGAATAATGCTGAACGCTCAAAGTGCACCAACTGGAAAAAAAAAAGATAAGTTCACGATAACTGTGGGCCGACTTGAAAGGCCACAGGACCAGGCTATAAATGTAACATCTAGTATCTCTGCTGCTGCTGCTGCTGCCTCCTCACTCAACACATGCACTGAAACAGTCGGTTCACTTCATTAGTCGCCATATTAACGAGATATTGTTCTAACTTCATGCGAATAATTGATTTCCAGGAACTTTTTCCTTCACTCTTGTTCCTGTCCAACAGGAAATGACCTGTATTCTGCTACATCCATCAACTTCTTGGGCTCCGAGCCTGTGGTTCTGCGCAGTTCAAACTTGGCCCTCCGCACTGAGTTTAAGAGCTCCTGGCTCAGTGGTGAGTTCCTCTGCAGCAAAAAATATCTTTACTTTTAAAGTTTTATATAATCAAGTGCATAGTTTAGAGGGAACCGAAAGTATCTGTTGTCATTTGCCTTTTTTGCATTTATCCTTACTTCATGTTCTGTGATTTCAGAGCCAAACTTTGTCTACATGGACTTTGTTGGGGAGAGTTTTGACAGTTCAGATGGCGACGATGATAAGGTGTACCTGTTCTTCAGCGAGAACGCCATGGAGTACGATTTCTACAGCAAAGTCACAGTGTCACGAGTGGCCCGTGTCTGCAAGGTACCAAATATCACACACCCATAAATATAGGTTTCCTAACAATCAATCAATCAATCAAGATCCATGAATTATTCTGTGGGGAATTGGTGAAAATGCTGAAAACGCCCTATCTGGCAGTGTTAAAGAAAGTGATAAACAAAATTCCTGGCTCTGCCCCCCCGGTCTGGATCCGCGTCAAAATTGAATGTGTTCTTTCTTGGCCCATGTCCCATCTTTCCACCAAGGTTCATGGAAATCCATTCAGTATTTATTGCATAATCCTGCTGACAAACAAACAAACAAACACACAGTGGCAAACACATAACCTCCACGGCAGAGGTAATAAAAAGTAATTATTTGTTCAAGACCTTTATAATTTTAAGAGATCCCTGTCTGACACAGGTCTGCTTGTTGTTATTGAAGCGAATATGTGCACATGACTGAGTGCTCTGCTCTGTGTTCAGGGGGATATGGGCGGCCAGCGGACGCTGCAGAGGAAATGGACGTCGTTTCTGAAAGCTCGTCTGGATTGTTCCCTCCCTGAACCCAGCCTGCCCCCAATTGTCCAGGATGTCTTCCTGCTGAAGCACGAGGACTGGAGGAAGAGCGTCTTCTACGCTGTCTTTACGCCGCAGTCGTGAGTACTCAGTCAAATCCTGTAGTTTTTATGTTCCCCACATTAGAAGAAAGTCATTTTGGAGAAACAACAAAGGTGTCTTTACACAAAATCATGAGTTGTTGAGTTTGTCTTGATTTATTTATTTTGATATAAGGTCTTTAACACCTAATATTTTTATTCATTCAAGGTTTTAACATTTATTATCCAGTCATACAAATATATCAGTTGTTGTAGTTCATATACATTTTTGTCACCACTGTAAAGCACTTTGTAATGTGGATTTTGTGCGCTATAAATAAAGTTTCTATTAATGTTTTTGCTTTTATACCAAATGTGTTTGATTGGGTGTTTCCAGGAGTTTGTCCCAGGTTTCTGCTGTGTGCGCGTACAGCGTCTCTGCCATCAGAGAAATTTTCAATGAGGGAAAGTTCAAGACACCTGTTGCCGTGGAGACCTCCCACGTGAAGTGGGTGATGTACACCGGAGAAGTGCCAGTCCCCAGACCAGGAGCGGTGAGTGTAACGACTGTTGCAGCCAGAAATTATGCCGGAATAAAACACATCATTAACTGTGGTTATGTGTTGCAGTGCATCAATGATGTGGCACGCAAACTGGGGATGAACCGCTCTCTGGACCTTCCTGACAAAACCCTCCAGTTCATCAGAGACCGTCCCCTCATGGACGAGGCCGTTCCTCCGCTGACAGGAGGGCCGCTGCTGGTCAAGAGGGGAGCTTTGCTGACTCGGATTGTAGTGGACAGCGTGCTGGCGCTGGACGGACAGAGATACACTGTCATGTTTATTGGCACTGGTAAAGCACATTATATAACAAAGCACAACAACAGAGCTGATGCGGGAGTCTTCCTCAGCTTAGATTTTCTGTATGAATATTCTAGTTGATTAAACATGGAGCCCTGAAAATTTTAGTAGTTCTCTATAACATCAAAATTTCATCAAAGTTTATCAAAGTTTGGAAAACTTTAACTAAAATATTAATTATTGAGAGTTTAAGATTTTAAATAGTCTCATCTGCTTCGTCGGATTATGCGGGTATTTGATTGACAGTTGTGGCAACATAAAACGATGAGAAAAATAAATCTCTGAACTTTTGTTTTCATGTAGGAGCTCATCACTCATAGTGTAGAATCTGGATGTGTTCAGGTCTTTCATGTAGGAGTTTGTAACTTTTGAAAGAAGAAATAAGACTCATACTCATATAAATGAAAAGCTGGCTTCATAAGCAGAGAAATTATGTGTTCGTCAGTTCAGACTTTGCAGCTACAGCCTGAACTTTTGTTTGGTATAACAAACATCAGTACAACAGATCAGCTGTTCACTGAGTTTGGTTTTTTTCCACCTTTCTGTACTTATGTGTTTTAGCATCAAAAAATGTTTGATCGTTGACAGATGCTACATGCTTTATGTTTTTAATACAATTGTTCGATCAGTTCCTTTTTTATTCACTGGCTGAAGATGCATTGATTTCATATAAATAGTGACCAGGCACATCAAAGCTGTGATCTTGGTTAAAAGGTCATTTTCTTTATGATTAACGTCATAATAAATTTTTGTCTCCTGATAGAAAATGGCTTTGTTCAGAAGGCTGTTAACTACGCTGGAGAAATGTTCATCATTGAGGAGATTCAACTGTTTGAAAACCCTGAGCCGATCAGCATCCTGCGCCTCTCATCCACCAAGGTAATTTATGTCCAGTGTGGTTGAATTAAGTTTGTTACCCCATCAAAAGTTTTTTCATGGCAAATACTATATAATCAGATTTATTGTATTGTAAATACGACCAATTATCGATCGCGCTGACATTATCTATCACAGCACCTCTGACACTAATCTGAAGCACCTTCATGATTTATTTATATAATGCTCTGTGCAGGTTTCTCCTTATAGAACTCACTATTGTTTAATGTATGAATGGTTACAACCTAAATCTACAAGGCAATTTCATTAGGCTCAATGTATACTCAAATGTGTTGGTCCATTTTGGTTCGATCTTCATATCCACTCAGACATGCAACACCCCTTTTTCAATCAATCAAATCAGATTTTTTTCATATAGCCCATATTCACAATGGGACTCATAGGACTTAACAGGGTGCGACATCCTCTGTCCTTAATCCTCGACTAGAGTGAGAAAAACGACCTAAAAAAAAGATTTTAACGGTACAAAAAATGCAGAAACCTCAGATAGAGTCTTAAGTGAAGGATGCATCTCCCAGGACAGACAGAAGTGCAATAGATGTTGCACGTACATAACAATATATGTGTAATATTTCCTAAAGATTATACACTATACATTAAACGTGTGTGTGTGTGTGTGTGTGTGTGTGTGTGTGTGTGTGTGTGTGTGTGTGTGTGTGTGTGTGTGTGTGTGTGTGTGTGTGTGTGTGTGTGTGTGTGTGTGTGTGTGTGTGTGTGTGTTTAGGGTCTGCTGTACGCAGGTTCAGATTTTGGTGCTGTTCAGATGCCAGTCAGCAACTGCAGCCGCTACGACACGTGTGTGGACTGCATCCTGGCCAGGGATCCGTACTGTGCCTGGGACTTTTCCACTGAGCGCTGCTCCTCGGTCCACAGCTTACCCCCGTCCCCAATTACTGCAATGCAGAGTCTGAAGGAGGGAGACGTCTCACGATGTCCTCAGCCAGGTATGCTCACGCAGTGTGTCGTTTGCATGCATCACTGTAGAGATGCTTTGGATGAGCCAATGTGCCAGCAGTTGTTTTTTCATAAGATGCAGTGAGACAAGCCGTGTGTTTGTGATTTAGATCCAGTTGCAGCTGTGGTCTTCACCCTCGTGCCACAGAACAACATCCAGCTGTCTTGCCAGCTCCACTCCAACTTGGCACAGGTCGTCTGGCGTTTCTCTGACCAAACACTTCACTCCAACCACAAATACTACATCTACAGCGGTGGCCTCCTCATCTTGAGCGCCTCTGAATCGGACGCGGGCCTTTACACCTGCGAATCAGTAGAGCAGCTAAACGGCAGAACGTACAACCGAACTGTGGCGGTTTATCGTTTACAGCTCTGCTCTGAACCAGGAGTGGGGGACAGCACCACTCCTGGCACTGAGGTGACGAATTCCTCGGACTCGTATCCCCCTGTGAACACAGCTGCGCCAGGATCAGAGGACCCGTCGTCCCCTGAGACGCACAGCGACACCGGCAGGGTGACTCGTTTGGAGGTGGCCGTGGGTCTGCTCTCGCTGTTTTGCCTCTGTCTGATGGGGGTCATATATTGCATCTGGAGTGGAGGACGCTGGGCGTGCTTCAGATTCGCGCCGGTGCTCCAGAGCCCCAGCGAGAGCGAGGGGAAGCTGCAGTCGCCATGTGAATACATGCACATCCAGAACAGGACGTCAGAGGTAAAGCTTCTGGGGCCTGAATCTGGGAGACCTTGCACAGCCAATAATAATCACACTGCTGTGGACTTCAAAGGGAACGGCGAGCACCACTTCACACCTATGGCCAACATTTCAAGTCTGGATGGTCTCGGATACATAAATGATGAGTCAGAGATTTGACTCTGCTGAGTTATAGGATTCAGTCGGAGGCCAATGCCAGTGCACTAATTATCTTTCTATAGGTGTACATCTGAGGAGAGACGGTTCTCAGAAAAGATTTTCACATTATAAATTCTTTTGATAGGTGCTCTGTCTCTCCTCGCAAATTTCCTGCACTGTCTATCATTTCCATACCGTATCATGGCAGCTGAGGTTCAGTGTAAAGACTTTTTCTGGTGGGATATCCACGCTTGGAAAGACATTTTTATATGTAAATGTATTTTTTGTACAATGACAACCTAAGTGAATACACTTTATGTAACATATTTTGTACAGCCAAGACATTTTCTTTTTTCAGCTATTTATTAGTCGCACTGAAGTTTTTATTTCAGCTTGAAACTCTTAATAAGTTTTGTAAATATGGTCGACAACAAGGAACAAGTAGCAAACACTGTGACCTCTCCTCCATTCCCCAGTCACCTTTCATTTTATGGATACTTCTGTTTATTTAAGACAACATTCATCATCATCACTGGCTGTGTTAATGATTGATCAGTTCTCTGTGCTACTCCTTTACTTCATGGTGGCTGTTAGAGAATTAACTCCACACATACCTTTGTATTTAAACATTTAAATGACGCTCAACGGGTGATACAGAGTATAAGTGAACTTTATAACTCCTCTATCTTCCTTAACCCAAAAAAACCTGAGTTGATCTCACTCCATTAAATGTTACCTCATCATTTACAGTTCAATAGTGTAACCAAGGTTGTTTTGGGCTACTCTGCTATATATTTTAGATTCCAGGCACACACTGTGTTCTTACTGTGAAAAAAGATAAAATGTCATTGGGATGCAGATGTGTGGGTGAACATTTCTGGCAGTGAGTCCACTCAGAGAGACACACCACAGTTAAGTGATAGTCAAGATTTGGAAAATGCAGTCCATGTTCATAATAATAAAAAACGAATTAGCAGTTTGACGCATATGCAGCTCTGTGTCTAAGAAATGCATTTGAAAGCACAGCGCGCGCGCACACACACACACACACACACACACACCTTGGTTAACACTCTGAGACAGACCAAACTAAATGACAGGAATCTGCTCCGTGGTTTTCACACTCTGTCATTAACAACAGTGCTCAGAGAGCTGCCTCATGTTTCATCTGAAGTGCTGTAGATATGAAATGGATGAAGTGGGTCTCTGCTCAATTATTCAACAGTGCTGTATAAGATAATTGGTCATGAACTAAATTGAGGATATATATTGGACCTATCAGGTGATAGATTAATAAAATATTGCCAGTGCAGTAGAACAGTTTTTGCTGTTAATGCTTAACATAGACATATTTACTCAGGGGAATCCAGATGATCCAGTTGCCAGCTATTGTTTCCAGTTTCTTTACTCCAAAAACAGCCACCGGGCTCACACTGATCTGTTTTTAAGTTTCAGAAATCAGTCTTAGATTTTTTTAGCTGCCCCATCTCTTCAATTCGTCACTCTTCATTCTCCTCCCAAGATTTAATGAGGTTTCTTTTCGTACTTTTACTTCAGTGTTTCTTACGAGTTCTGCAATGTTGCTCACAGGCGTATTTTTTTTAAACCCAAACCCAGTTTCTTCCAATTTGTCTGACTTACACTTCTGAATAAATCAATGTGACGACATTATATCTTTGCCAGGGTGAATGAGTTTAGTCTGAGGATGAGGAATACAGAGAGAGAAAAACACACAGCAGAAATGGCCACTAACCAGACACCACATGGGACAAGAGGATGATAGAGGCTGCTCAGCAGTGCATTTGCCCACTTTGTTATAAAAGCTTTACTTAAGTAGATTTGTTTTAATGTACTTTTCACTTTTACTCAACTACATAGATCAGCAGATATCTCCTTTCTACTCCAGTACAATCTTACAATGCACTGTGTTAAAAAAAAAAAGTAAATATATTTTTAAAAGTGATCAATAACAGAATAATTGGTCCAGTGATCCAATCACTGCAGGCAGATAACATTAGGCCTCGCCTCCTTTAAAATAGAAGACACAAACAATGATGTAGTGGAGTGTTGCATTGGGAATAGGCTACATTCAGCAAGTACTTTTACTTGTAATACTTGGTAAGTGTATTTCAAAGCAAGTATTTACTTCCTTTTACTGAAGTAGAAAACTTATTGGGATACTTTTTTACATTTATTTAAATGTAAAACGTCAATGTAATATGTTTGAGGACTTCTTCCACCACTGATGTTCAAACCATCAATGTAGAAGTGATTTTTTTCTCCCATGAAAACATTGTTACCCAAGTGTGCAAGCCTTTACATTCACACATGTTGTCAGACAGGCTGTGCCAGCATTGCTTAATACTTAACTAGACAGCGAGGTAGACTTTTGAGTCTATGAATCGTCAAACTCAGACGTGCATCACAGGCTTTTCATCAGATACTGAATCATAAATATTCCGATATGTTCAACTAGGAAAGAGACCACATGAGTAAGAATATTTATTGAAATGCTGCAATATTTAACGATTATTTTTAAATCTGTAATAGTATGTCACTTATCAAAGAACAGAGAACAAAATACTACATTTGGCAGTTGGCCATGAAGGACACTTTGTAACAAGAAAATAAAAATAAAGTATGAGAAGAACACTGTTTCCTTCAAGTTGGTGCTCGTGCTTCATTTAGGCTTTGATATAAATATTGAAACAAGATCAAAGTGAGCTGTAAAATAACCTGCAATCAAAGCCATCAAAGGTTTTAATCATAGTTTTCACTTTGACATTTTGATGCCTGTATTCTGTATCATACATTAACACATGCAAGATTTCACCTTACTGCAGTTCCATTTTTTTCTTTGAGTCAGTTTGTGTCGGGTTATATTGGTTATATGATGTCAGTATATTTGAAATAGAAAAATCCTCTTTAGTTCCCCACCCATGATAAACTGCATGCAAACAGTCACTGCAGTCACTAAACACAAAAATTCAGACTGAGAGAAAAGTGGGTGGAACAGTGACAACAGCTGATAAGGTGTTTCACAGCCGGGAGCTGACCTCTAAAAGCAAACAGTGCCGATTTGGAAACATAGAAACTGAGAAATACTAAAGCAGAGTACAACACGTGTCCACTTAGGGTGTGACTTTTTCCTCTGTATCAAAATCAAAGAGAGAGACAGGTGCTATGGCACATCAGTTGCTCAGTGACCAATCACAAAGGAGGATTATGCACCAACAATTTTTTTAATCTTTCCACATGTTGCTTCACTGAAGCATGAATCCAGTTTTTTTAAAAGCAATCATTAAGGCGACAGTCATTTTATCACATGCAAAATGTGCACGTAATAGTAAGGCACGTTTCAAGAAAGCTAAAGCAGACAAGCACAATGAATAAAAACTAAACTGGAATCCTGCCCGAATACATAAACACAGAATAGTTCCTTCAGATAAAAGAAATCGCAGTTCAAGACTTTCTTTGTTTCAAAATAAAAAAAAATTAACAACCCTATTCTTCAGCTCACTGCCTAGCATGCAGCTGTCAACACACAAAACCCTCCTCACATCAATGTCCATAAGGCACGTGTGCTTCACATACTATCACAAAACTGTTTCTGAGTTTCCTGTGTTTGCAAGACATACAACTTCTTAAGCAGATTTCTTTTGAAAATAAAATAAAATCTTTCTCGTTCATCTCAATAATCAGTGTGTAAACAAAGCTGACATTTGAAGAAAACCCTTTCGCAGAAGTGAAGAGCTTTAACAAGCTCTGCTGACAAAACCCTTTGATAAATCTCACGATCTCATTCAAAAAAATGTGAATGCATTAAATATGCATTTTGACATGTAAAGGTGAAATGATGCTGTACTTTTGAGTGCTTTCACATGCACCACAGAAATGGCCAGCTATCTGTCTCCATCTAGAGGCGGTGCTTGGCTATCACCAGTGACTGTTGTCAGGATAGTTTGGCACCGCTGCAGGGTACTGGGGCAAACTCGGGCCCTGGGCTGTCTGAGCCACAGCGTTGAACCCTGCTTCCCTCACTGGTGCATTTTTCCACAGGCCGGTGCTCCACTCTTCCTGAGCGCGCCCCAGACTCCCGCCACCGCCGCGGTACAGTCTGTGCACCTGCCACGGGAAAACCAAAGGGAGAGTGAGAAAAGTTTGTGTAATGTGTGTTCATGTGTGTTCTCCAGTGTATGCGTGTGTTTATAAGCACGAGGGGGCAAAGACTACCATCACAAGTGTGTGCATGTTTTCAGAGAATGTGTGTACTCACCCTAATGAGCACCAGTGCCATTAAAGCAGTCACCAGAGTGAAGAGCAGAGTTGCGATAAGCATCACTATAGCGGAGCCCACATTTTGGCTGAAAAACATCACTGTGGCAATCCAGCCGCTTTGATGTGTTGGTGACAGTGAGATGGAGTAGTACGGGTTAGTATACAGCAAAGTGAATTCAACACAAACATTATCCAAAATACTAAAGTGCCATTAAGAAGTGAGGAAACAGGCTGAGTGTAACACTGAATTATCACCACACGTTGTCCCTTTAGTGAACCGGGATGTTATCACAAGCAATGTTCGGTTAGTGGCCTTGAATATTACTTAGTTTGAAAAATATGTTTTAATTACAATAAATTAAAAATAAAATAATTTATCATCAATAATAATAATAATAATAATCATTTGTTAATTTAATGGTTTAATTTCAAACTTGTTTATTCCAAACAGGCAGACATGTGTAAGTCCTAAGAGTATTACTGTAAAGGGAAGTGATTTTGAGAATACATTTAGAAGTGGTATATCAGAATGAGGAATGTGGGGCATCTTGTTAAGTTAAACTTTAGTATAGGTCTCACAAATAATGAAATCCTTCATCTTTTGGCTCATCAGCACCACCACATTATTAAAAATATTAGGACTTTTAAGAGTTCTGTAAAAAAAGAACCACTAGCACTTCGAGGAAGTCGCCTCTTTTGTCGTTGAGGAAATGTTTGTAAGTGATCGACTGCAAGGATATGGTTGGTTACATCTGTGTGCTGTTCAAAGAGGTTTGTAGTTTCTCAAGGAACAATGAGATTGGTTGTTGGAGCAAGTGGAACTACAGTGAACACAGGTTCTCCTAGCTGCTCATTTCCTAAAATAGATTTATCTTTTTCTTGAAATAATGACTCATTAAATTAGGACTTTATTCTTGTAATATTATGATTTCCTTCTCAATTACAACTTTATTCCTGTATAAGGACAATATTGTTAAATTACAAATTCTTTTCCTTCAATATAGCCCTGAATATAAATATACTCAAGGCAGCTGGGAAATGTGCTTTCCATCAGACAAATGTTCACATGAAAGACGTCCTCACGACTCTGGTAAAAAAAACTGGCATGCACACAGTCTTCAAAGCTGGTTTGATTCCACTCACCATGTTCCCCAGTTAGATATGCCTATAGTCTGGATGAGGGCCAAGACACACTGGAGAAAGGATATGAAGAAGAAGGCCAGAATTCAAAAAGAAGATACAGTAGAAAACAATAATCCTAGAGTTGCCCTATTTTTGTTGCAAAGCTGCATCCTCCTACCGGTTGTCAACATGTGGGTCAAGCTGGCAGCAAATTCACGTGAAATATGATGCATTCAACTTAACAATCCACAGAAAAGCAAAATGTCCTTAGTAAACACAATGGGTGCAAGTGCAAATCATGAAGTGAGAAGTTCCTTTAGAAGAGAAACAAGCATTTTTGGACTCCAACTTTTTCAGACATGAAAGCTGGAGGATGTCTGCAAACTTGGGTCCAGATTTTCTCAGGAGGTTTCCTTTCACATAAGAACAACACAGCAGGAGATTCTTCTATTAGACACAACACAGAAATCTCTAAAGCGTTCAGCTGAGGGGTGGTGCAACAGACAGAGGCAGGATGTAATGTATAAATTCCGCTCTGGAGTTTACACGTTTTTGTTTACAGCACAATGACACCTGCCTCGGCTCTTATCACCAAAGACCCACTTAACATTTTCGTCAGTGGCTTCTACGTTGTAATGCCATGAGAGGTCACTAGCGCAGGCTAGGGTGGTGCAATATAACTAAGAAAAAAAGGCAAAAATCAAAGGTTAAAAAAAGGACGGTGAAGTTTTATTCTTCTTATAAACAGGCAACTCAGGTAATTCTCTTTATCCAAAGCAAAATCCAAGAACAAACAAAAACGTCCCAGCGAAGATAAAGGTTCTTTAAACTTGAGTTTTCTTTAGCTTAACAGCATTAGAAGAAAACTCAACTTAGAAAGTCCACTGTTTCACAGTCTGGTTCTGTCCTTTCCTTTAAGTAGTTCTCTAGTCAAAGGTTGTTCTCTGAGCTCCTTCCAGCCCTGTGATCTCTGTCCCTTTGCTCCTCTTCTCTGCTCCCTGCAGCTCTCCAGTCCAGCCTCAATTAGGTGTCTCAAACACCTACACCTGGGTGAGTGGTGAGGCACTCTGGGAGCTGTAGTGTGTGCTTTGGTGGCCATTTTGTGGTGTGGCTGCCTATCTTGAATGGGGATGTAGCACCCCTCTACTACATGGCCCCTTGTGATGCCACACATCCCTCTCCCCGGGCCTGAAGTCCTCGGCAGGGTGAATGAGGACCAGAAGGCATTTTGGCGGGACAGGGCATCTGCGTTTCCATGGTGCCGTCCTGGCCTATGAATGACAGAGAAATTAAACGGCTGTAGGCTTAGGAACCACCTAGTTACCCTGCTGTTTGTCCCTTTGTTTTTGGCCATCCATTGTAACAGGGAATGAGCCGTCACTAGATTGAACCTCCTTCTCTACCGGTGCATAGTTCTTCTCTCGAGGAAGCAGTTTCCGACTCAAATAAAAGGACTGGGTGTTCCTCACCTTCATTGATCTGGGCAGGCACAGCACCCAGACCCACCTCTGAGGCATCTGCCTGGACCACAAACTCCCCGCTTCTGGCACTTCCAGAATTGAACAAGGATTCACCATTACTGGGCATGTTGGTCTGCGGCCTCCAGTTTCCCCCAAGAGGGCAGGAAAGTGGACATGTGGGCTGCTAGCAGACTCTGCTGTGTGCATTGGTTCATCAGGCTTATCACACTGCCATGAGATATGGCCCAATTCGCCACAGCGGGAGCACTGGCACGTCTCGGTGTTCAGGAATCCTCGTGGCTGCCAAGGTTGATTAACAATTCTATGGGGTGGGCCATAGTGAGGGTATCCAGGCTTAGGACCTTTTTGGCAAGGCCCACCTGGGCGGGTGGGGACAGAAGCGATAGGCTCTTTATGGGTTGGATGGAGCATGTCTGAGGCCGCCTGGTACTGCTCCACTGCTTCTACCAACTCTGTGGCTGTTGTTAATTTCTGGTGACTGGTTATTTTTTGGGCCTCATACGGCAGAGCTCTTAGATATTAGTCCATAACTAGTGTTTCTAAAATGTCTGCAGGGCTGCTCTTCTCTGGTTCTAGCCACCTTTTCGTCACTCGTACCAGTTCGTGCATTTGGGAACGGGGAGTTAGCCCATTTTGGAAGGACCAGTTATGGAAACGTTGAGCCATGCTAAATTTAGTAAGCCCATGGCGGCTCAGTATCTCTCCCTTTAACTGGTCATAGTCTTCATCAATACTGGCCTCTACAGCTTGATATGCTTTAAGTGCCTCACCCGATAGAAAAGGAGCCAGGAGTCCAACCCACTGTGTCTTCGGCCACTCCTCCTAAATGGCTGTAGCTTCATACGCATTAAGGTAAGCATTCCACATTGTCGGTCTCTCCCAGTTTCGGGATTAAATCAGCTGCTTTGGGTTTCGACCTGGGCAACTGTTGAAGCTCCTGCTCTCTCAGTTGGTTATCATTTATTTGCTGTTGCAACAAGGCTGCACCGATTTCTTGCTGTGCCCTCTTACTCTCCAACAGCATCTGCACCAGTTGCTTCATTTGGGTTTGGTGGTCGTTTGTGTGAAGTTCTGAAAAAAATTGAGTCAAGGCTTCAATATCTTCACTCCCAATCATCAGCACTTAAGCGCCATTGCCCACATTCTCCACCATCTGTAATGCCATGAGGTCACTAGGGCAGGCTAGGGTGGGGTGGTGCAATATAACTAAGAAAAACAAGCAAAAATCAAAAGGTTCAAAAAAGGAAGGTTAAGTTTTATTCTTCTTATAAACAGGCAACTCAGGTAATTCTCATTATCCAAAGCAAAATCCAAGAACAAACAAAAACATCCCAGCAAAGATAAAGGTTCTTTAGCTTAACAGCATTAGAAGAAAACTCAACTTAGAAAGTCCACTGTTTCACAGTCTGGTTCTGTCCTTTCCTTTAAGTAGTTCTCCAGTCAAAGGTTGTTCTCTGAGCTCCTTCCAGCCCTGTGCTCTCTGTCCCTTTGCTCTGCTCCTCAGCTCTCCAGTCCAGCCTCAATTAGGTGTCTCAAACACCTACACCTGGGTGAGTGGTGAGGCACTCTGGGAGCTGTAGTGTGTGCTTTGGTGGCCATTTTGTGGTGTGGCTGCCGATCTTGAATGGGGATGTAGCACCCCTCTACTACATGGCCCCTGGTGATGCCACAATGTGTATGACACCTCTTTTTCATCCTGAAATATTTGTTTTCTTTCATTTTAGTGTCTGACACGTGTCAGAAACATCATCCGCAGGAGGAAGTTTGCATAAAGTCCAGTAGGTAACATTTGTGTTCTCACATACAGCCCCTCAAGAGATTCTATGGAGTTTAGTGCATGTCTGAAAGCAGGCGTAAGGAGCACATTTTTTTTAACCACATGGCCACTCACCCTGCCAAGAGAGCACCTAAAAACATAAGAATAAAGCTGCTTTCAGACATGCACTGAACACTGCAGATCCTCCGTATTTTCTCTGGAGGGGGTGCATGTGTGAACGCAAAAGTCTGAGTGAGAGGCTCCGTAGTGTCTGCGGACTTTCTCCGCCTGGCCTCCTAGGATAAAGTCTGTAGAAATTCAGAAGAATCCAATGTCAGAACAGAGCGACCGAGTGGGACGCAAAAATGAAAAGAACATAGAATACACCGACGAAGAAGTCAGGAGAGTTTGTGGCCAACACCGGTGTCTGTGAGTTGTCAAGATGATCACGTGATCTAGGCAGCTGAATTAATACTTTACTTCCTGCCTCTGTCTGCTGCAACCAGCGGCTCCACCTCTCACCTGAATAATGCATAGGATTTTATGCTGTTGTGAACATGTCAGAGAACCTCCCGCTGCGTTGTGCATGTGTGAAAGGCAAACTGTCTGAAAACGGCTCAACTGATCAATGCTCTTTAATATTAGGCAAACTAAATTCTAATGGAATTTCAGTCATTTCATACCAGATCTTGTGACCTGGGCAGACCACGTCACTATAATTGGTTAATTTAATAGCACATCCAATGCAGAGTGGAGCGTTCACAACATTACTGAAACATCCGATTTTTCTCAGGCCATCTCTGAGCCCACACACCACTGATCTACTTTTACTTGGTGTGTTTTCTGCCTCTGGACTGATCAGTTTCATCTTCTGCTCCATCATTAACAGAACCTGGTTTCTACTTTGACATTCAGGGTGAAAATGACACCAAACTATACAAGACATTATTTTCCATGCCGGAAACCTTGCTTGTGCAGAAATGTGATCTCCTACAATTTAAGTTTCCTCTGAATGACATAAACCAACATCAGATTTTTGTTTGAACACTGTTGATGAGAACAGTAAAATCATTAAAACCACCCTTACCAAACAGGCTTCCAGTTTAACAGCTTTTTTTAATTGAAAACGAATGAGGACATAGGTTACGCAAACCCCACCCACCCTCTACTCTAGTCACTTTTAATGGGGGCCAAGTGCCTCCAATTTGACAGAGCATATCTCCAGAACCCCTGGGGCTAGGTGTCTAAAAACCTTGGATGCATTGTCGTTGGGGGCTTGGCTCCAAGTGTGCAAATCGGAGAAACTTGGTTTTCTCGCCAAATCTCACTTCAAGTCCTACAACAGCTGATTTTGACCAAAAGGTCGAAACTTGGCTTCAAACTTGGCACTCTTACATCCCTACCCACAAGTTTCAGCCTCCTAGCCCCAGGGATTCTGGGGATAGGCTCTGTCCACAGGCATTTAACATTGGGGTCAAGTGCCTACAATTTGACGTCCACTTCTAGGCATTTACCATTGGGGTCAAATGTCTACAATTGGACAGTCCACTTCTAGGCACTTTGAATGGGAGCCAAGTGCCTCGGAATTGGAAGAGAATTTAAATCCCTACCCACAAGGATGGGGGATCCAAAGTTTCATCGTCCTAGCCCCAGGAGTTCTGGAGATAGGCTCTGTCCACTTCTAGGCATTTAAAATTGGGTCTAGTGCCTACAAGTTGACGTCCACTTCTAGGCATTTAACATTGGGGCCAAGGGTCTTCAATTTGATGTCCACTTCTAGGCATTCAACATAGGGATCAAGTGCCCACAATTTGACGTCGACTTCTAGCCATTTAACATTGGGGTCAAGTGCCAACAATTTGATGTCCACTTCTAGGCCCTTTGAATGGGGGCCAAGTGCTCCAAATTGGAAGAGCGTATCTCCAGAACCCCTGGGGCTAGGAGTCTCGAACTTTGGATTCTTTGTCATTGGGGCTGCGCTCCGAGTCGGCTTCAAACTTGGCACACTTAAATCCCTACCCACAAGGATGGGGGATCCAAAGTTTCAGCATCCTAGCCCCAGGAGTTCTGGAGATAGGTTGTGTCCACTTCTAGGCATTTAACATTGGGGTCAAGTGCCTACAATTTGACGTCCACTTCTAGGCATTTAACATTTGGGCCAAATGCCTTCAATTTGACGTCCACATGTGATGGAATACTGTATCACGGCCAGCTCATCAATCGACCTGATGTGGAATTTCACTGAGACAGGCAGGAAGACGGGCAGCAAGCAGTCAACCAACCAACCTGCAGACCAGTTAGTCAGCTGTTCGAGTGAATCAGTTAGAGCCGGAGGAGGCCTCTCCCGTACAGTACAACATAACGTCTGGATATGTTATGATTCACGGTGATGACAGCAGGGTTCCTGTCTGTGCACATTTGGGGTTTTACTTTGTACGCAGCATGTAATTGTAGTGAGACTCCATCGTAGGAGTGAGGTAGATACAGTGGAAGCTCCTGAGCAGGCTATAAATACCCCCTGTGCTTCAAGTGGTGGGAGTCTCTGGAGACGCTGCTGTAAGCCTTCTCCATCGTATTGTACCAGCTCGTGCGCAGCCTTTGAACCTTCGCATTCTGCTGCTTGTTTTCACATGCAACCAGTGCTTCAAATGTCAGGTTGAGTGTTGTTCCCCTCATGCAAAAACTGTTCTCTTCTACACAAACAATGTCAGTCATAAATATTTAATTATCTTAATGAGGTGCATGTTAAGGTTCTGTATAATCTCACAATGGGGTGGACATTGAGTTGCAATGTCAAGGGATACAAGGGATATTCTCCACCTTGTCCTATATGTTCTTAAATGTAAACAAGAAGCTGTTGTTAATGTAGCTACATAGTTAATGACCTAGAGTATTAATAAAGCTGTGTCATTAACAAAGGGTCATAAGCAGCTTTGTAAATACACCATCAAGTCTGCAGGTATTAAGACTATAAGCCATTAACAAAATGGATTCTGACAGTGATATAGAGCTGCCTATTTCCACGTGGTGAGGGGTGTGAATTTTGTAGTGTGTTGTGGTTTCTCTGTTAATGCACTTGTGTGAGATGCCAGTGGAGAGACCTGACCAAGAGGGCAGCAAAACATTGTCACAACAATAAAACACAAATACAAACAGTCAAATACAGCTGTCATACACTACACACACAACACACGTACGATCTTCCAATCGGATTTCAATAAAAAATTCTAGAGCATCCACAGTGACCATGAGGACTATTTTCTTAATCTATTAAACCGGATTTAAACCCCCACATAGTAACCAGCTCTGACATTTTCAGATCCTTCTGTAGATTATTCCAGGAAGAGGTGGCAGCTCATTTATACACTTTGTGTCAGGTTCTGTTCTAACTCTGAGGGCCCAACATCTGTTGAATATTGTAAGAGATCGGGCCATGTTGATTTAAGATTTATTACATGTACATACACAGGTAGCCCACAGAGATTTTTATATAGAATAGTAGCGATGAGAATTTAGTAGGAGCATACAACGCACAGAGGTGTACGAGATTTCCATTGTCAATAATAAAACACAAAATACAGTATACAACTTCTTCATGCATCCATTGAGATGCATGAATAATGATTCATGCAATGGATAATTCTACACATGCTGCACTAACCACTGTTTTTATTTAACCCTTTGATACACAAGCTATGCAAACCCCTTCTAATGCACAACATGGGTCCAAAATTGGCCATATTCATTTCCTGTGTTATTTCGTGCATGGCTGGGTGTTTCTTTGCTGTATTCTTTTGTAGCTTATTCTTCATTCTTCGTTTAGGAGATGGCTCCTTTGTCTTCTATGTCATTAATGATACTATGTCTTCAAAGACGAGTCTTCTGTGTCATCAAAGATGAGTCTTCTATGTCATCAGAGGAACCTTCTCCATTTAGGAGCGCTGGATTCCAAGACAACTCCAGCTTGATCCTGTAGAACATAGTTATCTATGTCATCAGCATCAGAGATTTCAGACTCAGAATCAAGACCAAGAATTGCCTCCTCCTGTTGCTCTTAGCAACAAACCGATTCAGTGTTCAGAGAAGAGCTTTAGCTTCTAATAGCTCATTGTTTGGTTTCTTTTCAGCTCTGATAAACCTACTGTAAACTAGCTGTTCAGCACCAAACAACAGAGAGACAGATAGATTTGACGACTGAAGCTGGTGACCATCTATCAACACTCTTCAGCTAAAGAGCAGTTTTCCCTGAGGAGCAGCATGGCACTCTGCAGATTTTCACGAACATCAGTTGACGCTGTGAACTTGATTGTTTACTGCTCAACTTTTCACACTGTTATGTGATGCCTGATTTCTCTGGTGTGACAATAAGATCGTATCTGTGCCTGTCTTTCACAAACCCATTTTTAGGAAACCGAGGAAGTAAACAAAGCATAAAGTTACAGTTACAGTCAGAGTTTTTAAACTCTGGTTTTGTATCTTATAATTTACATGCATTTAAAATATTAGCTTGTTAATTTGGGTAGAAAATTGTTTTCCTTACCAACAGTCCCCTCATGAAACCACATTTTAACTCACTAGATCCATATTTTTACTTGGATCTGCACCAGATTGCATATATGAATTATTCATCCATGAATTATTCTCTGAGAAATCAATGAAAATGTTAAAAAAACATCTTATCTCTCAACGTGAAAACATAAGCTCCTTGCTGGAGGTTAAAAATAACCCTGACAAGACCTAATTGAATATGCTCTTGATTTGCATTATGGGACTCGTAGGACTCAGTGCTTTTGGAATTTTATACAGATCAGGGTCTAAAACTCAAGATATCTCAGCTTGACCACTCTGTTTGTAATCATTGATTTCAATGCTACATTTTCTCATTGCCTCCCTCCCTTTAAAGAGTATGAGGCTTTTTTATGGTTGTTCTCTAGTGAAAGATGGGAATGATCATCTAAGTCTACCTTTTCTCATTCTTGCTGTGGGTCAAACTGTGTAAATAATAGATAATTAGAACAACAACAGCAGCATTGTTGGACAACACTGAAAAGAGGATTCCTTTGTAGCGGCACGTTATGATCAGCCATGATTCATCAAACAGAAAAAGTGGAAAGAAATAAGATGGTAGAGGCTGAAAAATGTGTCTCATTGAACATTTAATTCATACATTTTTTCATATCTTCTCTAGAAAGTGGAACCATGACCATGATCTCCTCCAGCGTCCTTCACTAGTAGCCGGACAGAATGGCTCATTAGCTCTGCGCTGGTGGCTAACACGACGTAGATAGACACCACGCAGGACGGACTCTGAGCCATGTCTCTTCTCTTAGCTCTGAGCATCGTCTGTGGATTGATGCTCCATGTTTCACTCGGTGCACTCAACACTCACTACTGTGCCCCACGAAAGACTGTCCCATATCAGAGTAAGTCACTAAGTCTCACTGCCTCTACAAGATATAATGACATTACTCTTACTGTGTTGAATAAGTGTCTCTACTCCTGCTATGGACCAGTAAACACCAGAATTGGTAGCAGAATATTTCAACCAAGATACATGAACAAGTGCACCCAGATGCTTTGATTATATGCTGGTTGGGACACGCTTATTAAATTGAAATGAATTTCTGTTCTGCTTCTGCAGCTAAAAATTTGGGAGTAAAATTGAAGGGTTGATTCTTGATGTTCTCCTGTTCAGATGAGCTGAAGATGTTCAGAGAGGAGGGGATCTCCAACTACTCCACTATGTTGATGAGAGACGACCTGGGCGTGCTGCTGCTGGGAGCCAGAGAGGCCATATATGCTCTGGACATCGACGACATCTCAGTGGAAAAGGCTGTGGTAAGAAAATGTCAAAGAAATGAGGCTGTTGTAAAATCTTTTCCTGTGGTTCAATTGATGCTGTTGCTAATCTGTCATAGAATTCAAGAAAGTCAAGATAAGTAAATCAGGATTAAATCAAGAGATCAAGAAATTTAAGAGGCTGGTTTACTTTTATATATTTAAGTTTAATTACTTTTTTAATCTTTTGTAACAATTATGGGTAAGATATGCTAATTCCAATTGCTTTTAAATTTTATTTTATTTTTGGAAATGATCTTGTGATCCCCTCAGTTGGGGAACTACTGCTATATCGTGAAAGTCACATTAACCCATTCACCCATTTATACAATAAAATCTTTTTTGGAACTTTTATGATATTTTGCTGCTGTGTAAGTCCGACTTGAGGATTTGTAGCCGCCCAGTAAAGTGAGAAAAAGCCAACATTCTGAAAAAGTTACAACAAATGCATAGTTTTGTGTAGCATCACTAAATATTGTATGCATGGTCGTTCTTTTAATCATTCAATGACCCCTGAGATTGTTCTAGGTCCCGACCACTGGGTTGAGAATCATGTAAAACACAACCTCTTTCTTTGACTAACAATTTGGATAGATCGTTGCAGCTCTTGTCATAATGCTGAAATCAATTAATCTATGTTCCCTGTGTATCTTTCTTTGTCAACTTTCAGTGTTTTTTGACAAGGTGGCCGTCTGCCAGTTAACTGCAGTGTATTCTGGTCAAAGATCAGATCACAAGCTGTACATTGGATGCTCTCGTTCCACACTGTTCTCTCTGTGTTTATTTGCATGAGAAAGTATTTTATGAATACTGGTCTTGTTGAACCTGCTACAGCGCTCTGTTGATTGAGCGGAAGAGGGATTTGTCCCTGACAAACTGATGTGCGAGTGTAAACAGGCCGAGCGGCTGTCGTGCTGTTGTGGGGGGGTTGCGACACTGTTCCCACGTGCTTTGACAAAACACTCTCCCCGTGTTGATGCAGGTGTACTGGCGAGTGACCGAGGAGAAGCAGAGGGAGTGCACGGACAAGGGAAAAAACGCTGAGGTTTGTGTACCACCTTTCAAAACACAGCTCACATACGCTAACTCTGATACGTCTGGGGCAAGAACACAAGCATTAAGGATGACTCCTGACTGAAAACGATTTACTCCCCCATGCAATTTATCTCTGTGCATCTGTAAATCATTGATAAGGGAGTGGGTTTTCAAGTCTTTGAAGTGCTGTAGTTCCAGCTTCGTACTGAAAGACCAAATAAAGGCATTGACCTCTTGGTCCCCAGCTCGACTCCTGGCATCCCGGGCAGTCACTATATGTTTGTGGCATGTTTGTATTTTTTGTGGCTGAACTAACAAAGCTCTGACCTTGGCATTCTCTGGGCTGGATCTCGTTGCAGGTGGAATGCCGCAACTACATTCGAACCCTGCATAGAGTGAATGACACTGCGATGTATGTGTGCGGCACCAATGCTTTTAGCCCCACCTGTGATTATATGGTAAGTGTAGAATATATGCATAGATTAGAGAATTTTAAAAACTGACCCTGTTTATGTGAAGGGAAGAGATTTTGAAAGACTCACTCAGGTTCAGTAGTTTTGCCTCTTTTAGATCTGTACAAGTAGTTTTATATGTTTATTAATCACTTCTATTGTTTTTATTGTCAACAAATGCAATGAAAAACTACTTACAAAGTCTGTCTCCTACTCTCATTATTTCTGACTTCTCCATCATATCTGTAGCCCATTTGTTCCTACTGAAGCTTTAAATCTAAACAAATGTCTCAAAAAATTTAGTTCCATAAAAAAGGACAGAACTGGGCAATGTAGTTTTTACTACTACCACTGAACTACTCAAACAGGACATTTATTTGAAACTATTTTAAGTAGTGGATACACTTCTGGTGCTCTAGTATTTTGGGCAGGACAACTGTGTGTGTTTCTGTGTGTTTCTGTGTGCGTGCGTTTGTGTGTGTTTGTTCTTACACAGTATCATTATGGGGACTTGTCTTCCTTATGGGGACAAAAAGTTCCATAAATCGTAACGTAAACATAAATCTTACATTTAAGGTGTAGACATGATTTAAGGTTGGGTTTGAGTTTAAGTTTAGGTTAAGGTTAGGTTTAAATTAAGGTTAGGCAAGTAATAACTATGGTTAAGGTTAGAGTAAGTATACAGGAAATCAATGTAAGTCAATGTAAAGTCTTCTGAACTCATGGTGACAGAACTCTCTGTGTGTGTGTGTGTGTGTGTGTGTGTGTGTGTGTGTGTGTGTGTGTGTGTGTGTGTGTGTGTGTGTGTGTGTGTGTGTGTGTGTGTGTGTGTGTGTGTGTGTGTGTGTGTGTGTGTGTGTGTGTGTGTGTGTGTGTGTGTGGGTTGGGTACATGTAATGGTGTGGCTCAATAAAGTGTTTTATTCCTTTTTGTATAACAGATGAATAGAGATATTTGTGAAGTCTATCAGACTTGTACAATAACAAGTTAGTAGCATTGTTTCTTTGTTGGTTTCCTCATGTGATGTGTTGACAATATGGAACATCACCCAACTAATTCTTAAGTCATGCAGATAACTGTGGTTACATGTTGCTGTCTTTTCTTAATTTAATAGTCAGTTTGTGTTAGTTCTTCTCGTGTTTGCTTATTTATTGTCTTTGTTGGGTTTCATTGTTCGACAACACGCAGCGGCTCATGACTGTGGTTTATTTTTATTCTGAGCGAGCTCAAACCTCAGAGGACTGAACACACGTGAAAGCATCACCATGGAGAAATGAATGGTTCCTATGGGCAACTGCAGAAAGACAACAATGTAAATTTGATGAAAAAAAAAAAGGCAGACCTGAGGTTCATTGTTTTCTAAAGCAGATCTCTATAATCTGTATGGTATCATTCTGACAAAAATAAAAAGTAAAAAACAGGCTGGAGAATGGTTGGCTTTAGTTTTTTTTTTTTCTTAATTGTGAGTAATACAGACGGGCTAAGATCTCAGTCTCTGTGTGAATATGGCTCAGTCTTTCTTTTCTTTGCTCTCTCTCCCTCTTGTTTTTCGACAGACTTTCGTAAGCGGACAGCTGAAGCTGCAGGGAAAGCAGGAGAAGGGGAATGGGAAGTGTCCTTTTGATCCCTTCCAGAGATACTCCTCCCTTATGGTTGGTGAGTGTCTGAGTCACGTTTGCTGCCAAAGTGAACAAAGCACAGAATAATGCTGAACGCTCAAAGTGCACCAACTGAAAAAAAAAAGGATAAGTTCATGATAACTGTGGGCCGACTTGAAAGGCCACAGGACCAGGCTATAAATGTAACATCTAGTATCTCTGCTGCTGCTGCTGCTGCCTCCTCACTCAACACATGCACTGAAACAGTCGGTTCACTTCATTAGTCGCCATATTAACGAGGTATTTTTCTAACTTCATGCGAATAATTGATTTCCAGGAACTTTTTCCTTCACTCTTGTTCCTGTCCAACAGGAAATGACCTGTATTCTGCTACATCCATCAACTTCTTGGGCTACGAGTCTGCGGTTCTGCGCAGTTCAAACTTGGTTCTCCGCACTGAGTTTAAGAGCTCCTGGCTCAGTGGTGAGTTCCTCTGCAGCAAAAAAAATCTTTCCTTTTCAAGTTTTATATAATCAAGTGCATAGTTTAGCGGGAACTGAAAGTATCTGTTGTCATTGGCCTTTTTTGCATTTCAGTCAGACAGCTCACGTTCAAACGTTTATTGCAGCAGTAGAACAGGTTTAGTGTTTGGCGTCTAGGCTCCAACTAAGTCACTCCCCCATATGATTACACAGGAATGATGGGAGTGATGAGCAAATACTTGTAACCCCCCGTCGGAGCCTACAGGTGGATGCTGGGGTGGTGGAGGGACAGAAGCAACTGGTAGCAATACTGCAGCAGAAGTGCGAGCAAAGGGGATGATGGGAAATTTCTCTCTGCTTAAATAGACCTACTGATAAGGGGGGTGTATATTATAGATGGTTGTGGAGAGTGAGGTATGTCACATGATGTATGTCACATGATTGGAGCAGCGCAGCTCGAGTTGGCTGCCTGAACTAGCTCGCAGGCGTCGCTCCATTCATCCTTACTTCATGTTTTGTGATTTCAGATCCAAACTTTGTCTACATGGACTTTGTTGGGGAGAGTTTTGACAGTTCAGATGGCGACGATGATAAGGTGTACGTGTTCTTCAGCGAGAACGCCATGGAGTACGACTTCTACAGCAAAGTCACAGTGTCACGAGTGGCCCGTGTCTGCAAGGTACCAAATATCACACACCCATAAATATAAGTTTCCTAAACATGTCAGATTTTTTTGCCCTATCTGGCAGTGTTAAAGAAAGTGATAAACAAAATTCCTGGCTCTGCCCCCTGATCTGGATTTGCGTCAAAATTTAAAGGGCCCATATTGTGACAAATACATTTTCTGGGCTTTTACTATCCGTAATTACTTGAAGGGGGTCAGTAGGTACCCTCAAAGTATGAAAACAGTCACTCCGCGGACTTTTTCACTCAGTTCATTCGAAGAAATATGTTATTGAAATGTCGCATTTCATACTTCCTTGTCCGTATGATGTCATCTTGAAATCGCACTTTTCTCCCAGCCCCACCCAGCCGGTACCAGTCCAGCCTCCGAACCACCAACCCTCCTCCCCTCCACACCGAACGGGACACCAAACAGACATGTTGCTGAGTTAGCAGCTTGTTAGATTATACGTAAGGAGTAATGTCTACGTTACTCCTTACCTAGAAACTCACTGCTGAAACTCGGGACTTAATCCTACATTGGCCGACTGTGTAACTTACCGTTCAGAAACATCCTGTTGTAACCGACTGTAAATATGTGGCTGGTCTTCTATCCAAACATAACAACAGGACGTTCAGCTGTGTTTACCAGAGAGATTGTCAATGCACCAGAATGAGACCGGTGATAGGACTGGTCGCGTGTCACTCAAAGTGCAGTCAGCCAATCAGAGGAGGGGCTCATAAATAATTAATGAGGAAGACGAAAACAGCCTCTTTTGTCTGGAGCACCAGAGAGAAGCAGAAGAGAGCAACTGGAAATACACTTTGCAGCAGTTTTTTCTAATTTAAACCACTGATATATCATCTTAGGGGTACCAATACCTCAAATTAAATCCCAGAAAGGTGTCAAATATGGGCCCTTTAATGTGTTCTTTCTTGGCCCATGTCCCATCTTTCCACCAAGGTTCATGGAAATCCACAGTATTTCTTGCATAATCATGCTGACAAACAAACAAACACACAGTGGCAAACAAATAGTAATTATTTGTTCAAGACCTTTATCATCTTCAGAGATCCCTGTCTGACACAGGTCTGCTTGTTGTTATTGAAGCGAATATGTGCACATGACTGAGTGCTCTGCTCTGTGTTCAGGGGGATATGGGCGGCCAGTGGACGCTGCAGAGGAAATGGACGTCGTTTCTGAAAGCTCGTCTTGATTGTTCCCTCCCTGAACCCAGCCTGCCCCTAATTGTCCAGGATGTCTTCCTGCTGAAGCACGAGGACTGGAGGAAGAGCGTCTTCTACGCTGTCTTTACGCCGCAGTCGTGAGTACTCAGTCAAATCCTGTAGTTTTTATGTTCCCCACATTAGAAGAAAGTCATTTTGGAGAAACAAAGGTGTCTTTACACAAAATCATGAGGTGTTGACTTTGTCTTGATTTATTTATTTGGATATAAGGTATTTAACACCTAATATTTTTATTCATTCAAGATTTAAACATTTATTGTTATTATTATTATTGTTGTTGTTGTTATTGTTATTGTTGTTATACCAAATGTGTTTGATTGGGTGTTTCCAGGAGTTTGTCCCAGGTTTCTGCTGTGTGCGCATACAACGTCTCTGCCATCAGAAATATTTTCAATGAGGGAAAGTTCAAGAAAGCCGTTGCCGTGGAGACCTACTATGTGAAGTGGGTGATGCACACCGGAGAAGTGCCAGTCCCCAGACCAGGAGCGGTGAGTGTAACGACTGTTGCAGCCAGAAATTATGCTGGATTTTGAAGCGTATGAGGCAAATCCACAAGAAAAAAAAAAACACAGTCCTTAACTGTGGTTATGTGTTGCAGTGCATCAATGATGTGGCACGCAAAATGGGGATAAACCGCTCTCTGGACCTTCCTGACCAAACCCTCATATTCATCAGAGACCGTCCCCTCATGGACGAGGCCGTTCCTCCGCTGACAGGAGGGCCGCTGCTGGTCAAGAGGGGAGCTTTGCTGACTCGGATTGTAGTGGACAGCGTGCTGGCGCTGGACGGACAGAGATACACTGTCATGTTTATTGGCACTGGTAAAGCACATTATATAACAAAGCACAACAACAGAGCTGATGCGGGAGTCTTCCTCAGCTTAGATTTTCTGTATGAATATTCTAGTTGATTAAACATGGAGCCCTGACAATTTTAGTAGTTCTCTATAACATCAAAATTTCATCAAAGTTTGGAAAAATTTGTCTCATCTGCTTCGTCGAATTATGCGGGTGTTGTTTGATTGACAGTTGTGGCAACATAAGTAATATATGACTTCATCCACATTCACAATTGACAAAAACGATGAGAAAAATAAATCTCTGAACTTTTGTTTTCATGTAGGAGCTCATCACTCATAGTGTAGAATCTGGATGTGTTCAGGTCTTTAATGTAGGAGTTTGTAACTTTTGAAAGAAGAAAGAAAACATCCTTCCTCATATAAATGAAAAGCTGGCTTCATAAGCAGAGAAATTATGTGTTCGTCAGTTCAGACTTTGCAGCTACAGCCTGAACTTTTGTTTGGTATAACAAACATCACTACAACAGATCAGCTGTTCACTGAGTTTAGGTTTTTTCCACCTTTCTGTACTTATGTGTTTTAGCATCAGACATTATTTGATCGTTGTTGACAGCTGCTACAGGCTTTATGTTTTTAATACAATTGTTCAATCAGTTCCTTTTTTATTCACTGGCTGAAGATGCATTGATTTCATATACATAGTGACCAGGCACATCAAAGCTGTGATCTTGGTTAAAAGGTCATTTTTTCGATGATTAACGTCATAATAAATTTTTGTCTCCTGATAGAAAATGGCTTTGTTCAGAAGGCTGTTAACTACGCTGGAGAAATGTTCATCATTGAGGAGATTCAACTGTTTGAAAACCCTGAGCCGATCAGCATCCTGCGCCTCTCATCCACCAAGGTAATTTATGTCCAGTGTGGTTGAAATTTCAAGTCAGAAAAACAATAATTTCTCAGTAAATACGACCAATTATCGATCGCGCTGACATTATCTATCACAGCACCTCTGACACTAATCTGAAGCACCTTCATGATTTATTTATATAATGCTCTGTGCAGGTTTCTCCTTATAGAACTCACCATTGTTTAATGTATGAATGGTTGAATGGTTACATCCTGAATCTACAAGGCAATTTCATTAGGCACAATGTATACTCAAATGTGTTTGTCTGTTTTGGTTCCATCTTCATATCCACTCAGACATGCAACACATAAAACACCCCTTTTTCAATCAATCAAATCCGATTTTTTTTGTAAAGCTCATATTCACAAATCACAATGGGACTCATAGGACTTAATAAGGTGCGACATCCTCTGTCCTTAGGTATTGTTATTTATAGTAGTAAATGTGAATATTGGCATATTTTATCTAAACAATCCAGTTGTAATCATAATCCACAGTCAGCCTGCCACCAATCAGTATGAATTCAAATTACATTTTCATGAAGCTGAAACACTATACATTAAACGTGTGTGTGTGTGTGTGTGTGTGTGTGTGTGTGTGTGTGTGTGTGTGTTTGTGTTTGTTTAGGGTCTGCTGTACGCAGGTTCAGATTTTGGTGCTGTTCAGATGCCAGTCATCAACTGCAGCCGCTACGACACGTGTGTGGACTGCATCCTGGCCAGGGATCCGTACTGTGCCTGGGACTTTTCCACTGAGCACTGCTCCTCGGTCCACAGCTTACGCCCGTCCCCAATTACTGCAATGCAGAGTCTGAAGGAGGGAGACGTCTCACGATGTCCTCAGCCAGGTATGCTCACGCAGTGTGTCGTTTGCATGCATCACTGTAGAGATGCTTTGGATGAGCCAATGTGCCAGCAGTTGTTTTTTCATAAGATGCAGTGAGACAAGCCGTGTGTTTGTGTTTTAGATCCAGTTGCAGCTGTGGACTTCACCCTCGTCCCACAGAACAACATCCAGCTGTCTTGCCAGCTCCACTCCAACTTGGCACAGGTCGTCTGGCGTTTCTCTGACCAAACACTTCACTCCAACCACAAATACTACATCTACAGCGGTGGCCTCCTCATCTTGAGCGCCTCTGAATCGGACGCCGGCCTTTACACCTGCGAATCAGTAGAGCAGATAAACGGCAGAACATACAACCGAACTGTGGCGGTTTATCGTTTACAGCTCTGCTCTGAACCAGGAGTGGGGGACAGCACCACTCCTGGCACTGAGGTGACGAATTCCTCGGACTCGTCTCCCCCTGTGAACACAGCTGCGCCGGGATCAGAGGACCCGTCGTCCCCTGAGACGCACAGCGACACTGGCAGGGTGACTCGTTTGGAGGTGGCCGTGGGTCTGCTCTCGCTGTTTTGCCTCTGTCTGATGGGGGTCATATATTGCATCTGGAGTGGAGGACGCTGGGCGTGCTTCAGATTCGCGCCGGTGCTCCAGAGCCCCAGCGAGAGCGAGGGGAAGCTGCAGTCGCCATGTGAATACATGCACATCCAGAACAGGACGTCAGAGGTAAAGCTTCTGGGGCCTGAATCTGGGAGACCTTGCACAGCCAATAATAATCACACTGCTGTGGACTTCAAAGGGAACGGCGAGCACCACTTCACACCTATGGCCAACATTTCAAGTCTGGATGGTCTCGGATACATAAATGATGAGTCAGAGATTTGACTCTGCTGAGTTATAGGATTCAGTCGGAGGCCAATGCCAGTGCACTAATTATCTTTCTATAGGTTCCAGTGTAAGGATATATATTGGACCTATCAGGTGATAGATTAATACAATATTGCCAGTGCAGTAGAATAGGTTTTGCTGTTAATGCTTAACATAGACATATTTACTCAGGGGAATCAACTTGATCCAGTTGCCAGCTATTGTTTCCGGGTTCTTTATTCCAAAAACAGCCACGGGGCTTTTCTTAGCTGCCCCATCTCTTCAATCTCTTCATTCTCCTCCCAAGATTTAATGAGGTTTCATTTCATATTTTTACTTCAGTGTTTCTTACGAGTTCTGCAATGTTGCTCACAGGCGTATTTTTTTTAATCCCAAACCCAGTTTCTTCCAATATGTCTGACTTACACTTCTGAATAAATCAATGTGATGACATATCTTTGCCAGGGTGAATGATTTTAGTCTAAGGATGAGGAATACAGAGAAAGAAAAACACACAGCAGAAATGGCCACTAACCTGACACCACATGGGACAAGAGGATGATAGAGGCTGCTCAGCGGTGCATTTGCCCACTTTGTTATAAAAGCATATGGATGTTTATCAGTTGTGGTATGTAACAAAGTACATTTACTTTGTTAGTGTACTTAAGTACATTTCTTTATGTAGCTGTAATTTACTTAAAAAGATTTATTTGTATGTACTTTTCACTTTTACTCTGCAAATATCTTTTTACTAAAAAAACAAAAAAACAATGCACTGTGTTACATTGTTTTTTTTAATATTTTTTTTAAGGTGATCTATAACAAGAGGGGAATAATTGGTCCATTGATCCAAATCAGAGAAGGCACTTAACATTAGGCCCCACCTCCTTTTTAAAATGGAAGACTCAAACATAATGATGTTGTAGAGTGTTGCATTGGGAATAGGCTACATTCAGCAGGTACTTTTACTTGTAATACTTGGTAAGTGTATTTGAAAGCAAGTATTTACTTACTTTTACTGAAGTAGAAAAGTTATTGGGATATTTCATCTATTTAAATGTAAAACGGTCAATGTAAAATGTTTGAGTACTTCCTCCACCACCAATGTTTGAAGAGTTAATAATCAAACCATCAATGTAGAAGTGATTTTTTTCTCCCATGAAAACATTGTTACCCAAGTGTGCAAGCCTTTACATCACACATGTTGTCAGACAGGCTGTGCCAGCATTGCTTAATACTTAACTAGACAGCGAGGTAGACTTTTGAGTTTATGAATCGTCAAACTCAGACGTGCATCACAGGCTTTTCATCAGATACCGAGTCATAAATATTCCGATATGTTCAACTAGGACAGAGACCACATGAGTAAGAATATTTATTGAAATGCTGCAATATTTAAAGATTATTTTAACATCTGTAATAGTTTGTCACTTATCAAAGAACAGAGAACAACAAAATACTACATTTGGCAGTTGGCCATGAAGGACACTTTGTAACAAGAAAAGAAAAATAAAGTATGAGAAGAACACCGTTTGCTTCCAGTTGGTGCTCGTGCTTCATTTAGGCTTTGATATAAATATTGAAACAAGATCAAAGTGAGCTGTAAAATAACCTGCAATCAAAGCCATCAAAGGTTTTAATCATAGTTTTCACTTTGACATTTTGATGCCTGTATTCTGTATCATACAGTGACACATGCAAGATTTCACCTTACTGCAGTTCCATTTTTTTCTTTGAGTCAGTTTGTGTCGGGTTATATTGGTTATATGATGTCAGTATATTTGAAATAGAAAAATCCTCTTTAGTTCCCCACCCATGATAAACTGCATGCAAACAGTCACTGCAGTCACTAAACACAAAAATTCAGACTGAGAGAAAAGTGGGTGGAACAGTGACAACAGCTGATAAGGTGTTTCACAGCCGGGAGCTGACCTCTAAAAGCAAACAGTGCCGATTCTGAAACATAGAAACTGAGAAATACTAAAGCAGAGTACAACACGTGTCCACTTAGGGTGTGACTTTTTCCTCAGTATCAAAACCAAGGAGAGAGACAGGTGCTATGGCACATCAGTTGCTCAGTGACCAATCACAAAGGAGGATTATGCACCAACAATTTTTGAAATGTTTCCACATGTTGCTTCACTGAAGCATGAATCCAGTTTTTTAAAAGCAATCGTTAAGGCGACAGTCATTTTATCACATGCAAAATGTGCACGTAATAGTAAGGCCCGTTTCAAGAAAGCTAAAGCAGACAAGCGTGAAGATATCAAGCACAATGAATAAAAACTAAACTAGAGTCCTGCCCGAATACATAAACACAGAATAGTTCCTTCAGGAAATCGCGCAGTTTAAGACTTTCTTTGTTTCAAAATTAAAAAAAATTAACAACCCTATTCTTCAGCTCACTGCCTAGCATGCAGCTGTCAACACACAAAACCCTCCTCACATCAATGTCCATAAGGCACGTGTCCTTCACATACTATCACAAAACTGTTTCTGAGTTTCCTGTGTTTGCAAGACATACAACTTCTTAAGCAAATTTCTTTTGAAAATAAAATAAAATCTTTCTCGTTCATCTCAATAATCAGTGTGTAAACAAAGCTGAAATGTAAAGGTATAATTTGAAGAAAACCCTTTCGCAGAAGTGAAGAGCTTTAACAAGCTCTGCTGACAAAACTCTTACATAAATCTCACGATCTCATTCAAAAAATTTGAATGCATTAAATATGCATTTTGACATGTAAAGGTGAAATGATGCTGTACTTTTGAGTGCTTTCACATGCACCACAGAAATGGCCAGCTATCTGTCTCCATCTAGAGGCGGTGCTTGGCTATCACCAGTGACTGTTGTCAGGATAGTTTGGCACCGCTGCAGGGTACTGGGGCAAACTCGGGCCCTGGGCTGTCTGAGCCACAGCGTTGAACCCTGCTTCCCTCACTGGTGCATTTTTCCACAGGCCGGTGCTCCACTCTTCCTGAGCGCGCCCCAGACTCCCGCCACCGCCGCGGTACAGTCTGTGCACCTGCCACGGGAAAACAAAAGGGAGAGTGAGAAAAGTTTGTGTAATGTGTGTTCATGTGTGTTCTCCAGTGTATGCGTGTGTTTATAAGCACGAGGGGGCAAAGACTACCATCACAAGTGCGTGCATGTTTTCAGAGAATGTGTGTACTCACCCTAATGAGCACCAGTGCCATTAAAGCAGTCACCAGAGTGAAGAGCAGAGTTGCGATAAGCATCACTATAGCGGAGCCCACATTTTGGCTGAAAAACATCACTGTGGCAATCCAGCCGCTTTGATGTGTTGGTGACAGTGAGATGGAGTAGTACGGGTTAGTATACAGCAAAGTGAATTCAACACAAACATTATCCAAAATACTAAAGTGCCATTAAGAAGTGAGGAAACAGGCTGAGTGTAACACTGAATTATCACCACACGTTGTCCCTTTAGTGAACCGGGATGTTATCACAAGCAATGTTCGGTTAGTGGCCTTGAATATTACTTAGTTTGAAAAATATGTTTTAATTACAATAAATACAAAATAAAATAATTTGAAAAACAACTTTGTTCCACGTGGAACTTGTGCGGTATTAAGAAATTAAAGATCAAAACACATTTTAGAATTCAAGTACATCATCACAAATTCATTTAAAATAATATAATACATTCTTGAATAATAGTGTTTTATAGATTTAAATTATTAAAAATGTAACTACAGCATTGTTTCCGACAGAGTTTAATCAGTCTGTGGCGGTAGCGGGAATGCACCTGCACGCTGTTTGCTCTTACACGCAACAGAGCGCGAGTGACAAGTACACAGACTATAGAGAGAAAGAGAACATTCCACTTGTGGGTGAACTGCAACTGAACTAAACAACATTGTTATGATGTTGTTAACAACCTCATGTGTTAATTGAATGGTTTTATTTCAAACTGGTTTATTCCAAACAGGCACACATGTGTAAGTCGTAGTATTACAGTCAAGGGAAGGGGGAAAAAAGCTGAGATTTTGAGAATAAAGTCATACTTATAGCAGGGGAATATCAGAATGAGGAATGTGGGGCATCTTGTTAAGTTCAACTTTAGTATAGGTCTCACAGATAATGAAATCCCTCATCTTTTGGCACATCAGCACCACATTATCATAAGTATCAGGAGAAAATATTGCGTAAGATACAGAGTTCTGAAAAAAGAACCACTAGCACTTCGAGGAAGTCGCCTCTTTTGTCGTGGAGGAAATGTTTGTAAGTGATCGACTGCAAGGATGTGGTTGGTTACATCTGTGTGCTGTTCAAAGAGGTTTGTAGTTTCTCAAGGAACAATGAGATTGGTTGTTGGAGCAAGTGGAACTACAGTGAACACGGGTTCTCCTTGCTGCTCATTTCCTAAAATAGATTTATCTTTTTCTTGAAATAATGACTTTTTTCTCATTAAATTATGATTTTATTCTTGTAATATTATGATTTCCTTCTCAATTACGACTTTATTCTTGTAATATTAAGACCATATTGTTAAAATCGGACAGTTTTTCCTTCAATATAGCCCTAGTACTCTGTCCAATACTCAAGGCAGCTGGGAAATGTGCTTTCCATCAGACAAATGTTCACATGAAAGACGTCCCCACGACTCTGGTAAAAAACTGGCATGCACACAGTCTTCAAAGCTGGTCTGATTCCACTCACCATGTTCCCCAGTTAGATATGCCTATAGTCTGGATGAGGGCCAAGACACACTGGAGAAAGAATATGAAGAAGAAGGCCATGAAGTTGAACGAGCTATCAGCCCTGCGAACAAAATAAAAAAAACAGAATTCAAAAAGACGATACGTTAGTAAACTAATAATCCTAGAGTTGCCCTATTTTTGTTGCAAAGCTGCATCCTCCTACCGGTTGTCAACATTTGGGTCAAGCTGGCAGCAAACTCCCGTGAAATATGATGCATTCAACTTAACAAATCACAGAAAAGCTAAATGTCCTTAGTAAACACAATGGGTGCAAGTGCAAATCATGAAGCGAGAAGTTCCTTTAGAAGAGAAACAAGCATTTTTGGACTCAAACTTTTTCAGACATGAAAGCTGGAGGATGTCTGCAAAATTTGTTCCAGACTTTCTCAGGAGGTTTCCTTTCACACATGAACACAGCAGGAGATTCTTCGCTCAGACACAACAACACAGAAATCTCTAAAATGTTAAGCTGAGGGGTGGTGCAACAGACAAAGATGATGGTAGAGATCACGCGTTTTTGTTTACGGCACATTGACAACGGCCTCGGCTTTTATCACCAAAGGCTCTCTTGACATCTTTGTCAGTGTCTGCTACGTGTATGACACCTCTTTTGTCCTCCTGAAATATTACTTATTTTTCATTCTGGTGTCTGACACGTGTCAGAAACACCATCATGCCCCCACTCGCTCGTGGTGAATCCTGCGGAGGATCTTCTGTGTTCTCAGAAACCCTAATTCTAACCTAATTCTATTCTAATTGTAACCCTAATTCTGTTGTATGCGAGACCGCATACAACAGAATTCTCAGAAATGTAGATGGGATTTCATATACACCGTCAATAGTTCAATGTTTCTTCTTTGTTATTTTTATATTTATCTTATGTTTATTCATTTATTTTTAATGATGCTTCCTATAGTTACTATTCCATTTGTTGCAAAGACAGCAATTTTTTTGTTGTGGGACTAATAAAGAATTGTCTTGTCTCTTATTTTATTTTATCTTATTGAAGGTCTTAGTTCTTTGCTTCTAAAACAACCATAGGTACAGACCTTAATTCTATTGATGGACTCTACACTATTGCAGACGGAACTCAGCTCTCCCCTTCTTGTCAAAACTGTTAGAAAAGTTGGTTGCATGATAAATAACAGGCCATTTATTCATTTACAATCTTCTTTATGAGTTTCACTTTCTTCTATTCTGTTCAGACCCAAATACTCAAAGATATCAATAACTGCAATGATCAGGATAGAACTCTTATTAACTGCCATCAATCATGAATCATATTGGTCCTAAGAAGCTGTGTACAGTAATAATACCAGCTACATCTTACTGCTCTGAATTCAAACATGGCGTTCCACAGGGATCATTACTTGGACCACTTTTGTCCATCATCGGATGTAGAACAACTTCCTATATTTGAATACCCACAGGGTGAGGGTCAGTCTTCATTTAATTGTCCATAAACCTTGATGATGTGATTTCGCTGGACCACACAGTTAAAAATTGGAATTCAGGCAATACCTACTGCTGTGTGTCTGATGTAAGACTTTAACCTGCAAAGTGGACAGAGACTTTTTGGGTAATGACCAAGTTAAATAAACTGAAGTTAAAGTGCAATTTCTTGTTTGTGATATTCACCAGATGACGACTAACCTGAAGGCTTTGTAGAGTGGTCTGAACCAGCAGGTGTAACTACAGGGGCTGAAGAGGATGAGCCAGAGCAGGGAGAAGCCAAAGTTGATGGCACTTCCACCCCCGGCCCACCAGGCAATACACGCGATCACATTTATGCACAGCGTGCCTGAATACACTGCAGAGGTGAGAAGACATGAGATGTGCAGAGTGGTTAATGAGGAACACAAAGTTAGAAAGTGAATACATGTCGAAGTACTTACTCATCCAGAGCGTGTAGACTCTGCGCACCAACTGCTGGTGGGCGGCGGGAATTTCCTCTTCAATGTTCTGGTAGAAACATGGTTTTATTCTCAAAATCTGAGGCAGGGGAGGGAAGTTATTCACGCGCTCTGAAACAAAAGAGGAAGTGTCTTCATTATTTTCATGACTTACTATTTTACATTGGAATATCGTACAGCATCCGTATCAGAATCTGTATTTATTGCAAAGTAGATTTCACACATACAAGGAATTTGCTTAAGTTTTGCGCAAGCGTAAATATAAAAATGGGAAAAAGCATAAAAACATTAACACTAGAGAAGGGATTGTACAATACTTTTTAAACACAAGAAAAGGATTGTGAAATATGAGCGATGAGATATTTAAATGTATGAATACACGGCAGGAGGAGGTTATGCTGAGTAGCAAGTATGTGACTAGATAGATGGATAGATAAGTAGATAGATAAGTAGATAGATATATAGATAAGTAGATAGATAGATAGATAGATAGACAGATAGATAGACAGATAGATAGATAGATAGACAGATAGATAGATAGATCAATAGATTTGAAGTTACAAACCTCCCATTTTTGAATCCCAGCTATCCCTGGATGATAAGAATACACAGAATAGACAGTTAACGGTCATACAGGCAAGACAGCTTTAACCAGTTTGAATTTATTTGTACACATATAATACTCATTATTACTTGTTTTTATTTACTTCATGATCAGACGACATACAACTGACATGTTAATGGTAACCTCTAACCAGTTTCAGTAGAGACCACTTCATTTCAACATGTTTCTACAGTTTGGATGAACATTCTAACTTTGGTCAAACTATTAACTCATTGTACCAATAAAACATGGAAGAGTCCATTTTTCCTTTTGACTACACCGGTGTGAAGTTAGCCTGCGTTAACTTTATGTGTGATGATGAGATAGTAGCTGGAGCTCAGCAGAGACAGGCTAACTGTTCCCTGACGTCCCTGCCTCATGTGACTGACCTGATCGCTGCAGACAAAACCCTGGAGACTCTCTTACGGCGACCGCTCGTAACGCAGAAAGCACAAGAGCTGCAATTACCGGAATAACGTTTATCTCCTCACGTTTCCGTCGACAAGAGCAGGGTCCTGGAATCATTCAGATTAATGCGCTTTTCCAACACACTGCGCGTGCGCGGTACCGCTGAGCTTGTAGTTCCTCAACTGTTTACATCCAGCGCGCCCGGCGACCGCAAGAACTACAAGTCCCAGGGTTCAGGTGAGCGGCAAATGGGAGACGCGTGACGGCCCATCCTTGACATCCGTCCGCATGAATCCCACCCACACACAGTGTATCCCACCCTAGACTGTAGTGTCCCACCCATGCCACCACAGTCTTTTAACATGTTAGAGCGCGTCCTCTACACCGCGAAGCAGATAACCTGAACCCCTGTCGGCCGTAGTCAGGAGAAGTGTTCGCTCCACGTCCATGTTTGACAACTTTCTCACAGATAGCAACAAAACGGACAGTGACAGTCTGTGTGTCTACATATATAAAAGCAGTGTGAGTCTACATATCTTGTACAAAGCCTATCCCTTATCAAACACCGAATCCTGCTATCATTCCGACTCTCTTTATTCATTTCACTGCATATGTGTAAAACATCCGTATTTTACTGTCCCACAACATGGCAACCCTGACTTCCCAGAGTCAAGCACATCCACCAATCACAGAGGCCGAAACATCTGACAGAGGGCGTGCCCTGAGAGGCAAATGTCGGGTGACACCACATGCTGTCCTCGATGGGGTGGATAGTATGTTTATAACAACAGATAACGGGTCCATTGGAAATATTTAACTCACATGACTGATTCTTTATGTTGTAAAATGCAACTATCATACAACATTTAAAGCTGTAATGTGGTTACAAATCGCCCAAAGCGCTTCAACACACGGAGCACCGAGCAAAGTGCAGCTCGGGTGTGTAAATCAAACGCCTCCTGCAGCGCACAGTGACTTGGCGCTGACCAATCAGAGGAGGTTATCGAAGCAAGCGACACACTCCCGCCAATTCCGACTGAGCGCGAGGCAGGCATCGGGGTAAACCGAGGGAGAGTGTGGGAGAGGAGGAAGGAGCCTGCGTCATGTTTTCTGTGAAATAGATTAGAAATACACGTCGTTGAGGTAAACGCGTAGCTTTTTGTTTAGCATCGGGGCTGTCCTCGAGCGTTTTCCACGAACTGTTCCGTTGTTCTGAAGTCGTTTCGCCGGAGGAATCGCAACCGACTCGAGCCCCCGGTCAGTGTTTGGGATGTTGGCGGCGGAAAACCCATCTGTGGACGGCCACTTGGCAGCATCGACACCCCGCAGAAGAGGTAACGCTAATGCCACGTCTAGCAGGCGTGCAAATGCTCTTCAACGTTACCAAAATGTGTACTGCTGCAATGCGCGGGGCTGCAGTTCCGTGTTTTTTTTCTATTAGTCGAGCATAGAATGATGACAAAGTTCCTATTAATACAAAACACTCCGCCATTAAAGGCTCGGTTAAGTAAGGCCAACAACCTCGTTTTCCCCGACGACACCAGTCAGCGTTTGCTGTTGTCACTGCTACGAGACAAGTGTTAACTGATTTAATGTGTAACTCTGCCGCTAAGCTTTCAAACATTAAAACTAGCCATGCACAGCTAACATGCCACCGGTCAGGGGTTAGTTTGGGATATAAACTTGGGGTCAGAATAAACATCACAGGAAAGACTTGAAGTATTTAGAGACAACGTTAGAGTCTCGATTCAGAGAAGGGTAAGGGGGGAATCATATGGATTGGGAAACGGACTTCGATACAACACCGGTATTGCTAATTGCTACTCGAAGATTAAACGTCAGTTAAAAATAACAAAGTTATGTTTAAGAAACGTGTGATTCAAATCACACACACACGTCTTTCCAGACATGCTTCTGTTGTATTGTAGTTTTTGTAGTGTGTAACCCGGTGGTAAACTTTGTTGGCCGGTTTGCTCTGCAGCTAGCTTGTAGCTCCGGCCAAGAGTGCTTGGCACAGATGCTAGTTTTGTAAGGTTAGCACACAGGCTACTAATGCTAGCGCCCCGTGAGGTGGTTAACGTTAGCTACAGACATGAGAGTCTCATAGGTGAGCCCCTCCACAGCTCAGACTTTGTCGTAGCTCGTTCACACATCCACACTCTCAGCGGTCGTGGCACAAAACATTAGAACCCTTCATTGTAGTTATAATAGGGTTTCTGGAGGTTCTGATTGTAGCCAGGCGGAGATCCTTTTCCCCGGCAGCACTAAGGTGCGTGCCCTGCGGACCAGACCGGGCCTGCTGCACCGACGACTGCCCCGGTTGGCGGGAGAGCAAACCAAACACAACCATTACATTCATTGTCACACTGTAACCGTAACACGTCGCCGATGGAGACTGTTCTGGCATGTATTAAAACACCAACATTAGTCTGGGCGCTGCTGTGATGTGACGTAGTTGCACATTAAATAAATGTGATGAGGACTTTAAGACGCACTGCAGTAGCTGCACCGGCGTGTGGTCATCACAGCAGTACAGTAAACAAAAGGTAAATGATGGGAGTCAATGTGTCAAATGGGCGGTCTGCACCAAGGTTACTGTCATCTGTCATTTCAGATATATGTATGCTTATGAGTTATAACTTTGAAAGCTTTGTTTGGAGTGGTGGTCGTTGTTTTTTTTGACACCACTGTCTTCAAGAAGTTGCTGTCATTATTTGTCCAAACTCTCATTTAATGATCTTCTTTGACCAGTAGCCACGCAACTTCATTATTTCTGTTATCTGTCTCTAAATATTACGAAGTGAAGTTTTGACATGATGTATGCTTTTCTGATGTGCCAATGTTTTTGTTCTTCTCAGGCATGGATCGTAAGCCAAGTAAAAATGCCAACAAGAATTTTATACAAGGTAAAAATCTAAGTTCGATTTTCATTTTTCATGAGTTTTGACACAGTTGAAAGATAATTCAGAGTAAGACCTCAGATATTTTAATGAACAACTTTGAATTTACCTCATCTGTTTTACATTATATACAAGTGTGGTGGTGACTATTTTTCTTCTGCCCGCAGCTCGTCTCCCATTCAAGCGCCTGAACTCTGAACCCAAAGAGAACCACTCACATAAACGCCCCTGCGCACATACCTACCCCGAGCCTTCAGACAGAGAAAATGAGAATGAGTCCTCCCCTCTCCCCAAACAACCCTTGGTTAATGGTCGCGGGCCCCTCGATGGCTTCTTGAGCCGAAGGTGCCCCACGGCCTCTAACAAGAACATGGTTATAGATCTGACTGAGGACAACAACATGTCTCTTGTAAAACACCTTATTTCACCTGCCCCTCCTTCTCCCTGCCTCCCAACAAAAGACAAGCAACAAAGCAAAGACAAAACTGCCTCTTCGGAGAAATCCATCAACCTTGATCAAATTCAGACACACACTGTAGACTGTGCAGTTGTCGATGATGATGATGAAGAAGAGGAGGAGGAGGCGGCGGCGGCGGCGGATGATGAAGATGGGAATCAAACATCTATTTCTCAGATTGACACAACACAGGATTCTGACAGTGAACCAGAGGAGCAGAATGAGTCAGGAAATGTTTCCAGTTTGGGAAATAAGTCCGCACTGTCAGCCTCATCAGTGAGCTCCATGTCTGAAAGTTCTCCAGAGAAGTCCAAGAGTGATGACCCTACACCCACTACAACACCTACAGTATGCACATCTCTCTGCTTTCTGTCTAATCCCACTGAGGGTTGTGTAAGATTAGCCGTTATAAATAGGGTTAACCCTGTTTATTTGGACAAATATGTCTGCTGATAATAGCATTTTTGAAGATGTTTTAAGCACAGTCAGATTTATTTAAATTTATACATACAAAAATATTAAAATTTGTCAGACTGATTATCAGATTTGCCCTCCCCTCTCATAGGAGCCAAAGACCACCCCCAAGATACCAGAAGATCAGAAGAAGATCACAAGACGCTCATTGAAGGTTGGAGTTCTATTTGTCTTTTTTTAAAACATTGATTAAAACACAATGTGATATGTTACAGGTTGTATTTGCCATTCGCTTCAATATCTATTAAGTGTGAAAACATTGTCGGAATTTTGCGATGCAGGGTTTACAAGAACAAGAGGAGAGGCTTCGTTTGCGTCAGGAGAAGGAATGCCAGAAGGAAGAGGCTAAAGCTGTAAAAGAGAAAAAGAAAGAAGAGGCTCGTAAACTGAAGGAGGAACGGGAAAGGGAAAAACGTGAGAAAAGGGAAAAAGATGAGCGAGAGAAACGAGAGAAAAAAGAGAAGGAAGAAAAGGAAAAAGCAGACAAGTTAAAAGCAAAAGAGGAGCTACGGAAATCCAAGCTAGAGTGAGTAATGCCAAGTTCCTGTTACTCTAAAGTCTATTTTTTGGTTCCATAAGTCTGTGCAGGATAAAAGTGGTTTAGCACAGATAATATTGATTTTGTTGAGCTAAATGTGATTACATTTTCCCTAGAGCCAAGCTCGAAGAAAAACGGAAGAGAGAAGAGGACAAGCGAGTGAAGGAAGAAGAGAAACGGTTGAAGGAAGAGAAAGATGTAAGTTTAAACAGAAATGTTGCTGATGAGCTTTGTGGATTTTCTCGACTTTTTTTTTAATCTACATGTTTCCGTTTACAGCGCCTCAAAGCTGAGAAAGCAGAAATTACACGTTTTCTGCAGATATCCAAGATCCAACAAGCTCCAAAGGTCGGTAGATCTCATAACAACAAGATGTGAGATTGGTTTCACTTGAACTTTTCTTGGATTAGGTCAACATCGTTCATATTGTTGCCCCTGCTGTGATAGGTTGTCTCCCATTGTCAATGTGTTAATGAGAGAGCGAGAGAGCAGGGAAAAGAGGGGCTGAGCGAATCAATGTGACTGCCCACAGCTTCACAGTGAAATAAGAATTTACTGTTATTGTTAAAGTTAAAACAAGAAATATAAAATCAATATATGGCCCAGTGTTGATATTTTAGTAGGCTGCCACAAATATATCAATGTATGGGAAACATAAAGAAGTGTCAAAGTGTTTTTGTTTGTTCATTATGAAACTAGTGGCACAAATTTGACTGTGATAGGTCGTATCAGTCTAATTATCGGGAAACTGCTCTGATCTAATGGATCAATAAGTCAAATTGCATTTATAAGTACAAATATTTCAACTACAACTTGTTTTGTCCCTATGTTGTTTCAGACGCTTGCAGCTGCATGTGGGAAGTTTGCTCCTTTTGAGATAAAAGAACACATGTCTCTGGCACCGCTGTGTCGGGTTCAGTGTGCGGACTCTGTTTTGGAGGATCTTGACCGGTGTTTGTTGAACCCCAGTAATAACCTAAATGGACTGAAAGACTGGATTGGACAAAAGCCCCGTCAGTCAGGACCCACCAAACGCAGGCGGACAGACACACTCAGGTGAGACTGCAAATTATGATTATCTTCATCAGAGGTGTGCATCTTCACTAGACTCGCGCTTTGATTCGATTAGGATTCAGCAGTCAATGAGTCAAATGCAGCAACGATGCTTTTCAATGTATCACATCCTCAAATTTCTATATTACTGCACATGGCTGCTTTTTCATCAATTAATACAAATTGTCTCCCTTTTTTATAGACTCTACAACCGTAAGTCTATCACAGTGGCCACACTTATTCGACATTCATTCAGTTTAGACTTGTGTGCTACACCTAGGGCTGGGCGATAAAACGATAGCAATAATTATCACGATATAACTTTTCCTCGATAGAAATATAAGACATGGTCGATAGAACTCATCCCGTCCATTTTTTGACAGACAACACGAACAGCCAATGATAATGACAATAGCACCGCGCTGAACCTATCATGTGGCTGGAATAGAGTTACAGCCACATCAGGTTAGGTTGACACACAGCATAGAGCAGGGGTCGGCAACCTCATTGGCACGCGGCGCCATAATCATTGGCACACTTGTTAAAGAAATGTTCAAAGGTTTTGCCGTCACGCAGCCTGTATTATTTAGCTTGATTGATGTTAACACCTCCCAGCCACTAGGTGTCGGTAATGCGCCATAGGCTCGATGCCAATCGCCATTAAATAATAAGAAGAAGAAGCCTCCCAGCCAGCGCTGCTCGCATTTCCCCACATGAATCTCTGCGAAGTGCGTCCGTTCAGGTGTATTGGTGATGTCATGCCCGCTGTCTAAAAAAACGAAGACACGGGCATTTCAGCCCTCATGGGCAGAAGACTGTGGCTTTGTTTTTCATAAGGACCGTGCTCTGTGCACGTTGTGTTTTGAAAATGTTGTGTGCCGAACGTCCAGTGTTAAGCGCCACTTTGAAACAAGGCACGAAAGAAGTTTCAAAGATCAGGCAGACAAGGGAGAATCGATCAAACGTGCAGTGTCCAGGTATGAGAAGCCAACTCTCTCAAAGTCTTTGAAGCAAGCTTTTGCAATTCTGAGTATGAGTGTGGTTGGTGGGGTTAATGACAAACTTATTATTGCAATCATAATGAGATAAACATGTTTCTTTAAAGTGTTGTTCTATATATAGCCAATACAGATGGAATAAAATGACATGTCTGTTGGAAATATTAATGTGGTTCAATAATAAAACTTGTTGATATGGCACACTAATTAACGAGAGGATTTTACATTGGCACTTATTGTCAAAAAGGTTGCCGACCCCTGGCATAGAGTATAGGAGGAGCAGCAGTACACGTGCTAACGTTTGGACTCCTGCAAAGAGGCAGTGATTAAACATAATCGATTCATGTTTTCTGCCTTGTTCATTGTTTTAGCAGGTTTCCACCGCTGAATAATTACAACCACAGCTGCTTCAGGACAGACGCACATTAAATGTCCAGTCGTCCTGTGTCAGAGTCTCTGTCGGATTCTGCTTCCTCCTCACTCCCTCCTACACGCGCTCACTTTGCACTTTAACAATAAACACCATCACTGATCAGAAGTAGACACGTACAGTTCTGACGTTTACTCTCTAGAGTTTATGAGACACGTGACGTGACGCGCACGGTCAGGACATCAGGGTTAAAGTGACCAGAACGATCATGTTTCAGTCATGATCCGGCATCATCGATTTACATGTGATATACATGTGATTATCAGTTCATGTATGAGGAGGGGCAGAGACGAGCACACACACCCACACAGATTATGATGCAGCACTGTGTTTTAACTTCTTTGTTTAAGAAGCGACGCCCCGTTTATCCAAGAAAATAAATATGAATTCAGCAGTTTTTTTTTTTATTAAGATCAGTTCTAAGTGTGAGTAATTCGAAAACATCAGAGGAGCAGATTCACGTATTGACCTGCGCAGAGCAATGCACCCCAGTGCAGTGGTGCTGAGAAAAAAAATATCCTGATACGATTTAAAGAATCTTATCGCCCAGCCCTAGCTGCACCTAAGAAAAAACTCTGATTAAAGCCTTTACTGTATCAGGGCGGCCCTGCCTATTCCCCCTTGGCAGTGCCTCTGCACTGAGGTGCATTATTCTGCTCTTTTTTAATCACTCACGCATATAATAATGATCTTTATAAAAACTCGGGACAACGGAACCTTTAATATGCGTCTGTCTTGATCCTGAAGCAGTGGTGTTTATAATTATTTAGAGGTGGGACACTGCTAAAACACTAAAGGTAAAGGGAAACCTGAATAGACTTTGCCATTACATCGATGCAGAGTCGTTTGCATTGCGATGCATACAAGAATCAAGAAATTTCCATACAGCTTACCTGTACAGCCAAAGTTAGCACTTTTCTGCATCTTCTTAAAGGGGACATAGCATGCCCATTTTACCACAAGTTGATATGGTTCCTTGGGGTCTTAATGAAATGTCTGTAACATACTTTGGTCAAAATACCACAAGGATCATTTCAAACAGCACCCTTTTTACCCTGTATAAAACAGCCCTCCACCGAGTGACCTGTTTTGAGTGCCTGTTCCTTTAAATGCGAATGAGCCAGCTCCCCCCTCTCCCCCCATGATTTTAAACGATATAAATTACATATTTTATATGATATAAATTATCAAATATGCATCCCATACTTTGTATTCCCCTTCTGTTGTCCTGGAGTTTTAATTTTCCCAATCACATAATTAAATGTCCCCCTCTGCCCATCCACTACAAGCACACAAGCAGACAGACAGAGAGAGAAAGAGAGGGGGGGGCTATGAAGACCATCATTTACCCCCGAACCCCGACATTCAACGGGTACAACAACAAGCGGAGAAAGCAGAATCGTGGGCTGACCTTATATATACAGTCTATGGGGCTGACCAGCGGAGAAATGCTCGTCCCGTGTGAACAGCCAGGCGGCTGCGCGCTTGAGAACGGCGCTGCGCTGCCTCGCAGCGGCGCTTCCGCGTCCGGTGTTAACCCGGCGTACAGTAGCGCTGAACACTGCGGAAGTCTTCCACACAGCCAGCAGTGTGGAAGACTTCCGCAGTGTAACAGTAGCGCTGAACACTGCGGAAGTCTTCCACACTGCTGGCTGTGTGGCGCTGACACAAATTCCAGCTCACGCACGGGAGAGCGAGCGGTCGCGCCCGAGCAACTGCTGCAGCCTCCCAGTCCCAATGATCCAGACAAATGCCACATGTGAGTGAATCGCGGGCTGACCAGCGGAGAAATGCTCGTCCCGTGTGAACAGCCCAGCTGCGTGCTTGGGAACGGCGCTGCGCTGCCTCGCAGCATCCGGTGTAAACACGGCGTGAGGTGGGGGGTGGGCCAAGACCATGTAGGGAGACTTCCAGTTCCTTGTTACGACACAAAAACCAGGAAGCTCAATCGAGTCGCTCAAGCATGACGTTTCTGACTTAGAGGAACCATAACAAAACGCGCGAGTGTTTTTTTCCCCGAGTTTTGGGGTTGGTAGACATGCCAGATACCCACATTAACCTGTAGAAGCACTAACAAAGTGGAATTTGCATGCTATGTCCCCTTTAATACATCAGTGTGACATTGATCAAAAGTGACAAATAGTGTTGATTATTTCATACATTTAGAGCTTAATAAAACATAACATTGTCAGATTGCTTGTTTCATCTAACCAACCATTCAGTTTACTATCATGACAAAGAGTAGTTTCAAATTCTCACAGCTGAGAAGCTAATACCAGCGGTGTGCATGATGGTTCACACATTGGCATAGTAACCACAGCCATGAGGATATGCTGTGATTGTTACTGATTTCATTTGTATTCTTGATAAAGATGCACCAAGCTCGACTCAACTGTGAGGGGAAAAAAAACTTGAGGAATTTTAACTGTTTGATAACTGGTAGACATTCTCTCACCCCATGTGTATTATTTCCTCAGTGAGTGTATAACATTGGAGGGCCCTAAACCAGAAGGAGTGCCAGACCGCAAACGTTATGGACCCATGAAGCTTTTGCGGTTTCACGAGAACTACCGTCCAGCGTACTGGGGCACCTGGAGTAAAAAGAGTACACACATCTCACCTCGCTGCCCCCTCACCCAGGACAAGGTAAACCTATTTTTAAAAGGCCTGTCTTTTTATTTAGTTTAGTCAACACCTCATAAGTAAAGTTCACGGTGGTTCTTTTGCAGATTAAATTGATTACACTTGTAGATGTTTAAATGTAACACAGAGGTCTCAATCAACTGAGAACCCAGATTACATTCGCATGCTTTTGGATCACTTATAAGAATTTATCTCTGATTTGATATTAGAAATTATATTCATGTAGCTTTGGTGCTAACAGCTGTGTTCTGACACCACAGGATTTGTTGGACTATGAGGTGGACAGTGATGAAGAGTGGGAGGAAGAGGAGCCAGGAGAGTCTTTGTCACATAGTGAAGGGGTAAGTTTCATTGGAGGATAAAAAATTATGGTCATTTCTTGATCTTAAAAAGTTTTCATAAAAAATCAGCTTACAGAGCAGTGACAATTTTTATAGAATTCACAGATAATCTTTTCATAAAACTTATAACATAAGGCTTTCGTAAAGGATTGTGGTTGGGCCGCTGACAAGATGGCTATTCAGCAGCTGACTCAAAATTTTAGACATAATGAAACCCACAAATTTGAATTTTCAAAGCAGCAGCAACTGTAACCATAATGTAATGTACAGAAAAACATACACAATTGAAATCTCACTGATATGATTTTCATATTAAGCATCTGTGTCTTCAAGCTGAAAATTAAGAAATTCTTTAAAATTTTAGTTTACAATTTTAGTTTTCTTCATAACTGTTTCAAGATTGAAATAGTGCCTTAAATCTGATTGTTAAATATTTTTCTAAATGTATTTACTGTGTGAAAGGAAATGGGTTAAAAATAGTGGTGCACCGATGTATCGGCCGTATATCGGTAGCGGCCGATATTCGCCTCGTTTACTGCCATCGGCGTATCGGTAATAAACTTGACTTTCACCGATAACATTGGCCGATGTTCATTGGTATGTTTTCTGCAGCCAGATTATGGTACACTGACGCCGGGTTTACACCGGGTGCTGAAGTGCCGCGCAGCGCCAAGGAAAGCCAGGCGCCTCCCATCCACCCCCCTGTTAAACCTTTGTGCAGTTCACATGGGCTGCGAGGCGCCGCGCCGCGCCAGCGCCCTTCACCGATGGTTTCGGCGTGCGAGCGAGCGTATCGCGCCAGGAAACAGACTGAAAAATGATTTTAAACGATATAAATGACATATTTTATATGATATAAATGATCAAATATGCATCCCATACTTTGTATTCCCCTTCTGTTGTCCTGGAGTTTTAATTTTCCCAATCACATAATTAAATGTCCCCCTCTGCCCATTCACTACAGCCACACAAGCAGTCGTATAGATAAAAAGAGAGGGGGGGGGGCTAAAGGCTTGCTTGGAGAATACGTCATTTACCCCCGTCACCCGACATTGAACGGGTTACATACAACAACAAGCGGAGAATCGCGGGCTGACCGGCGCGGAGAAATGCGGGTCCGGTGTGAACAGCCAGGCGGAATTTATATGGCATTCCCTAAGGGTTTATGCTAGTGTTTTGTAAGGCTGCATTGCAAGCATCTATTTACAGTTGAGATGATGTCTTGAGTAGGCCTGGTGATACTGTTAAATGTTTGGCTGAATAGGTGTCTATGTCCATCCATGGCATCTAAAGTTACACTTGTCACTTTTTCTGTTTTTCATATTATTCAAGTAATAAACAAATATCGGTATCGGCTATCGGCTAGATTGTTGTTTTAAATATCGGTATCGGCCAAGAATTTCCATATCGGTGCATCCCTAGTTAAAAACATTTGCCTAAACTTGAGCAAGCAACAAAGTACAGTGCACTTTATATAAAACTTTGAATTCTTGATCGTTTTCAGGAAGATGAGGAGGAAGGAGGTGAAGATGACGATGATGATGATGGCTTCTTTGTTCCTCATGGCTACCTTTCAGAGGATGAGGTGGCGCTGGAAGAGGAGGTAGGGCGTGACATTTGTTTTATGAATTTGAATATTTCACCCCTTAATCTGACATACAGGTATTTAGAATTTTGTGTTTTCAAAATTCTTCCTGTTTGCACCTTCTAACAAATTAATGTAATCTCCCTGGAGAGCGGCGACCTGGAGAATCAGAAACTGCGCCAGAAACTGAAAGCAAGGGAGTGGGACGAGCTAATGTCCACCAAGAAGAAGATGAAGGTGCTGGAGCCAGTGGTGAGGGGCTGCATGTGGGAGGGAGAAGGACCTGGTCTGGAGCTTCTCCAGCCTTATGCTGTGTGTCTGGTTGAGCCTTTACCTAAAGCAGACACCAGCCAGAGGAGTGCAGAGGAGCTGTCGCAGAAGTGTCAGAGAGAAGCACAATGTAAGTTTGTCACAGCATTTACTGATTCCCCTTTTACGCTTATAATAGCAATTATACAAATTGTTAAATTGACTCCAATGCCAGCAGAACATTTAATTTAATAACTTCATGTTTTTTTTCACACTGAGTCACGTTCAAAGTCACAAACTTGCTGAAAACCCTGAATCTCTCTTACCTCGCTGTCTTGCCAGAGTTGTATCTTGCAAAATGTTTGTTGCTGTTTATGCACCAGTTCAATGGTTCAATGCAAGTTGATTGAGTTCAACGCATATATTTTTCGTGTTGGAAAGGGTGCAACACAACGCCTGGGCCACTGCGTGAGCGTGTGACGCGGAACATCTTGCGTTTCATTTAGGCACCCATGTCATTAGGTTATCACGGCCACACTGCCGGTGTTTGAGCTGCGCTGCTATTCTGGAGAGGCAAGGTCTTGCATATTTTCTCTGCATACTGCGTGCAGTTCACAAAAATAGACCGTGAAAATAATCTTTCACTAATGTTTCAATGTCTCTGTTGAAGCCATTAATTTGTTTTAACAAGGTTGTGTTTGCTATTGCAGGACCGAAAGAGTCCTGGCATTTAGTACCGTGTATATAGCCGTACTTTTATTGTTTTGGAGCCTGTGCCATCAGCTGCTAGAAATATAATCAGAGAGAGGTGTGTGTGTGTGTGGTCTCTACTTCCTGCTTTAATTATCATAACATTTGTAATTCAATAATTAGTCACTCTAGTAAGCATAATAATGTTAAGTAAGTTTCGCTTAAATGTATATTTCAGATAAACTTCAATGATCCAGTTTGAACTAAATTAATCTTAAAATGTGTTTTTGTTCTTCATTTAAAAGTTGATTTAGCAATTTTCTAAAAACGGGCTTCTATTCTTTCTCACAGTGCTCGATCAGCTGTTGCCTCTGCTGCATGGCAACGTCAACAGCAGCAAAGTGATCATCACAGAGTTTCAGGAGTTTTGTCGTCAGCAGACTTCATCCTCTTCATCATCATCCCCACCTGAACCGTCCAGCCCCCAGAGCTCAACAGAAAACATTCCCACCAGGTGAGTTTAAGACTGAATATGTGGCATAAAATACATGAAACTACATGTATATATTATATGAATACCCTTCCTTTACTAATTGAAACAAATCTCCTAAAACATCACTGTCAAAAGAAGTGTAATTGTAAAGCATAGAGATTTGTTTGCTGTTCCAATAAGGTGTTACTCAGTACTCTTTTCCTCTCGCTGCAGAATACAGCTGAAGCGCCTCATCAAGAGCAACGCTGTTTACGAGAAGCGTTCAACTTACAGGCGCTGCTGCTGGTACGTGCACACAGAGGTCCTGTCCCGTTTGGGCCAGGAGGCTCTTCCACTGCCCTGCCAGTGGACCTACCTCATCACAGGTGCCCGAGAGGAGTCCCGCGAAGAACCCCAGGCTGCCACGGGCTCTCAGGGAAACTCTCCTACTACACCTCAGACCTCCTCCACCACATCTTCATCCAACAAGAGGAAGAGCACAGGGAGCATGTCAATCACCAAGTTCATGAAGAGATGCACTGATCTCGAGCCGGTAGGGAAACTTATTAGTTTCCTCTTACAATACATTTTTAAACAGATTATCATCTCATGAAAATATGATTTTTCTCAAGTTTAATACCATCTCGTGGTCTCACTTCTCTGTCCAGACGGAAGCAGACGGTTTTCAGGCTGACACTGAGGAGGATGATGAGGAAGACTGTGTCATTATCTCCCCACAGACTGGTGAGTTACACAAGAAGAATAAACAATAAGCTTTTACAACTGCCTTTACACAGTTTTTCTTATTGCTTCTGCCAAGGAGGTTATGTTTTCTCAGTGTTTATTTGTTTGTTAGCAGGATTACGCAAAAACTACTGAACCGATTTTAATGACATTTTGTGTAGGGGTGAGGCATGATCCAAGGAAGAACCCATGATAAATGGGCAGATTAGGGAATTTAAAAACATTTTTTCGACATGTTCTTTCTGACCGTTCAATTGGTAATCGTCTCTGAAGAACCGAGGCAGAGTTGATCCAACTCCAGTTCGGAAGTGTTTTCAAAACAGGAGAAAAGGAAATACGAGGCCATAGAGCTCAACACCTTCATCCCATTCATTTTCTGAAGAGATTTTGATTATCACCATAATATTGTCAAAATCCAAGTTAGATTTACCACAAGCTACAAGAGCCACCAATCCTTATGAAAAGCACATTTGATTTGCAATATCAAGAAAAAGTGCTACACTACCCACAAACATCAGGTGTAATAGAGACTGCTGTGATTGGTGGAGCTCAAGGTTACCATGGAAATGTTTACCACAGCTGCGAGTCACGTTGGCTACAATCAGATGGTTCAGCTTTGCAGTGTTTACCACAGAGCGACCCGATTACCTATTATGACAGTCGTGGAACAAAGCACTGTACCATGTTGCTGACAACACTAACGTTACACATGCTACACTATATGAAACCCTATATACATCTATACAAGACACAAACTACAATATATTGTGAACATATATGTAACACGGTTACATTCAGGTCTTTGACTTTATATGGGATGTGTAGTTCCTTCATTCTTAAAATAATTATATACACAGTCTTATACCTTTGCCCTTTTTTCTGTTTTCCAATTTTTTTTGTTGCAAATAAAATATTCTATGGTCCTAATTCATCTCATAGCTGGTCGGCCTGGTTTCAGGCTTAAAACTAATTTTAGGATTTTCTGAAATATCAATAGAGAAAATAAATGGGAAATGTACTTCCTGAACCAGAGCCCTTCTAAAAGTGGGCGGTCACTGTTACCCTCTTATTACTCAAAGTAAAGGAGGGGAATATGGATCCAGTTAGTCTGGCTCTCCAAAGTTCAAAAAGCCTATAAGCATAACTTAAGTTCATTATTTGAGCTGTATCTCATTTGTACAGTTGAATCAAAATGGAAAAACACTACCTGTTAATACATTCATTGACATCTGCAAACTCTTAATAGAAGCCCTTCTCAAATTGATCTACTGCATTTTTTCATGATGTAAATAAAACCTCATAAAATGTTACTCTCCAGGCCCAAACAGAGAGAAATCCTCCAGTGATGGTGACGTCCTAATGGAAGTCACCCCCTCCGACGCAGCTGCTCTCCCTCTGGCCAGCGCCGCTCCTGCACTCGCCACTGCCTGAGAACAGGATGCAGTCTCCCCCAACCAAGCTACTCCCGTTTCCTCACAAATTTCTCCTTCCCGCCTCTGAACTCTGTGGTGCTTCATCTTCGTGCAACATGAATCACCACACCCTGGTACAGGCAACTCGCAGCAGGCAGCATCTGCTCAGTATCGTGAGTTCCCTCTCACCTAATAATTATTTTTAAAGAGTCAGGAGCCATCTTGCCATTAAAACATAATTGTGCATAAAATCAGTGTCTGACTTGACTTTTAAGGGCAGGTTTGTCCAGTGTCCAGTAGCTATGGGTCTGATTTTTTTGCAGTAAAGTTTCAGTTGGGCATGTTTGGCGTGGGCCTCTTTAAAGGGGAAGGTGGTGTCTTTCTGGCACTGCTTTAGCTACAGCAGATTGGGTTGAACAGAGGGAGGAAGAGCAGAATGGAAATACCTAATTTTCTCGAGAAGAAGCACCCAAGATGTTAAGAACAGCATTATTTACATTTTTGACATGTTGAATTAAAGACATGGAATTTTTTACGCTCTAAATGTATATAGTTAACCAGAAATTAGTTGGGAAATGAGAGGCTGAAAGTCTATCAGAATTTTCCCCTTTTGGTTTCAGTGGGTGCATTTATTCTGCAATTTCTGATTCTGACAACTCACTGGTGTAGTTGCTAGATCTGTACTTGTACAATTAGGTCCAGTGTCACGTGTTTTATAAATATGTATTTTCTGTATTTTCAAGAATACTTGAACAGGATAAATTCATTAAACATGAATAAAAGTACTGCACTTTTATATCTCCTTCATTCCTTGCAGCTTCATCTGGGTAACTTTGCTTGTGTGATGCCATCACTTTTTCAGCACACTAATATTTCTTTTTTAGTGCAGGAAACTGATCGTCAGTGATGAGACAATAACAGTGGATGTAATGTGTTTTTTTGGGGTTATGTCACACAAATATTCATCCCTTCGAGACAATATTTTGTAGATGGATCGAAAGGCGAATTCAGTTTTTGCGTACACCAGTCTGCTGTGGTCCTCGTGACATAAATATCTTCATCCCAACATGTCGCTGCTGTTGGCACGGCCCCCTTTGCTGACATCCGCGTGCAGCCCATAATTTGTGACTGCGCTGACTGTACACATCGACTGCATGCTCCACAAGAATGTGGGATCAAGTACGCATGGTGGAACACCAGACTGACGCCGACCCTCATTTTAGTATGAATTTAACGCAACTCTCAGCGGACATGGAACGTGTAAAGTGTGGTCAACCCTTTCGCCAGCAGTTAGAGCTTGAATCTGTATGAATAGGTAAATTATATACTGTTTTGGTGACAATAAATTGTTTAGGTAATTTCCTCTGGAGTTTCCTGGACACATTTCCACATCTCCAGCTTAGTTAGCAGCTGACTGACATTTAGTAGGCATTTTACCAACCAACATTTATCCTGCTGATCTCTTTAGTACCAGACTGTCTGTACAGGAAAAATGTACGAGAATTAATCAGAAGTAAAAGCTACAATTATTCTCTCGTCCTTTGTAAACTTTTCAACTGCTGATATCCTTTTACAAATTTTGATTGGATTGATGCCTGGAATATGATTGGATGAGAATATTAATGGTTTGACCTCAGATGGTTGTCCTCCAGGATTTAGCTGCAGTCTGCTGCTACATGAGAAGCATTTACAAGTGAAGCTGCTTCCACCTTATTTCATGCTGAAAATAGTTTTTGCTGATGTGTTACAACAAACTGCATTAAATGTGTGTGAAGCCATATAATGGCTTTATTCAATAAGCCATGTTGAATAAATATGGCTTGCCTTACACCATGTCTAACGCCCAGTAAGTTAAGCAATTAGGTGTTTTAGAATTTTAACTAAATGCTCATGTTTTTATTAACGTGAATTATATGGGTAATTTTAAAGAAACAAATTGGATGAAAACCTTCAAGAAGCTATTACACTGGTTCTGTGATCTGTTTTGACGGAAATTGGAGGTGGAGTAACAGACATTTAACTCATGAAACCCTAAACTGTTACATCTTTTCTTTTTGAAGTGTTTGGTTTGTGTTCAATAACTTCAGGGAATTCAGAACTGTGATAGTTGCTCTATAGTTTGTCATAGGAGTATGTGTAGAAAAGCTTCTCTTCAGATACACAGATCTACACAAATAAACAGTCATGCCTCAGTTCTGTTTTTAAAAACAAGATGCAGTGCAAGCGATCTTTAATACAGGCAGGTTAAAACAACAGAACAAAACTCAGAACATCTGGATAGATCAAGTGTTTTAATAAAGTTACACTGCTGAGAACACATTTGCACCCTTCCATTGAAACCTGTGGAGTGCAGAACTCTTGCTCATGGCGGACCCGCCCTCAAACACTGGAACTAAACAAATAACAAATCCTTGACATTAACATGGCAGGCAGAAGTTAATGTGTGTTTGGTGCAGTGACAGTGGCACAGGTTGAAGGTGGTGATGAAAAAGTTCAACACGACCAACATGTTTAGGATCTGTTTGTTTATGACTCGATGGAGATGTGTGGTGAGAGGTAGGTCGTTGTCATCTTAACCAACCACAAGCAGGAGAAACTAATAAGCTTGTACAGGTTTAACAGGTATATATTCAACTAACAAACATAACAAAAACTTCTCTGACAAAAAGGTGGCTCTAAAAGATAGAACGAACATTCGGGGTAAACTTTAGTTGCATTTATTCCACATGTGGATTCAGTGAAACGTTGTCACGAATACCACTGTTTGAAGAATAAACCCTTTCAATCTGAATTAAATGTGTTTGATACAAACAAATAGAAATAAACCACCTCTCTGGACGACAGGAACAATGACAGGAAGCCACTTTTATCACAACTATAATTCAGAACATTGTTTACATGAGGCTTTTGCAATTAAACTATCAAATTGCCAGGGGAATTTTATACCAAGTCTTTCAAACAGTTTTAAATAAAAGTGCTTAAAACTGATCAGATTCAATATTTTGGTATTAGAATTGACTGCACACTAAAAACTTAGTGCGAGGGGTTGAATAAACATTTGCCCCAGCTTTGGACCTCAGTTGTAAGTCAATCCATCCGGGAAAAAAATGATTTGATGATCTGGGCTTTTATGTTCATACGTAAGCAACCACAAAAAACTGTAGTACAGCACTGAGGAGTATGACGCCACTGCAGAGGACAAGACGAGCAACAGAGACAGACTTGTTATCACACCAAGTCAGACCAGTCGACCATCAGCTGACGGATTAAACACTGAGCGAACCCACAACACTGCCAAACAAAGCGTCAGACTGTCTTGAAAGAAGCCAGTGCAATGACACCAAGCTAAAGCACAGGAGCTGCTGTAGAGGCTGAGATACTAAATATGTATCCGACCAGACCTACGTCACTGAGGTTATGTCTTCACCACTGTCGGTCTTGGTTTATTTGTTTGTAAGCAAGATTACACACAAATAACAGATTTTCGTGGAACAATGTGATATGGGTCAGGGAAGAAATCCTCTTCAATATTCAGGCAGAGGCAGGAAGTGACGTATTAATTCTGTTGCTGGGATCACAATTGTCATTACAACACAAAGCTCTCATCACCTCAAACTCTCTTGACATCTCTGTCTGTCACCGCTTTTTCACTTGGAGGTATTATTTATCTTTGTTTTTTATTTTTTGCGTCTGTCGCACACTAGAAGAGTCATTTGGGGGCGTATCTTTAATAAGAGGGCCGATGGGAGGGAGTGGGATGTATAGATTAATTTTTTTCCCAAAGTGTAGCTTCTGCCTGCTAGCTTTTCCAGGATTACCAACCCTATCTTTAAGGGTACTGTTGGGTCTTGGCTATTCTAGTTTCCTGATTCAACAGTTGGAAGCAAGATGAACTAAAAACTTTAACAAAAAAAAAAAAAAAAACTGAGGGGGAAGTGCTGACAGTTACAACAAGGTCTCTCCACATGCCACGAGAAGTATACCTGACAGGTTGACTGTAGGGTAGAGCACAGATGACTGCTGCCACAGTCTGTTCACTACACAGCATGTCCATTCAGGATGCATTACTAACCACACTCGTCCCTTGCTTTCTCCTTAGATGTCTTAGCAGTGCTTCTTCAGCAGAATGTGTTGCTGAGACACACTGTAGGTTGACATTTACCCCACAGTGACAAGAGAAGGGTTGCGCTCAGCAAAACAAGTGCATCGGGGAGAAGTTGCCCCTAGTCTATCGCTGCTACCGACTTAAGTTAGTAACACTCATCACTAGTTGTTTTGGAAGGAGCAACTTCACCCCCTGCAGTGCAAGGGAGGGTCATAGCAGGAAAGAATTTGGGGACACAATACGTCTGCTCAGTTCAGGGTCTGAATGGTTTCCAGCAGCCCCGGTTTGAGAAGGGAGGTGCTCTTTCCACCTGCAGCTGCGATATCTGCCTGCACGGCTGCATCCCAGGAGAAGGTGAGTAGAGCTGCAGGGACCTTAGACACAACATACAGACATGAATATTAACTGACTGCAGCAAAGTGCTAATACAGGATTGTGTAAAATATGGCACTTCGGTATGCTTTTGCTTATGTTTATTCAAAGTTCAGTGAAGATTGACTCAGTACGCAGATCCCTGAACAGCAGAATCAGTTGCCGTTGTTGTGAACGCACTGTTGTCGTGATCACATCACTTACATTGATGAGTCCCAGCCGCCGCTGCTAAAGAGCTGGACGCTTGTTTATTCATATTGAACATATCCAGTGTCCAAATTGATTTAGAAATGTATATGTAACTATATCGATAAAAGACAAAAACTATTTATTGTCGACCTCATTTGTTCCTACAGAGGACATAAATCTTGCATTAAATTATACACTTCCATTAAAAAAGGCTCAATAATTTCCTTCAGCAGCTACTGCATTTTTTGGGGACTGTTTTCGGGGCTGGATTAATGAACACCAGGTTGATACATGACAACAAATCTGATCTAGATTCAAAGTAGGCCAGTACCATGAGATGCAGCTGGTTGCAACTCACCAAGTTATGTTCTGCGAGCGCCACTTCCTCTGCCTCTTGTAGTTTGAGACCTCCAGGTGCAATGAGCTCAAAGGGCTGCCAGCCGTCCACCAGGGACTCCCGAACAAACCCAAACAACACAGACAGACGGTCCCACGCATAAAATATGCCTGTGGTCACAAATCATTCACTGACTCATTATTTACAACCAGGCACATCACAAAAAAAAAACATTTTATACGTTTTTGACAATGACAACTTTAACAAAACTTTTTTATTCATGAATGTTGGTATGTAAAAATAGGAGGGGGTTCTTACCCTGCAGCAGGTTTCCATCAGGCAGTCTGATCCTGAGCAGGGTGTAGTTGTATTTCCTTCTCTCCCTCTGCTCCTCTCTCTCCCTCATGGCTTTTGTGCGCATCATGGCGTTCTTCTCCACCAAATCACTCCTGAAAAAACACACATAAAACCAGCTGGTCAGTGAGTGCAGGTTCTCTGATGGACAAACACAGTCCACAGTCGTGGGACAGGTATGAGATGCACGTTAGTATTTTCTGTGGCTAGAGCATCACAACCATAACTTCACCAATCCACAAATTGACTGTAAATGTTTAATGTTAGCTAAACAACCCATTTTAATTTGAACTTTATATAAGGAACAATATAGTTTCCTTTAGCTGCTTATTTTAAATGCATAAGGCTTGGGTCTGGTTTGGGCAAACACAGAATGCCTGTCGGGTTATGGGCGGGCTTGGTTAGTTTTCTCATGGGCTTGGGTCGGATTTGGACAGAAAAATGCAACCTGAGTCACTCTCTATTCCTTACAATTGTAAGTAACTTCTTGCCCGTCTCCTGCAGCTTGATGTCTAACACTCGATTAAAAGACAGTATGTCTGCACAGTGATCCGACGACTTCGAAGGTCATGTAGTGTGAACTTGTTTTTTGACTGCAGCTTCTATTACCAAGAGGTCTGTACCTCTGCTGTTGCTCTCTCTTGAGCTCCTCTGCTGTCAGGTTGTAAAATTCTGATGGCAGATCGAAGCGTTGGGCGTTGGGAGAGGGTCTGAAAGCTTGGGGCTGTCTGTCCAGCTGAGCTCTGACTGGCTCGCCTCTCTGGAGTCGATCCCTTCTCTCCTTCATCAATTCCAGGGCATCAGGACTCTGCTCTGGCAACACCAGGAACTCCTCTTCCTCCTCTGATCTCCAGCAAACGTGAGCACAAGTGAAAAGATGTAATGACTAATTATATTCATCACGTCGTGATGTTGACTGTGACATGAAAGTGAAAAACCATTGGACAGTGCACAGGAAACATTCATCAGGAGTAATTTACCTTGACCCTCTATAGGAAGCATGATACTTGTGAAGCCCAGGGCCTCCAGGAACTCTCGGGTGCCCTCCAAAGAACGCACTTTCTCCTTAAAGAAAACAACAGGATGAATGACATTCATGAAATCAGTTCTGAGCCAACAAAGAAAAATGGCAATGAGTCTAGTTTCTTCCACACCTGGAACACCTTGTTGCTGAGTTTAATCTTCCTGTATTTCTCCTCTGTGGGACACTTGCATATATTATCCACATACCTGATGATGAAGCAACAAAGAAAAATGAAAAATAATTCTTTGACTGATGGAAGTGTAAAAAAAACAGTTCCAAACTGAGGTCAAAGTCAGCCCTAACTGAAAGGAACATTTCCTCTATCATTAGTATTGTTATCAATCATTGCAGAGTGTCTTACTTGCTTATGATGTCCACAGCAGCTTTCACCTTCTCTTTGTCTTTGTTAAATGTGTGGACCATCATGACAGAGGCCTCAACTGCATCCTCCTCAAACCGCTAACAGTGAACATACAGGTCATGTTTTACTAACAGGATTAACTGAGACATAATCTCACTGCAAACACATTCTTATTTGAGCATAAACAAGAACAAGTGATGTATATCATTGAAACGTACCATAAAAATGGCCTCCTTAATGTGTACTTCCCTCTCACGCTTAGTTAAAGTGGCTCCAGTTAGTGGACAGGTGAAATACACACCTGACACAGAGAGACAGGTGGGATCTTTCACTGGCACTTTGGATCCCTGGAAAGAAATTAGTAATTTCAACAGTGTTGTCACACTAAATGCTGAGCAAAACATCATATTAATCGTATAACTTCAGCAAGCTTCATTTAGCCTGACAAATCACTGCAGTGCATACCTCTGCTGTCGCTGCTTTATCCTTCTCAGTCAGTGCCACCGCCTCTGCCTCCAGTTCTCTTTTAACTATGATCAAAAGCAGAAAACCATGCAGTTATATGTCTTTTCTAGAGACCAGTGTATATGCTTTTGTTACAATAATTACTTGAACACATAATAAGAATTGTGGCAGTCATCCAAACACAGTCAAAGCTCCTTCATATGAACTTTAAACTTGAAAAAATAATTACTATGCTCTGCTTCCAAGAATTTCACATGTAATATTTAACACTAGCAGAGGTTCCTACCAACAGCGAGTTAAACTTCATACAAAAAACAGACTAAAGTCTTCCGAGTCGATCTATGTGAGGAGCTTAATTACAATTTTACAGACTCCGGGACAATAGGTTATTTTCATCATATTTTGACCTTTTAAACAATTTCCATGTTTCCATTACTAAAGCTGTTTTCAGACAGGACCTCCGGATGATTTCAGGAGTTCAGTGCACGTCTGGAAGCAGCTCAAATGACTTCAATGAAGCAACATATTCCAACAGCCAACAAAAGACAGAAATGGTGAGGTTAGGAGAGCGGTGAAAATCAGCTCAGTTGGGTTTCAGACACCATCCTGAGTGTGAATTGTTGTGATGCCAGGGCTGCACAATGTCAAACAATACCTTCAATTTCACAGGATTTCTACACAACTTTTTTTTTTAAATATATCAAGTCTCTAGAAATTAGAGAAACTAAAAAAGTAAAATAACTGCCGACATTTGCAGTGACATTTTCAATCAACAATAAGAAACCGTTTTCGCCCTCTTTCTTTTCTCTTTCCTATATTTACGTTAAAGGGATAGTTCAGCCCAAAATGAAAATTCACTCAGTATCTATTAATATATGCTACTGATTACTTAACTGTACTGTTTAGCTGATTGTCTGTAACACTCATAAATTAGGTTTTTTTTTTAAAGAGAGGGCTGCACCGTGTCTCACCCTGGTTCCTGATGTGGTCCTGAGAGGTGTGGACCTTGGGCCGGGGCTGCTGTTCAATCCTGGCCAGAGCCGCGGCCCCGGCCCGCTGGGCCCCCTCACTGGCAGCATGGCGGTTGTGTTTGGCCCCGGAGCTGCTCTGCACCGCCTCGGGCTTGGTGCTGTGGGCGAGGAGGGCAGAGGAGGGCAGAGGAGGGTGGCGATTGTCAAACCTCAGCTGACCCGTGGTGTTTCACAAGCTAACGACCACATTAGCAGTGATGCGTCACGATGCCGCAATGAGCAGCTCAGTCATGTGTTGTTTACCCAACGTTGCGGCTAAATGTGACTTTACTTCACCTATTGACTGAGTAAGCTTGTTGAGGGATTACCTGTTAGCCGCCCTGACATTAGATGCAGAGTGTTATATAATATGGTTGCTAACGCGTAGCAGAAGGTAAAATTGACCATCTACCAAGTGAAGATCGCTGGTCAGCATATCTCTACTTAGCTTCTCATGCAGCTCAGCAATCATTAAAAACCAGCAGCTAACTACCAGCTGACCTACTGTAGCAGACGTTAGCCAGCTAGCTGTGTTGGCTAGCTGTTGTTAGCGCTTTGGCAGCTGAGAAAAGTTCGCTACTCGCCTGGTGGCAGGGGCTGTTAACTTCTTTCCGGGCCCCGCTGTTTTAAACTTAATGTCCTTCTTGAAGTCATCGAATAACTTCTTCATCTCCTTGGGCAGTTGGTGAAGGTGTGGCCGCAGAAGCAGAGCAGCTAGCTAACGTTAGCCCGGAGGAGGACGACCCAAACAAACTGTACTCGAGGGAAAACCCGGCTCCTTGTCGCCGCCAAGTGGCGGAGCTGAACACTGACGAATTCAATGGACGCGAGTAACTGATGCTTGTGTTCGACAATGGTGGAAGAAGTATTCAAATGCTCCACCACAAATAAAAGTCCTGCATTCAACTTAAGTAGAAATATGCATGTATCAGCAGAATATACTTAAAGTGTGTAAACTAATAGTACTTACAGTGCAGTTCAATGTTTTTCTATCCTATCTGACATGTTTGGATAAATATTGTAGTGCAATAATGTGTACTAGTGCAGAGTCTGTTCTAAACCTGCCTGTTCTCTTGTCCTGTGTTGATGTTCAGGAGCTACTTCACAATTATACCTTGTCATTAGTGAGTCCTCCTCAAACACTTCTACAATATACTGCCACTTGTTATCGTTTGTGCGCTGGACGTTGTTTGCAGAGCTTTTTGTAAACAGTCTGTGGTGAAGAGTGAAGTTAGAAAACTTTTTGTTTATCCTACCTAGTTTATCTGCAGTTAAGATTTTATAGTAAAACTTTTGCATTAAATGAAACAGAATTAGCTTTTTTACTTTTAAAGTGTGTGGTTTATTTATAAGTTTGCATAGTTTACTTAACTGCTGTTATTTGTTTACATTGCATGTTGGCTATTTCAGAGGTCTGTTCAGCAATCAACACATTCACATATCACATGTCCAAATCGCACCAAATTCAACGCTGAACTTGACCGGACCATTAAGAATACACACACAAAGTGTGAAGTAGATGAGATAAACGGTAAAATTATTATTCGGTTTTAGCCTGCAGAAGGATTTTCTCTACAAATGTATGACTCATATAAATATTAATTGTACTTTTTGAACATGCTAATTGCAAAGCTCAACTGTAAACCATACTCCATCTTCATTGGCATTGTCAGTACTCTATATACATTAATGCAAGTTTTCCAGTCAAAATCCCCTTTTTTCTGTTTTCTATTAAGATTTTGTAGAGTGCCAATTAAATCCTGTAACAAAGACTTTAAAAACAGTTAATATATGTGTTGCCTGTACACTGTGTATTTTATTATTTTATTTTAGTTATTTTAAATTAGTTCCTTACATATTCTATTTTTATGTATTTATCCGTCTGTTTGTTCATGTGTATTTTTAAGAAACAAACAACAACAAAAAAAAGTTAAATCATGCCGATGGAACAGACCCAAACGCAGACAGACAAACTCGGTTTTCAGAGTGAAATCAAAGAGCATGTCTATTTAACTAATGCCAGGTGACAAGGAGTCTCAGGGTGACTGGAAGTTTCCGTCGTGAGGCAGTGAAAAAGCACAAAAAATACAAAGGACAGGTACAAAAGACAGACAAAGACAAGAGACAACCGTCATGGTGAACCATGACAAAAATTATGCCCTGTTCCATTACACCTTGGAACTCAGCACTTGGAATGACGTCAAACCCCAAAAACCTGAGTTGATTGCGTACCAGTTATTTCACACATACCAACGCCGTAGTAAAACGTCCACAGACAGTAATTGGACAGTACTGTGTGTACGTTTAATGACATTAGTGCTACTAAAAGTTAAATCTACAGCTTTCACTACTGTTGATACACTGCGCAGCCATCTTGAATTTCGAAGTTGGGGTTGGTGAGGTTCCTCTGACTTTCTGAGTTGAAATTCTGACTTAAGAGGGTGTTCCAAGCTCCAATGTGTAATGGAATGTAGCGTTATTGTTCTTCTTCTTTGTTCGATTTATTGGCAAGTGGCAACCAACCTCAAGGTGAATTACAGCCATCTACTGGATCTACTTCTTCTTCTTCTTTCCCCCTGAGTCGGTAAGAACTCCATTGTCACAATTCAGAAGTGGCCTCTTCTTCCTCTTTATTCGGTTTATTGGCGGGTGGCAACCAATGTCAAGGTGCATCACCGTAAATTATCCTACTTCTTCTCATTCTTCTTAGTTCCGTGTATTGGCTGGTGGCAACCTTTGTCAAGGTGCTTTACTGCCATCCACTATGTGTTCTTTCTTCTTCTTCTTGCAAGCCAAAATCCCAAGGCACACCTGTATTCTTATTCATGCGAAACCCTTGTTATCATTCATTGTCGGGTTGGCTCGAGGTGTTGCTCTCCTTCACACTGGCTGTCAATCAAGGTCTTCGATGTGTCACACACTAATAATTCCTACCATCTGACAACTGCGGCAACTTAGGGTTCCGAAGGCTTTTTTAAATGATTTTTTAGGGTAAAGAATTTACCTCTGTATTGAGAAATGAATGCATAAAAATAACATATAATAAATTTAAAAGTTATTCATAACTTTTTATTTCAGACTCCAGACATTGGTTGCACTGGTTTGCCTGGCTTTGTCTTCACAGAGGAGATGAGAGGAGAAAGTGTTACAACTCGATCAGATTAAGAAACCAGATAAATGTTTGGCGCACCGTTGCAACAAAGGAACATTTTTAGTCACACTTCACAAATTTAAATGATCACACTCTGGAGCCATGTACTAGTATAGTAGTATTGTATAATATTGTAAATTTCTCTCAAATTCCTATGGTACACCTGAATATACCTCAAGGCACACCATTTGGGAACCATTGATCTAGGCCATATTAAATTATTTGTGCTCACCTCCTGCTGTACTGCATAAAGGTGTCTCCCTGCGTTGGCAACATCCCAGCTATGCTGCCATTCTTTAATAATGTTTCCTATGATTATTGTTTTTGCTTCTGATTTACTAAGTGAAATGTCCATGATTTCTTCATGATTTAGTACTTGCTTAGCCAATACATCCACCCCTTTATTGCCCTTTATTCCTCTGTGTGCCAGTATCCACATAAAAGTAGTCACAATATTCATATTTGAAAATCTATACAAATATCTCATTAACTAAATCTTGCCTACTGTTAGATGAACATTACTTTAACGACATTAATACTGAAGACAAATCTATACACAAAACAACCTTCCTGATTTGTAACTCTTCTACCCACTGTAATGCTACTGCAATGGCTACCATCTCCACCGTGTAAACTGACAAATGATCTGAGGTTCTCCTGTTCACTGAAACGTCTGGTATACTGAAACATCTGTACATAATGGAACAAATGTTTTGTATACTGTTTGCAATATATCTTCCACCAAAACTGCTATATTGCCACAATCTTTATGTCATTGCACATTTTCCAGAAAGTAGAGATCCGTAGACACTGAGGGGAACAGCCAGGGTGGTGTTACTGACAACAGTACAGTAGGGATGTAACTTTTCTGACTTAAGCCGTTTTCAGACATGAACTCCAGGTTCCAGGAAGTCATGTTCTCACATTGATTTCTCCTGGATTATTATGGACTATAAACTAGGAGATCAGGCGGATAAAGTCCATAGAAATTGCGAAGCGTCTCACTTGGACACTTGCGTTCACACATGCACATACAGAGGATCTGTGGAGTACAGTGCATGTCTGAAAGCAGCTTTAATGACATGTCTCTGGCTACTTTTATACTGCTCCACACAAAACACTCCCTGGATTTGATGGATCCCTCCCTGGTTTCCTGATAGGAACAATCACCACCTCTTTCCAAGAAGCAACATCGCCACTTCCCATACCTTATTATACAAACCTAACTCTTTCAGTGATGCTACCATACCTAAGTGCTTTAACACTGCATAAGTGATGTCATCCTACCCTGTGATGTTAGCCTAGATCTTTTCTTTCTACCAAAGTGAGTGGAGCATCTATTTGTACTGTTAGTACAAATGAGCTGATCTTGTCCTTGCCCTTCTTCTCTTAGCATCCTCACTGAAATTATCAGAACTATGGATTTGAATAAGTGCTTTCGCTATCATCTCTGCCTACTCTTCATCAGACACTGCTGCATCCTCCCCATCTTCAGTACTGGATACCGTCATTCCCTTCTGATTCTCCTCATGCTCCTATTCATGCTCCAAACATCTCCCACAGCTGTTAATCTCCCTATTTTATTACAAAAAGATTGACAACTTAGTTTTTTTGCTTTTCTTACTATTTTCCTAACCACTTGCTAGCACTTCTTTATAATTCTAATAAAATTCTGTTCTTCTTCTTCCTTTTTTTTGTTTATTGGCGGGTGGCAACCAATGTCAAGGTGCATTACCGCCATCTACTGGATCTCAATCTTTCTGTTGAGGTTCTTTAATCTTTATAAACAAGTGCAGGCAAGGGTTAGGAAATTAGGATGGATCATTTCCTGTCCTTTGAAGCTCTTTGATCTGTTTTGTCCTTTGAAGCTCTTTGATCTGTTTTGTCCTCCTTTTATGCTTTGATCTCTTAAATATTTGCTTATAAAGGCTTGGGAAAGGAAGTAAATGCACATTGATGCTGGTTGCTACCCTCAAATAGACCCCGATCACCCAGATCACCCAGATCAAGGCAACACCCAGATCAAGGCAACAACCAGGGACCACTCTATCATCCCCTGGATCAAGCCGACAACCAGGGACCAGTCTATTATCACCAGGATCAAGCCGACAACCTGGGACCAGTCTATTATCACCTGGATCAAGCCGACAACCTGGGACCAGTCTATTATCACCTGGATCAAGTCGACAACCAGGGACCAGTCTATTATCACCAGGATCAAGCCGACAACCTGGGACCAGTCTATTATCACCCGAATCAAGCCGACAACCAGGGACCAGTCTATCATCGCCTGGATCAAGGCGACAACCTGGGACCAGGCTATAATTACCAGGATCAAGCCTACAACCAGGGACCGGTCTATTATCACCCGGATCAAGGCGACAACCAGGGACCAGTCTATCATCCCCTGGATCAAGGCGACAACCTGGGACCAGGCTATAATTACCAGGATCAAGCCGACAACCAGGGACCAGTCTATTATCACCCGGATCAAGGCGACAACCAGGGACCAGTCTATCATCCCCTGGATCAAGGCGACAACCTGGGACCAGGCTATAATTACCAGGATCAAGCCGACAACCAGGGACCAGTCTATTATCACCCGGATGAAGGCAACAACATGGGACCAGTCTATTATCACCTGGATCAAGCCGACAACCAGGGACCACTCTATCATCCCCTGGATCAAGCCGACAACCAGGGACCAGTCTATTATCACCAGGATCAAGCCGACAACCAGGGACCAGTCTAATATCACCCGGATCAAGGCGACAACCAGGGACCAGTCTATCATCCCCTGGATCAAGGCGACAACCTAGGACCAGGCTATAATTACCAGGATCAAGCCGACAACCAGGGACCAGTCTATTATCACCCGGATGAAGGCGACAACCAGGGACCAGTCTATTATCACCCGGATCAAGGCGACAACCAGGGACCACTCTATCATCCCCTGGATCAAGCCGACAACCAGGGACCAGTCTATTATCACCAGGATCAAGCCGACAACCTGGGACCAGTCTAGTATCACCTGGATCAAGCCAACAACCAGGCACCAGTCTATTATCAGCCGGATGAAGGCGACAACCTGGGACCAGTCTATTATCACCTGGATCAAGCCGACAACCTGGAACCAGGCTATAATTACCAGGATCAAGCCGACAACCAGGGACCAGTCTATTATCACCCGAATCAAGCCGACAACCAGCGACCAGTCTATCATCCCCTGGATCAAGGCGACAACCTGGGACCAGGCTATAATTACCAGGATCAAGCCGACAACCAGGGACCAGTCTATTATCACCCGGATGAAGGCGACAACCAAGGACCGGTCTATTATCACCCGAATCAAGCCGACAACCAGCGACCAGTCTATCATCCCCTGGATCAAGGCGACAACCTGGGACCAGGCTATAATTACCAGGATCAAGGCGACAACCTGGGACCAGTCTATTATCACCTGGATCAAGCCGACAACCAGGGACCAGTCTATTATCACCCGGATGAAGGCGACAACCAAGGACCGGTCTATTATCACCCGAATCAAGCCGACAACCAGGGACCAGTCTATTATCATCCGAATCAAGCCGACAACCAGGGACCAGTCTATTATCACCCGGATCAAGGCGACAACCTGGGACCAGTCTATTATCACCCGGATCAAGGCGACAACCAGGGACCAGTCTATCATCCCCTGGATCAAGGCGACAACCTGGGACCAGGCTATAATTACCAGGATCAAGCCAACAACCTGGGACCCGGCTATTATCACCTGGATCAAGCCGACAACCAGGGACCAGTCTATTATCACCCGGATGAAGGCGACAACCAAGGACCGGTCTATTATCACCCCAATCAAGGCGACAACCTGGGACCAGGCTATAATTTCCAGGATCAAGCCAACAACCTGGGACCCGGCTATTATCACCTGGATCAAGCCGACAACCAGGGACCAGTCTATTATCACCCGGATGAAGGCGACAACCAAGGACCGGTCTATTATCACCCGAATCAAGCCGACAACCAGGGACCAGTCTATTATCACCCGGATCAAGGCGACAACCAGGGACCAGTCTATCATCCCCTGGATCAAGCCAACAACCTGGGACCAGTCTATTATCACCCGGATGAAGGCGACAACCAAGGACCGGTCTATTATCACCTGGATCAAGCCAACAACCAGGAACCAGTCTATCATCACCTGGATCAAGGCGACAACCAGGGACCAGTCTATCATCCCCTGGATCAAGCCAACAACCTGGGACCAGTCTATTATCACCCAGATGAAGGCGACAACCAAGGACCGGTCTATTATCACCTGGATCAAGCCAACAACCAGGAACCAGTCTATCATCACCTGGATCAAGGTGACAACCTGGGACCAGTCTATTATCACCCGGATCAAGGCGACAACCAGGGACCAGTCTATCATCCCCTGGATCAAGCCAACAACCTGGGACCAGTCTATTATCACCCGGATGAAGGCGACAACCAAGGACCGGTCTATTATCACCTGGATCAAGCCAACAACCAGGAACCAGTCTATCATCACCTGGATCAAGGCGACAACCTGGGACCCGGCTATTATCACCCGGATCAAGCCTACAACCAAGGCAAACCACACAACAATGTATCTCTGCCTTTTCTGTCATCAGTGGCAAATGCTGTTTCAGCTCACAGACAGTCTGCATGGACAAACAAAGCACAGGCTTCTTGGAAAATGAAGAAACTGTCTCCAGCGAAAACCAAGAAAAAGAATGCAAACTTTCAAAAGAGATCTAAAAACACATTAGTGCCAACCCCAGCCAACCCTCAACTCACCAAGCCAGAACTCATTAAACTGATCGGTGAGAAGGAGACAAACTTATCTGTACTGCTGAAACGGAAGATTGAGCTTACGAATCAGCTACAGCATTTGGGTTGTCAAGTAACCCAGGCAAACCATGAGAGAGCCGTCGGTATTGGTGGCTGTCCAATCATATCAAGCTGGAATGGAACACTGGCCTAGAAATAAAAAAACTGGAGAAAGAGCTCATTGCTCAATCCGACAGGAGGAAGAAGGCTGAGGCATGCCTCAGCAGACAGGTGGAGGAGACCTCCAAAATCAAAATTTCACTGACCCAGGCTAATCATGACCAAGAAAAATCTAAATGTCAGTGGGAGGAGGAACTGTCAAATCTCCTCTGTGAACAGGTCCAAGCAATCGGCTGCCTCAAGGAAGAGATGATGATGGTGCAGGAAGACTATATATAGGTTATATATAATACAATTAAAAATAATTTTATAATGTACATTTGTTTGTCTTATTAACAGATTGTAATGGTACAAAGCCTAGAAATGATTTTAGCTCAGCAATATTTGTTGTATTTTTCCCACTTTGCTACAATAGAGATTTTATGAGGTCAGTTGCTACACCATCTTCATCTTATCAACAAAGTCTGTACAAAGGTGCTGACATTGTACTTGTGTAACCATTGACAGATAACCCACGCCTACCTGTCCATCAACAAACCAGACCTTTGTCAGGGTAGATGTGAGGAAACTTAAAGCAGTAGTACTATGCACAAACTTTGTTGAGTTTTCGTCACTGTGTGCAAAACATACGCAGTGTTTCAGTGTACTTATACATATATTGAGACCACTGCAGAGATCACGTGATTTTCTTGACAACACACAGAATCCGGTGTCAGCCCTTATCACCACAAACTCTCTTGACATCTTTTTCGGTGACTTCTACGTGTGTGACACTGCTTTTTCACTGGGACATTTTTATTTTCTTTTTCTTTTTTAAATTTTTGTGTCTGTTGTGCGTCATCAACCCCTGCTGTGTTCACACATTGGATTCTGCTGGATTTCTACAGACTTTACACTTGGAGGCCAGACGGACATTTGCGTTCACACATGCACCTCCTGCAGAGAAAATACGGAGGAACTGCGGAAATCAGTGCATGTCTGGAGCAGTTTTAGTGATTTTTAAGTCATATGAATGTAAGCTGACTTTTTGGGAAGTGTAATGGAAATTTTGCATTTTGAATGTGATGATGTATAAACAGACTTGTGTATCTAAAAGGTTAACTGTGGGTTAACTTAGGGTTCACAATTATTGCTCAGGGACTTTATCTTTATGGCCTCTTGAAGCCTGAAACTTAATGATGCCTCTGAGCAAATAATGCATTCCAAGGGTCTTTGTTTTGTAAATGAAGCCATGATGTCCCCACCCTGATAAAACATCAAAGAAGGTGATGGATACCTTCTTTTCCCTTGTGGGAGGGGGCTATTCGTTATAAGAACACAACTCTCATGTCTGTACTTCACTCATTGTACATGTCACACCAGGTGATGTGTATTTTGAGTCCATCTGCAGATGTAGAATTAAACTGTTTGACCTTTTGCTTGATTCACAGAAAATTGCAACTACAGGAAGAAGACTAATAAGAAATTAAATGACAAAAACAAGTCACCAGCCTAAATGTGACATAAACCAATCAGTTATCATACAATTTATTTTTCATTTAATTTTATTTATTTATTTTACCTTGTCAGTCTATTATTAATCGATGATTTCATTAATTAAACAAAAGCAAACATATTTTAAACTGAACTAAATTTACAAATCACTAACTCCATCACACAGAATTAAATGTACAGGCAGAGAGACTAAGCAGGTCTTAAGAACATGATCATACAACAGTGAAAGCATCAGAATGAGCTGTCTCTCCTGTGATTTGCTTGCGTCTTGTCCAGTTACACGTTGATTCAGTGTAAAACGGTTCAGTGAGATGTCGCCTAATTCAGCGAGACTTGGCATGAACCTTGAAGGGGTGCGGCACTCGAGTCGTTCCAGTAACTCCTTCTGTACTCAGCTTTACTCCGTCAGGAACCGTGAAATAGAACTTCTGAAGTAAACCTACCAAAAACAGAAACAGCTCCATCTTGGCCAGGCCCTCTCCAAGACACACACGTTTCCCTGAAGCGTCACACACACACAAACACACACACACACACAAAGGTGTAAGAGCACAAGATGTATATTCTGGGTCATGTTTAAAATGGAGGTTAATCTGCATGGTGTACCTGCAGAGAAAGGCAGGTGAGCTTCTTTCCTCACAAACTTTCCCTCAGCATCCAGGAAGTGTCCGGGGTTGAAAGTGTCCGGAGTTTCCCACTCATCCTTGTCAAACAGCACCGAGGTCAGCATGGGCATTATGGACGTACCCTAAAAAACACGATTCATAGGTTAACACCAAGCAATGCTGCAACAACAACACTCACTTATTTCATTTCTCTTTCTTATATAAAGATGTAATGTTCTGACTTTAAATGACAATGTACCTTAGGTATGAAGTAACCACCCAGTGTTGTGTCCTTGGCAGCTACTCTGAGTCCATTCAGAGGAACAATGTTTCCCATCCTCTGGATCTCATGGATGACAGCGTCAGTGTAGGGCATGTTGGGTCTGTCGGCCATAGTGGGCTGACGGCTCTGTCCGATCACTCCGTCTATCTCTGCCTGGACTTTTTCTAGAAATTCAACAAATGAATGGTTTTAGCTTATGGCAAGGGGGAAACATTAAAAACTGTATGCCTCGGTCGGCCATCAAACATCTTGATCCTGTCTTCATGTCTGTTAGATTGCCACTGACACACATATATATTAGCTACTGCTAATCCATTTGCTTTTTTGTTGCATCTGATTCCTGAAGTGTTATTCTACGGATGAAAAATAAAATAAGCCATATTAATAGTTCCTATCATTCAACACCGCTTTAAAGGTGGCAATGTTGATAAGTAGATTAGTCCGCTGCTTTGGTCCAGACCATAGACTGTAAGTTGGACGACATGATGGCTACCAAAAAGTGGATGGCAGCAGTATAGGACATAAATCCTGCCTCCTCCATGTTGGTAGATGAGACGTAACCCAAACTAAAATGAATGTTGAGACCTGGTATTTGTGGCCTACATGTGTTTTCTCTTTCTACTCAACTCTCCGAGAGGAGAAGTGTGGCTGTCCAGCTCACTTTCTCACTCTTTTCGACTCTTCTTCTACTCAACTCTCCGAGAGGAGCACACCTCTCTTTCTGCTCCACCTCAATGGAGGAGAGGTGCAGCTTGCAGCTCACCTCACCAGGGAAACCTCCTTCCAATCCAAGCTCTACCAACCTTCAAGCGGGCCTGTCTAGATGCAGACTGCGAAAACCTTCCAAAAGGCAGCGACGCAAGAGCCTGCCTAAGAACTTCAGCAAAGAGCTGCATCGCACAGCAGAACCACAAAAACAGGAGCCATAAACCAGCAAGACGACTTCACTGGATTTCGAACAGCACATCAACCTTTTTTCCCTTTTCATGGAAGGGAAACACAACTGAGCTTAATAATCATACTAGGCTATGCAAACACTGTTTATTCGATTCCGTGTGATTTGATTTGTGTTGCTGTGATATTTGGTTATAAGTTATTTGAAAGTTAATGCTAGTTATGTTATGCTCTTCACAGTCTTTCTTTGCATGCAACCAGCTACTTTCTCTAAATTGGCACCAACACACACACGCATATCGCCCCACACATCTCTCTGACCCCCGCCACATGTCGTAAACCTTCCAGGGTGGGGGGTCCCATTATCTAAATAGTGGCCTGCTGCCATTTTGAAAGCACAGACAAACACACGCATACTCACATACCCATCTGTATATACACCGTTAGTAATTTGTGTTTTTATACTTATATAATATCTTCATAATAAATGTTTTCTTTCACAAATGTTGTTTTAATGAATGTTGCATAAGTGTGAATTTTGCCAACCTCTACACTGTCAAGAACTCTATATCCTTCAAGTTTGCTAACTATCTATATGTTAATTTTGGTAATAGTTATTAATTTAATTGTTAATCAGAGTTCCAAATTTGTAGTTAGTACTTTCATGAAACTTAATCAATAAATTGGCTATCTTTTCCCTTCCTTTGAAGGGTGGTGCACCGAGGTAACTTTAATCAATTAAAGTTATTATTTAATATTCAATATTTTTTCTGATAACAAAATTTATTGAATGCCGAAAGGCACACCATTTAATGGTGTCACGTTTAATGTATCAATTGTACAACATGAATGATCCCTTTCCAAAAACCTGTAGCGTACTTCTTCTGGAATTTTAACCATGTTGTTAATATAGTGTTGCAATATATTGTAGTTTGTGTCATATATAATGTTTCGTATAGTGTTTAGTATATTAACCTAGTGTAAAGCTGAACAATCGGATCATTGCAGATTGTAGCCAAGTTAAGCCAACATTGTATTCGTTGTTGTTGTTAACATTTCCATAGCAATAGCGAGCTCCACCAATCAGCAAGGTTGAGGGCCATGTAGTGCTTCTCCTTGACATTGCAAATAAAACATGTTTTTATTATAACACAGTTGATATATGAACTTGTGTCTTCTACAGGAGCATATAACATCGTTTCACAAGCTTGTAGCTTGTTGTAAGTCTACCTTGGATGATTACAATATTGTCTGGTAATCAAAATATCTATTCAGAAAGTGAATGGGATTTTTTACTTTGTAATCATGCTGTTAAGCTCTGTAAAGATGGGCTGAAACATCATGATTGAAAGCTGTGATTGACTTGTGATTGGTCGAGCTTGTGTATCTGCCTGACTTTGCTACTGCAGCTCCACCCCCTGGAATGCTACTGCAAAGACTCTGGCTCCAGATGTGCAAGATGGCCGTATGTATCCAGGATATTTCTGCCTCATTTCTGGATAATAGGAGGAGGTGGAGATGTGTTGTCCATCTTGATACAGTCTATGGTCCAGAACAACTCAACATGGATGGATTCATTTAGTACTCATGGTCATGATTCCCTTAGGATGTATTGTAAAGACTTTGTTTATCCTTTAACATTTTAAGTAGCAACATTATCAGGTTAATCTTTTAGTCCATCACCCTCGCATTTGAATTAATTAGCCAATGTTAGCATGTTAACAACCTTAACAAAGAAGTTGATCATATATCATAATTCCTGCATAACATGATCATGTTAGCATTGTGTGTATCAGTGTGTCCGTATGCTGATGTTTGTATTAATAAGTATTAGCAAGTTACTAAGTATGGATAGATGCAAACTTCTGTTTCCTTCCTATTTCACAGCTTTCTATGCATCTTTGCATGTGACCTACCTTGGATCTCAGGGTTATTGATGAGATAAACCAAAGCCCACTGCAATGTGGTGGCAGTTGTCTCTGTTCCGGCCAGGAACATATCCACAGAGCACATAATCAGATTAGGGTCAGCGAAGCCCAGGTCATTGTCTTTGTGCTGTTCAGAGAGTGGATATAGCGGTGAATGATTAGCAGTTTGAGAGAGAGGGCTAAAACTCTATGTAAAACACATCTGGCCACGTACATTTTCCATTTCAATGAGGAAAGTGTCAATGTAGTCCCGGGGATTGCTGTGGTCCAGGTCCTTCTTGTGCCTCTGTAACTCCTGGTTCATGAAGTCTTGGAGGTCAATATAGTGGCTGAATAATTTGTTGTGAGGACCTGGCAAGTAGTTCATCACGTTGGGGAATGATTCATACAGCTACATGTAAGAAAACAGCAGAGGGAACAAAGTTAACATTTCCTTTTACCTTTGAAATTTTGACCAGAGACGTAGGCCTCCTGGTTACGGAGAATTGACCCCTTCAATTCCACCAGAGAGCGTCCTCTCTGGCAATGATTAAACTTTATGTGTGTTATTGACTTACGAAACCCCAAACGGAGCCCTCCAGCCTTATAACCTCTGACAGATATGTCAGCATGGTCTGGAAGTTGTGGTCGCTGTACTCATAGCGTTTTCCCATCACCATCTGGCAAATGATGTTGGATACAGCGTTGTTGAAGAGGCCTGCTGTGCTGAAAGGTTCCCCTGGAAGAGAGGAGTCCATGTTAGGACAACTCCTCATGTGGGATTATGAGCTTATTGTATGCTGCATTTTAACCACCTTTCTCCTTCTCCATCTCCTCCTGCAGGTACCGGATCTCCTCACAGATGCTCTGCTCCATGAGACTTTTGCCCAGACCCAAGGTGCGTAAGGTGGACAAAGCAAAACGCCGCTGTTTCTTCCATGTTTCACCATTACTCATGAACAGACCACCTACACACAAGCATGCAGAGGAATAAAAGAGCGATCAACTTGCGGGAAGTCACTTCTGTTCTGCACTGGACAAAAGAAAGAGAGGGATGTTTCCACCTGAGCCGCCTTTGTATATCCTGTCAAACATCGGACTGTGTGGTCGATCCACAAAGTTCTCAGCTTGTGTCACTATGGATTCCTTCAACATCTTATACCCAGTCACAAACACCATCTTTTCCCCCCCGAGGCGGACACTGAACACGTTCCCGTAGACATCAGCCAGCTGCCGACATGAGAGGGAAAGATTCTGGTGAGCCAAGTATTTTTTAAATATTTAAATTATATACAATACCCGCTAATGCACAATGACAACGTGTCAACTATCCTTCTACATAAAAATAACAGATTATCAGGTAAAGCATTGTTTCAGGTTTCATTCTGTTAATGACTTTCTAAAAAGGAATCAAATATTAAATTTTTTCAAGTTGTTTGACCAAGTTATACATGTTGTTATAAAGCACATATGCCACTTTCCTGACAGAAACAATATGAATATTCAACTGAATATATATATGTTCTATTAATTCAATTAAAACCAACCAAGTTTAAATGTATAAGAATGGGTCTGTTTTAACAGATTTAATGATATTTATTAATAAATGAACACTTAAATAACTTAAAAGCTGTGTAAGTTGAAACCTGTATACTGTACCTTGGTAAAATAATGGTGTGGATGTTTGCTGTCCATACTGAAGAAATTCCCCACAATGGGCAGACCAGGCGGTCCTGGAGGATAATTTGGTGGATTCCTGTGTTTGATGAAATCTGCGATTAAAATAAAAATAAACAGGAACAGAAACAACCCCTTAAGGTCGAAACTGAGCAAAAAATCATAAAGCCACATGGTTTCAAAAGCCGAAGCAGCACCGGGAGGAAGGTCTGTTTTTTCCAATACTTTCTCTTCTGACCAGTGTAACATTAGTGTCAACCCTTTTATTTTGGTCAGCAACACAATTAAAACAATCAGTACAGAGTCTGTACAAAGTTGCTGACATTGTACTTGTGTAACCAGTTACAGATAACCCACGCCTTCCTTTCTATCAACAAACTAGACCTTTGTCAGGGTAGATGTGAGGAAACTTAAAGCAGTAGTACTATGCACAAACTTTGTTTAGTTTTTCCGTCACTGTGTGCAAAACATACGCAGTGTTTCAGTGTACTTATACATATATTGCATATGTACAGTAGTGTACACCAACAAGCTGTCATGGCATGGTGTAGAAATAGCATGTCACCTTTTAGGACATGGTCTGAGTGTTTGGCTGCGCGAGCGTGGCGCCACGGTTCCTGGTTTCCCACCAACTCACTTGCAAACAACGAGCCAATCCACTGCAGCATAAAAGACCTTTGCAGTGGTTTCCTCTAACAGCTGATCTGTTCGCATTAGAACCATTAAGAGCATAGAAACCTTTAAATCATTGCTAAAGACCAGCTTCTTCTCTCTACCTTGCAATTCTAGCTGAGTTTGAGACCTTGAATTCATTTGTTCTCGTACAATATTTTATTGTCAATTATTTTAGATTATTTATGATGTTTAATGTTTATTGCTTTTTTTTTTTTCTCTGTTTTTATATCTATTTTTATATTATTTTACGTTTGAGCTTGTTCAACACTTTGGTCAAAGCCAAGTCTCATCCATATCATGATCCAAAGGTTGAACTTCACCTGTATACATTGAAAGACTTATCCCTCAAAGTAGAAGCTCATGAAACAAATCTCCAGTTTCTTAGAAATGGTAGGAATTGATTTTCAAAACACAAGGAATATTGAGCAACACAATAATTTCAGTGTATATAGCTACACTTCTTCTTTTTAAATATGTTATAACTTACATCCTTTGTATAGTCCCTCATTAACAAAAAGTAATTTAAACTTTCTGTCCTTTTTCTTTCTTAATTTGAATTGCAGTTATGAGAATGTGGGGATTTATTCAAATATTGGGGAGATGCAGACATTTGTGGTGAATGAAGATTTAGTTTTTTGTGTAGTTGTTGGGATCCATTTGAATCACATGAACTATGATCTGTTACAAGAAAGTGAAAGGGGAAATTGTGTTTTTTAAAACAAGGCATAGACAACAACTAAAACAAAAATAAACATAGGCAACAACTATTTCTGAGGGGTTTGTGTTATTGGTATTATAAGGGCCCGAGCACCGACAGTGCGGAGGCCCTATTGAAATTGTAATGATTATTTATTATTGAAGTTAGAGTTTGATAAGGACGTTGTGGAATCACTGTTATATAAGTAAGTAAAAGTTGAAGTTTAACAACCAACTTATCTAGATTAGGGGTCATTAAGAGATCTAAAGTTCAAGAGCTGTTTGTTATGTCTTATAACATAACAAGTCAGTATGAGCTCATTAAATTAATGGATCAACTGTTGATTTTCATATGGTAGTGAGCTTGTTACTGAAGTACCTGAGGACCTGTATATAAAAGCTTGTCACATCAGTGATCAGCAAATATACTGTGGAACGGAAAATTCTAATGAATAATTCAGGCTAACCACTGAGTACACTAAAACAACAGAGAGGAGTGGTTTGGGTAAAACGTTACCTAAAGTTTTGTCGGTTAAGTTTTGATCATAAACAACAAAACAGGTTTTCACATTCTAAATAACTTTAAAAAACCCGGCTGTGGGTGGACCGTGGAAATAATGGCTTAAATTTGCTGCAAGAACCAAATGAACAGGAATTGAGTGTGCTTAAGCCAAAGACCCAGACGACAGGGAATTTTGTCATTATGGTTATTTACTTTTTATCTACACACGGAACTCAAGTCATTCTCAGTATTTTTCAATTACAAGTTCGATATACAATCATTGTCTTATTGTTTCACTTAAGATGATGGACCTTTGATGCGTTTACACAATTATACGAATACAAATCTTTGATTTTGTGGCCGCAAGAAGACTGTGGACGTCCTGCTAATTGATGCTTCTGTTTTGGATGGGATGATGGAGAGCCATCAACGGGGTATGGCGAGCATCCTGAACTCGTCTGGTGAATGGGTAAAGCCCAGCACACCCTCCAAGCTGGGCATTTCTCCAGGAACAGGAGAGAAGGTGAAGCGTTGGAGGAGAGACGTAAAGAACAGAAGCAGCTCCATTCTGGCCAGGGGCTCCCCTAAACACACACGTTTACCTGGGGGGCGGAGACAGATGAGATTGAAGATTCTGCATTTACAACCTATTATAAATGTTTTAGTAGCAACTCTTGTAAGACAAAGAGTTTTAAAGAAATCAACGAGTATAGAACGAACCTGCTGAGAATGGCAAGAAGGCGTCTCTCCTGCGGAACTGACCCTCTGCATCCAAGAAATGCTCGGGATTGAAGGTGTCTGGAGTCTCCCACTCATTCTTATCAAACAGCACAGATGATAGCAGTGTAGTTATACCTGTGCCCTGGAAAGAGTCATGCAATGCTTTTTTAACCAGCTGTGAATGAATCATTTGCAAATTTCACAACTTGACATTCATCTGGGTGAGTGTGGACAACAGTCTCCTACCTTGGGTATAAAGTATCCTCCCAGTGTCGCGTCTTTACTCGCCATTTTGGGAAATCCCATCGGAACAATGTTTCCCATCCTTTGAGTCTCGTGGATGGCGGCGTCAGTGTAGGGCAGGTTGGGTCTGTCGGCCATAGTTGGCTGACGAGACTGTCCTATAACCCTGTCTATCTCTTCTTGGACTTTCTCTGCAGAGTGAGGAAGCAGAGCCAGTACCACAACATTGGCCATTAAACACAGCACTCCAGTCCTGAACATAATTAATGAGGATGAATTGACTGACTCTGTATCTCTGGGTAGTTTATCATGTATACGAGCGCCCAGCGTAAAGTGGTGGCGGCTGCTTCCGTCCCGGCCTCGATCAGGTCAAGCGTGCAAATCAGCAGGGTTTCAATGTTGAAGCCAGCCTGAGGATCATCTTTATTCTAATGAGTCAACAATAAAACAGGTTATTTTATAACATTACTCACAGGGCTGTGGCCTTCATACTTTACAATTCACTGATGGAACATGATATTTATTCATTTAGTCATTCTCATCGAGGACTTTAACATCTTAATTTCCCAATAGAATATAAAGACACAGACATCACTCTCTCTCAGCATGGCTCACTGAAGCTGTTGGCTCATCATGAATGCAGCAACTGACATAAACAGTATTAGAGATTATTGGGTTGTTATGGCACCAGTGCTGAGCAACTATAAAACGATTCCGTTTAGGTATGACACAGTTGTAAATAATTTTTTGTTTTAATGAAACTTTTCCGATGGTTCAGAATAAACTCTTTCAAACCAGTAACTACTTTAAATGTTGTGGCTGATCAGTGTAAAAGTATTTTATAGGCATGGAAGGATGGATTTCAATCTGAGTAGAAATCTGAAATTTTTTAAAACGCTTGTGTGGGTGCGCAGGTCAGGTCTCTAACAGTGGAAGAAATAGATATTCATACTGTTTTCTTGTTTTGTCCATGTTATGATAATGGGCTGATTAATAGTGTTTCTTTGTTAAAATTTCCACGAGGAGAAAAAATGTCAAATTTTAACAAAATCCCACTTACTGAAAGCGTAATAAAGATCATACCTTCTCAATCCCAGACAGGTATACATCTATAAAATCTCGAGGGTCTTCAGAGTTCCACTCCTCTTGGTGCTTCTCTATTTCCTTCCTCAGGAACTCTGTGATCTGTGCGTAGTTGGCGTGGACTTTCTGGTGAGGCCCTGGCAGGTACTTCAACAAGCCAGGGAAGGCATCATACAGCTGTTTGATGGGACACAGTCTCAAGTCAGCCATAGACAAGGCTTCTATTTTCATTTGAAAATGTTTTCCTTTTACTGTTAGAAAAGTATATGTCCAAAGTACCTTTTTATATTCAATTTGGTATAAGATTATGCATGCATCTCTATCTGTCTTAAAATAAACTGGATGTAGCATATCATGCTGCCTCACTGTAAATTATATGAAAATGTTCAGTGAAAATCATTGTGGTTTATAGAGGGACCACCTGTATCCTTTTTTATTTTTTTGCTTTAGTGCTGAAGTTACGGCAACACTTATAGCTACAATAAGAGAAAATCTGAAATTAAATCCTAACCACCTGAACAGAGCTGGTTTGATTGAATACTTTTTCTTTCATGCTCCATGTGAGCTGCAAGGTGTTTTAAACCGGGAATCATTACCCTCTCTTAGCATGTTTAGAAATATTTTAAAATCAGTATTCACTGAACAATATCATTGCATCCATAGGATTTTATCCCATTGATTCATTAATTCCTGTAAGTGTCTGTTCTGTGATTTAGTCTGTTCACAGTGTTCTAGTTCTTTTTGTGTTATTTGTCATTCATTAATTTGCAGCCCGTCTTGAACAAGACTCCCTGGCAGAAGTGATATTATATCTCAATGAGAGCTTTCCTGGTTGTAGTATAATTAAGTAAAGACAGAGATGAGCAGCACAGTTTGTTTTTTGATCACAAGATAATACTTCATACAGGAATTACCTGAGTCTGAGGAGAACCAGCGAGCACAACAGCCTCATTGTCCAGCTCCAGAACCCTGCGAAAGCTTTCGTCACTGTATTCAAAGCGATGCCCGAACACCACAGAGGAGATGATGTTACCGACTGCAGTGGTCAGGGTGTAGTGGGGGTTGAAGGGTCTTCCTGGGAATATACAGTAGTCAATTCAACTCAAATGATAAATCACACTGGAAAAATCACAAATAATTTACGCAAAGCTACTGTATCTGCTTGCCTTGTTCCTCTTTGAACGCTTCACAGAGACAGTTGCTTTCCACTTCAAGATATTTCTCCAGGGACTTCAGGCCCTCTCCGAAGTGACGCAGGTGAGTGTTGGCAAACTTCCTCTGTTTCCTCCACAAGTAACCATTGCTCAGTGCGATGCCTGTGAACTTGTCACATTAGCTTGTTGACAAACAGAACAAAGATTCATGCATGTAGTTTCAGAATAACGTGTATACTGGGCAGAGTTTATTGATATGCTGCCTTTTCATGTGTTTGAACTCTTGTCACTAATGACAACCTACAGTACTTTGAACAGATACAGTTAACAGTTGTGACTCTCTAACCTCTCCTGTACTGGAGATCTGTTGGGAGGGATGAGATGTCGGTGCCAACGTTTTATCGCCACACAGATGTGGCATTCAAAAATGATCCAGTAGTTGCATGTGCATTGGTTGTCGATATCATGATTTCTAGTCAAATGCTTCAACACAGCATAAAAACGATTTAGTTGGAGAAAAAACATCTCTTGCAACATTTATTCATTAACTCACCGAGGCCCTTGAAGACAACATGGAAGAGAGGAACGATGGGTCGATCCACAAAGCTGTCCAGCTGGTTGACGAGTGCCTCTTTGACCATCTTGTGTCCTGAAATAAACACCATCCTCTCGCTGCCTCTCCTCAAGCTAAACACTGGCCCATACTCCTGAGCCAGCTGGGTTCAAAAATAAAAATTACTCATCAAGAGAGAGGATGTTTTGAAAAGAAACACAGATATTTTTTCAGAAGAAATGCCAATTGTCAATGGCCAAGTACATCATTGCTAACCACAAATTCAAACATTAAACTTCTCAACCGCTGCAACAAGAGTTTTGTGTCGATCTATTGTTTGGGCTAATTAGTGTTAGTTTCACCTTGTTAATGTTGTAACCTGTGTTGATGCAGTTTACAATTGTTTCCTCCACCAAGAAGGTTATGTTTTAATTTGCGTCTGTTTGTTTGTTAGAAGGATTATGCAAAAACGACCAAATCAATTTCCCCGATAAATGTTGTTTGAGTTAAATACTTGAACATGTACAGATATGCAATTGACAAATGATAACAAAACATTCCTCCTGATGTCATTACGCTGTGTGTGTGTGTGTGTGTGTCTGTGTCTGTGTCTGTGTGTCTGTGTCTGTGTCTGTGTCTGTGTGTGTGTCTGTGTAGAAAATAACTCAGAAAAGCATGGACAGCTTTTCACCAATCTTTGTATGAATCTCATGTTGTGGTCTCCTGCTCTGGCTCATAGTATACTCTATAGGCCACCATGTCTTTGTTCCCATGCTACTGTAGAGATATTTGCAGCACTCCTTGCTCCACTGCTCTCTCTCTCTCTCTCTTTCTCTCTCCCACAAGTTCATTGGCTCATTAAAACATCCATACTGTTTTTACTTTCCTCAGCAGGATTTAGTAAAATTGGTACATACCACTTGTACAATTGTGTGTTGCTATGACAAGCCTCCAGCTCTCAACAGGCAGACAGACCTACCCTCACTGTGCATCTGGTGCACATTATAGTGTACTGCATGTGTGTTCATAAGGCAATACCACTTAGTAGCAACATAAGCAAATTGGGGTTTACACAACACGTGCATATTCCATGGTCCCCATATAAATATTTTGTTATTCTTGTTTGTTTAAATATATAAACAAGAATAATAACAAGTAATACCAGAGGTTAAATCAGAAACAGAGACACCTTATGAACCATCTTATAGGGATGGAGGAGGTGTATGTGGGAGCCAGGATAGGAAAAGATTTAAAAGGAAGCAGTAAGATTTGTAATGATGAAGATGCTTTACATTGTACGTGAAATATTTGGCCAATGTGGTTGTCATGTTGACATAGATACTTTCTCTAATTTGTTCATGGACACTAAAGAGCGACTCTGCTGTGCTCATGCACACTCTCTATGAAGTGTCAGTGTTCATCTCACCTTCTCCATTGTTTTGAAGTCAACTCCAGTGAAGACATTTCCTAGAAAAGGCAGGGCCCATGGTCCAGGTGGAAGGTTGTGAGGCCTCCAGTTTCTCATCACATCAGTCAAAAGCAACAATGCAAAACCAAACAGGAGCCAACCAGTAAAGTCCATGCAATCAAAAATAGCTTGAAAAATCATAATGAAGATGTTTCAAACAGCCCTCTGAAAAATCCTTGTTGATCCCCTCACATGTGAGTACGAAATGGAGGAGACCAGGAAAAAACAGGCTCTCAGGAAATGTTATGTAACGGTGGTGGCCTCTCAGGACCTCTGGCCTCCTTTGTGAAGTGAAAAACAAGACTGAAGCTTGAGCTCTTCCAGCTGACTGCTGACTGTTTGCATGTGGCTGCATGTCAGCAAGGTCCTCCAAATAATTCAGATAAAAAAATACTTTTCAGTGATCACTTAATATCAATGAATAAGTAAATAACATAAGGTAAGAATATGTATTGAAAGATATTATATTTGATCTTATTCTAGAGCTTAGTGTCAGTTCTCTGTCTTTATCTCCATCGCAGGTCAAACCTCCTCCAAGGGGATAATGAGCCAGAAACAAACATCTATAAGTAACAAAGAATGGACTGGAAGAAAACACTGGACTGTTCTGTATTATATAAACAAATCAATGATGGATTCATTGGCAGGACGAGCTGCTGACGCAAACAGGAAAACAGAAAGACCAGCAGATAGGTTTCTAATAATCGGAGCTGTGTTTAGTCACGGCAGCTCGCTTATATCGCTCTAAAACATCTAATCATAGATAAGTGAAGGAATGGAGACTGTGTCCTCTGTATATAAACCATAAAAGGCCCCACCATATACCATAAACTATAAACCCCTTCTTTTGGCAATCGATTTCCCTCATCATAACGTAAATATTACTCAATAAGTTCATACTTTTCATAAATCTTTCTTTATACATTTTCTGGAATTTACCAATATTTGAGCAACATTGTAGGTCATTGTGCAATGTAGTGGGTGCATAGGGACAATTGAAACCCACATCTCTGCCCTCAAATAGCTCTAGTATTAACATCAATATTTTCCAAAAGAAACAATCAGCATCAGACTTTAATAAGATGAAGCTATACATCCCCTCCTACCCAAAACAAAACCAAGCAAAAATAACACACACAGACAGACTAACAATGAGTGAGTATCGCTTGTTACACAAAGGACCTTTGGTATGATCAGTTCAGATAGTTGGCATTGCTTCATTAGTTAACCATTAACACTCAACAATGCCACGTTGAAAGAGGCCAGAAGTCATGCATCATGAAGTTTGAATGTTCAGTTTGCAGAGAAATATGAAAACTATTAACATCCCTGCCTCTTCGTTGGAAGGATTGTGTTCATTAATGGATACAAACTTGTGAGAGAAGCCCTCATTGAAAACAGACAGGACCACACAGACCACTAATCCAGACTTAAAGGTTCAGTGTGTAAGATTTAGATGAAGGGGATCTATTGGCCAAAATAAATATAAAATAATCCTATGTTTTCACTGGTGTGTAATTATCTAAATTGTATGATTTGTCGTTTTTACCCTCAAATGGGCAACTTTATATTTAAATACTTTATATTTACATTGGAAGCTGCCATGTTTTTTACAGTAGCCCAGACTGGACAAACTAAACACCTTTTGAGTTTTATGGACAACTGAAGGCTCCACAGGTTCTCTGTCATGTTTGGAAGCGGAGGGTGAGGTGAGGGGTATTCAGCTGCAACATGCAACTTCACCACTAGATGTCACTAAATCCTTCACACTGAACCTTATTTAAAGGGGACATAGCATGCCCATTTTACCACAAGTTGATATGGTTCCTTGGGGTCTTAATGAAATGTCTGTAACATACTTTGGTCAAAATACCACAAGGATCATATAAAACAGCACCCTTTTTACCCTGTATAAAACAGCCCTCCACAGAGTGACCTGTTTTGAGTGCCTGTTCCTTTAAATGCTAATGAGCCAGCTCCCCCCTCCCCCCTCGATTTTAAACGATATAAATTACATATTTTATATGATATAAATTATCAAATATGCATCCCATACTTTGTATTCCCCTTGTTGTCCTGGAGTTTTAATTTTCCCAATCACATAATTAAATGTCCCCCTCTGCCCATCCACTACAAGCACACAAGCAGACAGACAGAGAGAGAAAGAGAGGTGGGGGGGGGGACTATGAAGACCATCATTTACCCCCGAACCCCGACATTCAACGGGTACAACAACAAGCGGAGAAAGCAGAATCGCGGGCTGACCTTATATATACAGTCTATGGGGCTGACCAGCGGAGAAATGCTCGTCCCGTGTGAACAGCCAGGCGGCTGCGCGCTGGAGAACGGCGCTGCGCTGCCTCGCAGCGGCGCTTCCGCGTCCGGTGTACCCCGGCGTAACTACTGTAACCCGGCGTACAGTAGAGCTGAACACTGCGGAAGTCTTCCACACAGCTGGCAGTGTGGAAGACCGCTGCGAGGCAGTGCAGCGCCGTTCTCAAGCGCGCAGCCGCCTGGCTGTTCACACGGGACGAGCATTTCTCCGCGCTGGTCAGCCCCATAGACTGTATATATAAGGTCAGCCCGCGATTCTGCTTTCTCCGCTTGTTGTTGTACCCGTTGAATGTCGGGGTTCGGGGGTTACAGTAGCGCTGAACACTGCGGAAGTCCTCCACACTGCTGGCTGTGTGGCGCTGACACAAATTCCAGCTCACGCACGGGAGAGCGAGCGGTCGCTCCCGAGCAGCTGCTGCAGCCTCCCAGTCCCAACGATCCAGACAAATGCCACATGTGAGTGAATCGCGGGCTGACCAGCGGAGAAATGCTTGTCCCGTGTGAACAGCCCGGCTGCGTGCTTGGGAACGGCGCTGCGCAGCCTCGCTGCCTCGCTGCCTCCGGTGTAAACCCGGAAGTAACGAGTGTGGGGGGACGGGGGTGGGGTGGGCCAAGACCATGTAGGGAGACTTCCAGTTCCTTGTTACGACACAATACCCAGGAAGCGCAATCGAGTCGCTCAAGCATGACGTTTCTGACTTAGAGGAACTATAACAAAACGCGCGAGTGTTTTTTCCCCAGAGTTTTTGGGTTGGTAGACATGCCAGATACCCACATTAACCTGTAGAAGCACTAACAAAGTGGAATTTGCATGCTATGTCCCCTTTAAAAGGAAATAACAGATTGAATTTATGTGCAAATACAGAATAACACAAACATAAATTAGATAGTGGTCTACTCTTATCACTTAATCAAAGCACTTTATACTACAAGCCACATCCACCCACTCACACACTAATACAATGTCACAAAATGCTGCATTCACTTTTCTGCCTCTCCCTGACTCCGGAGCGGTTTCAGCTGTGCCAGTGGAGGTGCTGGCAAGAGCACACACCTGGAGGAGATGAGAGAGAGAGAAACACAAACTGAGACATTAAAGATTAGCAAAGCGTTTTCCATCTACAGCTGTTGTTGTTTTTACTGCTCTGATTTCACTGTTCAAATCCCCATGTTGTGGCTGTAGCCCCTACACATTGTATGTTCTCATGTAATGGTTTGTATTTATATAGCGCTTTTCTAGTCTTGATGACCACTCAAAGCTCTTTACAGTACAGTTCTACATTCACCCATTCACACACACATTCATACAGTGCATCTATTAGCAGCACTTTGTTGTTCTATGAGGGGCAATTCGGGGTTCAGCATCTTCCCCAAGGACACTTCGGCATGTAGATGGGGAAGATCGAACTGCCGACCTTCAGGTTGGAGGACGACCACTCTACCCCTCAGCCACAGTCACCCCGTGTGAAACTGCAATCTGCGTTTTGTCTATGCCCCCCCCCACCCCCCCCCCCCCCCCCCCCCCCCCTTTTTGAAATTATAATTACATGGCATGGACTAATGACATGGCTGTGAAAACCCGGCTTTCCAGACTTCGGTTTTGTTTCTGCACACATGAGATACCCACTACTTAGGGAAATGCTTAAAAATCATTTTATCTCTTTTCCACGAAAATTGCCCAATTCTTTCTCACTTGCTCCACAGTCAGTTTTTTAACTAATTCAATAAAACACAGCTTAGTTTAACAAGACTTCATCAGTTATTTTCAACATTATTTACATTAGAAGAAAGCAGAAATGTGATATGAATGAGTGTCCATTTGGCGCTCCTTGTGACGTCATCAAGGTGGAAAGGGTGTGAGACTGTGTGTAGTACCTTACACTTCTTACTTCTCTGTAGATGTTCAACCCGATGCACTGGCTCATGAAGTGGCTGCCTGGACCTCACAAGAGGATAGTCAGTCTGACACATGAGATTGTTGACTATATTGAGAGCAAGATAACAGAACACAGAGAAACTCTCAACCCCTCAACACCAAGAGACTACATCGACTCTTTACTTATTGAAATGGAAGTGGTCAGTGTAATTCCTTTTAGACATTTTCTTTTTAAGATATTTTTGGAGCATTTTTTCCTTTGATAGGACAGTGTTAGCATGAAATGGGGTGAGAGTTGGAAAGACATGTAGCAAAGGGTCAGGTCTTGTTATGTTATGTTATGTTATGTTATGTAGATAGCGGCTGCTAGTCCTCGTCATCGTCTCATCTCCTCTCATCTCTTCTCCTCCTGTTTTTCTCCCTAGGCCGGTGTCCGTTCCGTCAGTACATGCCCAGCAAGCCGGCGAAATACGGGATCAAGTCGTGGGTGGCCTGCGATGCGAAATCAAGCTACGCTTGGAAGATGCAAGTGTACACCGGAAAGCCGAGCGGCAGACGCCCGGAACGGAACCAGGGGTTGCGGGTAGTGCTCGATGTAATGGAGGGACTGCACGGTCGTAACGTCACGTGCGACAATTACTTCACCTCCTACGAACTCGCGCGGCAGCTCCTGGAGAGGAAGCTCACCGTGGTCAGCACGGTTTGGAAAAACAAGCCCGAGCTCCCGACCGGGCTGCTCGCGGTCAAGGGAAGAGAGGTGTTCTCATCCAAGTTCGCATTCATGCCTACCGCCACTCTTGTGTCCTACATCCCAAAGATAAACAGGAATGTGGTGCTCCTGAGCACACGGCACCCCGAGGCCAACATCAGCGACCGCGAGGACGGGAAACCGGTCATCGTCCTGGACTACAACCGCAACAAAGGTGGCGTGGACAACCTAGACAAGGTGATCGGAACGTACAGTTGCAGGAGGATGACCGCGCGCTGGCCCCTGGTCGTCTTTCACAACATTCTCGACATCTCTTCCTACAACGCCTTCATGATATGGAGAGAGATCAACCCAGACTGGATCAAGCGGAGGGTGTTCCTAGAGCAGCTGGGAAAGGCTCTCGTGACTCCGTTCATCGCACGAAGGGAGCGCATCCCCCGCACGGACGCGTCCGCCGCGGTTGTGAAGGCTGTAAAAGCCGCTGCCGCCACCCCACAGAGAGCTCTTGACTACGACGCTCGACCCGAGTGTCCGGCCTCCTCCATAGCCCTAGCAGCAGCCCCGCTCGGGGCGAGTAAGAGGAAGAGGTGTCAGATATGCCCCAGGAAAAAGGACTGTAAAACTCACACCATGTGCCGCGGGTGTAACAAATACATCTGCAAGAGCTGCTCACTTGTCTATTGCCCTACGTGTGCATCCTAATATGGGGTGGGCTATGTGAGGGGGCCAATACCCGGGGGAAGCAGGGACAACACAAGGGTTAAGTCACTTAAATACAAGAATACAACCAATAGTAGGCCGTTGACTCTAGTATATGCTGCCAAGTGGGATGTGTTGTCCATGCAGATTCATGTTCATGTTTCATTTTCACTGTGCGCAGACAAAGTCCAGGCTGAGATAGATGTTGTGGTAGGTTCATCTAGACAGCCCTCCATGACTGACATAGAGAACATGACTTACAGTGATGAAGTCATCCACGAGATTCAGAGAATGGGTGACATCCTATCATTTAATGTGGCTCACACGACAAACAAGGACACCAAGCTCGACAAGTACACAAGCCCAAAGGTACAGAATGCACATTCAAGGAAGATCTGTTTTATAAGAGCATTTTCTTATTTCTCAGTTAGAAAGCTCATTTAATATTTTGGAAAACAATCAGGATTCATATACTGAATATGAATTTATAACTAGAAAGGCATTCAGAGAGCTCATACCTCCACCAAGGTCCAACAGTCCCCATATTCATTGGCTCCCTGTCCATTTTAGAATAGATTTAAAGATTTTACTGATCACTTTTAAAGCACGTCAGGGTCTGGAGCTGGAGCTTTTGATCATATGATCTTAATCATGCTGCTGTAGATGTTCAGATTTTTTGGAGCGTTATAGAAACTTCTTATCCACATGGGCTTAAAAGATTAAGGCATTTTGACAAAATTATCAGTGATGATTTATCAGTATTTTCAGATAATATGATTATTAGGGTTAAATGTGCAGAACAAAGTTTGATCAAAGTTTATTATTACTCTGTTTTTGAAGGGCACCATGGTTTTACCCACACTGCACTCTAGTCCTACATGATGAGTCCATGTGGTAAACGCCACTCTCCTTCAACCCTCAACACTTTTGGACCAGGATGGTCAATTCAGAAAGAGAGAGGCCTTCCTCCCCTTCTCCGCGGGTCAGTCCGAAGTTACAACCCTCTGAAACTCAGTTCTATGTTGATCTATCCAAGAGCTTTGTGAAGAGAATTAAAATAAGATATTGTATACAATTACTTGCCATCAGTTGTTTGGCTGTGTAACAAAAGATAAGACAGTTGGGAGAAGATTATCTACCTTATTGTAAGGCTGTTCCTAATAGGACCAAAGTGAATCCCTTGTAGATTTCATGAATCAAACTAATCAGCAGTATTGTGTATTCACAGGTAAGTGTGTGTTTCTTTGGGAACAGCTTGCCAGGATGGAGTTATTTATCTTCTTTACCTCCCTCCTTCAGAGGTTTTCTTTCAGGGCAGCTGCAGGAGAGCAGCCCTGTCTGGAGTACAAGCAGGGAGCCACTCACTGTCCCAAACCCTACTGCCTCGGTGCCGTCCCACAATAGAGTCTCATTCATCCTCAGGCTTAAGTGCAAAAATAGTGTCACATGTAAACACAACATACGTTGTACGTGCATATGAACACTGGTGATTGGCATAAAGGATAAACCAAAAAAAAACAGCAGATTAGTGGCAGTGGCTATGTAGTTAATCACATACTGTGAGTAAGTATGGAATATATATTCAATATATAACATAAAAATCATGCATTTATCACTGTATTACTAACTGTAAAAACAAGAGCATATAGGTAAAAGTAAAAGTGTACATATCTATATACATATATATTATTAGTATAATAGTAAAATAGTGATACAGTAGTGTTTATAATAGTATAGTAAGAGACAACTATAATGGTTTAGTTGTTTTGTGATGGTATAATAATAATGATATTAATGTTGAGTATGATAACAATAATATAATAGTAATGATGATATGTATACTTTGTATATATGCTCTATGATGATGCTATGTGGACAAGGCCTAACAATATGTAGACAGGGTGATTATACACAGTGTAAATAAAGAGCTGTAATAACTGGCAGACGTCTTCCTAGTCTTTAAATATGAATATAATAATCTTCATAATAACATGGGGCCCAGCAGTGATGAGAGGCTGGGACTCACTAACTGTCTGCACCACGTATGTTTATGTATCTGTACCTCTATGTTAAAATATGTTGTTAAAATCTGATTTATTACTCCTCTCCTACAGTTTGAGTAAAGCACCATTTGGAAGTTATTTTATTCATCTCAATCACTAGCCTTTTTTAAAAAAGCTATTATATATTATTAAAATAATGTTCTATTCAAATATGCGACGAAGGGGAAGTATTTTTCTACCTTGATTTCCAGTAGATTTTGTCAGACTTTCTAAAACCTGACTTGTGTCATAATGAATAACAGTTATGCTTCTCTCTCAGACCCCTGTGTGTTCACATGGTGGTTAGAGTCTGAGGTTTGGCAGGTGAGAAAAACCCAGAGAGCCATGCTACCACTCTGATTGCTGCTTACCAGCCTGACACTGTGTGATACCTGCTGCTATAAGGAATTTAGTTTGCACCATTCAGTTGACTGGATAAATCGTCTATCTGTGATGTGTGAAGCGGGACAGACATTTTTAATTAACTCATGTACTTTTGGCCATCCTCGTGCATCAACAACCGACTTCTATAATTGACATATATAAAAGTTGCCCTTTTATCTGTTTCCCCCTTCATGAACCTTTAACTTTAAGGCACAGCCGTCATGAACTTTAACCAACCTCAAGCTTGAGGTCTCTCTTATCTCTACATGAACACACACCCTCTGACGTTTGGGTTTTCCCAGAAAAGCTTTTTGAAGGTAGAGATGGAAAATAACAAGCGAAAGGAAATTACACAAACTACATGAAGCTGAAAGGTCTCAGTCTGCACAATTCTTTCCTCAAACAGTCTAAATTTTATGCCTCTCTTGTAACAAGCTCAGTGAGAAAGGATACACAGCATTTTTATTACAGAGAAGTGGCCTCTTTCAAGCTAAGAATGTAAGTTTGAGATCAACATTCAAAGAACAGATTTTATATGTATTATCAGTTAGAGATACAGGTGAATTATAATTTAATAAGATGTTTGTTGAACCTACATTTCCTCTGATAACATTTGTTTTGTTTCCTGCCTCAGCACAATTTGAAATACTGTAAGAAAGGGTCAGTACCAGTAAAAAGATAAAGCAGATCATAATAATGAGGTTGCTGTGAAGTTACGATCAGCATCATTCTCACAGATGACTGGAGTCATCACATGTTATGTTCATTATGTGCCAGCAGCAGCATGTTTATTGAGAGCAGGTGCTCAGCAAACTGACTTGTTATAAGTCATCTAAAAGTTTGTGGTGATGAAAACCAGGTGACTGAAGTAGGACAGTGAAGTACTCAAACAAATGTTCAAAGTTTCTGGCTTCACTGAAATACCACCAAACTAGGTCAGTGGCCTCTTTAACACATTTCATTTTGCACAACACAGATTACTGTCGTCAGATGCATCTCACAGAGCAAGTCATCTGAAGAAAGCTGTGACTACGTCGAACATCTTGTTGGATGATAAGAAAAGTGACTATGTGAGGTGAACATGTCACAGAGACGATGAGTGGAGCTGCTTGATCTTCTTATCTGATACAAATTCACATTAGAGAAAAAAAGGAAACAGTTGAAGAACTGTCTCCTCCACATTTTCACTGGAAAGTCTGCTCTACATGGCTGAGGTAAGTTTTTACACATTGCGTCATACAAATGAGGTATGAAAGAAGTCATTCTTTACCATGAAATATGTTTTTGTAATAATAAGAATAAATTCTGTTTACAGCTCCTGATTGATTTTCTTTTTGGGGGGAAACCAAAGATGAACTGAGATGAACCTCTCCTCGAGTATTTGGAGATGCATAATCATACTTCTCAATTTCTCCCTCCAGCGTGAGTCTGTCTGTCTATCCGCATTATACCATCTATCGTGATGCGCTTCAGTTTCTGATTCTGTGAGAAAACTGCATTACTGTATCCAGTGGCTGTTGAGGTTTTACACCCTGTGTTTTAAGCTCTGACCACAGTGGCGAGACAGAACATTTTTGAATTTCTTTCTGTAACAGTAAAATAATCATGCAAAGCCACACATTCTGTATCAAACCTGTGTTTGACGGGCCTCCTTGTAAAGACAGTAATATAGATAGATAGATAGATAGATAGATAGATAGATAGATAGATAGATGAAATATACATTAAAATAATTTATAATAAAATCTAATACAAAAAAAGATAAGGAGTGTGGTTTTATGTACAGAAGGCACCTTGCAAAGTCTTCATATATGTGTGTGTGTGTGTGTGTGTGTGTGTGTGTGTGTGTGTGTGTGTGTGTGTGTGTGTGTGTGTGTGTGTGTGTGTGTGTTTGTGTGCACAGGTTCCCCACTGCTCGGTTGCCTGTCCTACAGAGAACTTGGCTACCTGACAGTCGAGCCAGTCTTCCTCATTGGCTCAATGAGGAAGAAAGTCTTCCTCATTGGCTCAAACCTGACAGTGTACTGCCACATCCATATCTGCGAGAAGAGCTATGAAAGGTAGAAATACAGTACAATGTAATAGGCCATTTTGTATCTCGAAAAAAAAATTGTGATGTTCTTCCTCTTGAGAGAAGAAACTAAAGCTCAGATGCAGTTTATGTTACTCACTTCCAGGTTCAAAATATCCCTGGATCTGAACAACAAGACAGTGAAGGATTGGAAGGAAGTCAACTGCAGCACGGTGATCTTTAATCTGACCAATGTTCGGATACCACGATCTTACGTGCTCTGCAAACTGAAAAGTCGTCATGTTACTAAGATTGTCAGTGGACTGGATCTACATGGCGGCCGTATGTACACTTGACTCTGATGTCTACAGAATGAGGTCCAGTGTGGAGGATTTAGGTCTACGTTGTATTCTTGTTAGTGTATTTTCACCTGAAACTAGAACACTTTATATCTACATAAGGAGCAGGTCCACCATGTTGCCATGTTTCTATAGCACAGAATGTAAAAACCAAGCACTGGCTCCTTAGTGTTTTTATGTCACCTGAAGGCCACTGTAGGTTCTCCTACTGTTTGGAAAGGCAGGGTTAGGTGAGGGGTATTAAATTGGTTGCAATCTGCAACTTTATCAGTAGATGTCACTAAATCCTTCACACTGAGCCTTAATTAAAAGGAAATAACAAATTGAATTTATGTGCAAATACAGAATACTACAAACATAAATTAGATAAATAGTAAAATAGTGGTTTCTCATCATGGTTATTAAAAAGTTTCCAGTCTTACTAGGAGTATGTAGGAGAGAGGCTTAATTGATTTATTGGGATACAGCTCTTCATTGGTGGAAACCATAGAAATGTTTTTTTTTAGATCTGCAAAACACTTGACAGTGAGATGTGTCTGTATATGAGGCTTCAACAGTATGATTTATAACTGGGGAACTCCAGTCACAGCTGGTCCAACCCAGTTCTTCTGAAAGAAGGGAAGGAAGCACTCAACAGATAAAAGTAGAAGAGTAGATTAAGTGAATTACGATATTTTTTAATAATACCATCCAATATGACATACAAAAAAGCTAAATCATGATTTCAAAATAAAGACACATGTATATAATGGTGACCCATTTCAAGCCAAAGTATTAGAGCAATATGAAGAAGAAAAAATTCAGTGATTTCGAGAATAATGTAAAAGTTTACAAGAATGTAAATTTTCCCTTGTAATTTAACAAGGGAAAAATCATAATAGTAATACGAAACATTTAAATTTGAAGAAGCTGTGCAACATCTAAATGAGCTGATTTTAAAATTCGTAGTTTATCTCCCATTATTATCATCACACACTTTTTTGTCAATTATACAATCAATGCGAATTTCATTGATATAGCCTTTATTCACGAATCACAATTTGCCTCAGGGCTTAACAAGGTGTTCTGATTTGTCGTGCAGAACCAAAACCATAGGAAAGAGGTCTTTTACATTTCTCAACCAGCAATTTTCATGCAATGGCTTGCTTTTCATTAATTATCAATTTTATCCCCCATCTTTTTTCCTCAAGTACCACCACATAAACCTGGAGACGTTACTTGTGAAACGACGAGGGCCTCAGCCTTCATCGACTGCTCTTGGAAGAGAGGAGCTGAAACATACCTCTCTACTACCTACAACGTTTCAGTCTACAGGTGCGGTGTTATTCTGACCGCAATGAAGCTGTTGTTTTATTTCTTTGAGTAGTACCATGCTTTTAATAACGGCAAAACTTATTTTCATCAGAGAAAATGGGGCGCAGGTACAATGGTTAAATCAGACCCAGGATGCTGAAGAAATCACAATACCACGAGGAATTGTCAATGGAAACACTAAATACCAGTTGATTATCACGGCTTACAACCACTTTGGAGCATCACAGTCTGATCCATTCATCCTGTGTGAGAAGGATATAGGTAAGCCCTCCCTTTAGTCCAACACGTCTTTATGAACGAGTGTTCATTTACACAGCTTGAAAAAAAAGTAATTTGTGACATTTATAATCTACTTTCTGAGGAAATGAGTCATCCTGTGAACCGTTACAGTTTGACTGATGTGTCCTGACCATCAGCAAAACTGTTTCTCTAATTGGATAATAGTATGCCACTGTGTCAGTTATTGTTATGAGTGTTCCAGTGTGTACAGGAGATATTTGGCTGCACTTAGAACTCATCACACGGCACATGTCCTCTTGCATTGCAGTGATACCAGATACCCCTCATATTCTACACATAGAGTTTGAGAACAGCTCCACAGCAGCAGTGCTGAAGTGGAATACCTCGGATTTCTCGGTGACTCTCAGATCATACATCAGGCTCCTCACACACAGGGGCTCCTGGGTAAAATAAAAGCTTTGTCCCCATTCGCAGCATTGGCCTCTATCAGACAGTGGGCAGGAGACCTGATCTATTGGTGTTTTATAGGAAGCCAGAGAGACAACAGAGCTCAGTGAGGGTTTGATAAGAGCGGATGACTTGAGGCCTCTGACTGAATACGAGTTCCAGATCAGGACGTGTAACTCGACATCAGGACTGACGACCTCCAGCAAGCGGCCGTCCTGCAGCAGATGGAGCTCGTCTGTGACGGGGAGAAGTCCTGGAAAAGGCAAGCTCGCAGTCTCAACCTCAAAATTTTTATATATCACGTAACAAAGGCAACTGATAATGCCATAACAAGTTTTTCGTCACTCGCAACCCACATCTTGTCATTAGGTCCATCTCAGCAGTTACACGTGTGGAGGACGTTCAGCAGCCAATTGATGGTGATTGTTTTATGGAAGGTAATGTGTGACATTTATTAGAACTGGTTTTTATATCGATACTGATCTCATCATACAAAAGTATGTCAAATACCAGAAATAGATGCAATTGGTTCTACACAGGATGTCTGCACTGCTTGTTGATTAAAGAATCAGTTTAAGATTTTGGAAAATATGTTGAATCATTAAATGTTTTGTTCCACTTGTATGTGTATGTGATAAGAAGATTTTGATCTTTCTTTCTTTCCCCCAAAAAATAGTCTGATTTTTTTTATTATATTTTATTTTATCTGAACAAATTAGACAAGAAAGATGTAACATGTTAATTAGTCGGCTATAGAGGGACATCATATCACATTTCCCAAACTGTCTATAACTTCCAAATATTCTTTTAACGCTCTTACTGGATAATGGCGAAAACTAAAACTGACGTGACGATTGGACTTCTTCCCCACAGCCTCCACATCCAGACGACTACAGTGGCGTGGTTCAAGAATACAAAATCTTTTTTGACCAGAAAGAAGGAGCGACCTGTCCCAAGACTTCCAGCCAGAGGTCAGTTATGGTACCAGCGGAGGTTCAGGCCCTGAGCGTCAGTGCTGTCACTTCATATGGGTCCACTCCAGCAGCTGATGTGCCACTCACACACTCAGGTACTCAAAGATCCAAAACAGAAGACAGAACCTAACAAAGCAAGTTTAAAAAAGTTATTAATAAAGTGTGATTCTGTCTATTCAGGTGTATTTGGGCCTGTACTGAGAGAGCTGGCTCCTGCAGCTAACGGCAGGGCTGTGCTCGTCTCCTGGTCGTGGCCGGGGACCAAACACTGGTCCACATCTGGAGGAGAACTGCGGCACTATGTGGTGGAGTGGATAAGTGTACCAGCGACACAGCTGCAGTGGAACAAGCTGGACAAAGATCAGAACAGCACCTCCATCACAGGTACACACACACACACACACACACACACACACACACACACACACACACACACACACACACACACACACACACACACATACACACACAAGGACTTCAACTGAGATCAAGCAGTGACCTCTTGTGATTACTTGGTGAATTACATTAGTTTGTGCTCTTTATAATTACAACACTCACTGAGCATTTAAATTAAATGTGTAAATCGTTACTAAGCTGAATCCAAAGTTCATACGTGTTGTTAAATACTTGTGTGAATATTTATAGTTGAGAGGGTTTAGTTTTCCTGTTGTTTCAGGTCTGACTGCAGGTGTGAGGTACAACATCTCTGTGTACGCTGTGACCACTGGAGGTGTCAGTGCTCCATCATCCGGCCTTGTCTACTCCAAAGAACAGAGTGAGATTCATACACTCAGCATGTCCCCAAAACCTGCTTATTTACACACTTTTAAATATAGAGATGGAACATTTTCAATGAGAGGATGAAGATGATAAACATCCCCCATCCTCTCTTTATGTCATTGTGTTTATTTTTTTTATTTTTTTATAGGACCTGTGTCCGGTCCCATCTTGTTGGTTCTGGTTCATGAGTCCAGGCGGATCCTGATCCAATGGGACAAGCTGCCTGTGGACCAGCGGAGGGGCTTCGTCACAAACTACACCCTCTACGTCCAGTCACTGGACTCCAACCGCACAACACTCAGGGGTGAGCAGTTCTGCTGTGTCCTTATGTGTGTGTTTGTCCAACATATGTGAATAAGACAGACAGAACATTAATCAGCAGCTATTTCGATAATAATAATCTTTTAAGTCATTTTTGAAGATGATTCACTTGTTGCAGGTTTGTTTGTGAGGATCTGCTTCTTTTCTTTATGATGTGTAATAGAAAAGTGAATGTTTTACTTTGTAAGTCAGATGTAATAAGCAATTGAAAGACATCACCTGGGCATTGGGGCATTGTGATAGACATTCTTCTCAAATGTTGGCAATTACCAGGAAACACAATTACTCAAATGATCAAGAAAAGATTTATCATCAGTTGTGGGCTATTTTTTTAATCTAAAATATGTCTATATTATAAAGGATTGAGTATATTTATCTTCTAAGTTATTTTTCTTAATCTTGTGGTGGCAACAGAAATGTCAGATTTCCACAGATGGAAACATACATAAGTATGTAACATTTTTTAATCTATCCTGTAATAAGAAGGAAAAACTGTCCACATGACAACATACCACTTGGGAACCTAACCTTTAAGTTCAAACTTTAAACCAATGTCAGTAGTAGATTTTTTAAGAATCTGTGGAGCTTGACAGGATTCTTCACAGTAAAATGACTCTTTGTGTTGAACTGAAGGTTCGAAGGAAACACAACTTTGCCGTGCGTCGTTTCCTGTTCTCTTACATCAAGGTGCTCATTGGTGTATGTGTGTGTATTTTACCTTGGTGGGGTGAAGGCTTTTTCTAGCACACTAGTGTCTATGCACACGTGTCTGGGAGACCATATAAGCAGTAGTGTGCGTCTATTGTCTTTCACTGTTACATAATGGAAACTGTGCAACAAGCATTCCACAAATACTCCCCTCCCACAATGCTTCAGTGCATCAGCAGGGTTTTTCTGCTCTCACTTCCAGTAATGTCAAACGTTGTACACAAAACAAAAGAAAAACAAAAGGTGGGATTAGTCTCCATTTCCAACAAAGACAGCGCTTCATTCATTCAACACTGATAAAGAAAATTCATCTCCACACTTTAACTTTGGTAGTTTTACCACAGACAACCTGATTTATATCTCTATTCATCCTATATCTGAACTGGTTGTTGTGGTTAAACTGTCCGAAGGTCTGTTAGAATATGTATCATCTCAACATATAACTGGGAACTGCAGATGATGGGTATAGTTAGCAGACTCGTAATCATCATGTTCACAGTATCTTCAGTGAATCATATTTTCTAGAACTGGCTTTTGACCACAAACAGGAAGCCACGAGGCTACATGCACACATGCAACCGTAAAGGTCGTTAGTAACCAGCCACTATTTCTGGAACGTCATTGTGTAAAGGCACCTGAGAGTTTACCTTTTCCTCTCTTTTACTACTTCAGCATATTTCAGCTATAATGTATATATATATATTTATTTATAGGTGACATGACTACTAGCACAAAACGTTCACACATACACACAGTATTTCTACAGCTGTTAAATGTTATAAAATACTCACAAACTTGAATTTGTGACAATCAATTTTTTTTACAATTTCACACGTTCAGATAAATGAATGCAAATTTTAAATCCACACAAAAGCTGATATAGAGGTAGAGGTCGTGAGATTATCTATATCATGAATATAATTTCACTAGTTCAAAAATATTAAAGGCCTGTATTTGACACTAAACACTGCTTGCATTCATCATCCTTTTTTAAATTTCCAACTCCTATTACTTCAACAGTGTCTTTATACAGATACAAGCCAGCAATCCCACTGCAATTTCTTCACAAAATGCATTTTCTAGTTTCAGTTTAGTATCCATTATTTCCATGCTCTTTGCTAGACACAGTTGCTGTGTAGCAGGTGAATGTCATGCTGCATTTAGCAGAACCAGATAGAGTGTTTCCCTCAGGAGTTGGTGGAGACCAAAAACAGAGCTAAGAGACTAAGTGACTAGTGGAACCTCCTTCCTCAGGTGACAAGAAATATAACTTGAAATGTATGCATATGTTGTTCTACATCTAATAGATATGCAAATGATTAAATGTTAGCTAACAAGTTTGCGGTTTCAACTTAAAAAGGTATATCAGTCTTATGTTCACCTCTCTGCTGCCACAAAGTGGCCAAAAATAATCTTGTAATTGTGCCAATCTAACAAAAAAACGGATTTATTTTCACTTCTCTTCAGTGGTGGTTTCTGGATCTGGCCCCAGACAGATGTGGCTGGATTGTCCTGACGGAACTCTGGCTCTACAGCTGACTGCGTCCACCTCAGCAGGAGAAGGACCGCGAGGCAGCCAGATTGTCTCCCAGCCTGCAGCTCCTGTAGGTCAGTCTCCTGCTGCACAATTAGATTTTAACTGGGAAAACAGTCTTAACCTTGTGATAACTAGTGTACTAAACTGTCTCTCATCTCTTCTAGCCGGCCTGGTGATTGTGATTGTTTTCATCATCACCTTCTTCATAGCAATCACAGCCAACCTGATGTGCTGGAGCTGTGTGAGGGAAAGGTATTAAACAATATGGCTTTAATATCTATTATTGTTTCATAGAAAACATCAGACATAATCTAATCATAGTGCAAATATTCAGTTAAGGTATAACCATAAAATACCATAACTGTGATATGGTTATCCTGCAAAGGATTTTGAATGATCATAGATTTAGTTTTTCTGGTAACCGAGATCGATGCCACTGTGGCTAGTTTCATGAAATACCACACAAACACTTCCGCACATCACGATAAGAACTCACATGACTGACATGAAGAGAAACTTTAACCATTTCACAAACACTGGGCCACAGTCGTGATTCTGATGGAGATTTGTGGGTTTCATATGACATCACCATCAAGTTTCCTTTTCAGTTGCAGATAAGACGTTTTGTGTTTTAATTCTGTAAACGTACCCTTTGACTGCAGCTAATACTGAACTGTCTTCATCAGTCCTGTTAAGATTATCTGTCTTTCTGTGTCAGGATCAAACAGAGGTGTATTTCCTGGGGACCTGCCTGGCTTGTTGAAAACTTACCAAAACCAGAAAACAGTAATGCCATCAGACTACTGGAGGTAAACAACTGTGTTCACCTTCATGCTTCCCTCTTTCTGTGTGAACTGTTTTCACTGCAACAGCTAGAATCTGCAACTATCACCAACAACAACAGCACAATTATACGTTATTAGAATGTTTTAAACATATTAACACCAACTAACTCTTGAGTTTGTTGAGGTCTACCACTCTGTGCTGTAATAGAAGGTGATGTGAGTTATTAGGTCCTGCTTTCACTTTGACAACATCCAGCTGCATTGTGTTGGTAAAAACTTTGGGATCGGCTGGAAGTGAAAAAACTTCACACAGTGTGTTGTACGGTGGCCCTGAAGTGCAAATCACAAACAATAAATCCCAAAACACAATTGGAAATAAAAATGGCACCCAGTAGAGTGCATGCAAGGACTGCAAGGCCAAACAGTCCCTTTATAAAACCACATTCAAATTCACTAGATCCAGATTCTTATTTGGATCTACACCACATTGCAAACACTCCTACATATCAGTGTCCTAAACATGTCTGATTTTCCTCATGAAGATCCCAAAATTATTCTCTGAGAAATCAACAAAAATGTTGAAAAATGCCTCACAATCCCACATCTCACAATGTTAAAGAAAGTGAAAATGATCTACTCACCACTATGCCGATGGAGGGGTGAGTGAAGTGTTTGAGTCCACAAAACAGTTTTAGGGGTTGCCAGTGTTGCAGCCAAATTCAATACAATTAAAGTAATTGGTGACCGATTCTTCAAACGTAAAAAAAACAACAGTGAAAACACAACGTGCCTCTATACTGCTCCTGTGGTGTCATCCAAGTGACCGTAAGCCCCGACATTCAAATCCGACTGAAACGGTGTCATTTACACCCTGTTTTTAGCCTAATTGTCCTCTGTGATCCATGCGTGAACGCAGCTCCGAAAGAGGATATCAGAGGACATATAGGCTATAAACATGCTGTAAATGATGCAGTTTCGAGTCGAATTTGTAATCAGCCATGAGCCTTGTCAATTGTTAGCCTATCTACCTTTTCTTTATGCGTTACTGCCATAATGTTTTCTTATATACCATTGTGTTTTGTGATTTGACATGATTTGCACTTTGGGGCCATCGTATATTTGTCCACCACATTTGCTGTATATTAAACCCATTGGATAAGCCAATCAAATCTAACTATGCTTTGTTATTTTGGTCTCCAGCAGGACAGAGGTGAACTGTCCTTCGTTTCCAGCGACAGTGACCCTCTGCTGTCGCCCATCAGTATGATTTCCTGGGAGGAGAGGGACAACGTGTATCCCGCCATCCATGTAGAAGGATTCCACTTTGGATTAGGACAAACCACAGCGGAGACACCTTCACTACCATCTGATACTGGGACGATGCTTGTTGAAAGGCAGATGGAACATGTTAGCTACAAACCTCATATTGCTATTCTGGAAGTGGAAGAGGAGCCAAAGTACATACCAGCCAATGTCGAGGAGGAAGTATGTTTAAGTGAAATCGGAGGATTACTCGGAGGCTTGCTTTCTAGTGTGGAGATGGATTTCTCTGATTCACCTCTGGAACCGACTCTCAGCTCTGTTGGTGGCATTTTGAGGCCTAAAACTCCTGAAGCAACAGATGTCTTGAGTAGAGGCTTCTCGACGGGGAGGAGGGGGACTGAGAGCGAGGCTGAAGTGGACTGTCCCTCCCTGAAGTTACACCAGGGTGACGTACAGACTCCTGACATGGCAGACACTTGTTTGTCCCAGAATACAGCTGAGATGATGCTGAGTGGAGGTTACTTCCCTCAGGTTACTACACTCTGTGACACATAGAGGTAGCTGGAACGTGGGGACGACACAGACAGGACAATCTGCACCAAACTGACGTTCAAGAAAGCATTACCCAAGCACCACTTCTCCTGAGATGTGTGACTTTGTGAGATCACTGGAAAACAATCATCTGTAACTGTTAAAAGCTAGTTATTTAATGATAAACTTGTATAAACTGAGCTTGATTAATGGCCCTTATGATAAATGTTTGGCTGTGGTTATGTTTGTACCATCTTTTACAAAGAATACTTTATATAACACTTTTGATACAAACAAAATAACATAAAGTGCTTCACATAAAAACAACCCCAAAAAGTACATACAAACACACACACACCCCTTCAGGCTGAAACATCTGTATCACAGATGTTTCAGCCTGAAGGGAGAAACAAGAGCATATAATAGAAAGCATGTGTGGATGGTTATGGTGCATAGTATAGGGGCACACAGGCCCGGCACAAACAGGGCACATAAACACACACACACACACACACACACACACACACACACACACACACACACACACACACACACACACACACACACACACACACACACACACACACAATGAAGAGTTACTAAATGTGCTACTAAGAGTAATAATTCTTTCAGTGGTGTTAGCAGCATGGCCTTATGGATGGCGATGTTGATGGGTCTCTTTGTTTGTGTGTTTGTTTGTATTGTTTAACATTCATTGTTCTCAGATGATGTACCCTGAGGATTTTGATGATCTGTGACTTTTGTGGTCACGACATCCTGAGATGGAATTTAATGCAAATGTTCATGCTCCACTCAGGAAGAATTGTAATATATTTTGTCAGTCTCTGACTTTTCCTCGACCTTCGTCAAAAGATCAAAACAACAAGTTCTCCTCGGGTTCATGATCACATGATCACTTGAAAAATGAATGAAAAACATTTATCCATCTATCACAACCTGCTCTGTCTGGTGGTGGGATATAATATAATATATACTATAGTATATTTACGTTCCCAATGTACTACATTTTTTATGTACCTGTACTTTACTTAAGTAGATTTATTGTCAGTTACTTTTCCCTTTTACTCCACTACATATATCAGCAAATTTCGGTACTTTCCATCTTTACATAGCATTGCGTTACATTTTTCGCATTGTATTTTATATTTTTAAAAGTGAGCAACGAGAGCAAAGCAAACCTGCAGCGGAAGCATCACTGGTGACACATCTACAATGTATTTGGAAAAGGCAGAGGCTAAGGCATAATGATATTTGCATTAGGGAATAAGTTACACTCTGCAACAAGATTCAGTTTTAATACTTTAAAAGTACGTACATACTTACTTTTACTCAAGTAGAAAAGTTAATGTGATAATTTTACTTTGGTACATTTTTGTGTATTTATTTGTTCTTTTACTGAAGTTAAATCTTTGAGCTCTTCCTCCACCACTGCTCTCTTCATACCACCTCCCCATTAGGAAAGTAATCTTTATAATTTACTGAACCTTAATAAATTATATAATATGAAATGATAACTAATCATCATGCACATGTCAGTGCCAAGTCCCGTATTAACTGCTGAAGATGTTTCTCTGTTTCAGATTGAGAGTGTTGGTGACCTCTGCTGTGTCTAATACGAGACAACAGTGAAGTGTGAAATTACTCGAAAACGTCAGTTGGGGTTTTGTCTGTTACCTAGTCTCTGTGTGAGGTTCGAACAATCTGCTTCTGATGTTTATGCTTCTACTCACACAAGCACCATCTGCAGTTAACACCTTTATTTTCAGACTTCCTGAGAGTTATCTCACTTCCTCATTGGCAATCAAATTTTCAGGAAGGTCTCTCCTTTGTCAGCACACTTAAGCAGTAAGAAATCTCTCACTTTGCAAATGTTTTAGGTCGAACAGCTCTTACTGAGCCTTGCATTGTGAACAAGTATGGTACAGCGACAGGGGATAGTCCCCCTCTGCAGCACGTGTGGATGTGACTGACGGAGTGAGAGACTTTGGTGCGTGGAAATTATAACGATGAAGATTAATCTGAGGGGTTGCTGTGTTGTTGTAACTTTGACGGGTTCATTTTTAAAACAACCAATCTGAGGAGTTATATCATGTTCAGTTCTCTCATCCTCTGAATGGGATTTTAAGACCACACTTGCATCTGCATTGTGTGTGGTGTTGATTTGTGTACATTGTAGCTGTAACCATAGGTGCTAAGAAGATATAGTATAACCTGCATGATCTAATGTCAAATATATGTCAACAATAAAAGAAAAAATGCAAGAAAAGTATAGGCTACGTTTGTGTTTGTGTGTGTGTGTTTGTGTGTGTGTGTGTTTGTGTGTGTGTGTCAGACTTCACTGATGAACTGTGACTGAAGTGTTTCACACCAGAGGCGGGGCCAATGGCAGCGCCTCCTCTGCTGCCACTTTACTACATCAGTCATGACGTGCAGCTGTGAAGACAGATGTTTTTGAGCGCCTCACGATGGCGGACAAAGCTGGATGAGGCTCAGAGGACATGGTCGATGTCTTACTGGGATGTGATGTCTCGGTGAGTGATTTGAGTTTTTTGAAACTTACTTTTAATTACTCTTCAATATTGATTGAAGACATTTGCAATTTAATCTGGTGTCTGTCCTCGAACCTCTGCTTAAATACTGTTATTTAATATGAATAGAAAATACATGGGGATATATTAACTCTTGCTTATAATGAGAATCATTAATCCTTCATATTATCACCAGATTTGCTTTATTTCAAAACCATGACTGACCTAATGCATGTGTGCACTTTTTTAATTTGGACAGTTTCTGACAACACACCATGTCTCAAACATGCTTCGTCCTCATCGCCGCTGCACTGCTGGTGGTGCAGCTTTGCATGGGTAAGCTCAGACTTCTCTATGGACACATTACCAACATCTGTGTTGGCATGTAAGATACATTATTTATATTTTCTTTGATTTGATTATGATTTGGAGATGAAAGTTTGATTAAATAGAGACAAATATGCAGGTCCACATTACCACATCTGCTTTAAACTCAACAGATAATTAATCTGTTAAATTCCTCTAACTATCTTATTAGATGTAAGACATTATGGACACGTAATATCAGTCTATCTAAGTCGGTATTTCTGCTTTTAGGTGAGAAGTCCTGCACCATCTGGTCCAGCGCTGGAGCCGTGGTGCAGCGAGACACCAGTTTTAAGGTGTACTGCACCTTTAACTGCAAGTGCAGGGGATCCATGTACAGTGGCCACCCGTCCACACCACAAAAACACACTGAGCTGAATTCTACAACCATATATTTTAAGGTGGTGAACATAACAAAGAACAGGACATACAGCTGTCAGTGTAACTGTTCTCCTACATTGGACCCCTGTGGACTGGACATCTTCACTGGGTGTGAGTATGAAGAGAAGCAACATCTGTTTCTGAAACTTTTATCTCACTGCAAACTGTGTTAATGCACATTTTAATGGAAGATTTAAGATTATTGTATTTCAAATAGGACTACTGTCCAAGCGTACAATCCATGTACTGCATTATAATGTCAGTTCAACAGTAGCCAGCAGCTTGTTGACTTTCATCTCAGGGTGTTACAATCCATTTCAAGCAACTCGAGCTGGTTCTGCTTTCTCTTCTTTATTTAGAGTTCACACTGTTCACATGTTGAAGACCGAGCGCAGCAAATACTTTTAGCCGACTGCGACAAGTTGATTATTCTTTCTTTTTATACATACAACAAGTACAATCCAGTAACAACACACCCACCATTTCAAAAGACTTAACCTGCAATGAAAAGCAATGAAACTTGTAACTTTATAGAATAGCACATTCTTGCATTATATCTACTTCTGTTACTTACTGTTTTCATTAGTAACTGGTCATATTATTAATGCTTCCCAAATGTATATTTCTAATGTGTGGGAATGAGAACTTGTGTGCAAACAATTAATTCCTACACTTGCCAAAAACATGCCATATAGGAAGGAGTATTAGGGGAATATGAAGAAAAACTTCATGAGAATTTGAGAATAAAGTTGTAATTGAGAAGACAGTAATACGAGAAAAAAGTCATAACATTAAGATTAAAAAAGAAAAGTATTTTTAAGTAAATAAGAAATAATAATCCATGCTTATTCAAGTTAGCATGGGTTCCACTCTTTATGAATCTAAAATCTTGAAACAATCTCATTATTTCTGGAGAAGATTTCCCTTTGAATAGAACATAGATAGAACTTCCTAGTTTCTTGCACAATCTTTTCCAAGTCCTGATACTTGATGATAATTTGGTGCGGATGTAAAATATATTTTGTTAGTTGTGAATTAACAAGTTGCTATGCATTTTAACACAGGCTGCATATATACAAATGTATTCTTTAATGACATGTAGCCTAAAATACTGACTTTTTTCTTATAATATTACAACATTATTCTCGTAATCTCAGATATTTTTTACATTTAAATGGCCGTAATTCTCTGTCATACCAAAAGACAAACAAAAGAAACCCAAATCATGTCACACTTAGACTAACTAACTAACTAACTAAAGAAATAAATTACAAAACATCTCTTAACACAAGCATCTAAGGATGAAGGCTTGGTCGTTTTGTTGCTGGACATGAATCAAGTTAGACTGAGCAATGTGACTGGTATCAGGAAATGTATGAAGATTGTCCATCATTGCATAATTCTCTCTACATGTAACAGACTCAGTCAACCAAGGCTGAAACTGAGGCATATTTCCATCCCATACATTGTAATGCTTTGCACATAGATACTGTGGTTTTTCAATTTCAAATGTTAAAAACCTCAGTATTTAAGATCTATTCAACTCCTCTTCGTCTTCTTCATCCTTCAGATGTACCAGATCGTCCTAAAAACCTGTCGTGCATCTACAAGGTCTTAAATAATAAAAGTGGAGATGTGCTCTGCACTTGGAACAGAGGAAGGCACACTTATCTTAGAGACAAAACAGAGCTGTGGTGAGTTTGAAAAAAAAAGGAAACTTGAATTTAACATGTCACCAAAACATCCCATAATAAAATGACCTTGCTTATACTGTCAATTGAAAGTTGGCTTTGTTGTGTTTTCAGGCTGAGAACTGTAGCAGGAAATCACACGAGTGAACCAGAGCGACACAATGTCTCCAGTAAGGGAACTGGTTCACTGTCCGTTAGGTTCACTGTCCTCAGGTCTGTGCAGTTCATCTACGTGTGGGTTCAAGCCCACAATGAACTGGGCCCTGTGGTGTCTGCCACCGTTGACTACACCCTCACTGACATCGGTAAGACCCATGGCTGAGCTCCTTCACTTTGTGTGTACCTGGTACTTTCTGCAGGAAGAGCGTGCAATTCTTTTACGTGTAATGACAGTTTCAAGGCATGAAATGATGATGAGAGTGTGACTGAAAGTTTGTAGTTCTTTTATACTCTAAACCAAAAGGTTTATGCTGTTTCATAATCATAATCCTCCTTTCAATTTGTGAAATGTTTCAGTAGAATAAGATTTTTTACAGTTAAGAGGACAACTGATCTTGTGTGTCCATCGTGTTGACAGTATATCTGACCTCTCTGGTGTCTGTGTTGATCTGAGCAGCAACGCCGTCACCTCCTGTTCTTGGTCAACCAGAGTGCTCCTCCCGGGAGTGCGTTTTCACAGTGGAGCAGCCTGTGAGGACTCAGCACCTGCAGATCCAGTACAAAGCAGCAGAACAGACATGGACATCTTACCCAGATCAAGTAAGACGTCTTTAACACTTCAGAGATGAGATGTTGCAGGAGATATGACAGTCGGTTACTTAAAACCTTTGAAGTCGACGTTGCACGATCGTATCTCGTAGGTCTGATTCAAACCAATAAACAGATATGAGTGTCAGGCCGATAGGCTCAGAGGCGAACTCTCAGTGAAACATCCAAAACGCGCTGAGGTGTTCTCACAATGTGATCATAGATCTGCCTCACTGTTCCCCTACTCTGCCCCCAGGTCACAAGGTCTTCCTCACACAAACTCCTTTCAATCCCTCCTTCTCTTCTTAAACCTAAAGGGGTACGGGCACTGCACTAGTATAAATAAATCAGACTAGACTTAACTACATGGCATTTTCCCACAAGTAAAACTCGTGAGTATGATCATGGATGAGTGATTCTTTTTCATTTACAGAGCGTGCAGATGAGTACAGTTCAGGCTTGGTCCATCTCCTCTCTGGAGCCCTACAGTTTGTACCATTTCAGAGCCCGATCCAGATTCAGCACCGGCTTGTGGAGTCAGTGGAGCACAAACACTTCCAGCAGGACTCAGGAGGAGGGTAAGTGAACTGTTCCTACCTGATCCAACGTGTGGGTATTACTGCTCTTACTGAATGAAAGCAGCACGAATTCTGTCTAAAGATGTGAAAGTATTTACAGTATCTCTGTGGTTTGAGGCAGTTATCAGCTCATCACTGTCTGCCTGCAGGATACACCACTGACACAATCCTCACTGGGTTGTGTGTTGAGAGCAAGTGATAAGACAAAAATATGCACAGTTGCAAAAGTGCATACAACAGTATAAATACAAGACCCAAATAATAGAATAAATTATGATTACTGTAGTTGAGTCTTTTTCTGTGTCAGGTCAAACTGAGTCACAGGGAATAGACGAGAAGTTGTTAGGGTTAGGGTTAGGGCTAGACAGATGCTAAAACGAGCACAGAAGTGAAGAGGACTGTGATCTTCGTTGTCCTGAGCCTTAACTGGAAAAGGGGAGCAGATAAGTTGGAGAAAGTTCCCGCTGTCATCACTAAACACAGAATCTTGTCAGCTTCCCTGAGCAGTGGCAGATCTAGGTTTTTTCTAAATTGGGGTTCATAAAGGGGGGACAATTATTTTTTTGTTCCACTATTCACTAAATTAATGAGCTAAATTACATTTGTTTGTCAGTCATCCCCCCGGCAGGATGGCTGAGTTTAAGCTGCTAAAGTCCTTTTTAAAACCACACAAGTGATTAAACAAATTCAATTAATCATTTCCTTCAAATACATACTTCCCCATTTCTCCTGTATTCAAACCAAACATCTTGTAAAGAATTAAAGTAAAAACTCTTCCCTTTGCTGCAAACTGAGTTTGAGTATTTCAACAAGGTTTACGTTCAATTAAGACTCCAAAGTGGAACAGACTGTTTATTTGAGATTTGGTAGGGGTTGGTGAGAGAGAAGTTTGGTCAAACCCGATAAAAGACCCATATTTTCTCATGTTTTACAGCCGCAAATATAATCATCTCATCATGTGGAGTGGACTTATAGAATATGCTTTGATATAAAATTGTGAAATATCAAAGTAATTAAACAATGTTATTATGTTCACTGAGCTGGGCAATAACAAGGTTGAATGTAAAGCACTATTTTTTACTAAAATAACATTGCCACTGGGTAGCGAACACAAAGGTCACCATTCCCAACTGGGATCCATGTGCCTTTAAGGCTTCAATGTGGTGGATTTTATCTTAAGCAATCTTTAAGTCTTTGTACTGTAATTAAATTTCCATACTTAAAATCCTGACTGGAAGGAAATAAATAATCTGCTTTGGAAAACAGTTGGCATTAATGTAAATATTTCCAATGTGTGGTTACGAAATCCACATTCTGGTTGTTGAACATCATTTATTATTTTTACCACCCGTCTAATTGTATAAGCATGTTAAAGCGTCAGCAGTCCAGAGAGGTGAAGTGCTCACAGCTCACAACTTCCTCCATAATGTGCACAAATACAGGGTGGAGGGACTTTAACTTCCCTACTGAGAGATCACATGTCACATGTTCACTGGTGTCGCCTGTGTAAGGTCAGTGCTCTAACAGAGGAAAATGACTTTTGCTTTCTGTAGCAGGAGTCGGTTACAGGATGAATTCAGTCAGTTGAATTTCAAACCAAATTTCACACACTCATGAATATCAGTCCTTTAATTTAACCAAATCAAGATCGATTAATTATTCCTTTGAGAAATTGGTTAAAATATTTTAAAAAATGCCCACTTTATTAAAGAAATGTTAAAGAAAGTGATTAGAAAAATTACTTAAACTGCCACCATGTTTGGATCGGCGCCAACATTTTATGACATATTTTTTGTCTCATGCCCCATCCTTCCACCAAGTTTCATGTAAATCCACCCAGTAGTTTTTGTATAATCCTGCCAACAAACCAACCGATGGCGGAGGTAAAAATATTCTTGACAAAATGCTCTTAATATTTGCTGTTATGTGTCATTTTAATGGAAAGAACGTTATGTACGAGATTTCTTGGAAGTGTTTATCATCTGTGTCAGACCTGCACAGATTATATGTGTCACTTTCAAAGAATTCCTATTTTGAGCTACAGCTAATATTAATCTTTTATGTGACACTGTGATTTTTTATTGTTTCAGCTCCTGCAAAAGAGTTGGACGTATGGTACGCTGAGTCTGCGTTTGACTTAAAATCCCTGAGAGTTTACTGGAAGGTAAGTCATGACAGTTTTTTTTATGTAGACTGTCATGACAGTGACCACAAAACACCGATGTGCTTTTTCATCATCTCCATGCGTTCCCTCTCCTCATTCTCACGCTATCTGTGTGCGTGTGTGGTGCAGTGTTGTAGCCATAGAAACACATCCCGATCTTTTCTACTTCACTACTATGTTCTGCATAAACTAAAGGTCAACTCTTGACCACTTCTGATGTGTGACACCCTCACAAACAAACACACACACACACACACACACACACTCGTACATCCCCACCCTCAACCACAAATACACACAACTACATTCATTTAATATCACATAAAGACTGTGAAAGGTAAGTGAAACCTGAGTACAGACACCAGTTTCAGTTTACAAGAAACCAGGAGCTGAACAGAAATGATGTGTCTTACACACTAAACCTGCAGCGTGTTGATTTTGAGCATCCTGTACTTACAGCCATATCCCAGGCACATGTTGAAGCGCCTGCAGTTTGCCACAAAATCTTTTCCTTTTCTTTCAATAAAACCACAAATATATGTGGATATACTCATTGGTTTACCTTTAAACGTTTTTCTGGTTGCAGGAGCCGCACATTTCCATCGCAAGAGGGAAGATCCTAGGGTACAGAGTCAGAGTTTACCGTCCAGATTCTGGACTGGACCTTGTCACTAACTTCAGCCGGGATGCCAGGAATTATTCTGTCCCAACTTGTGCTAACTGCGAAGTGACTGTGTGGGCTCGCAACTCCAAAGGGTTGTCGCCTCCTGCTACAATCACAGCACATCACACAAAAGGTAGAAATAGCTAAACTTGTGTCAGCCAGCTTGTTTAAGCAGGCTTGTGCATTACTAAAACTGAACAGTGTTGTATTCACTTGTGCTCCTCTTGTCTCAGCCAAGTCCTCTCAGGATGTGCAAGTAACCACTGGCAACCACAATGTCACCATCTCCTGGAGGGAGCCTGAAACTGCACTGTTACCAGCGTCCTATGTGGTTGAGTGGCACCCAGAGGGTCAGAAGCTGGAGGAACTCAGATGGGTCCGACTGGGCGGCAGTGACGACCATGCAGTCATCACAGGTAGAACATGTGATGGTACAATAGACACAGATGGATTAACACAAGGGAGCAAAGGCAGCGATGTACCATTATTTTAGACATGTTGGTGTCTGGGTTAAGATTGGAGTTAATTACAGACTAAATTGACGATAGGTGTGAATGTGAGGCTGAATGTTTTGTTTGTTGGCTGGTTACACGTGGCATCTATAGCACTTCTGTCCGTCCTGGGAGAGGGATCCCTCACATGTGGCCCTCTCTGAGGTGTCAACGTTTTTTCCACTGTTAAAAGGGTCTTTTGGTAGTTTTTCCTCTACTACTCTTGTTGAGGGTTAAGGGCAGAGGATGTCACACCTTGTTAAGCCCTATGAGACAAATTACGATTTGTGAATATGTGCTATACCAATAAAATTTGATTAATCTGTTTTTGGTCATTTTTTATTTCCATAAATGATTTAATGATATTGTTTTCCTTTATTTTTCTTTATGCAGGTATTAAGCCATTTGAATGCTACGAGGGGGCAGTGTATGTTTTCTATAGCGACAGCTCAGTGACCAGGATGATGTTTTCAGGTGTCACAACTTTGGAGTCAGGTAGGATCAGAGAGGAGCTATACATACATGATTAGTATTATTTTACTATCATTTACTTATTTACTGAATCAAAATATCATCATAATGCTTATTATTACTTTTAGTAATGGTAGTTGTACTATTCTAACAGGTAGAAACTGCAGTGTTATGAACAGAAGTTAACAGACTCCTCCATGCTGTTGTGTTTGTTGGTTGCAGCCCCAGAAGTTGGTCCTTCGTTCCAAGAGACAGTCGAGGGACAAATAGTGAAGGTGACCTGGACGGAGCTTCCCAGGAGCAAGCGGAGGGGCTGTATCACCAACTACACCATCTATTTAGAGAACAGCAGTGGACACCAGCAGCAATGTAGGAATTGTTTTATCTGTGGCTGTTAGGGACTGTGTAAACATTTTAAGAGGTAGAGGGAGATGTGTCAGGAAAGGGGAAACCTGTAATCTTTTATTTTTGCTAAAGAGAGGACAGGGACTTTAAACCTGTGTTTTGGAAAAAAGGAGCTGCAGCAATGAACAGAATGAGGAAATGTATGTTTTCTGAACATTAGAGCATGTAGATCTCTGCAAGTAATAACCCAAAATAAATTATGAACCTGAATATGAGCAGGATAAGCCTCCTTTAAATTGCTCCTCTGCTGTATGTGTACACGTTTGTATTTCAGACTCCATACCAGCATCGGACAGGACATATGTGATCCAGCCCCTGTCTCCTTCCATCTACAGCCTGTGGATGACTGCGTCCACCGCTGAGGGAGAGGGGCCTGTGGGTCAACAAATGAAGTTCCTAATCCAGCGTAAGCACACGTGCCAATTTGGGGAAATATGTGTAAATATGTTCATTGACTTAATTAATAATTAACTATTTGTCTTTAAGACTCCAGCAGAATTTCTTTCAATGATAGTTCTTATGGAAACACATTAAGACAAGATTTGTCCAAGGACATATGATGTAGACACTTTTTCCTTGCTTTTCTTGACTGACTGTACTAGAGGAGATAAATGTACATGCTGCGACTTCAAATCTTCTCCCTGTGTTTCTCTCATGATTGCAGAGGGAACTCTACTGACCAACGTCCTTGTGTTTGGTGCCATCTCCCTGATTGTGGTTATAGTGTGCCTGTGCCATTTTTCAGCAGTAAACCAGAAGTAAGTTAGCGACAGCAGCTCCATGAAAGCCTCATTGAAATGATGCATCATGAACAATAAATGATCATTTTGCTAGAACAAGTTTCCATGCTATCTTGTTGAGCAGTTTCCCACGTTCCCTCTCAGGTTCTGGGTGTTTTGCCAGTGCCTCATGCTCGATGTTGTCCCAGATCCTGCAAACAGCAAGTGGGCAAAAGAGTGTACCCATGAAAAGGTATTTATGTATAAGAAGAAAAAGATTTGAGCTACATTGCGGCTCATTGTTCCTGGTTTGAGCCTGTATCTTCCTCCCAACAGGGCAAGATGAACCTCCAGCAGCAGCGCAGTAACTCCAGTACAACCGAGGAGGAGGAAGAGCCGATCCTGGTCGATATTGAGGAGCTGCCCAGGCAGAGCGGTGACATCTCCACATCTACAAATGCATCCTCGCAACTCCCTCCTCAGATCAGCCTGAGCTTAGACGTCACGCCACCGTACCCTGCGACCACCTACATCAAGAGCCTCTCCCAGGATTCTGACAGCTCCGACCACACCCAGAGCACAACTGTCGACTACATCTCATCACACGGTCTGGGAGATATGGAGGAGGATCAGGAAGAGGAGGATCAGGAAGAAGAGGAGGAGGAGGAGATGCTGGGTTTCTTCCCCAGTCACCACCTCTTCAGCGGGCCCATGGGCTTCGGAGGAAAGTTAACTCTGGACGCGGTGAAAATTGACTTCTGTAGTGACTTCTTTCAGGACAGCTAATGTGAAACCAGAACTCTCTGGTGGGAAGATAATGAAGGACACAATAAAAGTTTCAGTGTGTTGTTTGGATCACACTGGGACATACATGAACTACCTCTTTACTTGTTGTAATCAGAACTGTAAAACAAACAGTCTAGCGCTAAACTAAGCAGGAATCATTGACTTAAATGTGCTTAAGTTCAAATTGTATGCATTATCCTTTTTTTTTCAGAATGGCTATAGACTAATACCACTAATACATTTCTGCCTGCTTGAATTGAAAGTTACTAGAAAAAACTAATAGGATGTGTAAAGTCTTTTTCTTTACATTTTCATCAACATACTAGAAACAGGAGGATCAGTCATATTCAGAACTGCCCTTAAAATATTTTCAACCAATCACCATGTTTAGATATAATTTTTACTTTTATAGAAACTTTTGATTTGTTAATTTACTTGTGCAGCCTTAGTCTGATTTGTCCCTGAAAATAAAACGTTTAATCCTTTGCACTTGTTTGTATTTAGATGGAGTTTGTCATCTCTGCCGAGGAGCTTTTCACCCGTCTGTTTTGTGAACAAGATTAACCAGGGAACAATTCATGAATTTTGAAGAAAAAAATAAAAATCAGGCACATTTAGGGAGCTGACATCTATGAATGTCTGACATTTGGTGCAGCATTCTAGTTTGAACAATTTTTGAATTGTCGTTCCCTGGTATGATACAGGACTAGAACAGCGGACTGAACGTCAGGGTGGGTTTTAAGAGTTTGTGTTGGCAGCAGGCAACAGGCCATAAGGTCCTGTTGAACTTTGACACATTTAAAATAAAATTCGGAGGTGAAAGTTGACCATTTCACATACCTGCTCTACAGTTTCCTTCTCAAAACACAGCTAACTTATATTGGAGAATGTATGGAGATACACCTGGCAACAAGCAGAGCAATGCAAACAGTACATCTGTGACATCATTTTGTCTGTGGACAGGGTAAATAAGGGACGCTGCAAAAAATTTATCGACCATCTTTATTTACCGACAGAGGTCTCTAATAGCAGGGCTAGAATTCACACATTTGTAGAGCACTTCAGTTGTTCCACACAATGAACGACTGTATTTCTTTCAGAGCAATTATGCAGTGGTGCCACTGTGAGAGCTACAGGGCGAGTCAACAGTGGAGGAAAATATCAGCACAGAACAGATTGCCGAAACAAACGAACGCTGGGCTGAGTTTACATCTGTGGAAGGATGCTCGAGTGGAGTGTGTAAACAGTCAGGAGGCCTGAGGGAGGCTACGGCTGCATCAAGACACTTCCTCTCTGAATCACTTTGAAGAAAACTTTTGATTGACTTCCACATGGTGAGTAATCAGAGGTGAAATGTGCGAGGAGGAAGAGACACTCGATTGTGAACAGCACCCCAAATACGAGTAAATCACATGGAACAACCTGCAGCTTCAAATAAATCCACTTGACAAAAGTCTCAGGATCTATGTAAATTTAGCAAAGTAATGACCAATGTGTTCCTCCAAAATGACCTAACGTTCCTCCTTAAAAATATTTTTGAAAAAAAAAAAAGAGAACTTTAATACAGATTTAGGCGCCATTTCGTCAATGCAGTGTCTTATGTGCACCATGTGAAATACAGTCTCTGAAAGAATTTATGAAAATAGTCAAGATTTACAGGCCTAAGATCATAAAAGAATAGACCTCCTGTATAAAATATAAAACAATACCCCAGTGCTAAAGAAAAACAAAATCCTTAAATCTCAATGAATGAAGCTGTAACTTCATCAATAATACCTGGTGTGGCAGAGCCGAGGAGCTTGGGTTGGAGCTCTGCGGTGCCTATTTCAAAGCAAGAAAGCAAGCAATGGCACACACCAAGCTAAAAGATACTCTTCTTATGCTTACATTTTGAAAATGCATATTTTCAAGCAGCAATTACAAAAATGTATCAATGGACAATGCATAACCTCTGAAAAAAATACTGTATGAAAACATCCCTGCTACTTTGTTTCCAAGTACAAAACCTCTACCAATAAGTTGCTCCGGAGTAGCAAGAAGTCCTTTTCATTTTTTTTTTTTACTTTTTTTTTTCTCCTTACTTTTTTTTTTTTCCATCTTCGTTTTGTTTTTATTGGGTAAAACTCAGTCCTCACATTGAGTGCCATAGTTAATGACAGTCGTCTCCATCATTTCACTTTGCTGAAGGATCCAGGAACATGCAAGCCTCGTAGTGGAGGTGCTCAGGAGGCTCCTGTAGGCCTGAGGGCAGCAGCCAGGGCTTAAGCCAGGGCTGGGAAGGCCTCTGGGTCGTCCACGTTGGGCACAGACACAGATGACGGCTAAGGAAAAGCAAACACAAGAAAGAGTTAGTTATAGTAGCAAGAATCCATCAGGCTTTTAATCTTAACAGGTACAATGACCACATTTTAACAGGGCTGTAGTAAACTGTAGAGGTATCTACCTTGTCAGTCCTTACTGTGCGGACCGGCCTAGGGATTTCACCGCGGCCTCGACCTCCCCGGCCACCACGTGGTCCCCCGCGTCCACGGCTCGGACGGCCCAGATCTCCGAAGTTGATCTCCAGCTGGGACGTAATGTCATTGGCTGGCTTACGGAAGTGGTGCTCATCCTCCAGCTGAGGCTACAAAATTGATTGAAACAGTTTAATATCATTTTACAGCTTTGCCTTATTTAATTTGTAAGTGTCATTTGATGTCAGATACTGTGCAACAGAAGCAGAACTTTTTACCTTAGGCTCCTCAACCTTAGGGGTTTCAATCACATCCTCCTTCTTAACCTGTGATGGTGAAATGCAAGATGTTATTTCTAAAACATACGAGCCATTTTGTTTTTAATCAACAGATTACGTTTTAGATGAAAGAAAAAATGTAACAAAGTAGAAAAAGAAAAACATTCAATTAAAAAAGTCTGCATTTCCTGACTGCAACAATCGTTAACCTCATCTTCCTACCACACAGGCTCAGGGAGCCTGAGCTCACTTGAGCCACAGTATTTATGTTATGTCCAGAATAAACAAGTGGACTAAATAATTTGTCTATTGACTGATTGTTCTGCATATCGAATGAAAAAAAGTAATGAAGGAGAAACAGAAGTTTATTTACTGCATATATAGAGATGTGAAAAACTATAAGTCGGTATTAATGAGACTATTTGTTTATTGTATCAATATTAAAGAAATTATTCACAATGATGTCAGGCAGCTGTCGTTGGAGAAGAGTTTGGGGCATGTAGTGTTCAGGGACATTTTGCACTTGTATTTTGCAACTAATTCAGTTAGTGATGTTTGTGTTAACCCTGGACACCTCAGTGTCACACAGGAAACTGGTGCAACACTTTTAAAGTTTAAGGGACTTCTCTGGAGGAAGAGGGGGTGGTAGATTACAAACTAAAGGGATTTCCTTAACAATTCAGTCTGGATGTAACATATGCATCTTCAAGACAGGGAGCTATGTTTGGGTGCATCTCATCCATGGTGTCATTGTTTTTAGGAAATGTGACTGATGAAATACATCCCGATTCAATGAAATTCTCACAGGAAAGGAAGAATGCATTATGGGAAAAGTAGTTTGTTAGCACGCTTAGCTTGTATGTTTGGGAAGGAGGTAGGGTGGGGGATCTTGGTGAGTTTTTCAGGTTTATTTAGCTTTTATGTTCACAAAAAATTGGAAAGGTAATGATTTACAATTAAACTCAAATGTTAAGCCATCAAAGGTGTTTTTCTGATTCAGAGGGCGGGAATTTTGGATTTTGTGAACGTTGGTAATTTTGTCAGCTCTTCAGAAAACCCTCAGATTTTCAAGTGTGTCTTCACACAGTTCTTATGTTTACGAGTGATTTTATTTGGAGCTTAAGTCTTAATGGGTTAATAGAATGAGTCGGTTTCTTTTTGATAGCAATTAAAACAAAATGTTTTTACTGCCTTAGAAACAAAGAAATGTTTATTTTATTCGACATAAATAACCTAATAATCAATCATCATCAAGGTCGATCAGACATGACAAATCTTGGCTTTTTATGTTAACCAAAATAAAAAGTTAAGTTTTCTCGCAGCTATGTTGTTGACTCACCTCTGCTTTGGACTTGTGCAGCACAAACCCTCTGGTCCATTGAGCTCCCTCGTTGGCCTCACGGATGTTGAATTCCACCTTGGCCCGCTCCTTGTCTTGCACGGCTTTCCATTCGTCCAGAGTCATCTCCTTGGGCCCTTCTTCCTTGACCTCCTCTACCTCATTCTCCCTTCAACAAAAACGAGACACAAAGAGTTGAGTGTTACTAGTAGTCTTAACATAACCTTTCAACTTAACTTATGTTATTATAAATTTAGGTTTATCTGCACATCCCTCTGTTATATTGTAGACTACAGCAAAACCAAAATCTCCAAATGATTCTTGTAATTTATAACAAGATAAATAAAACAAGAAAATTCATACTTGTTCTCAGAGTCAGCCGGTGGATGCTCCTCTCCTTCAGGGGTCTCTTCAGTGTTGGTTGATTGGTCAAGCACACTTAAGGGGAGAAAAAAAAAATCATGGTCAAAAGTCAACATTTCAAAAATATTTACCAAAAACACTAAGCTTATTGAGTCCAGGAGTGAAGTTTGAAACTTGTTGCGGTTCATGATGCCTGTTGTGCACATGTAGTGTTTACAATATGGTCGAATTGAGCAATTTTCAAATATCACAGATCAAACAATACATTTTACAAGTTGTGTCCAATAAACAGTATGTGTATTTGGAATAATACTTACTCAAATTGTCTGCCACTATTTTGAACCAGGATACAGTGTGAATACTAAGATGATATAGCATGATGAACTCATGCACTCAAACTGATGAAATCGAAAAAAAGTCACCCGATACAAAAAAAACACGCCCACAACCCATCTCCAAATGTGACTCCTGTTCCCTGACTAGCATTACGTCACCAAGTGTTCTCTAAAAACACAACATGAGGAGAAACTAACACAGAAGTGTTATATATGTATGGTCACCATTGGAGTGTGTGTGCACGTATTCTAAAACTCCCTCATCTCTCATAATGCAAAGTTTGTCATTGTAAATACAGACACTTACTTGAGCTCATCCTTGACGGTGCCCCAGTTGTGAGATCCACTTCCACCACGCTTCTCCTCACCCTTCAGACTACTGAAACAACATTTGCTTTAGCCACGATCATTACACGTGTACTGAATAAAAACATACAAAGATCTTTAACGGACCATGGGTGAAATTCGTTTTTTTAATTCTAAAAAAGTACTTACGTTTTGTCACTGCCACTGTGTCTATCGAATTCACGCTTGCCCCGGGAGTCAAAGCCATCGCTGCGAGCCATGCCGCGTCCTCTGCCTCCACGGGCCCCTCTGCCGCCGCCAGGACCACCACGTCCTCTCATTGGCCTGTCACCGATTGGTCTAAAGAGACAGATGATGAATATCAGTCTACTCTTTGGCAAAGTACAAGTTTCTTTGCTTGTCACAAGCTTAGCTCTAAAGCAGGGCTATCTTTAAGTCAGCCTATTTTCATAAATTCAGCTGGGGGGAGTTAAGAAGACTAACAAAATATGAATTTCTTTTAGCTGCCTTAAATGACATTTAAAGAAAAACAAAGTGATAGTGGCTTCTGTCTATAGATAGTCTAAATTTAGATTTGGACTTCATTTTTTTTGTTGCATCGATCTTAAAAAGTAAACTGATCAAGTTAATTTGCATGCAGCAGTCGGGGCCAAACATACTAAGCCTTATCATTGCAAACAACGCCTTAAACAGTTGCTGTCCATACTCGCGCCCGCCCCCCCCACACACACCCTTGGAGGGTGTAAGAAAACACTCCCCAGGGTTTCCCCTGTGTTCATTTTGCAGGAGCAGCCCGCACTCACTTTACACATTAACAATAAACACCATCACTAATCTGAAATTATTAGGACCTGAACAGTACTTTAGTTTACTTTGTGTTGCTGTGATTCGCTCAAAAGTTGATGAGACATATTTAAAGTTGCAGTGGGTAGAATTTAGTGACATAAAGTGGTGAAGATGCATGTAGCAGCTGAATAACCCTCACCTCCTCATCCTCCCCTTCCAAACATGAAAGAGAACCTGTGGTAACCTTCAGTTTTCATAAAAACTGAAAGGGTGTTTAGTTTGTCCAGTCTGGGCTACTACAAGAAACATGGCGGCCTCCATAGAGAGGACCCCCCCGTGATGTAAATATAAAGTATTTCAATAAAAAGGGCCCATTCTAGTGTAAATAAAACAATTTGTATAATTTAGATGAAACACTCGTGAAAACATCACTAGGATTATTTTATATTAAATTTCTGTCAACAGATCCCTTTCTCCTAAATCTTACACTGGACCTTTAAACACATTGAAAAAAGTCTAACATTTTGCACACATGGGGGGGTTGTCGTCCTGAACCTGATGCAAACAAAATTACTGTTCAATTGAACTCACTTCTCAACTGAGAATTCGCCACCCTCAGTCTTCTCGCCACCTTCTCCAGCGGGTCTTTCAAACCGACGAGGGGGCCGCCTGTCCACAGGCCGTCTGTCTGTGGGGGGACGCCCTTCGCCCTGGCCGCCTTGGCCACCTTGGCCGCCTTGGCCGCCCTGGCCACCCTGGGGTCTGGGGCCGTCGCCCTCTGGCTTGCGGCCCATTCTCCTCATGCCGGCACCTAGGATTGACCACAACAGTGGGGTTAGAGGACCGATGGGATCGATAGATCAGGACCCACAGCTGAGCATCAGACATGAGAAAGAAGACACTGTTATTGTTCTGTCTAAATTGAGCACACTTTCAATGAATGTGTTTTTTTTATTTTTTTTAAATCAACTGGTAAAATCCATTTCTTTGATTAATGACGTGTACATTTTTTTTTAATACTATTTTTAAATACCCTACAACTTTTTTCTGGTCAGCAGTGTTATCCTAATATTAAAACAGTAAAAACTTCAGTCTCCATCAAGTTCACAAAATGTGTTACCAATTGTAAGGTAGAAACTTTGCAGATGGTTGTGATTTAACTTGATGGGGACTGAGGTGTTTCCTGCATGTTCACTCATCTCCCACTTTGTTTCAACGGGTGTTGACCACCTGAATCACAGAGTCACTGAATGGAATTAACACTGTCATAGTCTTTAACCCCCGACCTGTGTAGCACATGGTCGACTGTGACTGACCCAATCCCACCCCTGGCCTAAACCACCAGCTACCAAAATAGACACCCTGCAGAACACAGTGGCAGCTGGGTGCACCGTAGTCGGCGCACCTGTCTCATCTTCTCCCCAGCAAACAGATATGAGCCCACTTGGCAGCGTGACCTGCTGATAATGGCCATTTAACTGTCTGAGAACAGATCTCCACCTAACACTGGATGCTCCACTTCTGCGTGAAGTAAATTCAACATGGTGCACACACGTTGGCACATCAGGGCAGAAACTTGGCCTCCATTTTCACAGCCAAGGTGGTAGATTGAATGTTGACACAATATACATAGAGGATATCTGCTAAAATCACAAATACGAAATTAAATGCGCAGAAGCAGGTCAAGCGCATGCACGAGCGTGTAATGTGCGCCAATGGGAAGTGGCAGTTCGGAGACGGAGCTTCAACACGCCCCACACGGTCACCACGAGGTTCATCACCGTGAGAGAGCTCGGCTCCGAGTGAGACAAAACCACCGGCTCATCCACCGCCATTACAATAAAACAGCGGTTCAACATTGATCTACGTTGAAGTTATAACCAATTAAGTTGGATTTAGCACGAACATACTTTTAATGCATTTATTTATTTTATATCAAAACGTAATAAAATATCAGTAAATAACAGCAGCTATGGGCCTGATCTAGCACTAAGTGGCCTCAGACACTCACGACCCTGCGGCACTTTAACATGAATGCATGGAAAGGCCACTTTTTCCGGATACCGAGGCTTTCGGGTTCCACCTGCTCAACAAGGCCGATGGGGAGACGAGCCAAAACAAGTCGGCCCGTAAACCGATTCTCGGTGAATAGCTGGAGGTGCACAGCCTCCAGCTCCACACACTTTAGTAAAAATGTCATTGTTCGCATAAATGACAGCGCACAGGGACACAAAAGCAGCCATGCGGACCTCATGTCACGGGGGCTTACGAACCGTCGCTAGCTAGGAAACGAGCACCATAGCCTGTTAGCTAAACACCCTTTCAGACACAGCCTGACCGGGAGCTTAAACGATGAAACCGGGCTTACCATCTTTTTTGAGCGGGACGGGGGCCTGGGTCTCCTCTTTCTTGTCAGTAAGCGGGACCTTTCTTTCTTTCTGGGTTTCTTTCTTCGGGTGCTTGGCAGCCTGGGCTGCGGTCTTGGCGGCACCAGGGAGAGCAGCAGCCTCCTTCTTCTTCGCTTCGGCCTGCTTCAGAAGCTCAAACGGATCCGACTCGTCGTCAAATAACTGGTCGAACCGATTGGTTATGGGACAGCCAAAACCTTCTTGCATTTGTCCGGGCATGATGGCGCCCCTTCAGCAGGATTTTCCTCCGATTCTACGAGGCTTGGTGCGAACACTTCGCTAGATGAAGCCACAAGATGGCTGGGAAAAGGACCTTCTTCTCTTCCGGCGCGATAGACATCCGGGACCTCGGGGGTTTGCGCGGCTGGGGCATGTAGTTCTTTGAAAGCGAGCAAACAATGGGCGTCGATGGGGGACACGCCAACAGAAAAACTACTGTTCCCACAATGCCGTTCTCAATGCTGTTGCTAGCCTCTGTGAAGGAAAAGCATGGTAATTATCTTACACACTGTTGTGTTGACTCCTCGTGGAAACGTCCCCAGACTCTGTTACTGCTGCACCACCACTTTATCAGCTTTAAAAACAAATAGAGCTTAACGAGTCCTTCCTCCATGTTTTATCCAGACATTATACATTAGTAACCTCTAACACCGCAGGTGCATCTGTTAGCTGCTGTGTTGTAATTTAACTTGGAAGACATGATCAGAGCAAAGGTCAACATATAATTTAGGAATTACAGTCAAAATCTAACAGGGACAAACTGTATGGGCAGACTGTTGTGACCAGGTCCTGACATTTATATATGTTGTATTCACACATATATAAAGTATTCACACTGCACTGAGCCCCAGGCTCTTTTTAAACCCTGCATGTGAACATTTCACACTTGCACCACTCCTTGGGGTAACAAAACCTGATCCATAGCAAACGCACTCTACTCAGCAGTGAAAACAGGCTGATAGTTGGGTTATTCGGACAGCGTGAAAAGTGGTCAGAGCTTGGTAAAGGCAAACATTTATTTGAAAGAGTCAAATATTTTCGTATGGTCATGGTTTTATATGTTTTGGCCCTTGATATTGTTAAAATGTTGCATTAACTCAAAAGTATCATGTTTGGGAAGCCATGTTTTGGCACTAATATATTGAAAAGTATTATACCTATTCTTAACTTAAAGGATGCTGTAGGGTCAGGAAAGAACCCATTCACATTTGGTGTGCATCCAGATCAGTGGGCGTGTCCAGGGATTTTTCTTTCTGTCTTTAACATTGTGATATCTTTGTTTTCTCACACAATAATTCATTAACCTTGAGAATTTTTTTTAAAATCAGGCACACACTAGGCCTTGTCCCTATAATACCACATTGTGGGGAAAAAGTGAAAGATGCAAAAGTGTGATATTGAGGATATCACAAACCACTTTTTTCCACCAATACAAGTTTTCATTATTTTATGTGAATATTTGAGGTCTCTACCAATAATGGAAATGAAGATATAAAGAATGGAGTAGGGCAGTTTTATTTTTGTCATTTTTATAGGGCCAGAGTGGTGCATGGTGTAGCTTGTAGGAACATAATAAAGTACATGGAAATAACTTTGTTTTGTGTATACAGTGCCTGTATCCTTCCATGTTCTCTTCACATAAAAATACACAGTTAAAGGCATTGTTTACCTTTAGGAAAAAAGAAGTGCTTGATAAAGAAGTAGGGTGTACGGCTACATGTTCTGTCGCTTTGTTTTGGATAGTAGTTAAAAATAAGAAAAAGAAAGAAGAAAAGTATTCTCTTATCACCTCTACTCTGGCCAAGCCTTAGAAATATTTAATGGATTAAAGAAATACATGTTTTCTTTATGCTCATTTAACTGAAGGTTGTACAGTATTCTGTACTGTTAGGGCCTTGCTATATTAAAAATAAATTAACTCTGATAGATGCTACATTCAATAGAGTGGTTAAAGTTTATATTTCAAATATGAAATAAAAACGATGTGCAATGTAGCACAGTGTGTCTAAGAAATTACACATGATGAAAACTATTATCCTCTAACCATACAACTTGAACAACAGGACTGAACTGGGTACGGGCTTGGTGTTTTCTCCATAACATGTAAGGGCACATGCTGATGATTTCCCTCACTGTAGGGACATGATAGTATTCGATGTAGCTCTCTAACATGTAAACTGTAAAATGACACATCTAAACACATCCAAGTAGCCCTTGAAGTTCTTATTAATTGCAGGTTTGAAAGTTGAAGAATCAAGGTTGTTGGCAAATTTAATTATTAACAGGAAAACCCATTCACTTTTATACTGCAGGCTACTCAAAATAATGTCAGTTCTTCTCACTTTTGATTTGTATTAATGCTTATCCATCCAACCATATACCAATTATCCTGTAAGGGTCCTGGGGAGGCTGGAGCTAATCCCAGCTGATATTGGGGCAATGGGCGGGTACACCCATCACAGGTCGCCAGTGTATCGCAGGGCCAACATACAGAGACAGATATCCTCACATTCACACCTACGGTTCATTTAGAGTCTCCATTCAATCTAACCCCCAATCTGCATGTTTAAGCTGTGGGAGGAAGCCCGAGAAAACCCATGCAGGCATTGGGGAGAACCTGCAAACTCCACACAGAAGGACCCCTGGCTGGGAAACCGGGATTCGAAACACAGAGCCTTCTTGCTGTATAGTGATATTGCTAAACAATGGCTGTTTTTCAAGGAATAAAGTGTATCTAGTAGAAGACTTACTGTTCAGATAAGTGAATAAAATTGGAAAATTCTCAGCATCTTCACAAAATTCACAAAGGATGTTAAAGTTTTTAGAATCAGTTATGTCCCACCCAGCAATGTTAGATTTTAAAACTTAGGTTAATATATTTATCTCCTAAAAAAGGCATTAAGCCTGACTCATTGATCATTGCTGGTATTTTGGGAGTTGTGGCTGCTGGTGTTTGACCTTAAAAGGGAAGCCCTACCAGTTGCTGATGGGTCTGTTAGTGAACACTGACCTGGAGAACAACTGACTCATGGCTTCTTAAACAACCTGTTTAAATACTGTCACAGTCACTCACCGTCAGTCTGATCTGTTTGGAAGATACTGTGGCAGTAGACCATGCCACGGGGCTCTCACCACAGCAGCCAGAGACGAACCATTCAGGTTTTAGCATCTTTTATTATCATCAATCAAATTTTTGTTGTATAGCCCATATTCACAAATCACAATTTGTCTCATAGGGCTTTAACAGGGTGTGACATCCTCTGCCCTTAACCCTCAACAAGAGTAAGGAAAAACTACTAAAAAACCCATTTAACAGGGTAAAAAGAACGTAGAAACCTCAGAGAGAGCCACATGTGAGGGATCCCTCTCCCAGGACGGACAGAAGTGCAATAGATGTCAAGTGTAAAAGGAGAACATCATCAAGATAAAGGTTTTAGCAGCATTGATAAGGGTAAACATTTTGAAGCATAACTGAAGGTCAATGAATTGATGGATTATTGTCAGTAATGGTGTCTGAGGAGAAATACTATGTATCGAGCAGTCCTACTGCAATCATAGTCTACGGTCAGCAGCCAGCAAGATCATGATCCACCATCAAGATCGGATGCCACTATAGTCCACAGTCATTGTCCACTGCCGCCATTAGGATCCATCATCAGCTGCCACCTCGATCGTGGTCCACCCCCATTATCAGATGCCAACACGATAAAGGATCCGCCATTATTATCACGATCAGCCAGCATGATACAGAATCTGTCATACTGGAGCCACCATTACGATCTCTGATACGCGATCCACAGATCTTAATCCATGATGTGGCCACAGCTGCGGCCCTGGATCTGCAGACGATAAGGCAAAGGGACTCCGGGGAAGAAGTCAAGTCAGTAATATGCAACGACGAGATATGAATTTCTTTGATGTGATAACAGTTGAGAAGAGGAAAGAGAAGCTCAGAGTGTCATGTGTCCCCCGACCTTCTAGACCTATTGCAGCATAACTAAGAGCAGGTCTAAGACAAGCCTGGACAAGCGCCAAAACACACACGTGAACAAACAAACAAACAAACAAACAAACTTCAACTTAAAGGGACTAGCTCAGCACTAGTGTTTCTCCTGTGCGTGTTCTTCCGTGTTCTGTGTGTCTCCCATCTTGAGTGTCTGAGTTTCTTTTTTGAGGCAGCTCCACTGCTGCCTTTTAAACCTGAGGCTCAATCAGCTAACAGCTCTCACCTGCGCTGACTGATCCTCCAGGTGAAGGTGAAGGTGCTCTCCCAGCTACCTCCACAGAAACCAATGTACAGTTTCATTACCTTCTTACTCACACATAAATACAACTAAATCCTAAAAACAGGATCGCGATTTAACCTTAAATAACACATGTTTAAAAGAGTCCATACAGTTGTACTATACGAAGTGGCTGTGCAGAATTCCCTAATAATGAAATTCAACTTAATCCGTTTTTCTAAATTCTGCCCAGAACGGTCTCAATTAAAAGTCCACAAAGTTTCAATTAAGTTAATTGAAAAGATGATTGTCTTCAGCAGTTCCTGCTGGTTTTACTTCATTATCATTCAGGAATCTGTGGTCATTCTGGAAAATCATGTGATATTAAATTATATAAACGTTCTTGGTCCAAAAATGCTAAGGAATATTGAATGTAGGGGCTTAAACAAAGCAGACAATAGCTTGGTGCCCTAAGGTGAGAGGAGGCCCTCAAAAACAGCTAATAGGTGGCTCCTCCCACAATTTTGTGATCTTTATGTAGGGGTTCAGTTGACTGACTTCATGCTGCATATATGTCTTTTCTCCAGAAGTGACCTCTTCAAATTTACCCAATCAACCATTTGGGTTTTATTAGAATTATCCTCCAAATTTAATAACAATTTTTTATTTTATTAAATCAAATTCGGTTTATTGAAGCTACATTTGTTTCTCACACAGATATCATACTGGTCTTAGATAGTTAGACGACAGAGAAGATAACTATTTTCCAGAGTGTCTCCATCTGGCTGAAGAGGGTACTGAAGTGACCCAGCCCACATGTGTGATGCTGCCAGTCTCACAGTTCCTCCCTCCCTCCTGAACACACTTTGGAAACCCGGTTATTGTTCCTGCGCATTCTTCAGAGATGACATCTCCAGTCAACAAAGCCATGATCGAGTCCTACGCGCTCATGGTCATGGTCATGGGCACGTTTTTCATCTACTTCTGCGGGATGGTTTGGGCTTTTTGTAACCCGAAACTGAGCGGAGCGGAGGAGGAGTACGGGACCGGGAAACAAGCAGCGGAACACGGGGACCACGTCTGCGCCTCACACCCTCCACAGCGGAGCCTCAGGTGCGTCTGTGAGCACATGGCACCGGCACCGCCATACACAGCAGAGGGGTTCACTCAGACCACCTACGTTAACTTCTGGGATGACACTGACAGTCTGCTGTCAGACTGCACCGCAGTTTGTCGCGGGGATCACGGGATTAACAACATTGTTGGATATAGTCCCTCCTGCACCGCGTAGACAGAAACGTGGTCCACCATCCAAGTATGCCTAATTGCAAAACTGTGTTGTTCTCCTCAGCTCTCTGCCAAGCCATCACGACAGACGTTTTATTTTGAGCACGATACAGATAAAACAGATGCAAACAGCAAAATTAAACTTCAAATAATTGCAGTCACTGCAATTTGTTTTGAATTCAGATGTCCATGGAGGATGGTTAATTCTGTAAAGTCTGACAGTGTGCATGCTGCAGAAGTAAAATCTTTCTTTCACAGAACTGAGTGATATCCATCAAGATGATCCAGATCCTGCAGGACCACTGTCACACATGTTGGGTTGGTTATATTTGTTTTTCCTTAAGCTTCTTCCTTACTTCACTTTCCAGTTGCAGTAATTTCTCATAAAAAACCTCTGACGTTTCCAAATCGACGTCCATCTGAAAAGAGGACCAGGAGACACAAAACTCAGACTGTGAACTACTTGACATGACTATCTAAACGTATAATCTGTTTTGCCGCACCTTCCGTGGTTGTGTGTAGTTGTTGCCCAGTCCAGATGTTAAGCTGTGGTACTTCACTTGTGGGTCCAGTGATTCAGGATTTTGCTTAAACATCCAAAACTACAGGAGAGAGCAGCAATACAGAATTTTTTTTGTACTAAAGAGTGTATAGATATAGAGCTCAACAACATAGTTCCGGAAGTAAAAGTCCGATTCATTGTCTGAGTAGAGATCTTGATCATCAGACACAATATTGTAACCATCCAAGGTAGATTTACTATAAGCGACGAGATAATGAAACAATGTTATCTACTCCTGTGGAAGCACGACTCCATATGATATCAACTACGTTTGAAAAAAATAACGTGTTTTATCTGCAATGTAAAAAAAAAACAACTACACTACCCACAATCCTCAGATGTGACAGTGAAGTCTAAAATTGGTGGAGCTTGCTGTTTCCATGGAAATGGTTACCACAACCTCGAGAATCATGTTGGCTACGATCGGATCATTCCAGGTTACTAAACTAGTTACTACACTATACATTATATACATACATACACGAGACAAACTATAATTTATTGCAACAAGGTCAAATTTAAGAATACACACTGGAAGTCATTGGAAAAGGATTGTTTGCAAAGGTTTATGTAGTTCCTTCCCTCTTTAAATAATTATGTACACACTCTTGTATCTTTGCTTTTTTTTTCTGTTTTCCAATATTTTTTGCTACGAATCAAATGTGTTATGTTCACAATCCACTGCTTAGCTGGTTGGCCTGTTTCCAGGATTAAAGGAATTTTCCAAAACGTTGCTGGAGTAATTGAATGGGAAATATACTTCCAGAACTAGAGTTGTTCTAAAAGTCACTTTTTCACTTTATTAGACATTTTCTTTTACATACCAGGGCTTCAGCTCCATTATAAGGTGTCAGGGTGAAAGTGTTGGTGAACATTCTTATCTGTGATCATGAAAGACGAAAACGAATGACTCAAAAACTGATTTCATACACACAATATTAACTGGAGGAGCAGATATGGGTCAGTAATTTATATTGAGAGCTGCACTCACAAGCCAAAAGAGAGGCATTAGCAGGGTCCAGAGGAATGCTGGGAAAGAGGGCAGGATGCCGTAGGTCAGACTGGTCATCACAAAACCAGGACAAATCACAGATGAGTACAAACCCTGGAAAGCAAAAAGGCAGAAGGATCTCGATCATCAAAGTCTTTTAATTGGCATGAGACATACGCAACACAACATGTGATGTGTGTGAGAGACGACCTGTTTGTTGTAGTGTGTGTTGAGTGCCAGGCTGAGCAGGTCGGAGGCATATTTGGAGGAGCTGTAGGGCTGGGTGCCTCTCAGGTGCTGTACGTCTTCAAGGTTAAAAGCTGAGCGGTGGGCGTTACTGGAGGAGGTCCAGATCAGCTGTGAGGTCCGACCTGTTTGGCACAGAACTGGCTCCAGCTCCCTTATCTGGGCCATAACACAGAGGGCACACGACAACATCACGTCATCATGATAAGTCATTAAGCCTTAGTTCAGCTATAGTTCTAAATAACAAAGCAAAGAACAATGTGCTTTTGTTTCCGCTGCAATTTGTATTTTAAGGTGACAGAATGTGGCATCCTGCTGATTTGAAAAAAGAAAAGTTAATTACATTTTAAAAACCAGTTTTATCTATATGAGAAACAGGTGAAATGTAATTCTTTCAAATATGAATTCACTTTTACATCTTGAACGGACTCTTAAGATATAGCTTACAGGCAGCATGGACAATAATATAGAAAAAAATGTTCATGTACACAACATGCCCTTTTAAGATGAATGAAACTAATCAGCAAATGTAAATTCCCCTAAACTTTATTGACTTTATTGAGAGTTTTCAAAAGGACCCCACTAAAAGTCACTTTTTCTCTAACTGTCTAGAAAGCAAATTAGCAATAAAGATACATTTCTGATGTTTTGAGCAGGTTCCTCTTTGATGGCAAGTTGATATGACGGACAGAATTCCCCTGCAAACGCACACTAAGCAGAAACCTCTCTGCAGTGACCTTATGGCTGGAACACTGTAAATTTTTAATGAGCATCACTGATCAGTGACAGTCGGATCTAGTATCACCTATATTTGGTCCACAAGGGCAAACAGCTGCCAAGAGAAATGAAGGGAATGTGCATTAGTTCTTCAGGAGAAGAAGAAGGACAGGGCAAGGAAGAGAGGCAGAGTGTTGCCCGAGGACTTGAAATAAGCTGCAGTGTAATGGAAGGAGTCTGTTGTATGATTAGAAAACGTGTGAAAAAGTAAAGCAGTTTTTAGATAGATTATTTGGTCGACAAAGTAGAAGTAACTGACTAGTAGGAAATGACCAAACAGGTTGGTTGCAAAAACTTCTTGCAGGCCATCAGAAGTGATGTCGTCCTTCTGCGTCAGAATCCCCTCGCCGGTGGCAAACATGGTAACGATATTGCTGAAATAGAAGCATCATAGAAATAATGTAGATGACTGAAGCATTTAGGATGGGTCAGATTATAAAACTCCATCACATGGAGTGACATAGAGGAGCTTCATGACTCAGGAGCATCTAAAATCAATAACATACCTGGAGAAGAGGCCTTTGAAAAAGGCTTTTACATCAAACTGTGGGTTTGGCATGATTCCTGCATTCAGGTAGAGGTAATCTAACTGGTTATACCTGCAGATGACAAGCAAAGGCACAGATATGTATTTAGTTGCTTTCTAACACACAAATAAAGAATCTGTTCCTCGTTATTCAAATGTGTGTGTGTGTGTGTGTGTGTGTGTGAGTGTGTGAGTGAGTGAGTGAGAGAGAGGCCTTCCTACTACCTGAGCTTGACCTCCCGTGCGGCGCTGATGACAGAGGAGATGCTGCTGGTGTCCAGCTGCAGCAGGGCCACCTGAGCCGTGGGGTGAAACGTGAGGAGGGCAGCGCGAGCAGCCTGAGCCCGACGCATGTTCCTGCAGGCCAGACACAGCTGCAGGCCTTCCGAGTCCTGCGAGAGGAGACGCTCGCAAAGCGCCAGGCCGATGCCACTGCAGGGAGACACATAGCATGGACACGTGTTACTATAAGCACAAAGTACCTGAATGTTCAAGATAATATTTCATGACACATTCTTGTACTAAAAGTAACATAACTGGGCTGCCATTTTGTCTGAGACTATTTTTATAGAGATTTCAAAGAGGCAAATAAATAACCAATATGTAAATAATAGAATGAAATACTAAACACATCCTAAAATAGGATTGAAGATATTGAGAGAAAGTTATTAGTTTTTTCCACTTGAGATGCCAGACTTCAGGTGTATAACAACAACAATAAATACAGTCATTACCTATTTGCTCCCGTCACCAAAACCACCTTATTCATCTTTTCAGGTCCAAACTGGAAACAAATGAAACAGAAAACACAAATTTTACAGGCAAATGTTCTTAACATGCAACAAGTTCTGTGTCTGGTCCATGTGTGCCTGTCTCCAGTCTCCACCTCCATCCTGGGATTGGACACTCCAGCGAGATCCAGCCAATGAGATCCTGACACCATCTGGTCAGCTTCAAGCACCGCCCACACAGTATACAATATACAGCTCTCATGAATAAGACAGCAGCTCACACAGAGAGAGGTATTCACTTCCCTGTTTAAGTTTTATTTTGTAATTTGTCCATCAATGTACAACTTTAGTTTATATAAAAAAAAACATTCTCACTGAAAAATTTAGTACAAAGTTTTAATAAAACTATAAAAAATATGACTTATCAGGGTGCAATAACATTTTTGCAGCTCTACACTCATTTATGACACTGTGAAGATGTAAATGCCATGAAATGACTTAGGAATTTGTCTTCAAACCAGATAGTACACAAGACTGTAAAGTAGTGAAAGATAAAGGCTGAGACGCCATGCGCCATGGATAGAAGTGTCTTTAACGTACGAGGTAAGTGGGACAAAGGCCTCTGATAAGAGTGCAGAAACTGTAAATACAGCCCATGTAGCTCAAACAGTGGTATGCAGTATGACGTTCAAGCTATTGGAGTAAAACAAAGAACACACAGCTTTATTCCATATGGAAAAACACAGGAAAACACGTAGATCAGTAACAGAGAGAGCAAGTTGACTGCTGATAGCTAATTCCCATTGATGAGTCCTTAGGATGTGTTTGAATGAGCTAAACCACTGTGTGATCTGCAGCAGTCATAAGTCATGATTTATTACTCAATGTTCTTCTCCATTCCTCTTTTAAAAGACAATTTACTTTCTCTTCTTCAACATCCACAACACACTCAGTGACATCTCTTCAATGAAACAGACTGAAAACATACTAGTAACCAACACAGCACCACCTGGATTCCTGATTTAGTTTGACAAAGTAAATGACATGATATTTCACACACATCAACTTTAAAAGCATATTAATACACAAAACATAACCAGACACACATGAACATATAAATACAAAATACAAAATATTGATATTTGAGATTTAGACTTATCTATTGAATATACACAGGCATATACATGTTGTGTTCAGATCACTGTAGGAAAACTGCAGGGAGATGAGAAGGACCGAGTAACTCTATGTTCTTGTTTAAACAACGTGTGGAGGTTTGTCTGAGCGACTGAGATGAAACACTTGAAATATAATGAAATGTAACAGTAATGGATCGCTGCACTTTTTCCTTCTACATTCAAGCAGTCCTCAAGAAAAAAGTTCTTCTACAACGTTTGTTTACCGAGCACGGTGGCAACATGGGAAATCTAAACTCATATCAACAAAATGAACATTTTATTTTCAAAAGTGCCGTAGGTCACTTGCTACATTTAATTCTGACTTGCACAACATGTGTCACCACACAACCGTAATCATCTTTGTTTCATGTGTGTTTTTCAGGGTTGGTGTACAACTACACAGAATTGATTTTCTTAAGAATATCTGCCTTTCTATAAGACATCTTGTCCAATGTGATTGTGCTGATTAAATTCAAACTGACACACACACAAAATGTCTCTGCTAGTCCATCTTTGAGGTGTGTTAAGTCCATGGAACAGTGTTTCCCAGATCGTAGCTTGTAGCCCACAGGTGGTTCTCACCCCCAAGACAAGACGAATTGAACCTGGAGTGTCTCTCCTGCTTTAGTCGAGCACCACTTCTTCCAGAGAGGAGCAGACTGGGAATCACTGTCTGAAAACATAGCCCCGGCTTAAGGCTGTATTTCCAGGAGGGCTTGGTGTATTTCCTGGAAGGAGGGCCGTTCTTTGGTGTTCCTCCTCCAGCAGCTCAGCATGATCTTGTAGAGCGGGTCTGGACACAGCACAGGCTGAGGCAAGTAGATCTAGACGATAAGGAGAGAGAAATTAAGGACATGGATTTACTGGTTACCTGCGCCAAGGAGGTTATGTTTCCGCTCCTGTTTGTTAGTTGCTTGGTTTGTTTGTTTTTAAGCAAGATTATGCAAAAACAACAGAACAGATTTCCCACAAAACTTGGTGAAAGGATACTGTAAAGGTCGGAATCCATTAAATTATGGTGCAGATCCGGATCAGAGGTCGGATCCAGGATTTTCATTTCACTATCTTTAACATTGCGAGATAGGGCGAGTTATTCATGAATCTGATTCAAGGACTGATTATTAGAAGTGTGTGAAATTTGGTGCATCTTGATTGAATTTATGAGGACTTTTGGGCCTTGGCGAAGGTATGAGCTCTAATGAGTTATATTTGTAATGGTTGTAATGGCACTCACCTGTCTTTTCTGGTCCCTGAAAAACTCCCCTGTGTTCTCTATCACCTGCTCATCAGTGAGCTGAGAGTATGGCTGCTCTTTGCAGAAGTTTAGTATCTCCCACAGGGTCACCCCGAAGGCCCACACATCACTAGCTGTGGTGAACTTACCCTGCAATACAAGAGGGTGTAAATAGTGATCAGCACAGTCTGCATATATCTTTCAACAATTGTACACAGGGGGCGCTGCACAAACATGATTGTGAACATGTTTCTTTATAGTTCAAGTATGAGTCCTCACCAGCAGGATGCTCTCCCATGACATCCAGCGTATAGGCAGCACGGCTCTGCCCTGGATGCGGTAGTAGTCACCGCTGTACAGGTTCCTGCTCATGCCAAAGTCAGCTATCTTTATCGTGTACTTCTTGCCCACCAGGCAATTTCGCGTGGCTAAGTCCCGATGGACAAAGTTTAGAGAGGAGAGGTACTTCATCCCTGATGCTATCTGAGTGGCCATGTAGCACAGATTACTGAAGCTGGGAATGAGAGAGAAGATATAGTTGAATTGGTTGTGAAGGAAAATAAAAGAGTTGTAAGCATGTATTTACAGCAGCCACTTACTCACCTGACAATAGGTGCGTTGCTGAGCAGAGCGAGCTGTCCCTCGGGTTCGTGGCGGGACAGAAACTGGTTGAGATCTCCGTTCTCCATGTACTCTGTGATCATACACAGCGGGTCGCTGTAGATGCACACAGCTAGGAGGCGAATGATGTTGGGGTCCTTCAGACGCGACATGATCTTTATCTCTTTCAGGAAGTCATTCCTACCAAGATAAAATCATATGCTTAAGTTAAGTGACTTATTTTACACAGATTCAATTCAGAATTATATCAATGTCATATTTACAGCACAGGCTACAAGAGGCACCCAGTCGATACCTGGCATTTTTGTTAGCATCTGAACGGAGCATCTTCACCGCCACTAAAACTGGCACGTCCTCTGGGATGTCAAATAAAAACTCTTTATTCATGAACTCCTGCATTCCATCTGCTTCACACAGATGCACCTGACAGGAGAGGAGAGGAGAGGAGAGGAGAGGAGAGCAGAGGAGAGGAGAGGAGAGGAGAGGAGAGGAGAGCAGAGGAGAGCAGAGGAGAGGAGAGGAGAGGAGAGGAGAGGAGAGGAGAGGAGAGGAGAGGAGGTGTTATGATGTTAATTCACCTCAATTCAATTTCATTTTTAAATCACAACATACAATATCTCAAGGATTTTTTACATATTCAGGTTATAAGTATGTGTGTAGGTAGTTTTAAGTATAACTCAGTTTTTTTTTAAGTGGATAAAAACTCACCTGTATAGAATTTTTTTATGTTTTTCATATTTTCATTTTATTGTTTTAATGTTGTTCTCGTATCTGTTTTGTTTGATTGTGTTGCTGATTATGATCTGGGTTTTCTATGATTTCCTACTTTGCACTTATAGTTTATTTTGTAAAGCACATTGTAACTCTGGTTTTGAAAGGTTCTACAGAAATAAAGTTTATAATTGTTATCATTATTACTATTTCTTTTCTTTTTTTAAAATAAAGCTTAAGAAGTCTGGTAAAGAGTACACACTTCTCCAAACTGGCCCTCTCCCAGCTTCTCTTTGAATGTGAGCAGTTTTCGTGGGAACTCCTCCACTGCGACGTCCTTCCCTGACAGCAGGTCCATGGTCAAAGCAGGGATGGCATACGTGTTGCCTCCTGTCACACCTTGCAGGTTCACAATGTCTGCCTCTGCATAGTGAGGGGCCCCATCCTGGACAACAGTAGCTATGGTGGATTTGGATGCTGCTGTGCTGGTAGAAGCTGGAACACATTAGACAAGATTTAGCATGTTTATTGTGCACATCTTTTTAAATTGATGTGTATATATGAAAGCAGACGTGCATGTCCACCTACCAGGCTCCTCTGAGCTCTGTGCAAACTCTGGCAGCTTACATATGAGGCGTGACGGCTCCTGGTAGTCTGGACCAAGGGGGAAGATGCGCTCGTAGGTGGAGTTGGACTCCTGTTCACTGGTCGTGCTCGACTGGTTGTGGTTGTAGGCGAACGTCTCGCTCTGTATTGACAAACTAGCAGTTAGTTCATCGTCCAGCATCCGACGAGAGGCCTACAGAATAAAGGATGTGGGGGTGAAGGAACAGGTCTAATCACCTCCCGAAAGAGAACTCAGGAATCTAATTGAAAATGTGCAAAATCTATAGTATTTTTCAAGTATTTTTGTTGGTGTAGCTTTTGAGCAATTGGTGAGCTCACCTTCTCCAGCATCTTCTGCCACACCTGCCTCCACAAGATGATGACGATGATGGCCACAAGGATGAAGATGATGGCCACTAAACAACCAATCAGAATCCTGGTGTTGCTGTCATCTATTTTGTGGGTGGGGTCATCTTCTGAGGAGGGGCAGGGAGATAGAGATACATTTTTAATGACATGATGTGGATATGAGGGATCATACAGTATATCTGCAATTAAATCGGACCCGTCCTGAAGCATGTGCACATTCAAACACTGAATTACATTTTAATTAAAAAAACTTTTATGAAAAGTCAATCACAAGCAGATCATTTGGCTTATCTAACAGGTTTAATATTAACCATAGTTGTTTTTCATTGAGGTGTGTCAGCCCAAAGTGACAGGACTTACCGACACACCCACATCATGCAGAACCAGTTCTTTATCAGGATTAGTTCAACCCATGCGTGCGTCTTTTGCTATTTTAAAAAATTCTAATTGTAGAGATATATTTAAATGTCACAGTGAGAAAGATGAAGGTTTACACATTAAAGTCAATGATGACTGAATAAGACAGAGCCACAGTAACACCTGTGCTTTTCCTGCTGTACCGTGTCATAAAGTGTTGTGAATCTATGCAACATACTAATGCTACACAGTGTGTACTGCATACAGCATGTCCTCCTTTTTAGCATTTAGTATTTTTAAAGTATGCAATGTGGGCAAAGTTGGACGTCAATCCAAATGCACTCAAAATTAAACATTGTGTCTGAAGATTTAATGATTTATTTTTATCAACCAATTTTTTCTGGTAGTCTCTTACAACAATTCAATGTATTTAAAAGCGCATCAAAAAGTGGCCCTAAGGCTTCATGCTTTCTAGTTTGAGTATACTTTATCCTATCACTTCTCCAGTGTAAGGACACCACATTAAAAAACTATCAATAGAAAAATGGATTTGGGACATCCTGAACAGTTTTTGCACGTTATATTTGTGTGGCAATGTTGGACAAATGAATAAGACATATTGTCCATTGTCATACATAATGCAGGATTATTAACTGAAACCTGTTTCCGTCTATTATTAGTTGCACAGACTTGAGATCACTAACCTGGTTGTGTGTTGGGTGGCAGTCCGGTCTTGGGTGGAGCCAGAGTTGTGTTGTACATGGCTGTGTCTGAAAGGGCAGATGGTACAGAGCTGAGCAGAGACAAATTATTGATTTTAATAAATAAATCAAAAATTGCTTTAATAGTTTCTTTTTAGGTAGTGATGTGAATTCTTAAACATATTGTGTGAAAATAGGATATTACACAAGCATCACTTGTGCTCATCAAATGGGAAAATAATGAAATAATAAAACCTAAGAATATACAATGAGCACATACATATCGTGCACACAACTCTTCAGTACCTGACTGGAAAGTGATCTCACTGAACAACATCCAGGCATCAGCAAAGTAGAACTGGCATTTGATGGCACTGGCCATGTGATTGGCTAGGTTGACTGTGACAAATCGAGCGCTGGGATTCTTCTCATCCACCACAGGGCTGAAGGAGAGTGGCGGGGCCTCCCAGTCCGACTCAGAACGGAAGTAACACACCACCTGGCGGAAAGCCTTGACGTGCTGGGAAAACATGTTGTTGCAGTGGACCTGGACCCGGGACACATTGAGGGGAGTGTTTTAGAAATGATGAGAGATGTAAACTGAACTTTTGTGAAAGGATGATCTTGTGGTACATCACCTTCATGGTGGTGAAGTTTCGCGTCCGGTCAAACTCAAACATGATTTCAACATATCCACTGGGGAAACTTTCATTGTTCCAGCCCACGTAGTCGTACCCGGGCCACACGTTGTAGACGTGACTGTGTGTAAAATCGTCCAGACCACACACCCCATCGGTCAGCTGACCCAAGCCCTCTGTCATACTGAGAAAAACACAGATAAGAGGTAAGCGGTAGAAAACACAGATGGCAACCGCCTGTCATGTGTCTGTCTGTTAGTTTGTAAACAGGATTATGCAAAAACTACTGGGCAGATTATTATGAAACTTGATGGAAGGATTTGAGATAGGCCGGAGAAGAACACATTCTGTTTTGGAGAAGATTTGGATCATGGGGTGGATCCAGGACTATTTTTCTTTCTTTCTTTGACATTGTGAGATAGGGCGTTCATTCATGGATCTTGATTTAAAAAAATCTGACATGTTTAGTGGATTGATATCTCTGAGCATGTGTTGTCAAATAGTTTTAACGACACAACTACTCAACACTAGAGGGCAGCATTACAAAACCAATCCCTCACTCCTACTGTTGGCTGAGATATTGTAATATGGGCCATTTTCTTTTCCCTCTCTCGTGTTCCTGAGGCCTGTGTCATGGAGGACATTATTCACCATATCATAATCCAAACACTAATGAGACTCTGAGTTGTTCATTGCCGTGTTGAAACTTTCTAGACATGGTTGACTCAGTCATTCCCATGAGGTATTGCTTAACAGTAAACCACCATGACCCACTCCCTACCATCTGACTCTCTGCTTTCACCATGGTGACCAGGCAACAAAGAGGTGAGAATGACACTTTAACTTCCCTTGGCAAATAACGGACTAACTGTACTTTGCACAATCCAGTCTCTAGTGTTTACTTACAACGTATTGCACAATCCCTCCTCTGGTGCTTATAATATCTTTCATATTTAATTTTTGTTTCCTATTTTCTTATTTTTATATTAAAACTTGCAAAAATACACCACAGCAAATTACTTCTACGGATAAACCTGCTTGGCAATAAAACCTGATTCTGAGGGTGGTGAGGGAGGATAAGAGCAGTGGTGAAGCAGTTCAGTGGTGTGAGAACACAGTACACACAGTAAAACACACATACCTGTGGATGACAGCTCCGTCATAGACAGAGTCGTTGAGATAAACAGGGTAAGCCGGCGAGCTCATCTGTTCTCCTATTGGAGCGTTGTATGACACAAGACCATCTGTAAAGTAGATTTTGTATTTTTTGGTGAGTCCAACACTTCGAACTCAAATGCTGTGAAATTTGAGATTAAAGTGAGAATGAAAGGAAAAGAACAGAAGTGGGGAGGTGTCTAATACTGGAAGAAAAATGCGTTGTGTCATTATTGTAGTGGGGCAGCCCGGTGGTACTCTGGCTTCCTCCCACAATCCAAAGACATGCAGGTTGGGAATAGATTAATTGAAACACTCTAAATTGACTGTAAATGTGAATGTACTGTAAATGTGAAGGGTGATTCCTCTCTATACCCTTATCAATGCTTACAAATCCACTCTATACCCTCATCAGTCTTTACGTGTCCTCTCTATACCCTCATCAGTCTTTACGTGTCCTCTCTATACCCTCATCAGTCTTTACGTGTCCTCTCTATACCCTCATCAGTCTTTACGTGTCCTCTCTATACCCTCATCAGTCTTTACGTATCCTCTCTATACCCTCATGAGTCTTTATGTATACTCTCTATACCCTCATCAGTCTTTACGTGTCCTCTCTATACCCTCATCAGTCCTTACGTGTCCTCTCTATACCCTCATGAGTCCTTACGTATCCTCTCTATACCCTTATCAGTCTTTACGTATCCTCTTTATACCCTCATGAGTCTTTACGTGTCCTCTCTATACCCTCATGAGTCCTTACGTGTCCTCTCTATACCCTCATGAGTCCTTACGTATCCTCTTTATACCCTCATCAGTCTTTACGTGTCCTCTCTATACCCTCATCAGTCCTTACGTGTCCTCTCTATACCCTCATGAGTCTTTACGTGTCCTCTCTATACCCTCATCAGTCCTTACGTGTCCTCTCCATACCCTCATCAGTCCTCTCTCACGTCTTACCCAGCCATTCACAGCCGTAGAGCTCCACTCTCATGCAGACGTTCATGGAGTGGTCTGTGACGGGCATAAAGCGGACAAAGCGAGCGATGATGGGCGGCTCGAGGTCCTTTAGTACAATGTCATAGGCGTTTCTGTTTCCTTCAATCACCTGCAAACAAACACACAAAGGAACTCACTAATGACTGAGAAGAAATGGCCCCTTTATATCATAATGAAAAATATTGATTTAGTTTAATATGTTACCTCTATTGTTTCTATAAACACAGTCATATCTGGTAAAAGTAACTAAATGCCATAAAAACTAAACCTGAAGACAGATCTTTATCAGAAGTTTGTCATAAATCTTGAAGTACATCATACAGTAACATCTAAACCAACCAGTTTACTGATTGGTGGATTGACTTGCCTGCTTGCCCTGTCTGTTCCTCCACGAGATCCAGCGGCTCCCGTCACGGCTGTACTTAATCTTGTACATCTGGGCGAACTCATTGCCGATGCCTCCAGCGTGTCGACCCTGGCTGCCCACAAGGGTGATAAAGTGGAGCGAGCGCAAGTCAATCTGGAGGAACTCCTTCAGGCTGTCTGGCTCAACTGTTATTTCCGGACACCACGCACCATCGCCCTCCTCGAAGTCCAGCCTGGAGAGAGATGAATGGAAAAGGGAGGACGGACGATTGAGGGATGAACAGTGGGTGGATGGACGGCCGCAGAAGAATTACAGCAGGAAAGGGAAAAGAGCGTGGCAGAAGAAATATTGGGACAGGATGGAATTGGAATGGTGAGAGGAAAGTAAAAGTGAATGTGGTGGTGGGTTTCAGTTTTTAAAGCCTGTTATGGAAACACCTGGGTGAAAGGCTGCATTGTAAATTCTTCTTAAACTGTTCATTTTGGGGCGAGGGGCTGGCAGGGGAGAGAGGGAGCTGGGCAGGACTGAAAACACAGCCAGAATGGATGGAGAATGTGTATTACATCATTATCCTGATACTTAGTGACGGCCACCCAAGTTTTGCAACACACACACATACACACATACACACACACATATATAGGCTTCCTTAACCATGTGGCTTTAAGTAGAACTGATACCCCAGCTTGTGGTTAACTGCAAATAAACAGGCACAGGCACCTTGCACCCACACACTCATTATAAGGGCAAACACGAAGTGTGTGTGTGTGTGTGTGTGTGTGTGTGTGTGTGTGTGTGTGTGTGTGTGTGTGTGTGTGTGTGTGTGTGTGTGTGTGTGTGTGTGTGTGTGTGTGTGTGTGTGTGTGTGTGTGTGTGTGTGTGTGTGTGTGTGTGTGTGTGACTGACCTTCCATATCTAGCGGCGGTGGATTCAGACCACTGGCTGGAGGCGGAGATGTCCTCATCCTGTATCTGCCCTCCTGACATGCCCAGAGGATACCGACACACACCTGAGACACAAATAAACACAAGTGAACATAAAAACTGCAATAAAGGTCAGCAAAAAACAACAAGACCAACATCCACTGTTTGTTCTGCCATAAACACTATTTACCACAAGGTAAAATAAATGACTAATAACAAGTACTGTCATCAGCTTTTTTTGTTTCTTTTTGGTGGTACATTCTTTACACTTTGCAATCATTCTATGTTAACTTACATCAAATCTGGTTTTCTGCAATTCTGGAAAATCTAGAAATAACTTTGATGAAACTGTTATGACAATTAAAATATGAGATTTTCTGTTTGGTTCCATATTTTCTGCCTGACATACTTTTATATTTTGAGCAATATAGCAATATTTAGAGTTGTTACTTTTACGTTTTGGTAAAATTTCTGTTTTGTCAAAAATGGACAGAAATAGGCCTATGGGTCACCTGTGTCAGCCTGTATTTGAATAATTTGTATTTGAATTGCTCAACTTGAACAATTTTATTTAAAAAATGAATTTCAATCAGAGAATTATATTTTTATTATTTATCTGATTAGTTTAATATAATAGTTGTCCCCTCCCTGTTTTTTAGTTCATTTAAATTCAATTAGTTTTTTTACCTGTATTAACACACTGAAACATGCCGCTATACACTCACTTGTCTCAGACCAACCACACATCTGGTTGGTGCAGAATATTCTAAAACCCTACTCAAACATTGACCAGACACACTCAGACATTTCTACGACAGAACTCCCAGCTCCTAATGATGCTGGGTGAAGCAGTGGGGTGAGAGAACACACACACACACGCACACACACACACACACACACACACACACACACACACACACACACACACACACACACACACACACACACACACACACACACACACACACACACACACACACACACACACTCTTCGCTCTCAAATTGTGGTTGCTTCATTGAAATAATAAGCTGGATCCATTCAGTGCCAATTCAAATAGCATTGGTATCACAAATGTGTGTGTGTGTGTGTGTGTGTGTGTGTGTGTGTGTGTGTGTGTGTGTGTGTGTGTGTGTGTGTGTGTGTGTGTGTGTGTGTGTGTGTGTGTGTGTGTGTGTGTGTGTGTGTGTGTGTGTGTGTGTGGTAAAACTGTCTGGTCTGAGTCCATCACGCCTCCACTGTGTGGTCAATAGAAGCAATGTGCCCTCTGTTTCCTGCATACACCCCCTCATCTTTACTTTTTTTGTCTCCTCTCCATCCTGACCTCCTGTGTGGTCTCATCCCTCTCTCCTCTCTTCTGTCTCCTTCGGTGGCGAGACTCGATTAAAGTTAAAACCATGATTTAGAAATGCTTCATCCCATTAGGACTCAGCGGGTTCGTGGTTAACTGAGCGTGACACAGCCGGCGTGGTATCTATTAACTTTTACAAGACTCTGAATGAATGAATGGGTGTTTCCACAAGTAAAAGTAAAAGGGCACTTTTCCATCATGTGTTATCTAAACGGTTGGGCTGTTTTGGTCTAACACTGATAACTCCACAAAACAGGATGTGACCACTAGGTGCCCTCATCTATGGATGAAAGAGCCTTTGGAAAAACTTGATTTCTGTATATGTGATAGCGGTGGAGCTGGAGGCAGAAGTTTAGGGGATCCTGACCCTGTTAACTCGGCCCCTTGTCTCACAGAAAAGCCTTTGAGAAGACGCCAGCAACAGCAGAGATGGAGGTTCAAGGCCGTCTCTGTCCCTCTCCTGCTTTGTCTTTCCTCCCCTATTTCTCTCCCTGTGATTCTCTCTTCATCTCCTCCAAATATTTGCTTAAAAGTCAAGATGTGGAAACCCCTGAAGGGTTGGACGAGGGCTCCAGATCTGATACACAGCTCACATGTCGTGTGCACACAAAGCAGGCGTAGATGTAACCACACACACGCATGCAGGCTCAGTCTTGGCAGTGACACCGTGACAGTTTGAAAGAGGCACAAACAAAAACTCTTCCAGATGTCGACATTTGCCTCCTCTGTCTTTCTTTCATCTTGTCCTCTCAAACCGTTGTTCCACAGCCCTCTTCCCCTCAGCCCTCATCATTTATCCCCCTATCTGTTTACACCCCTTCCCTCCTCTCTACCCCTTGCACTAGATCGCCTTGACTATAAACAGACCACATTAACCGTAAACCGTCTCACTCATCTCATATTCCCTGTATATTAGTGGAGAGCTCGGCTGAAATCACAATTACAAAACCATTTCGATCATAGGTGCGGTGCTCAGACTGCACGGATCATAGTTGCAGTGAAACACAAGTCGTCAAAACCTGCTTCAAGTGCAACAACAGAGATCTCCAAGAAATCGTTTAAAATCAAATCAGAGTGGGATAAGATTTAGAAATAAAGTGGAACATTTAGAACGATAATATCTGGCTTCTGGAGGCTGAAATGTTGTATCTGTCCTCATGTTACAGGGTTGCAGCCCAGTACAGAGAGAGGTTATGGGGTTTGAGGTGGTTGGCGCTCCTTCGCACAGCCCAATTCACAGAGAGGTGAAGAGTGTAAACAGGCATTGAGACGGAGAAGGAGAGGAGCACGGTGCTGAATCTCCTGTCTCCACACTGGCATGAAACATTGTCATAAAGCCCAGAAGTCTTAGGGGAAATGCTGGGGCCATAATGTGCATGTCATGTGGTATGAGGTGGCGACATGAGTTGTGTAGTTTTTCCTGTGAGGCCTTGCCAGTAATATACAGTGAAGCTGCAGACCACAGACAGTGCAGCATCACCCGTTGGGGGAAAACACAGTAATTGCCTGGGACATAATTGAAGAAAATAAGAGTCATTATCAGAGTCTTCAACCACATCCCACAGAGATTCAGAGAAAGAGAGAGAGGGGTTTCAGTGTGTCGTGCCGGATGCATGACCGCTCTTGCAAATGTTGGTTTTTGCCGTGTTTATTTATCTACCCAACCCACTCAGAGGTGACCTCGGGGGTGAGCTGTGTGCATTTGGACACACACGCACACACACATAAGAAGACTAACCGCCCCTACACAGACACACACACACACCAACCCCACCACCCATCAGGCTTCACATTTGGCCACAGCATCTAAAAATATCAGCCTAGAAAAGGTGGAAAAATACCAGCCTTGTGTGGTTAAGGAAGAGAGGGAGAGAAAGAGAGAGAGATGAAGGAGTAATGGACCAATACCCCAACCCCCCCAAACTTCTTGATTTTACCGCACCCTGACTACTGAAAGGCAGGCTTGTTCTGTAGTGTTTGCTGTCCATCCGCTCACTCCAAACACACTCACACTTACACACACTGAGTAGTCACGCAAGTCGCTGCTCACGTCTGCTACATAATACCTGTCCGTTATATGTCAGGGAAGTTATGGTTGTGTTTTTCTTTTGAATTTACTGTCTACTTTATTGCTTCCTAAAATTGGGATTGTGTACCTTGCCAAACAGTGGCCACTGCAGTCACAAGTGGGAACTGCAGGATCACAGCTCACGATCCTCATTAGTCACTTGCTTTAAATCTGCACAAATCAATATTTTGATGATTCACAATGGCTCAAAAACAACATGAAATTTACAAGGGGTCACCTGCATTAACACAAAGCACTTTACAGTACAGTTTTTCGCCATTCACCCATTCACACAAACGTTCATACAGTGCATCTATGGGCAGCACTTTTACTTTCACTTTTTATGAGAACGGTTCAGCCATCAGGGGCAATTTGAGGTTCAGTATCTTGCTCAAGGACATTGCAGCATGCAGAATGGGGTAGACTGGGATCGAACCGCCGACCTTCTGGGTAGAGGACGACCCGCTCTAACCCCCAGGGTTTATGACCTGCTGCTTTCACTAACTTAACAAAATCTGCATCCAGACAAGATATTCATCTCAGTATCAGAAGTAATCTCCATGATCCATACCAACACACCTGCGTATGAGACCATTCATGCACACTGGGCATGTGCGTGCTGGTGTGTAAACAGGAAGCAGATTGTCTTCTATGAAGTTTATTAATTCCTTAGAGAAAATACTAAGAACGAGCGAGAGCAATAGTGATTAGTAGGACGAGGGATTTCTTCCCATGGACCAATGACAACTTGGAACTGTTACTGAAACTAAGTGTTAGCAACACTTTGATCTCTGGAAGTTGATAAGCCTGAGAAGAACCAATCAGGGAGTGAATGCCCGTCCATACTACAACACAACCCTAGAGTTTTAAATGGGGCGAGCAGCATTTCCAAACCCCTCATATTTAGGCACCTGAAAACTCGGCAGAGTGTTTTGGTTCACTGAAAAAACACAGATAAACCAAACATCACGTAGTTAGCGACTAATGACTCACATTCAGCAGATACAGAGCCAGATTCAATATTTACATCAGGAGATGGTGGAGTCCAAAGTGGAGATAAGAGGAGAGAAAATGTTCTACTTATTTTTGCTAGGTGGTAGTTCTTCTGGATGAGTTAATAGGCAACTGTTAGCTCACATTAGCTTTCTAATTCAATGTGTTGAGTTTAAATCTTTTTCTGCAGTTTAAACTTAAAATTCCACAAGAGGACTCTCAATCAAAACAAGAAACAAAGACCTAGTTTGATGACGTTGAGAAAAACTGTGAGATAATGTGAGTTGTTGTTTTTGACATCATTGCTAATGAAAATCTCACTGACACGACAAAAACGCTTGGCTTTAGCAGGGATGTATTTCATAGTTTATGAATTCAGCTTTTGATTGGTGAGTGTAAAATTATTTCTTCATTTTGAAGTTAGTCTCACTTCAAAGTCATTAGAGTGTGAGTTTGGTGATCGAAAGAAAAAGTATTAATGCATTCATTCATTCATTGGGGATATATGTGAAACATCCTCACAAGGAGAAGCCCACACAATAATAACACTACATGATATTTGGCTGCTCTGCTCAGGCCTGTATGTCCACACATCCGCCTTCCCTCTCCACAGTGAAATAAAGTTCGCCCACTCACTAGTAAAATGGGAAAGACAGGGATGGTATAACTCCACTGCTTGGGAATTTTAAACAGGGGAAAGTTGGCTTCACTCAACATCTCAGCACTACTAAATTCAGCCGTGAATATTTCCAGACTGTGGAAAAATGACCCTCTGCTCGATGCAGAAGCGCTACAGCATCAGACAGAATTATAGGTGGATATATCCTGCTTCCATATATTAGAGCAGGTTGAGATTTGAGCTTTTCTTAACACTGGAGGTAAATCGCTGGTGGTTTCTCGATGAAGAAATCCCCTGGGTCAGATTTTACCAACAAATCGAATGGTGAACTTGTTGAACTTTGACCATGATCAGATGCACAAACAGTCCTTTCCATGACTTATGAGTGGTCAAGTACTGGGAAACGCACACCACACACACTCGCACAGACACATATACACACACAAGTGTTGGGGAGAAAGACAGAGCTTATTTCAATGGACTTTCCTGCTGTCAGAATGTCTGGTATGCATTAGCCACAGACTCCAGTGGGATAGCTGGATCCACAGCATGCATGTGCACGCGGGTATATGCATGTGAGCACACACACACACACACATACACACACACACACACACACACACACGAACACACACACACACACACGCACACACACACACACACACACACACTGAAGAATAGAGTCAAGAGAGAGAAGTCCCACAGGGGTCAAACACTCAAATTCTTTATTAAGTGTAGTTGAGCGATATCTCATAAAATATTCATGTTGACATTGTTTTGTTGCTGAATGCAAAACGGTCTCTATGATTGTGTATAAAAATTTGAATGTAAAAAAAGCATCTTATGTTACATTTACGTCTCGTTAAAGAGGTCAGAAATGTTGCTCTTAACATATACTGACATGCATGAAAGCAACCACAGCATGAACACTCTATTTTACTCGAAACCTCCCTCTATAAACACACTCTATGATCTCTATCTCACTCAACTCTCCCCGTTTCTTCCCTTGCTTTCTTTGAAGTCCGAATAAAAAGCTCTTTTATTTCTGTTAGTTTTGGCACAAACAATGCATGAATGACAAATATAAGCCAGGTTTTAGAGCATGTTTACATGTGGCGTGTCTGCGTGTATGTTTTTGTGCGCATGATTGATTGAGTGTAAGGAGGAGTGCTCTAGAAAACAGCTGTTGTGGAATATATTCATGTTTAAACATAAAAAATGTAATGTTTGTAGTTTTTCTTCTTGGGTAGAAAACCCCTCTGGGTCAGCTTTACAGTTGTCATCATAACCTCATGGTTGCTTTCATTTTCAAACTATATCAAAATGTAATTGATTTAAAACACTGAAGAATATAATACAAAAGTTTTATTTTGAAGGTAGAAGTGGGGTGGAGTAAGGCAGGAGGTTGTGGAAGTGATGGAGCAGTCAAAGTTGTTTTTTTTATTTTTAAGCACTAAGTGAGATCAGTCCGACCTATAAAATCAGTTTTTTGACAGAACCATTATTAATAACTGTTTGGATCTGAGTATATTCAATCATTATCCTTTCAACAAGAAAGAAAACCAACAGAAGCTTTGAGACTGAAATCAAAAACAGTAGCGACTCCAGGGTTTTTACTGGCAAACATCTGCCGTATTTTGACAATTTCAACAATAACCAAAAACCTCTCTTTGGTTCCTTCTTGACTCTGCCTCTGCCCACCAAATGTTGCTACTCTATTTCCTTGCTGAAAAAAAAAGTATTGGTCTCTTTTCATTGACATCCCCAAAAAACCACCCGTATGGCGAAGGGAGAGCTGGAGAAAGACGTGCATGCTGGGATCAAAGAAGCCAGACCAGAGAGAGGGGAACACATGGCTCCCAGAAAGCAGCACTTATCCAAAATCTGAATCAGTTGCAGTCTGGATTGACGGACTGCAGCAGCAAACCCCAAAAAACACAACCCAGAAGTCAGAAAAGTCACTTTATAGTGTTCACAGAGTGTTGAATATGATCTCCTTCCATCTGAGTGTATCGTGTGAATACAGCCGGTGAAATCCAGAGAACTGGAGGATAAAATGTGTCCTCTTTTGTACGCACATACCTGGGTTGACCTGTGATGTGACGGCTCCTAACAGGCAGAGGAGGACGAGCAGGAGGAAGTGAACGTCCCACAGGTGCTTCATCCCAAACACATGCACAGACACTGGCTTCCGATCTAAAAGAGAAGATGGAAAGAGCAGGACGCATGATGTCAGTTTGACCACAAGGCTAAAAGAAAAAAAATAGCTCAGTGTGTAATGTTAGCGGCAGCATGCACACACTTTAATTTTGTATTTACTTCTCTGTATTCATGGGAACCAAACATTTGTTTAGATATATAAGGGGAAAACGGGAGTTTTAATTGGAAGCATGTTTTTTATTTCACTCAATAAAAGACATAATAACTGCCACAAAACAATGGAATTTCCATTTATTTTGTGCTTTATCACTGTATGAAAGAAGGCCTATTAAACTGTAACTGTGGTGAGATTTCAGCAGCAGACGTACAACATAGTAGAGCCTCTGTTCTTATGACATTAATATGGAGTTTTTATTTCGTAATTATTATGAGTCAAGGAATGAATGCATAAATGAATGAGCGAATGAAAGAATAAATGAAAGGACAAATAATGGAGGAAGAGGGGAAAGAGACCCTGAGTCACAGACATGACTTCAACTGGACGGATACAGCGCCAACAAGCCACCTCTAACTATTTCGCCATTAGTCAAACAGCCGAGAAAAACAATTCGTTTCTTTCCATATTTCATTTACGATTTCAAGGCCCAAATCACGGAAAAAAAGACAAACATTAAAATGCAAACATCTTCGGTACCTTCACGTAAAAAGTTTTGATTGTTAATTAAACGTTTCCAATGAGACAGGGGTGTGTTCACGGCTGAGCAGCCTTCACCCACATTAGCAAATGTTTGCTTCACTTAAAACAACTTAGCGTTATTATCTGATCAGGACCCAGTTAACTACATGCAAGCGGTGCTCTTCTACTGCTGCTCAAAGTCGGTGTTGTATAACTGAGGTTCTATTAATTGTTCACTTCATGTTAACCATACCTTATGTAACTGAAACACGACGACATAATTCATTTATTTTATTAGTTCCAAAGAAACATCTGTACCTGCAGGGTTTTTTGTTGCTTTATTCCTATTTTGCCAATGTCTAATGATGTTATATCTTTATCATTGTACATTCTTTTAACTGGCCTGTCTTCACTGTTCTTTTTTTGTTAATTTCTTGTTTCTTGTCTTGCAAAGTTAATTAAAAAAAAGAATAAAAGTTGCAATTATACTATCAGGGGATATATCAGAGATCAGATGTATCAGACATCAGTTGTGTTGGAGAGTGCATTGGAGCAACGTTTGCACTTCCAAACTGTAAAATATCAAATCGCTGTTATTACTTAATTATTCATTAATGCTTTATTCCTTTAGTCTGCGGTTGTCCCTTTTAATATGTTGCTTTGAGCCACGAAAGAAATATTGTACAGGCAATAGGCTCCAGTGTAGACCTTAAAATATAACAGCAAAGCAGGGTTATCTAAATTAAATTACACATGACACAAAACAAAGCTACCAGAGCACTGTGGGAATTTTCAGTGTGTGTGTGTGTTTCCTGGTCGTCATCACAGGCCAAAAACAACATTTTCCTGACATCTCACCATTGAAAAAACAGCAGGATCAGCAGCCTGCAGCTCAGAGCTGCAGCACTTTCGGTTTGGACAATAGTACAAGACTGTGTACAAGCCTCCAGCTCACATAGTGTTCAGTCAGGTGTCAGAGGTCTGTACTGTGCTGTATTATAACGGCCTGACAGGGTGCAGGGGATCTCCACCAGCTTCAACATGTCTGCTAATGCTCCATATTCACCTCCGAAATCTGTCTATGGGAAACAAATCTAGACCTGTTGATTTTGAACTCATGCCCAAGTTTACTCTATTTTTGAGCAGCAGGCAGAATTTGTAACGATACCCGATATTAAAGCACACTTTCCTCAGTTTTTCCTTTTGTCTGGAAACTGGGATCGTCCATGAATTAAGAACCAAATGCACAAGCAGACCTTTAAAATAAAGAATGGCACCCAGTGGAGCACATACAACTGCCAAGGCCCAACAGTCCCCTTGTGAAACCACATTTAAATTCTGGATGTTTTAAATCGCACACTCATAAATATCAGTTTTTTTCATTACCCACATATTATTCTGAAAATCGCAAAAAACGCCCTATCTTGATACATTAAAGAAATTGATGACAACATTTTTCCTGGATCTGCCCCCTGATCCGGATCTGTCCCAAAATGTAATGGGTTCTTTCTTGAGCCATGTCCCACCCTTACTCTAAGTTTCATAGAAATCCATACAGTAGTCAATCATAATCCTACAGACAAACCAACAAACCATCTACAATTGCACTCAATAGAGCTCATAAATATCAGTCCCCTCAACATGAAGATTCTAGAATAATTATAGAAAATATTTAAATCTCCCTATTTTTCTATCTGCACCCTGATCAAGATCCCCTCGAAAATGTAATAGTTTCTTCGCTGACGCATACAGCTTCCTTCCACCATGTTTCCGTCCAGTAGCTTTTGCATTATCTTGCTAACAAACAAACAAACACCGGAGGTAAAAACCTCCTTGGGGTAAAAATGACCATAGATTAATCTTGTATGACCTGTGTTGATGAATTTTCTGACACTTATTTCACCCTTGATTTGCTTCTTTCATTGTGGCCTCACATATAATCTCATTGCTTTTCTTTCTTCCATTTCCTGCAGCCTCGGGTTACAACCACTTCCCACTGAGAGCCCTTTAACTGGGCTTAACTCCTCCTGGCTTTTCATAGCTAATGAAACACAAACACCTGATGGCTTGTGTGCATTTGGAAGTCAAAAATATGTTTACCATGTGCTGCAGAGCGTTTATGTAAAGGCTGCTTGTGTTGTATAGAGGAGGAGAATTGACCTTTGCTTCTACATATCGAGACTCTCAAAGGACCGTACTGGTGCGTTAGTGTGTTATAGCCCATTTACTGCAAATCACATACATTTTACTGCAATGCTCACTATTTAGCAAAGCATGCCATTCCTGGAGATGGAGGCCAGTCTCCCAGTTGTCAACATTTACAGACCAGAGTGAAATACATCCAAAAATAATGGATTGATTAAACATGGTTCCCAGAAAAATGAATTCTCTTGACTCTTGACCTCATACTCACGTCAAAATCTCCATAGATCCAACACTTATGCCTGACAGGAAATATCCGAAATTAATACCTGATTCCCATCACCCTCAGCTGCAGCTGTGCTTTGAGATGAGCGTTAACATAGCTAAAGCTGTTGTTAGAGTATGATAATGTTAAATGTTAAATGTTAAAATGCTAAAGTTAGCGTTACCCTCCCCGTTAGTTAGAACGATTTTGAAGGCTATGGTAAGTTTTTAAGAATGGCTGTAAAGTAAAATTTATAATTTGTAGTAAATGGGCTGATTTAAAACTTTGTCTATTTAAAGTTAAGTTTACAGAAAAGGTGTATAAGGTCATGTGATTGTTGAAATGTGGTGTCAGATTTCCGGTGTATTAGTTACTACTGGTGCTTCCTCTAGGTGTGGACAGCTGTGTTCTCAATACCTGTATGAAACAAACAGCTGTTATTCCACAGCTGGATTCTGCTTAAATAACATCAGATCAGTCATCAGCTCTGCAGTTACAGTCACAGGTTCACAGTCCTGGAAACTCCTCTTCATTCTCATCTTCCAGGGATACAGCAGGAAAAACGTATTCACGTCCTATCTTGGTTTCAAAATATATCTGTTCCAGGACTTTTTTTCCCTTCTCACTTTCAAAGACATATTTCAAACTTTAAGGAAAAAACAAAAATTAAGTACAAATTAAATAATAAAAGCATTGTCAAATCATCTGAATGTTTAAATATTAGCTTGCTATCTATACATTCACAAGAGTTCATAGCCTTTTAGTTATAATGCTTTAGCTGTCATCCACGCAAAGATCATAACCTAGAATCTAGTTTCATAATGATACTATCTAATCTCACTAAATACTTAAGAGGTTTGAACGATGGACATTGCTCTTCAAAATTTCACCTGCTACATGATCCAATAACCTATAGTGAGAGTAAAAGTGATAGGGGAATAGTCTCTCATAGCTCATGCGTGACAGAGCAGGAAAAAAAGAGATCTGTGTCAAATAGCCTTCCCCACCTGAATGTCAGATCAGGTTTTCTCAAAACTTGTTATTATTCAGCGTACTAAAGTGTAAACCATGGGCCAGTGAACTTTTTTTTAATATTGTCCTTTGTGCTGATATGTTTCTTTCATAGACTCTATATAAAGATGGACACTGCATCTCCACCTTCTTCCACTATCCAGAAATGAGGCCCAAATATCCCAGTTACGAATGCTGCCATTTTGCGCAACTGGAGCCAAAGTCTGTGCAGAAGCGATCTGGGTTGGAGCAGCAGCAGCAGCAAAATCCTGTTGATACACACGCTCGACCAATCGTGAAGCTGTCAATCATGACGTGAGTTGTTTTTATGGCATCTGTATTTTATTGTTTGTTTTGTCCACGTCCTATCCACAAACATGGTGGAGGCAGAATTAATGACTTAGAGGAGCTTTGGCTTCACTTAAGGGGAGCAGTCATGACGTCCAACTTCATAAACAGTCTACAATTGCTCTTAGCGTTGCTAGTTGCTTGGTTCTGGGATGTTGTTCCATCCTTTCCTCAGTCCTTAGTGCCACTTAGCAAATGTTGACGTGCTAACATGCTAAACTACAACAGTAAACACTGAACCTGTTTAACCTCAGCATGTTAGCATTGACATTTGACAACAGCATTTAGTTAAAAAAAAGATAATCACACTCGCACCGAGCCGCTAGCGTTGTAAGGTTTTAAATTCAGCCTGAAGAATCCAAAGTGAAAATGATTCATAAACCTCAATGCAGTCCTGGGTCACGTTTATGAAAATAAACCAAAGTCAGGTCTAATGACACCTCCACAAGTGTTCAGAATGAGAACAAAAAATAAACCATAGCTGAACGTTCATAAAGTAATCAAAACAAGGCCCTTTGAAGAAGAGAAGCATGTTTGACACTTAGACACTTCTCAAATGGCCAAAGGAGCATTTTCTCATCAAGAATCCAAATTAAAAAGTCTTACCTGCTGCGACCAAAGTGAGAAGACACAAGGTCACAGCAAAGAATGTGAAAAAGAACGTTACTTAACCTGTTTAGAAATAAAGCAAAGGACAGAGAAGTAATAGAACTTTTTGTTTCACATAAGGCCCCAGCAGCACCTCCAGACGATAGATTATAAAAGTCTGGGCAACAAGTCATGAAGGAAAACCGGTCTCATATGTTCCTACTCCAGAAGACTCCTCTGTCCCTCAGAGAAATATTTTTAGACATAAAGTGTGGTGAGGATACCCATGCATGCAGTGCCTCACTCCGATTTTTATATACATCCACACCAAATATCAATATATTACGGAAACTTTCACACACACAATCCATTGAGAAAGATTTTATAACACATATTTAGGACTGCAAACATTATTATGTCTAATATGTCCAAGGCTCAATCTGTGTTCGTGGTGCAGCTCCCTGTCGACTGTAATCGCTTTGTGCCAACACACACACAGACAACATTCAGTGAGGGAATATTTAAAAAATACTGTAGAATTGTACATTGTATAATTGCTATTGTCTTTATCATTTAAAACAGTTCATCCATGTGGCCAAAGGCCCTTAAATAAATTCCCATTAGTTGCATTTCGACCACAGGAACTTCCCTCGGGACTAGGAACCTTTGCAGTAACTCATTTCCACTGCAGGGACCAAGGAATCATTAAGGTTCTGTGGTAATCTTTTATTTCTGTTTGATCGAGGCCTTTTTTTATTTCAAATACATAAGAAAAAAACTTTTTCATAGGACAGTTAAGTCAAGTTCCTGTTCATCTCCCAAGTGTGCCCCCATCCCCAAATACTGGACTATGATTTTATTTTTGTAAAAGAAAATTTGTCCTGGTTGTAGTGTCGTACTTTTCAGAAGTTGAGAAACTTTGGGGATGGGTGCTGCAGCACTAAACATTTCGGATTGGACGGAGAACTCGCTGCATTTTATCTCAGTCACTGTTTTTAAAAAACCTGAAGCGGAAAAATGACAATTAAAAGTATTGAGCTTCAGCTGAGAATGGACATGTCTCAGAAGAAAGTGTACGACCTATAACACTATCACATTTAGCCTCCAGATAAAAAAAGCGGAGCAAAGTAAATGGTAGCGTACTTGCATTAATCATTAATGGAGACTTTCTTTATGTCAAAATACAAAATATTACCATAACAACTGGTGTGTTTAAGCAGGACAGAAATTTACTGCAGTGGTACTTTCTCCCACATTAACCATATGTAGTATAACAGTACCTGAATGTGGTGGCAAATTACTGTCTGTACTGTACCAGAGGAAGTTATGGCCTGTCATTCCACATTAACACAATATCTAACATGTCAGTGACTCAGATATATCCATAGATATCACAGCTAAAGTGCTCCATCACAGTTCTGAACTCAGACCGGACGTCCATCAAGTATTATAAAAAGAACAAACTGTAATCACTCTGACTGGAGCTCTGTTAGAATTCAAACAGCTTATTATAAACAGGGAATGTTAAAAGGCAGCGAGCAGAGTTTATTGTATCAACGAGGTGCAGAGCGTTCCAGAAAAGAACAACTATTGACTTGAATTCTGCTTCAGAGGGGGGGGGGGGATGTCTGTGCCCCATAAATATCATCTCCCCCTCGGCTAGTTCAGGAAATGGAGGAGGACAGATACTCCACTCACAAACCCACAAGCTCACGGAGCTCAATCAAGAAAACCAGACAAGCCGTCGCTATATTTTTTAATCAGAGAGACGAGTTAAATTCATTAGAGATTCACTGCTGAGATCCCATAGATGTGCAATTCATAAAAAAAAAGGGCATAAATAACTATTCTGGTCACCTCGATAAATTATTAAACTTGGTACATCAACATCCTCCCCTATGGTTACTCATCTTATGTCCAAAGCTCATTGTCATGTCCTCCTGCAGAACTTTTGCTCTGGTTGATTCCCAGGCTTTCCTGCTTGTATAAATAATCTGATTTCCCTGGGAGGGTCGAGCCCAGCACACAGTGTAACACTGGTGCACCACCAGCTCCTGCTCTCTGGGAACAAGCTTGTAAAGTAAACACACAGGTTTACTCGGCTTTGCTCCCCGACTCAGTCTCTCTCTCTCGCCAGGTTCTCCCACACACATACACACAAACACAACCAGCAACATCAACATTTAGGGTTTTACGCAGCCCCGGCAGAAGAAAAAGCTTCTGACAGAGGTTCAGAAGGTTGAGAACAACCAAAACCTGCCCTGGATCTGCAGCCATTGAAAGAGGAACGCACAAGGTTTAGAAGTCGGCAGAATTACATCTCTGCTTTTGTAATCACACAATTTAAATACATCTCATAATCTCTGTTCACTTGTAAGACTCCATGTCATTTTACCAATCTGACAACTTAATCTGAACCTATGATGTTAAACATATTAATCAAAATGTTTGATTCTGGATTCATGCTCGTAATGAATGTAAGTTAAAATCAGTGCAGCATAACAAATCGACAAAGAGTCTGTATTTCCATTGGTCCTTGTTGCACTGCAGTGACTGTCAAGAATGTATACAGGGGTGGGATGTAACAAAGTACATTTACTTTTCAACTGTATTTATGTAAATTTGTTTAAGTAACTCATCTACCAGCTTTAATTACTTCACAGTCCCCTACACATTTGGTAAGATTCCAGTAATGGTATAAGGGCGAGTCACAGAGACCACAAATGAAAATGGTGCAATGGGACATCCAGTGGTCTGGTGGTAAATACCGTTACCATAAAACCAATGTAGCTGGTTCAGTTTCAGCTGTGGGACTTTGTTGCATGTTATAGCTCTGTATACGTCCTTGTTTGCTCTTCTATAATAAAGGTAAAAAACACGTAAAAATCACAAAAACACATGTTGTCAGTGTTAAGTAAAGCTTAAATAGTGGAGGCCATGCTGAGTATATGAGCTGCTGAAACAAGGCAGATCACATTTTACTCAGGTTTGTCTTGACTACCTCAACCCATAAATTATGTCCAGGCCTTATAGCACAGACCGCATATACAGGGTGTGTGTGTGTGTGCGTGTGTGTGTTTATGTGCCCTGTTTGTGCCAGGCCTGTGTGCCCCTATACTATGCACCATAACCATCCACACATGCTTTCTATTATATGCTCTTGTTTCTCCCTTCAGGCTGAAACATCTGTATCACAGATATTTTACTTTTATGGGAATGCATGAAATCCAAATCACATTTCCCAGTCACAGCCAGGTGGAGCCATGTAAGCATGCAGCAGTAAAATCTGAGATGTATGCGGGCAATACTCGTAAGTAAATTTGCTCTACTGTAAGACGAAACAATCCTCTATTGTCCTGGTGAGATATGATACCTGGGGAGAAGTAAATTATAGGATATCTCGCACCACATGTAACGACAACCGATGCATATTTAATCGAGTGGATAAAAACAAGACTATGCATTGTAAGCAATTGCACTATTACAAAACCCAAAATGAAAAAGCTAAGATCATGTGCTCCATCTCAGGATACTCACAGATCAATGGCTTTATAATCTTAGGAATCTTGTAGCAACTGTTGTCCATGAAAACTGATTAAGATGCTGTTAAGCAGGCTCCTTACTGTGACACATTCAAAAAAGGAGGGATGGATAGATGGATTGATGGATTGATGGATTGTTGGATTGATGGATAGATGGATAGATGGATAGATGGATTGATGGATAGATGGATGGGTGGATGGGTGAACGGATGGATGGATGGCGTGCTGGCATGAGAGGCATTAATAAGAGTCCTGAAGGATAAACTCTCTGCACTGTGATGACTTTCTCCTACGCATTTATATTATGTAATAAAGAAAGGGAGGGGGGTTAGACACACTCGAGCAGGAGCAAACCTGCTGCAACACCTCACTGACGCTGCCATCAGGGAACCTTTAGTCGCCCGAGGATGTGAACCGTTCAAGCCCACATGCAGGAGCTCGTAAACACTACCAGCTGATGTTCAGGGGCCACAAGGGAGAACAGATTTAACCCTGTATTTAATCTACCTGCTAAAATCCACCAACAACGTTTTCGACTCATAACTGTTCATTGTGAATATCATGCAGCGACCAGGCCTGCGTTTGTTATGTTTAAGTCTCTTAAAAACCTTGACTGGAAATCCATTCTGATTTAATATCCAGACCCTGAACTTTACAGCTACACTGTCAGATTGGAAAAACAGCAGCTGACGCCAAGAAGCTTTTTTTCCATTCCATTTCCTTCGTTAAATCTGAGATCCATCCCCAGCACACTGCTCCTCAATTCAACTACAAGAAAGTACTTTCTTAAATTTCAACAGGAAAAGTACATTTGAGTTCTTAAACAAATATGACTTAAATACCTGCACTGTATTGCATCTGTTTAGATTATACATTCACCACTATATGAACTGAGGAAGGAGTTCTACCTTTGTTGAGGACAATATCATATCCTGCTCTATTCGGAAGAAAATAAGGAATTCAATAATATACACATATGCATTACATGCACTCATAGTAACACACAGTGGTGAAAGAGGCATTAGATCTTTCGCTTTTGTAAGTAGATGAATAACAAAAGTGCAACTATACTCATAGCAAAGGTACTATCAGCTAAATGTACTTGTCCTGCAAGATATAGCCCCTGTAACCGATATAGTATCATACTGTATATGACATTCTTATATATTGATGCATCAATGTGTAGTAGGCAGTTCCTTGTTATAGCTGAAGAAGGGGGAGCTATCACTTTATATATTATGTATACCATATATGAGGGCCCAGCCCCCCCCAAAGGGTCACAAGATCTGAGGTGTACTGTATTCATAAGTACAAAATTGTGATTATTTTTGGACTGTCTTTTCATCTGTTTGAATAAAGGATAATTAGAATAATAATTTGTGTGTGGGATGGCAGCATAGTGGTGTGGCGATTGGCACTGTCACCTCAATCAGGCCCCTGGTCGGGGTCTCTCTGAGTGGATTTTGCATGTTCTACCTGTGTCTCTGTGTTTTTCTGCAGGTACTCAGGCCTCCTATCAGAAGATAACGGATGAATGGAATTACTTTTTCAACACAACAGAAAAGTTTCTTTGGAGGAACTGCTAACAAATCTGGAACAAGACAAGGCAGCCCCAACCAAAAACTGCACTACACAAATAAGTCACAAGAAAAAAGACTGGGAACCACTGGTATCTATTACAGTACATTGTATTTTATAAAGTGATCATATGTGTTAAATGTAAAATCTGCACTGTGACTTGTCAGATGATGTGGAGGAGTAAAAAGTAGAATGTTTGCCTCTGAAATCGAAGAAAAGAGAAGTTAGGTATAATAGAAATACTCAAGACAAGTATTAGTATTTCAAAACTGCACTAAAATGCAGTTCTTGGCTAAACGTGTCTTAACTTTCAAATAAAGTTAGTTGACACAACATAGCAGATAGTAATAGCTTTATAGTATTTTTTTTAAAAGCCCAGTGTCGTCCATGCAGCATGACGCATCAGCAGTATCGCAAGTCATACAGCAGTGACAACTCATTCACTGCCCATGCAGGCTGTCATTTGGGCACAGTGGCAGCCTGCAGCGTGTCATGAGGTCCTTTTGATGTTGAAATATTACCTTGCATCTTCCCTGACAGCCTGTGATTAGCACAGACAGGGTCTGAGAGGGGGAGAGGTGGAGACACAGATAATGAGCATCAGATAAACAGAGAGAAGCTGCCACATGTAAACAGACGAGAGCGAATGAAGACTGACTGAGGAAAAACACCAAGGCCACATGTGTAAACATAGTGGAGGATTCAGGAACTGGCTACTGTGTGTTACAGTGCGTTACTGTGTGTGTACATCTGTCTTTTTGCTCCTTTATAATTATTTGGTTTGGTGATCACTGCTAATCATCTGCCTACTGGAGCTGCCTCTTCTGTAGTCTGGATCAAAGCAGCAACCAACCATCCATCCATCTATACCGCTTTTCCTTTAGGTGTCACAGGAGCCAATCCCAGCTAACATTGTGCGAGAGGCTGGTACAACCTGGACAGGTTGCCAGAGTATCCCAGCGCCAACATACAGAGACAAACAATCTTTTACACTCACATTCACAACAATGGTCAACTTAGAGTCTCCATTAAACCCAATATCTCCATGTCTTTGGACTGTGGGAGGAAGCTGGAGTGCCCAGAGAAAACCTATTCAAACACAGGGAGAACATGCAAACTCCAAACAGAAAGACCCCGGGATTCAAACCCAGAATCATCTTGCTATGAGGCGACAGTGCAAACCACTGTTCCACCCAACCTTATAATTACTAGTTCCACAATGGAAAATATCACAGAAGAAATCAAATGTAGAGTGTGTAATATTTCCTCTAACTAGAGCTAAAGCATCTCTGGTTTTGGAAGTGGCCCTCAACTCAGAGACAAACAAGTCATTCAAACTCAGAAATAAATGGGACAGATGCAGGACCTCTTCAAGCTACATGTAACCTAAACCCCCTCAGTAGATGATGAGTGAGGTGCTGGTTTGGGCAGGGTCGAAGTTCAAGCACGTGTGGGATGCAAAGTCAACAGTGCTCTCTTTTAAGGACAATCTTTCCCCAAAATGTCGCTATATATACCAAAATTACAGCGTGCACCTCAGCTGGAGCGAGCACAGCTGGTTTTCTCTTGCCAGAGGCATTGATTTGAAAACACTTCCAATCAAACAACGTCAGCATCGAGTTACAGCTAAGCTAAGAAAGCACCGGGTGCCTCCAGTGCAGTGTTTTGAATGTGGGGCTGAAATTACAGACTTGGCTGTGGCGTGTGATTAGGGTCTGTATGTGAGGATGTCAGTCAGCCTCCAGAGGGAGGGGCTGCTAATTGAAATGACATGTTAGAAAGACGCAGTGATAACACACTCCTAATGTGGTTGCATCTATACGCTCTCTCATTCTATCGTATCCCATAGTGTGTGTGTGTGCTCTTCTACAGATATCTTTGCAAGGACCATGTTTAGCTTACAACCTACAGAGTGAGGACATTTTGGGAAAGTGACGACATTTTTGCTGGTCCTAACTTTCTGACCCACCTTTAATGGACTGTTTGAGGGTTAAGACTTGGTTTTAGGGTTAGGGTTAGTATTTGGTTTAGTTTAGGGTTTGGGTTAGGGTTAGGCATTTAGTTGTGATGGTTAAGGTTAGGGTAAGGGGCTAGGGAATGCACAATGCCAATGAGTGTCCTCACTTAGATAGAAGTACAAACGTGTGTGTGTGAGTGTCAGTCTATATACAAATTCAATTACACCCAAATAATAATGAGTGATGGCTTCGGATCAAATTCCCTGTGAACGTTCCCTCCCTCCATTTTCCGGCTGTCTGAACAAATAAAAAATACTGAATATGAGAACATTATCCACTCCCCTCTGACATCCACCACAGGCATTTCATATATTTCCCTGAAGCGATGGCTCCTCCATTCTGCTTTGACAAAGAACCTTTTTACCCTAATATAGAGTGTTTTCTATTCAACAGCCCAGCGAGCACACAACAAAGAGAACGTAAAGCTGGAGCAACCTGATACTCTGATAAAATATGAATCCTCATAAATCTGAGGTGATCAGAGCATTTTCTAATGTCACTTTTTGTTTATGGAACTTGTTTTGTCTTCTTGTACGTTCAGTGCAGAATTTGGTGACACCACAGAGAAAGCGGCTGAACTTTAGTGGAGGGAGGGCAATGGATCACAGGATTGGAGGAGGAAAGTGAGTGAATGGTGAATTGTGTTGCATTCTGCTTTACGATTGCTAGTGAATGTTCAGAAATGTGTCTTACCACCTTCTTCAGTCTTGGATTTCTCTCTGAATATACTGAATATTCACTCACCATTGCCAAACAAACAAATTAAATATAATGATTTTTAAGATAGTGGAAACAATTTACATATTGTAGATGAGGGGAAATATGTGGATATACAGAGATATACAAGAGTAGTTTAAATGCAAATGGTTAATACAAACATTAATGTCTCAATTCTGCATTGCATATTCAAAAATGAGTTTAAACAGTGTTTTTGCACTGTACGGTATAATATCCCTTTAAATGACTGCTAAAAGAAACTATAACATTAAAGAAAAGAGTAAACTCTGCCTGCAACAAACTATTATACTCCTCATCAATTAATCTGTAGATTATATTATCAAAATCAGCAATTAAGGTACAAGTAGTAAATCTTCACATTAGAGTGTGTGTGACAAAATGACACAAATTTGTAATTGATTATTTAATTATATAGACTACTCTTACTGTATAATTTTAGTATAGTGAACTGATTTTTAACTGTGTGTCGATATTGCACTGATGTCCTTCTTGATTTCTTTCTTGTTTTTACTTGTTGTCTTGACATGCTCTCGGTGCCTTAGAATTGCCCAAATAAAGTTTTGAGGTGAATTGAATTGAATTGAATTATCAATCAATTTCAGTTGTCATGTTATGATATCTTGATCATGAGATGAGCATCTGTGTTTATTTTCTGTAAGGCTATATTCTTAAAAAAAGAAAGAGCAATCGTCCATATGGATATGAAGTTTGCCCAACTATTTTTGCGCACCTATCCTAAAAAGGACTTTGCATGGACTTCCATTCATTGTGGACAGCGTATACACACACACACTCAGCTATCATGAGTGATGTCAGGATCACCTTGACCTCTACATAACAATTATTCCATTGATCAGTGCCTCGCCAGCTCAGTCTAACGTCGACAGTTCAGGTCAGCGAGCGCTGCCCAGATGTCTGAGCTGTGAGCTCACACTGTGCATGTCCTTAACTCTTCTGTGTCGAGTTAACTCACCACATAACTTCAGCGAGGGAGAACAGAGACCTCTGTGTGGGCACCTGTCACCCACATACCACGGCAGGACACCTACATACCATCTATGTAACGCCTACATAGCACCAAACAACATACACACCATCTCCATGATACAAAAGCAGGATGTGTACTCCAGTGATGAGAATCGTTTCTAAAGCCGTACCTTGAATATTCAATGTTTCACCAGCTGACCACAGTGAACTCGGAGAAAATCTGAGCGACCATAGATGAGTCAGTTGTTTAACTTTTCCAAAACATTCTTCTAACTTCCCCGCCACAGTAAAGCAAACAAAAAATGTGTGTGAGCTTGAAGCAGAAAAATAAAAGTCACATCATTTTCATTTAGTTACTCTTTTTTTTTTCCATAAAAAGCACAGTTCCAGCATTCTGCACAGTATAGTGAATTGTATAATGAAGTAAACAGAGTCCAGACAAACTAAATCACACTCAAATAATTATGCTACATATTAAACACAAATTAAAACATTTAATTTTATGCATTCTCTGAATAAAATAGTTAAAAGGTTGAAGAGATCTGCTCCCGCTTGAGTTTTGATGATTTTTTTAAATAGAAACGTTTTCTCTAATCATGATCATTATTTGAAGTGAAAAGGTGTTTAAATAAAGGAATGAGGCTTAATCACATTTGAATGCAACCACAGCAAAGTAAAGCAACATGTATTAGCCTCAGTTAGAAACAGCTGGATCTGCAGCAGCACAACAGAGAGGAGTTTGAATCTGGCACAGCATCACTCTGCTCTGCTCTGCTGTCCCCTCCTCTAGTCTGCCATGCAAAAAAAAACAGCCACTTCACACAGAAGGTACAAAGAGTTCAAACGTGCAAGAAGGACGATCAGGGTGAACGTTTATGGCACACACACACAAGGCTTCAAGAAAGTTGGTCACTGTCTGAAGTCCAAACTTTACAGTCCCAACAAAGACAAAAGAAGAAGGATCAAATATTTAGGATGAGAAGTATAAAAGAAAAAGGTTGACTTACTTTTGAGATGTTCTTTGTTCCTTTTAGACCATTTGTTCCGAGACGGTTCCAGATTATCCAAGTTAGAGTCAGACGGCTGGATGTTACAACCCGAGCCCTTCTCGCTCTCACACCGTCAGTTGCCTTCACCAGGACTCAGAGGGCTGATGTAAGACACCCCTGCACAGAGGAAAAAAAGAGAGGGAGAGGAGCGAGGGAGAGGGGGGGAGAGAGAGAGAGAGAGAGAGAGAGAGAGAGAGAGAGAGAGAGAGAGGGAGGTAGGGGAAAAAAAACTTCACATTCTGTGGATTCTTGGGAGCGTGCCAAAGTCCCAGAATTCCACATGCCTCACATAAGGTTTCAATTAAGGCCGAATCCAACGTTCAATCAGAAAGCTTTCTTCCTCCTGAAAAGAGCCTTTCTTTTGACAGCTAGACACTGGAGCAACAATCCGAGGTAATGTTTGTGTTGCTCCCCTCTGAAGTAATTTCAGAACACATTTGTAGGAAATGTTTGTTGCTGCTGTCCCAGACCACTTCTCATCAAGTTTCCAGGTCATGTTTAAAATGTTGTGAATACATATCATCATACAGTACACCTGTTGAGTTTGATTGTATAAAAAAGCTGATCTTTGATTTGTCATTGTCTTTGATGTACGCAACAATCCACTGTTATTGTATCAAACAGGGTGGTGTCTTTACTGCAGCCAGATCTATGAATAGAGTGTCATGGAGAGGTTGTTTTCTAATCAGGTCATAAAATGTGGGTTTTGCAGCTAATGTGGCCTGAAACATTTTACCAGACCGAAAAAAGTATTTTGTTTTGTTCAGAGGACATTTTGACATCAGGGTTTCCTGCTTTCTTGATGTGTGGAAAGCTACTTGTAGAGTTTGGATGACAACAGCTAGAAAAATTATACTGCTGAGTTTGGTGATGACCTGATTTTTTCACCGGCAGCTATGGGTGGATTTCCAATTTGATACCATAGATTACGCATGTAAAGATGGAAGACGACAGCTCCCACAAGTGAAGCCAAATCATCTCGTTTGCCCCCTGGTGGCTGGCAGAAGTATATGTCTCAAACCCTGTCTCCTCCACATTAGTAAAAATGAGGGGAAACGCCATGATTGACAGCTGAGACTGACTTGTGATTGGTCAAGCATGTGTATCGGTGAGACCTCGATACTGCAGCTCCATCTCTTGGACTCTGGCTCCAAATACTGAAAAAACGCAAGATACCAGCAAATATATCCAAGACATTTTGGCTTCATTTTTGAACAGCCACAAAGTGAAGATGCGTCATCCATCTTTGTATACAGTCAATGTCTGGCACAGAGGGCTGTTCTGCATGACCTCTAATAACCAAGTGATCGCCTGACTTTGCATCTAACAATGTTCTCTCGGCTTCAACTGATAATTAATAGGTGTCAACGTTCTAAAATGGTTAAAAAGATCAACAGTATACCAGCTAAACATTAGCTTGTCAGCGCTGTCATTGTGAGCAGGTTGCCATGTTAGCATTTAACTAGCATTTAGCTTGAGCACCTACCATAGACTGTATATAGAATGTTTTTTAAACTAAAACTAAAGAACTTTAAACAAATAAATGTCATTATAACTCAAATAAAAACTTGACAGAAGTGTAGCTTCACAGTTACTAGCATTTCTTCATACTCTTCTACTACATTTCACAATCATCCGCACAAATATCCGTCTGCAATCTAGGACACCATCAGTGTCAGTGTCATTCTGCTAAGTAACCTCACTGCAATCTGTCACATCATGATGCTTAATGTAATGTAGCTGGAGAGTGAGAAAGGAAACGAGTCACAATGGAACAACAAATAATACTGACTGAATAGTTGCAATAGAGCTACATTTTCCAGTCCATCATAAACCACTTTCTGGAAAATCTGATCCAAGATACCAAGGGCTAATAATGCAAAAAAAGTAACACATTCATACATTTTTTCCAAGTAGGAAATTTGTTTAATAAAGATGATAGAAATCATAGTTAGTCTTAAAGCTGAATAATATCTACTCTTTAATGATTACAATCAGAAAAGAAGCAAATATTATAAATACCCCCCACAGCCCGTACCATGTACCTTAATTACATGCTGTTAAGAAATACCCCCAATGATCATTTCATGTCGGTCCAATATTGTATAAAAATCATCAGGATAAATGACTAGATGGTAAATTCCACCTATAAAGCATCTATCGATACATATAAAAATAAGTCTCATAAGCAAAATAAATAGATGCACCTGAAGACTGCTTCATCCAGTCACTATGACAGGGATTTTGTCCTTCATCTCATGCTGTGTTCAAGTGTTCTTCATAACAAATATGAACTGAGAGTGATGCTGACATACGATGCAAACAACACTAAACACTTCATCTTATTCATTCATTCATTCATCTTTTGGGACAGGACAGTCATTGTCAGGAACACATGCACGTGACATTTGTTATTGCACAGCGATTAAACTAAAGTTCAAGAAGTTAAGAGACAAAGGGAGGTTGGTCTTTGGGTTGTCTCTCTTCCTCTCATTGTTTAAACTCCGTTTTTCACCAGCTCATGGACTCCATGTTCGTCGATCATCAGCGTGGGATGAAACTCTCGTCCTTTCACCAACTCTTCAAGGCCCTTAAAGAAGCACAGACACCATCAGGTCATTGTTTGGGGGTGTACAGACAACATCTGGAGTTTCTATTTCAAACATCAGACGTTGCCTCCTTACCTCTCCCCCGTAGGACACCAGAGGGCAGACCTCACATTTGATTGGCAGGTCTGTTCCGTCCTTCAGGCTGCGTTAGAAGAGACAAATTAGGCAAAGATCAGAAGATAAAAGGAAACAGAATGAGTGATTGTCTCCTTAAAGAAAGGGTAGAGGGACAGTAGCGGAGAGAAGCAGCTGTGAATCCTGGACACAGCTGTTCTTCTACTGCAGCTTGTGATTAGAGTTCAAAAGGCAAAGAATCAGAGTTTCATCATTCCCAAACACAACCGGTGATTAGTCCCTCCGTAACAGACTTCCTCTAGAAGAAAACACATGAATTACAGGTAATATGAATGCATCTCCGTCCAGTGCTTTTGGTAAACTGGAGGAACTTTGCACCACATTACCGTCACTCAGATTGTTTACTTCTAGATAATCATTACAGACCACAATTACTAATCACACATCAGGTGTTTCAAGTGTTCGGCTGAGCGGCCACCCACATAGCTGTATCATGAGAGTAAAGGAAAAGCTGAATGATTAGGGAAGAAGCACACCATAAACAGTCAGAGCCGAATAACATTCATGGATTCCATGAATGTTTCTGAAGCACATGCTCATTTATTTCAGTTTTCAAAACAAGCAGGTGGACTGACACTCAAAGGAAATTTAGCAAGCAATGTTCTGCTGCCCTTGTTTAACTATTTCACACGGAAATAAAAGATTTATCAGCGACTGCAGAGTTGTTGCAGTTTGCCATAAAGTGTGACAGGAGCCCATTATCCAGCATGCAATACATGTTGTGTATTAGTAGCAACCATCTGAGGGGAAAATTACATGTCAGCAGGTCATTATGACTGTAAATCATCTAACCAGGACGCCAAGAGCGTTGCGTTTTCAGTTGTCTAAACTGATCCTCGCTGTCATTTACTTCATCACAACAGACGGTGAAGATACTGAAAAATGGAGGCTGCCTGGAATCTCTCCATGCAGGTTCCTCTTTTTCAGTGGTAATGAAGGACAGGGGACATCAAGGATGAGTAGTAGCGTTAACATGTCTAAGAGAGAGGGAAAATAAGAGCCAGAACCCCGTCACCATGCACTCAGAACTGCAGGGGGATAATTACTTTCTGTTGCCATCATCTGTGACACTGCCTGCTGCTCCGTCTCTGGAAACATTGCATGGGACACACAGGTGCAGGACCAAGCATGAGAGAAGGGGAAGTGAGAGTGAGGCTAAAAGAATATGATGTCTCTAGAATAACACAAAAAAAAGCCAAATGCATATAAAACAAAGTGTGGCGAGTGTTTGGAAGGTGAGGAGGACCACAAGGAACCTGGAACCTGTTTCCACATTGTGTGAGTGTGAAGGGACATGACATTTGTGATGGCGTGTTTTAGCTATGGCTGGCTATGGTCACCTGGGTATGGCAGGCACGCGTCTGCCGTTCTCGTCGATGAAGTGGCCCCCAGCGTTGAGTACCCAGCGGTGGTGGAGGGAAATGAGGGCGTGTTTGGCTGTGGAGGGTGTGTCCTTTCCATCCTGACTGTCTGCATTCTTCAGCGGGGAGAACTCGTCCTCCCGCAGCACTTCATACACGACAAACGTCCTATTGGAAAGACATCAGCACAGAGGCAAGGGACATCAGACGCGACTATTAGAATGACAAACTATAACTTATAATATTATACAAGGAATTTATTCTCCAGTAGTTCCTGTGGAGCTGTTTAATGGCTAAAGGCAAGATCGTGGTTGTGCAAGACAAATTTCAGGGGTGAACAAAACGCTCCTGAAATAAGAGCAGAGTTGTCATGATTATGACTCCGGACTGTTTATTCTCGCCTCTTTAATGAAGAGTGTTTTCAGTTTTGATTATTACCTCCTTGTGTTTCGTGTCCATCACTGTGTATATGTTTGTATTCGACCCGTACCCGTGTTTCATGGTGTCCCACTCTGTTTCCCACTCTGTGTTTCTTTCTGTTTCTTTCTGTGTTCATGTTTTCTCCCTGTGTTCTGTTTCCTGTTTTATTTTGTAGTTTCTGCTCCTTGTGTTGTCCAGCTTGACTTCCCGTCTTTGTCCTGTTTCCCGCCCTTGTGATTGTCTGCTCCAGTCCTCATGTGTTCCACCTGTGTTCAATTGCCCCTGCCTTCCCTGTGTATATAAGTCTCTGTGCTTCCCTTTATCCTTGTTGGTTCATCGTTATTTATGCCTCGTCATTTGTGCTTGTCATTCCTCTGCGTCATCGCCATCTCTTGTGAGTTCCTAGTGTTTTCCCCAGTGTGATCTATGTTTTTTCAGTTAAGGCTTCTGAGATCTCCTTCTAGTTGTATTTTCTGTTACGTGATTTTTTCAATTAATAGGGCACTTTTTGTTAAGACATTTCTGTCGCTGCATCTTGGGTCCACCTGCTCCTGACAAAACCCTGAGAGGAGTCTTAGGTTTAATTACTCTGTTGGTAATACTGGAAAAGCTAGCAAGGGTAGGTGACAACTGATACATCTCAGCCCCTCCCATCTGCCCTGATGTCAAAGCTACGCCCCCAAAATACATGAACAATGAGCCTGAGAACTGCAAGAATCCAACTTTTCTGTGATTCGCTCGCTAACTTTTGGATCTTGTCTCCACTTCAGCGATGTATGTCTTCCCGGCTGAAGACTCCACACGTAAGGACTGAGAGCACTGGTAGGGTGCAGGCAGGCAGGCTCAACTGAGGTACTCAGAGCTGTCCACTTGTGAGCGGATCACTTGAGTCAGATGCTAAAACCAGCTCTGAACAGGACCAATGAGACCCGAGACCAAACAATACTGGGGGAAGAACAGAAAATAGTAGGACCTTTTTTAAAATCGGGCAGCAAAGTGATTCAGCTGGAGGTGCCAGTCTGCCAGTCCGAGCACAACTGTAATCCATCTCCTCTGCAACACAGAAAACTATTCCTCCTCCCCTCTGCTTTGTAATATAGTGAATAAACCTTGAAGCAAGCCCGAGATGTCTGCAGTGTTTTTCCATCAGTCAATCATTACGGGAATCCTTTCATTAGATGTAAAGTTCTATTAGTACTGGCGTGACTCAGAGCTGATGTCATGTAACAGTGGAGGAGGTGGAATGAGTGAACAGCTCATAAAACCTCCATCCTCCTGCAGAGAGCTTGGCAGGCCGGGGCTGCTGGACCCGGCCACGGAGCAATGGCATGACTGAGGCTGGTGGATACAGATCAGGACTGGAAAAAGGGGCTGGTTCATGTGTGGAGGAACAGATCAAGGACCAGTCAAACCCCGAGCTCGGAGGATTGCCAGAAGAACATATGCAATTACGCTGCCTCTCAAAGGGAGCATAAGATATTCATTGTATTCTTATTACTTTAAGGCTTTTAAGTCTGAGGTACGATGCCATCGGCTGACACTGTCACCCATACACACACACTGTGGAAAAAATGCACTGTAACTCACTTGGCCAACTGGAAGATGTCAAAGACAAACTTTTCCATTTTAATCCCATTTGGTTTGTCTGGTTTGATTAAATGACCCTGTGAATCCACAAATGGGATTTTCTTCTGGGCCACGTGGTGCTGCAGCTTTGGCTCGAACTTCCTGATCAATAGAAAGAAAAAAACATGTTTTATTTTGCACATTTACTGTATAATGACAGCGAGCTACTCTTCATGCTAGAGGCAACCAGAACTACAGAAAAATGTTGGGTAAACATTTGACTTACTGCACTACGTCTCTGAGGAAGGAAAAGCTGAAGAAGTGATTGGCCACGTTTCCCGCATTGAACATCAGTCGACCGTCAGAACTGCGCTTCTCAGCCGTCGCCAGGGTGATCTCACTGTACTCCACCACCTGGTAATGCCCATCCACCTTGCAGACCACACCAACGGCCTCTGTCGGATTGGTTTTCTCCACCACCTGGAAAATTTGTGTCACAGGAAGAATTTTTTTGTAATTTGTCGAGGAAAAAAACTGAACTTTATTGTACCAGTAGGAAATTTCCCTTGATGAATTTTTTTTAATAAAGTGCAATACTAAACTATGTTCAATGAGGTGGAAAAAGAAAAAAAAAACATACATATATTTTAGCCTAGGTGGTGTTAAGGGCACACAATGGACAGGGGGACAAAGGAGTGTTTGAAACTGTGGTGCTTTCTGCCTGAGGGGAGGAGCTGGTAGTCCGAATACAGGACGTGAGTTGGGTCTGAGACAATTTACCCAACATACAAATACCGAAGTGTCTATTGGCAAGACACTGAACCCACAAACTGCTCCTGACGGCTGTTCTGTCAGTGTGTATGGTGTGTGATAGAAAAAGTGCTGTGAAGAGCTCTGACTGTGAATAAGCTCGATGAATACAGTGCATTTACTGTATCATTGAACTATTCACTTAAGTAATCAATTTATTGAAATGGGGCTTGTGACATTGCTCTTCAAAAACTTCCACTTTCTACAGCAGCACATTAAAGCCTGCACTGGAAGAAAAAATCCCTCTCCTCATCTGTTGGGTCATAATGACAGAGCGGAGTCCTGAAGGGGGGTTGGTTAGCTGGGTGGGGTGAGGGGGTGGGAGGGGGTGGTGGTGAAGCCACATGAACTGTAGTGGGGCTTAGTAATTTTTGACGGGAGGGTGGAACGCTCTCGCTCTGATCCCTCCATCTCTGCTCCACCGCACAACTCATAATGTCAAACAGGAGCAGGGTCTGGATGATCTGCAGTTAAATATTTCAATATATTCTGTTTTAGCTGGAAATATGGTGAAAATACTCAGAATGAAAAATATATTTCACTGTGGTATTGCTAAGAAATATCGTGCCTAGAAACAGCTAGACTGACTTCAGGCGCACAGATCTTTCCCTTTAAACTTGCAATTGCCATGAGAATGGGGAAACTTGATTTTACTATTTTGATGAAGTTGCCAGACATTTATTTCAAAACATATACAACAATCAGTCACAAATGTCACATCCTATTGCCCAAGCAGGGGATTATTATTATTATTATTATGGACAATGACAATATATTTGGACTTTTTGAGACAAAGTGTCATATGTGCCATCACTCATTTGGTTATAAAGCATGTTCCCGAATGGTTGCATCTCTGTTTTTTCTGGTTATTATTTTGGCAACTACTCAAAAAACGTTTATAACAGGAGACCCAACTATTGATCCACAAGCCAACCAATCATCCAGTAATTTTTCTTTTTCAACATTAGTTGAATATTTTCCTCTTTTTCCTCTAAGGTCGCTGTCGCTTTTGACAAGTCATGTATCACCTACTCCTTGGTTTTTCCCATAGACTGAATATAAAGATGAACAACATGCTAGCTCCCCCCAAGTAAAGCCAAAGCAGCTCCTGATCGTTTCTCTCATGTAGGTAGTTTTTAAATCACACTGCTGTATGTTTAAGTGCTCATTTAGCCCAGTGAGTTTTATTTTAACTTATTTGTTGCTGTATAAACTTATACATAAGAAACTTTATAATCGACAGCTGAGATGATGTTGTAAATCTTTAATGATGTTTACCTTTATTATTCTACTATAAAAAGAGTCATATGTTGCTTGCATTGTCTTTCTACATCAACTAAATATATAGAAGAGGACTAATCATTGTAACTACAAATTTCAAAAGATAGTTTTGTGGATGGATCCTCCTCCTAAACTGATCTGATTCGTGAGTCGCTTACCAACTATTCATCTATTTATTTATGTACAGTGCAGGGCTGATACATGAAAAGAAATGAGAGAAAAAAACAAAGAAAAGTAGTTTATTTGCTAGTGGAAAGTTCTCTAATCCAACCCCTGCACCCTGAAAAGTCCTTTTCCTTCCCTGAAATGAGACCACACTCTGTCCAAACAGACAGTTTAGGAAAATATGTCAGCTTTTTAAAACACTTGTGTTATCTGAGACTGTGATGAAAAGTGGTGATGAAGAAGATTTTGGGCTCATCCCTCAAATTTCCTAGAAAGCTGTAATGAGTTTATTGCCTATAAGACCACAGGAAGAGACAAAGTGGCCTGTTACACCACCCAGTGGTGCAGCAATGGAAGGTGCAGCGGTGCAGAAACCTCACGCACGCAGGCACGCGCACACACACACACACACACACACACACACACACACACATCCTGGAATTTATACCGGACTGATTGATCAGACTGGATCACATTCAGCGAATGCTGATGTACTTTGTTCACTTGCACTGTGCACTAACTACACACTTCAGTATTTTAATAACTAAAATAAGATTATCATTGCATACATGCATCCTTATAATGAATTCCTGGTCTGATAAAAGGTAACTGAGTTTATCAGTGTTACAGGCCATAAAAAAACAAGGGATCATTGTAAGGAACAACTTTATGGCTGGATCATAAGTCTGCAAGTGTCTCAAGCTTAGTTAATCTTGTTTTTCTTAAATTGGAGCCTGTACTGTGAGAGCAAGACTTTTTATTGGCATATAAAACTCTTACTAAAGACCTGGTTGTTATCACAGAGATAAATGTAAAAGTTAATACGTTATGCAGCCTCATAATTCAGATACTGTGGTCTTCAAAAGTAACACTATTAAATCATAACAGTAAGATCTTTAAAATCTAAACCACCATCTGATAATTGTGTTTCGTGCATAAATAACACTAATTTATCTCAAGACACTTTTGAAATCATTATGGAGACTGCAGAGATCTCAAATAAGAAATGAAATAGGCAGCTACAGAGAGAAAAAGCATGAAATCGATGTGTGACCGACCTTAGCTCCACAGTCTGCTCCCTTCTGCACACAGAAACCAACAAAGGCGGGATCTGCCACTTTGACCAGGATGTTATCTACACAGTACACATGGATGAACTGGATCCCCCTCCGCTCCATGTCATCCATGATACCCTGGTTCCCCAGGGCTCTGTAAAGACCCCCATTCCCATCTGAAACACAAGCACAGACAGGCTTTTTTAAATTTTTTGAACTAAGGGACACTCACTTACTAAAACCAAAATCACAAATCCTAAGGAAGTTTACCAGGGGCCATGGAGAGCTTCCCTTTGCTCTCAAGGATGATCTTGCCATTGTAGTCCATGGCTGGAAGCATGCCCTGCTGAAAGAAGATGATGTTGCTCTTGTCCAAGCCAAAGTAGTTGTGTCTCGAGAAGAAGTCCTTGGTGGACTCCATTGTCCTTCCGCTGGTCATGATGTACCTGAAGGTAAAAGAGAAGGAACATGGCACTATTTGATCTCCTTTCTATTTTAAATCAAATATACAACAGTAAAACAGTATAGCTGTGGGATACCCAGTATGTTTAGTAAATCAAAATCTTCTTCAGAGACTATTCACAAAAACAAGAAGCTGACATCCCCCGATTCCATCTATGCGACTGATAATAAACTTCTTTACAGCTGCAGTTACTGTTAGACCCTGAACTCTTCCTCGCTTCACAGGGAACTTGTCTGTTTCCAGTAACACAACCCCCTCGATTAAGCTTCCTTTTACCATTACAGTGATTTGACCCAGTTAGTCAACATGTATTTTTTGGTTCTCATAATGAATAAAGAAAGAAGAGTATTTGGGGGGTTGGATGTGTTCATTATTCTTAAATAAAGATGCATCTGAAAGGCACAGTAACTAAACTGTCTTCCTCAACAACCTCACAAACCATGACACCATGTCTTACCAGGGAATACAGCACTTGATTTTGTGCTTCTGCTCCGCCAGCTGTTGCAGCTTCAGAATGCGTTCGGCCTGGATCTGAAAGAGGGTTTTGTGTGACGGCAGCCCCACATCATACATGCCTTTGGGGTAAGAGACCCCCAGTCTGGTTCCTTGGCCCCCAGCCAGCAGCAGGGCTGCCACTTTACTCTGAGAGATGTGGTGAAGACCTGAGGGGGCCAGAGGACAACAGATTGAACTGTAGTAAAGAGAAGAGTTATGGCAGTGAAACATGTTGATATACTGATATGATGGAATATGATCCCAATTGACAATATCTAATCTGTAGTGATGGGCATAGTGCACCTTTGTGAGAACATAACTGATAAATAACAATAAACAGAACTAAAATGTATAAATCAAGTTTACTGAGCCACCACCCAACATTTTATGATCAGTCCTCCAGGACTTAGGTAAGATGATATTGGATTAGCCATGAACTGAAATCTAATAACCCTGCCCAAGCCTGTGACTGGCTTTATTGTGGTCCATTGGTTCAATGGTTTATACTGGTTCCAGTAAATCTTACGTAAACTGCTGATACGTGACTTAATATCCACACTCTTTCTACTTGAGGTCATTAAAAGACAAGGTTTATATCTATCTTATATCTATGCCCATTAGGGCAGGTCGGCTAGACTTTGACTACCCTCCCAAATCTACACACACATACACGCACACACATGTTCGCACACACCACACCCAGGTCCCAACAGAGCAGGGTGACCTCATGAATGAGGGTCAAGCAAAAACTCCTTTTTACGTCAGGGCCCAAATCAATACCAGATGTTCCCCTCTGCCCACCACCACTGTCATCATCCCCATGAAAAAAAAGGAAAAATCTAACAGACTCAGTAAAAGTGGTCAGACCCCCATTGCAAGGGGGGAATTGCGCAAAACAATGAACAACACAAGCAGACGTACTCATATTTCCGATCTATGCGGGAGAGGGAGGCTGGGAATCGTTTGTGAACCACAGAGAGGACAAACGGGGAGTTGCTGATGTTCTGACTCAACTAGGACTTAGCGATAAGCTCCTACATAGGTGATTAAAAAAAAGGCTGTAATGAGGGCCTACTTCTGGAATTTCACATTATCAGAACGCTCACTGAGCCATCTCAACATCATAGCATTTGGGTTAGCATGTGATGTTTAATCCTCTCTTCCCCTGTCTTACCTCAATGTTTGAAAGTCGTGTCTGCTCTAACCAGGTTAGACTGGTTTGCCAACTGGAATTGCTCTTAGACTATAGCTAGGCTATGATTGCAGCAGGACTGCTTGATACATAGTATTTCTCCTCAGATACTTGACCATTAATGACATTAATCCACCAATTCACTGAACTTCAGTTATGCTTCAAAATGTTTACCCTTATCAATGCTGCTAAAACCTTTATCTTGATGATGTTCTGCTTTACACTTGACATCTATTGCACTTCTGTCCGTCCTGGGAGAGGGATCCCTCACATGTGGCTCTCTCTGAGGTTTCTACGTTCTTTTTACCCTGTTAAAAGGGTTTTTTAGTAGTTTTTCCTTACTCTTGTTGAGGGTTAAGGGCAGAGGATGTCACACCCTGTTAAAGCCCTATGAGACAAATTGTGATTTGTGAATATGGGCTATACAAATAAAATTTGATTGATTGATTGATTGATTATCTCTCTCTCCTATTGAGACACGACATTGTAATAAACCCAATAAAAAAAAAATACTGCCAAAATAAGATATATTGTTTCCTTATGACATATACCACTCTGGCCAAATAAATCCTCACCTGCTTGCTCCCACTCTTTGACACTCCCCCTGTCCCTCGACACACTCCCCAGCACCTCCCGGGGCACCGGCTCCATGCGGGCGTCCATCTTCTCGTGCTTGCTGCTACTGGACACCTCCATGGCATTCTTGAAGAACCCATTGATCTCTTTGAAGTCCATTCCTTGCAGGTCGAGGCTCAGGTCGGCCTGCTCCTCAGGGCTCAGCTCGCTCCAGAACTGCAGGAGGTGAGACTGGTCGGCTTCGGCCAACCTCTGAGTGAGTCCGCTGACACTGGGGTCCATGATGGATGTTGGTTTTGATTAACTCTGTAACCACACTGAAACAAAGAGGAGAACATGGGATGAGTGTCTGATGATTCAGACACTGATTTAACCAGTTATGATCATATTTAGGAGGGGAAACTACACAAGTTCACTCGTGATGAAAGGAAGATGGTTTGCCACGCCAACTCAACACACCAGTACTGAAGGAAGATGAAGTTTGGGGGATGGCTATTCCTTTTGTTTTGGTGCGTTGAGTTCCTCTGCTGAAACTTTGAAGCACAGCATTCCCTACAGTCCTTGCTACTAAACAAACAGCACTGGTGACAACACCCAGCCAGACATCGGCATCTTGAACTGGGAGTGTGGGTAAAAGGTTGTTTACAAATTAACACTGGAATGTTGATGTGCTCTCTCTGATGAACCAACACCCACAGAGAGCAGCTTGCTTTACCAGGAAACATCAAGCAACCACTGGAGGGGGAATGGGATGCTGGTGCTTTTTCTTTGAAGGGACACAACCCAGTACTGATGTATATCCTCACATTTGTCTGAGCTTTTTAATTCTTCTCTGTCTCATCTGTCCGGTCATGGTGGACAACAAGCATGTTGAACTTATAGTTTAAAAAAAATCATAATCAGATCTAAATACAAATATAAAAGTCATTTCAAATCCCCCGATTATGGACAGCACACAAAAATAATTTCCTTCACTTCAAGAAGGTATCTCCACGTATAATCCTCACTTTATTGTATAATTTCAACACTTTACTTCTCATTTTCAATCAAATCTCTTTTGCTGTTTACTTCTGTGAGTAACAGTGAGGTGTTCCTGTTCTCGGGACGGGCGAGTGGACAGCTGCCAGACACAATCACGATATAATGATGGATTCATTATATTATAAAAAACCTTCACACTTCACGTTTCCACGAGGCCGCGTCGACTCCACCAAAAACAAGACGTGTAAGTGTGAGCAGAGAGGACTCCGCTGTCAGCGTGGTGCGATGAATGAAACATAAGATGATAAAGGACGAAATGAGCTCCACGGTGCTGGAGTGCTGTCAGAGCTAAGTCCCAGCATCAGTGAGTGTGGTCCGACGATGGATTCAGCACGAGCAGCTCTGCGACTGTTAAACACTCCGTAAAAACATCCAAGATGTGATTCAATATTAAACTCACCTCACAGACGCTCCTTCGGTGTAAAGCACCATTAATGTCTGAGTTTACTTTGTGCTGCTGCCGGCGCCTCCCACCCGGACTACGCCTCCCGCGACGTCACATCTGACGTGGCACTGGCGACGTTGCCGAGTGATGGGCGTGCTGCCTTCAAGTGCTCCTCGTACATTTATTCCTACGGTGGCCGAGAGACGCACTGCGAATTAAGAAAACACATGCAAACAGCAGAGACACGTGCAAATTAAGAGAACTACTTCATCAATTCGACGACACATGCGCTGCGAAAAACACCCCAAAAAAGTGATGAAACTTGGTTGTAGTTCAATGCTTTTTGACGCCTGCTACTAGTCAGTGGTGATTGAACTTCACAAAGCATTGACAGCCAGGTTCATCACTTTTTTGGTTCCCCTGCAGTGGCAGCTGGTGATCAAATTTATTGGGGGGGGGGGGGGGGGGTACAAACAAACTGAAGCCACACTCAACAAAAACAACACAACACAATATTTCAATCCTGCCGCCTTCATCAAGCTGCTGAGCAATGCTAAGCCTGCTGAAAATGTTTTGCCTCATTGTGTTGTCTAAGTGACTTTGGCAACTTTCATGCCGTTTGCATTTTTCAAAGGGATGTTTTAGGTCTTGCACTCCTGTCGTTGTCCACAGTACCCCCATGCAGAGAGCTGTGTCCTAATCTGCAACAACCAATTAAAAAGCAGTCTCCGGACCCATGGTTGCCAAAAGTATCAGGACCCCCATTTACATCCCTTTTGGCCAACCAGGAAGTATATGTATTTAGACAGAAATTAACCGAAAACAATTCGTAAATTGCAACTTATATTGAATGGTCACAGGCGCTTACGGTCAACCAGGCGCATTGTATGAGTCATCTATTATTATATAATTAAATTATGTTTAACACTTTTAAATAGTTTTTTTTTTGTCTCAGGATGATGGAGGGGGCGGCCACTGGCCACTTTACCAGTCATCACTGGTTTACAGTATGTAATAATACTGCAGGGTCAGCACTGGCAGAGCTTAAAGGAATAACAAGCTTACGCAGGAACTTCAGTCAAGCCCAGAGCCTTTCAAAGGAGACCACTGACACCTTTCACTGGTGTGAAAACCGACCGGGGACACAAGTTTCAACTAATATTGGTCACTCTGGGCCCCATGACCTATGAGGTCACCAAGCCAATATAAGGCCAGGTCTCCCTCTCTTCTGTCTCTTTCTACGCCACCCTCGAGAGGAGAAGGCTGTCCAGCCTCTTTCTGATTCCTCTTTTCCACTAATCCTCTCAGAGGAGAAGGGTGGCGGTCCAGCTCACTCTTTCAACTCAAATCAACTTCATGGAGGAGAGGTACAGCTTCCACTCACCTCAACAAGGAAACCTCCTCAAATCCAAGCTCTACCAACCTTCAAGCAGCGACGCGATGTCCTGCCGGAGAACTTCAAACAGCAACTGAGCTGCACCGCACAACAGAACCACAAAGGCAGGAGCCACAAAACCAGCAAGACGACTTCGCAGAACTTCGAACAGCACAGCAACCTTTTTTCCCTTTCCATGGACGGGTAACACAACTGGGCTTAATAATTATACTAGGCTAAGCAAGACTGTTTATTCGATCCCTTGTGATGTTTATAAGTTTGATTTGTGTTGGTGTGATATTTTGGTTACAAGTTATTTAAAAGTTAATGTTAGTTATGCTCTTCAGTCTTTCCTTGCATGCATCTAGTAACTTTCTCTAATTTGGCACCAACACAGACACACGCATATCTCAGCACCTATCTCTCTGACCCCCGCCACATGTCGTAAACATTCCAAAGGGGGGGAGTCCGTTATCTTTAGAGTGGCCAGCCGCCATTTTGGAAGCACGCTCAGTCACACACACACACACATGCATACTCACATAATATCTTTATTTAGTAAGTACTATGTTAGTAATTTGTGTTTTTATACTTTATTATATTCATAATAAATGTTTTTCTTTCACAAATGTTTTTTCATTAATGTTGCATAAGTGAATTTTGCCAACCTCTACACTGTCAAGAACTCTATATCCTTCAACTTAGCTAACAATCTATATGGTAATTTTGGTTATAGTTATTAATTTAATTGTTAATCAGAGTTCCAAATTTGTAGTTAGTACTTTTATGACACTTAATCAATAAATTGGCTATCTTTTCCCTTCCTTTGAAGGGTGGTGCCCCGAGGTAACTTTAATTAGGGCCCGAGCACCGAACAGTGGGAGGCCCTATTGAAATTGTAATCAATTAAAGTTATTATTTAATATTAATATTTTTAATATTAATATTCAATATTTTATTTTGATAACCAAATTTATTGAATGCCGAAAGGCACACCATTTTATGGTATCGCGTTTAATGCATTATTGCACAACAATGGTTAGGGGCAGCCAATGGGCTAGAAATCCCCCACATTGGCTACTTGGAACTGGATTTTAAGGTGTTAGGCAAACAAAACCCCAGGCGTGGTTAACTAGTTACCAGAGAAGGATTCAAATCCCAGGAGGCACTATGGAATTGGTGTCCATCACCTGCAGAAAACAGTCTCCAGCTCATACTGGGTCAGCCCTATTTGAACCGTTGGATGCAAGTGTGCCAAATGATCTCCTTGCCTCTCAAGCTCTGTTCAAGGTGATAAATGGCACTGCATTCAGCCCTGTCACCAATGTAAGGACCACAGAGGTAACTCTAGCCCCCACACTCAAATTGGCAACTTCTTCCAAGCTGAAATAATCAACCAGCCAGACTGCATCATTGGGACTATGGGAGAGGAGAAATCAAGGGAAACGGTAGCTACCATGGTTATTTAAAATGTAAAGGAGAGCCAGCTGCCAATAAAGCCCTTGATCTTCCACCCTCACAGCTCAGGAACAGGAGAGGGTAAGGTCCCTCTTGCATAACTATCAATCTATATTTTCTTCCCATGACTGTGATTTGGGGTGTACAAAACCTGATTGCTCATGAAATTCCCCTCCTAGATAAGACAACTGTCCGCCAGCGGTACAAGCATATCCCACCCTCTGAATGTGATGCTGTCAAGCCATACTGTATGTTGAGCAACTTCTAGAGAGCAAAGTCATTTGTGAAAGTTGTAGTCAATTTGCCTCTCCAATTGTGGTAGTGAAGAAGAAAAGATTCTACTATCAGGCTTTGTGTTGATTATCGGCTCCTGTACCCCAAAACTAGAAAGGATGCTTTACCCCTACCTCGAATTAAGGAGTCCCTTGATGCTGTCAAGGGCCTGCTGATTTTCCACCCTGGACTTACCCAGTGGGTAAAATCAAGTTCTTGATGCTGAACATGATAAGATGAAGATGGTGTAGCAACTGACCTCATAAAATCTCTATTGTAGCAAAGTGGGAAAAATACAACAAATATTGCTGAGCTAAGATCATTTCTAGGCTTTGTACCATTACAATCTGTTAATAAGACAAACAAATGTACATTATAAAATTATTTTTAATTGTATTATATATAACCTATATATAGTCTTCCTGCACCGTCATCATCTCTTCCTTGAGGCAGCCGATTGCTTGGACCTGTTCACAGAGGAGATTTGACAGTTCCTCCTCCCACTGACATTTAGATTTTTCTTGGTCATGATTAGCCTGGGTCAGTGAAATTTTGATTTTGGAGGTCTCCTCCACCTGTCTGCTGAGGCATGCCTTAGCCTTCTTCCTCCTGTCGGATTGAGCAATGAGCTCTTTCTCCAGTTTTTTAATTTCTAGGCCAGTATTCCATTCCAGCTTGATATGATTGGACAGCCACCAATACCGACGGCTCTCTCATGGTTTGCCTGGGTTACTTGACAACCCAAATGCTGTAGCTGATTCGTAAGCTCAATCTTCTGTTTCAGCAGTACAGATAAGTTTGTCTCCTTCTCACCGATCAGTTTAATGAGTTCTGGCTTGGTGAGTTGAGGGTTGGCTGGGGTTGGCACTAATGTGTTTTTAGATCTCTTTTGAAAGTTTGCATTCTTTTTCTTGGTTTTCGCTGGAGACAGTTTCTTCATTTTCCAAGAAGCCTGTGCTTTGTTTGTCCATGCAGACTGTCTGTGAGCTGAAACAGCATTTGCCACTGATGACAGAAAAGGCAGAGATACGTTGTTGTGTGGTTTGCCTTGGTTGTAGTCTTGATCCTGGTAATTATAGCCTGGTCCCAGGTTGTCGCCTTGATCCAGGTGATAATAGACTGGTCCCTGGTTGTTGGCTTGATCCAGGTGATGATAGACCAGTCCTTGGTTGTCGCCTTCATCCGGGTGATAATAGACTGGTCCCAGGTTGTTGGCTTGATCCAGGGGATGATAGACTGGTCCCTGGTTGTCGCTTTGATCCGGGTGATAATAGACTGGTCCCTGGTTGTCGTCTTGATTCGGGTGATAATAGACCGGTCCTTGGTTGTCACCTTCATCCGGGTGATAATAGACTGGTCCCTGGTTGTCGGCTTGATCCAGGTGATAATAGACTGGTCCCAGGTTGTCGGCTTGATCCTGGTAATTATAGCCAGGTCCCAGGCTGTCGCCTTGATCCAGGGGATGATAGACTGGTCCCTGGTTGTCGCCTTGATCCAGGTGATAATAGACTGGTCCCTGGTTGTCGGCTTGATCCAGGTGATAATAGACCGGTCCTTGGTTGTCGCCTTCATCCGGGTGATAATAGACTGGTCCTTGGTTGTCGCCTTCATCCGGGTGATAATAGACCGGTCCTTGGTTTTCGCCTTCATCTGGGTGATAATAGACTGGTCTCTGGTTGTCGGCTTGATCCAGTTGATAATAGACCGGTCCTTGGTTGTCGCCTTCATCCGGGTGATAATAGACTGGTCCCTGGTTGTCGGCTTGATCCAGGTGATAATAGACCGGTCCTTGGTTGTCGCCTTCATCCGGGTGATGATAGACTGGTACCAGGTTGTCAAACTTCATCCGGGTGATAATAGATTGGTACATGGTTGTCGGCTTGATCCTGGTAATTATAGCCTGGTCCCAGGTTGTCGCCTGATCCAGGGGATGATAGACTGGTCCCTGGTTGTCGCCTTGATCCGGGTGATAATAGACTGGTCCCTGGTTGTCGGCTTGATTCGGGTGATAATAGACCGGTCCTTGGTTGTCGCCTTCATCCGGGTGATAATAGACTGGTCCTTGGTTGTCGGCTTGATCCTGGTAATTATAGCCTGGTCCCAGGTTGTCGCCTGATCCAGGGGATGATAGACTGGTCCCTGGTTGTCGCCTTGATTCGGGTGATAATAGACCGGTCCCAGGTTGTCGCCTTCATCCAGGGGATAATAGACTGGTCCCTGGTTGTCGGCTTGATCCAGGGGATGATAGACTGGTCCCTGGTTGTAGGCTTGGTCCTGGTAATTATAGACTGGTCCTTGGTTGTCGCCTTGATCCGGGTGATAATAGACTGGTCCCTGGTTGTCGGCTTGATTCGGGTGACAATAGATAATAGGTCCTTGTCCTTCTTGTTTGCCTTTGTGTACAGACATTATAGTTGTAATTCTATATGTTCACCGTACAAATATACGTTGAATATTTCTTTCTTCTTCTTTCTTCGGTCTATTTAAGGGTAGCAACCAGCATCAAATGGCATTTACTTCCTTTCCCAAGCCTTCATAAGCAAATATTTAAGAGATCAAAGCAGAAACAAAGATCAAAGCATAAAAGGAGGACAAAACAGATCAACAAGCTCCAAAGGACAGGATCCTTTGATCTGTTTTGTCCTCCTTTTATGCTCTTTCTGTGACTCGATCTGAGGGGACTGCTGCTCGTCTCTATCACTGCTCTGCTGCTCGTGTACTCTCTGATCTGATATGGATGAGACTTGGCTTTGACCAAAGTGCTGAACAAGCTTAGAATGTAAAAGAACATAAAAATAAATATAAAAACGGATAAAAAAAACACAAAGCAATAAAACATTAAACATCATAAATAATTGAGAATAAAATATTGTATGAGAACAAATAAAATCAAGGTCTCAAACTCAGATTGAATTGAAAGCTAGAGAGAAGAAGTGGGTCTTCAGCAATGTTTCTATGCTCTTAATGGTTCTAATGTGAACAGGTCAGCTGTGAGGGGAAACCACTGCAAATTTCCAGTTTGGTCTTTTATGCTGCAGTGGATTGGCTCGTCAACCAAACACTCAGACCGTGTCCTAAAAAGTGACATGCTATTTCTACACCATGCCATGACAGCTTGTTTGTGTACACTACTGTACACATTCAATATATGTATAAGTACACTGAAACACTGCGTATGTTTTGCACACAGTGACGAAAACTCAACAAAGTTAGTGCATAGTATACTATGCACTAACTTTGTTGAGTTACGGGAATCTAACTAATCTAACTAATCTAACTAATCTAGTTAACCCTGCCTCTCTGAGCTCCAGCTGCTCTCCCTTAAAAGAGGACCAGTTCCCCAGAGGACCATCCTCCCTCTGTCTGGTCCAGGAGAACTGGACCAGAGGAGGAAACATGTTCGAGGCCACACACAGCAGGGAGCTCTTCCCGTCTGTGGATGCTGCCGGGTACACGCTCACCACGGGCTTCACCAGCGGCTTCACCACCGGCGTATCTGACGTTTGACAACACACATGCACATGAACAGCAGCTCTGCACTTCACAGTCTGATCCTGGAAACACCTCATCGATACTTCACAGATAGATTCAGCTGCTGTGCTGCACGGCATCGTTATACATCACATATATCATCAGAGCGACAGTCACAGCCTTTCAACTTCATTTGATCATAGATTCATATATTTATATATTTATCACTATTTCTATCATATTGTAAATGTGTGTACATATTCTATCATTTAAAATACAATGAAAGATATAAATATTACAGGAGTTTGTTGCTAATACACACAAAACATTAATGGTCACATAATTTGTTGTTTATTACAAAGTGTGAAGGTGTAACTATCTTTAATACTGAGACAGATATATACGATTTGTTTATACGTATTCATATATACGTATAAAAATATCAATTTTATGTCGGTTGAGTACTAAATATTTATAATTGCATTATGATGTATTTACACTGAAATGTTCCCTCATAACTTTTAACAAATTCTACATCAAACCAAATATAAGTTGTGGTACAAGAAATATTAAAGTCATATTAAGAATATTATCATAAAAGAAATATTTGGGATATAATGAAAAAACATTTGTCTACTGACAAACCTATTTATCTTGAATTTATTCCAAATATATTTCTCATTATTGTTTATACACAAAAATACACATTCACCATTAAAGGGTAATTGCATTCATCGGAACAACATCTTTAAGTTGAGCAAACGTTTCAGGTTTAAGAATGAGATGTAACGAGTCCGTCTCAAAGCGCTCGGGGCAGAAGGTTCGACGGACGCTCATGAAGCAGTGAATTTATTTCAGGAGCGAGGAAAGAAAACTCCGATTCTTTCTGCAGCAGCTGCAGAGAATCCAGAAAACGTTTTAGACTTTTTAGACTCTGAACAAACCTGAAGCAGAAAAAGAGGATTTGTCTGATGTGCAGCGACATTTCACTGTCACACGTTTGTTCATTTCAGAAAGTCTGTAAGAGGACGTTTGCCCTAACGAGGAAAAATCAAACATGGTTCAAACTCTTTTCATCACATTTTCAACAATGGAACCAGTGAAGGGAAATAAAAGTGTTTCTTACCAGTTACAAACAATTTGGTTTCTACTACTGCTTTAAGTTTCCTCACATCTACCCTGACAAAGTCTGGTTTGTTGATGGAAAGGAAGGCATGGGTTATCTGTCAATGGTTACACAAGTACAATGTCAGCACCTTTGTACAGACTTTGTACTGATTGTTTTATTTGTGTTACTGACCAAAATCAAAGGGTTGACACTGGTGTTACACTGGTCAGAAGAGAAAGTATTGGAAAACACAGACCTTCCTCCCGGTGCTGCTTTGGCTTTTGAAACCATGTGGCTTTATGATTTTTTGCTCAGTTTCGACCTTAAAGGGTTGTTTCTGTTCCTGTTTATTTTTATTTTAATCGCAGATTTCATCAAACACAGGAATCCACCAAATTATCCTCCAGGACCGCCTGGTCTGCCCATTGTGGGGAATTTCTTCAGTATGGGCAGCAAACATCCACACCATTATTTTACCAAGGTACAGTATACAGGTTTCAACTTACACAGCTTTTAAGTTATTTAAGTGTTCAAATATTAATAAATATCATGTAATCTTTAAAACAGACCCATTCTTACACATTTAAACTTGGTTGTTATTAATTGAATTAATAGGACATATATATATTCAGTTGAATATTCGTATTGTTTCTATCAGGAAAGTGGCATATGTGCTTTATAACAACATGTATAACTTGGTCAAACAACTGTAAATGTACCTTTAATGTACACACACACACTTCAGGAAATGTACTTTACATTAAATTGCATTTCATTTAGCTGATGCTTTTATCCAAAGCGACTTACAGTAAGTGCATTCATCCATGACGGTACACACACAGAACAACAAGAATCAAGTAAGTACAATTTAAAACAAAATTATAATTTAGTTTTTACCTGTTAATTTGTTCTTTTTTTGTAAAAATTGTTGACACGTTGTCATTGTGCATTGGTGGGTTTTGTATTTAATTTAAATAGTGAAAAAATGTTTGGCTCACCTGAATCTTTCCCTCTCATGTCGGCAGCTGGCTAATGTCTACGGGAACGTGTTCAGTGTCCGCCTCGGGGGGGAAAAGATGGTGTTTGTGACTGGGTATAAGATGTTGAAGGAATCCATACTGACACAAGCTGAGAACTTTGTGGATCGACCACACAGTCCGATGTTTGACAGGATATGCAAAGGCGGCTCAGGTGGAAACATCCCTCTCTTTCTTTTGTCCAGTGCAGAACAGAAGTGACTTCCCGCAAGTTGATCACTCTTTTATTCCTCTGCATGCTTGTGTGTAGTTGGTCTGTTCATGAGTAATGGTGAAACATGGAAGAAACAGCGGCGTTTTGCTTTGTCCACCTTACGCACCTTGGGTCTGGGCAAAAGTCTCATGGAGCAGAGCATCTGTGAGGAGATCCGGTACCTGCAGGAGGAGATGGAGAAGGAGAAAGGTGGTTAAAATGCAGCATACAATAAACTCATAATCCCACATGAGGAGTTGTCCTAACATGGACTCCTCTCTTCCAGGGGAACCTTTCAGCACAGCAGGCCTCTTCAACAACGCTGTATCCAACATCATTTGCCAGATGGTGATGGGAAAACGCTATGAGTACAGCGACCACAACTTCCAGACCATGCTGACAAATCTGTCTGAGGTTATAAGGCTGGAGGGCTCCGTTTGGGCTTTGGTAAGTCAATAACACACATTAAGTTAAATCATTGCCAGAGAGGACGCTCTCTGGTGGAATTGAGGGGGTCAATTCTCCGTAACCAGGAGGCCTACGTCTCTGGTCAAAATTTCAAAGGTGAAAGGAAATGTTAACTTTGTTCCCTCTGCTGTTTTCTTACATGTAGCTGTATGAATCGTTCCCCAACGTGATGAACTACTTGCCAGGTCCTCACAACAAATTATTCAGCCACTATATTGACCTCCAAGACTTCATGAACCAGGAGTTACAGAGGCACAAGAAGGACCTGGACCACAGCAATCCCCGGGACTACATTGACACTTTCCTCATTGAAATGGAAAATGTACGTGGCCAGATGTGTTTTACGTAGAGTTTTAGCCCTCTCTCTCAAACTGCTAATCATTCACCGCTATATCCACTCTCTGAACAGCACAAAGACACCGACCTGGGCTTCACTGACCCTAATCTGATTATGTGCTCTCTGGATATGTTCATGGCCGGAACAGAGACAACTGCCAACACATTGCAGTGGGCTTTGGTTTATCTCATCAATAACCCTGAGATCCAAGGTAGGTCACATGCAAAGATGCATAGAAAGCTGTGAAATAGGAAGGAAACTGAAGTTTGCATCTATCCATACTTAGTAACTTGCTAATACTTATTAATACAAACATCAGCATACGGACACACTGATACACACAATGCTAACATGATCATGATATGCAGGAGTAATGATACAACTTCTTTGTTTAGGTTGTTAACATGCTAACATTTGCTAATTAATGCAAATGTGAGGGTGATGGACTAAAAGATTAACCTGATAATGTTGCTACTATATATATATTTTGATTACCAGACAATATTGTAACCATCCAAGGTAGACTTACAACAAGCTACAAGCTTGTGAAACGATGTTATATGCTCCTGTAGAAGACACAAGTTCATATATCAACTGCGTTATAATAAAAACACGTTTTATTTGCAATGTCAAGGAGAAGCACTACACGACCCACAATCCTGAAGTATAATAGCAACCTTGCTGATTGGTGGAGCTCGCTGTTACTATGGAAATGCTAACAACAACAACGAATATAATGTTGGCTTAACTTGGCTACAATCTGCAATAATCAGATCGTTCATCTTTACACTATGTTAATATACTATACTCTATATTAAACACTATATATATATAGATAGCTAAAGCGGTGTTGAATGATAGGAACTATTAATGTGACTTATTTTATTTTTCAAAAACTAAATCAAAACCCAAGGGGATTATTGATGAGAGCTCTTAAATAGTTCAGATAAATGATTTTCTCCGTAGAAGAACTCTTCATGAAGCAGGGGCAATAAAAAAACAAATGGATTAGGAGTAGCTAATATATATGTGTGTCAGTGGCAATCTAACAGACATGAAGACAGGATCAAGATGTTTGATGGCCGACCGAGCATACAGTTTTTAATGTTTCCCCCTTGCCATAAGCTAAAACCATTCATTTGATGAATTTTTAGAAAAGGTCCAGGTAGAGATAGACGGAGTGATCGGACAGAGCCGTCAGCCCACTATGGCCGACAGACCCAACATGCCCTACACTGACGCTGTCATCCATGAGATCCAGAGGATGGGAAACATTGTTCCTCTGAATGGACTCAAAGTAGCTGCCAAGGACACAACAGTGGGTGGTTACTTCATACCTAAGGTACATTGTCATTTAAAGTCAGAACATTACATCTTTATATAAGAAAGAGAAATGAAATAAGTGAGTGTTGTTGTTGCAGCATTGCTTGGTGTTAACCTATGAATCGTGTTTTTTAGGGTACGTCCATAATGCCCATGCTGACCTCGGTGCTGTTTGACAAGGATGAGTGGGAAACTCCGGACACTTTCAACCCCGGACACTTCCTGGATGCTGAGGGAAAGTTTGTGAGGAAAGAAGCTCACCTGCCTTTCTCTGCAGGTACACCATGCAGATTAACCTCCATTTTAAACATGACCCAGAATATACATCTTGTGCTCTTACACCTGTGTGTGTGTGTGTGTGTGTGTGTGTGTGTGTGTGTGTGTGTGTGTGTGTGTGTGTGTGTGTGTGTGTGTGTGTGTGTGTGTGTGTGTGTGTGTGTGTGTGTGTGTGTGTGTGTGTGTCACTCTTCAGGTAAACGTATGTGTCTTGGAGAGGGCCTGGCCAAGATGGAGCTGTTTCTGTTTTTGGTAGGTTTACTGCAGAAGTTCTCTTTCACGGTTCCTGACGGAGTAGAGCTGAGTACAGAAGGAGTTACTGGAGTTACTCGAGTGCCGCACCCCTTCAAGGTTCATGCCAAGTCTCGCTGAATTAGGCGACATCTCACTGAACCGTTTTCCACTGAATCAACGCGTAACAGGACAAGACGCAAGCAAATCACAGGAGAGACAGCTCATTCTGATGCTTTCACTGTTGTATGATCATGTTCTTAAGACCTGCTTAGTCTCTCTGCCTGTACATTTAATTCTGTGTGATGGAGTTAGTGATTTGTAAATTTGTAGTGATTTGTTGATAGTTTCAGTTTAAAATATGTTTGCTTTTGTTTAATTTAAAAAAATCATCAATTAATAATAGACTGACAAGGTAATAAAAATGAATTTAATTAAATGAAAAATAAATTATTTGATAATTTATTGGTTTATGCCACTGAAAAAAAATCTCCCCATGAAAAAGCAGTTTCACATACGTAGAAGACACCGACAATGATGTCAAGAGAGTTTGAGGGCGGCTCGCGCTCCGCAGCGATGGTTTCGGCGTCTGGTCTATTTTTTTCGCTCGCCGCCAGCGTATCGCGCCAGAAAACACACTGGAAATCGAATTTCAAAGATATAAATGACATGATATAAATGATAAAATATGCATCCCATACTTTTTATTTTCCTGCTGTTCTCCTGGAGTTTCAATTTCCCCGAATTTTTCCCCCACATGATGGAATTTCCTCATCTGCCCATCCACTACAAGCACACAAGCAGACAGACAGAGACGGAAAGAGAGGGGAACCCCTACATTGAACGGAGCATACAACAACCAGCGGAGAAAGCAGAATCACGGGCTAACCGGGGCGGAGAAATGCGCGTCCGGTATGAACAGCCAGGCGGCTGCGCGCGAGATTTGACGCTGGGCGGCGCTGCGTGGCGCTTCGCTGCCGGTGTGAACAGCCCAATTGATTAACACGGGCGCAGAAAGGAGGCGGATAGCATTTTTTAGCATTTGCTCGCCAGTGTTCCTGCTCTGCTCCATGATGAGGGGGTATCATCTCTTTCTGTGGCTCGATCTGAGGGGACTGCTGCTCCTCTCTATCACTGCTCTGCTGCTCCTGTACTTTCTGAACAAAAAGGATTCTCCTAACTTCCCCCCGGGACCACCAGCTCTCCCTTTTCTAGGAAACGTCTTCAGCATCGAAGCCAAGCAGCCTCACATTTACCTCACCAAGGTAAGAGCAGAGCATCAAGACATTTAATGCAGTGGTTTTTTTTGGTGATTCTGACTTGAGCAACTTGAGCATGTCCTAAAGGAGGAATTAATGTCTCATTTACAAATTCTGTATATCTGAATTTCTCTATTTCAATTTTCAGTCACACAAGTATAGGGGAGTTACTAAAAAGTAACACAAAATATTTTGTTGCAACAAGATATTAAGCTTACTTATAAAATCAATGCCCCCAAAAAACTGATATTGAGTCACAGTGTTTAACAATATATTGTGCTGAGAAATGCATGTTACCAGAGTCACATGCTGGACAACAGGCCTCTTATTCTCTGCCTCTGCATCCACAGCTCGCTGATGTTTATGGGAATGTGTTCTGCATTCGTCTGGGAAGACACAAAACAGTGTTTCTGTCTGGGTGGAAGATGGTGAAGGAAGCTTTGGTGACACAGGCGGACAACTTTGTGGATCGACCCTACAGCCCAATGGTGAACAGAATTTATTCAGGCAACTCAGGTAAACCTGGATTATGTACATGAAGTATGGCAGTATTAAAGCAACACTATAGCTGTTTTCAGACATGAGCTCCGATAAATGTCGTGATGAAACCTCTGGAGTATCTCCTGCTGAGCTCTTACTAGGGGACTTGCATTTGCACTCTCACAACCTCTTTTCTCTGTGTCTCAGCAGGTCTTTTCTTCAGTAACGGGAAGGTGTGGAGGAGACAGCGACACTTCGCCATGGCCATGCTACGTACCTTTGGTCTGGCCAAGAGCTCCACAGAGCGGAGCATCTGTGGAGAGAGCCAACATCTGCAGGAGGAGATGGAGAAGGAGGAAGGTTAGCAAAAACAACAGGACAGGCACAAATTATAAAGTATAAAAGTACTTGCAGAGTGTAGCTTTTTTCCTACAGTCTACTTCATTATTAAGGCCTAGTCTAGGTTGTGGCATCGCTGCTGCTCTCATTGAAGGAGGTGGGGTCAAATGTTACCTGCCCGCTCTGATTGGATCAGCGGATCAATTCCAATCTCATTATTGATAACTAAAACATTAAAGAAAACAATATAAACATGTAATGCAATGCATTGTAAAAGGGTGTCTAGGGGATTAGGAGGTACAGGTATTTGCTGATATATGTTGTGAAAAGTGAAAAGTACAAGTAAAATGAATCTACTTAAGTAAAGTACAGATACATAGAAAGCAGAAAAATAGAAGTACAATAATGAAGTACATGTTCTTAATTACATCCCACCACTGTAAATACATAGACTGAAGACATTTCTTCTGTTCAGGTAAGCTGTTCGACCCTGTGCCGCTCTTAAACAGCGCTGTAGCCAACATCATCTCTCAGATAGTGTTTGGGAGACGGTTTGACTACAGTGATCACGACTTTCAGAGCATGCTGAAGAATCTGGCTGAGATTGCCTACTTGGAAGGCTCCATATGGGCTCTAGTAAGACGCCACAGCAACACAGACACTCGCAGATTTGTCACTTGAAAGTATTCAACAGAAAATATTCAAAGCTCGAGTGAGATCTTTACCTGCCAGTGGATAAAAAACAAGATGACTGAACGTGTCCCTTGTTTCTTCTCTAAACAGCTGTACGATGCGTGCCCTGCTCTGATGAAACACCTGCCCGGGCCTCACAACGGCATCTTCAGCAACTCCAAATCTCTGGAGGCATCTATCAGGAGAGAGATAGAAAGGCACAAGTTAGATCTGAACCCCAGCGACCCTCGAGATTACATTGACACCTTCCTCATAGAAGAGAAAGTACTGTGCTCACATTCTTGACTTAACCTCTATCGTTACGTACATGAACAGGGACAGAGCAGTTTTTATGAACTAAGTGTATGTGTTTTCTGTCTCCAATCTGGCTGACAGCACAACAGACGCAGTGAACAGGGCTTTGAGGAAGGAAACCTGGCTCTGTGTTGTCTGGATCTGTTCATGGCCGGCAGCGAAACCACCTCAAAGACCCTGCAGTGGGGCCTGATCTACCTCATCAAGAACCCTCATATCCAAGGTGGGAGCTCATTTCATGATCCCTATAGTGGCAGCTCAAAGAGCTAATAGATTAAAACTCTTTTCTTTCACCTTGTAGAAAAAGTCCAGGCAGAGATAGACGGAGTGATCGGACAGAGCCGTCAGCCCACTATGGCCGACAGACCCAACATGCCCTACACTGACGCTGTCATCCATGAGATCCAGAGGATAGGAAACATTGTTCCTCTGAATGGACTCAGAGTAGCTGCCAAGGACACAACACTGGGTGGTTACTTCATACCAAAGGTACATCTACTTGTAACACACAGTAACTACAAAGTCCCCCAAAAAAAGTAAAAGTCCTGCATTTAAACTCCTACTAAACAAAAGTATCAGCAAATTACACTTACAGCATGAAAGTAAAAGTACTCAGAATGTCCCTGTGAGTGAAAGATTACAATATCAGCATGTAAATACCATTTTACTGTTGTAGCTGCTAGAGTTGGAACTAGTTTAAATTGTGGTATTAAGTCCAGTAGTTTTGGCCCCTACAAAGAGTCACAAGTCTCCTGCAGGATGATGCAGGAGAGAGCAAATATGAGAAAATTGACTTCTACTCCACAAATTCAAATTTCCCTCAACTCTCAAAATTCCATTGTCTTGAAATATTGGATAATTTATACTGTTTAGGACTAACTTTTAAAAATCTTTTTAATCATATTTTAATCTTCTACGATTCTTTAAGCTCATATTTACTCTTAGATGTAAATGTAGTAATGTATGTAGAAGTATACAGGAAAAAAAGATTTTAAATGCTTAAGTACATTCTACTATACACAAAATGTAATGTGTAGTTTGTGAAATATGTTCATGTGCGAGAGCCTCCTAATGTTACTGTGATAAATCTCCTGACACCAGATGGAAATGTAACTCCCAGAAGAAAAGGGTTAGTTCTCCAGTTTCCCATTTTCAGTTTTTGTTGACTTTATACAGAAGCTATTTAGAGTGTGTGTTGACCAGTATTTACTGAAGACACTCAACTGACAAGATAATAACATCAAACATGGACAATAACTGAAGATTCCTTGAGGTCACAAACACATACACTATACCCATATAAGTTAAAGGTCTGCCTATGACAATCCTTTCAGGAGAGACCTTGTGATGTAGACATATTAAATCTATACAAATTACAACAGTTGATTGTTCAGGTTCATGTTTTGTGCAGGGAACCTCTGTGATGCCCAACCTGACCTCTGTGCTGTTTGACAAGACTGAGTGGGAAACTCCAGACACCTTCAACCCCGGACATTTCCTGGATGCTGAGGGAAAGTTTGTGAGGAGGGAAGCGTTTTTACCTTTCTCTGCAGGTTTGAAACTTTAATCAATAAATGTCCTTCAAGTTTAATAAAAGAACAGTTGAACCATATTTGCATGGAAGCACAGAATGATCAAACCAAACCTGAGGGCCACTGTAGGAGTCCTTAGATTGTTGCAATTTGAAAGCCCACCACTAGATGCTGCTAAATCCTACACGCTGAACCTTAAAGTGGTGCAGGAACAAAGTGATGCTGGCTGCAAACTGTGGGTAGATGATCAGAGTTGCGCTTGTCTTTCCCAGGAAAGCGGGCTTGTCTGGGAGAAGGCCTGGCGAGAATGGAGCTGTTCTTGTTCTTCGTCAATTTGTTTCAGAAGTTTCGTTTGTCCACTCTGGAAGGAGTTGAGCTGAGGACAGAGGGAATCACTGGAGCCACACGTACACCGTACCCCTTTAAGATCTATGCCAAGGCCCGATAAATCCTGTAACTGCAGACTACTCCAAACTGTATTTTACAGTTTCATAAATAGACAACATCTGCTGCAACAGTGGCTAGTTTTCATTACCATCCAGAAAAACTGATGACGGAGGCACAAGGAAATGTTTCATGAAATTGGTAATGAGGTGGAACTGTAGCCTGCTCTTTGTTTTGCTGCTACACAGAATCACATAATGAGTGACTGTGTGATGAATGAACATCATTATGTAACCAGCAAGCAGCAGCAAAATCTCCCTCTTTTGTTAATGACAAGTTGACTCATGTCTATTTATCACTTTCAGTTAAACTGTTGTTCACTATAAAAATTAACTACAATAAAAAAGGACAGATTTTGTCCCTTTTTGACTCTTGTATGTTACCTACATGCATGTTTGACTGGATCATGAACTCTGTGTAAAGATGGAGGACATGTCAAAACCCCACCTCCTCCATGTTAGTAGATGGGACATGGCCTAAACTAATAAATACAAATAAATAAAATGTTCTCAAAGATGGTTTCTATCATTTTAGGTAGGTCACACAGATGTTCTGTTCCAAGTACTCATTTTCCCTGTAAGTTTGCTTTTAGTTCTATAATGCTATAAAAACATGCTGAAATGTCATGATTGAAAGCTGAGACTGACTTGTGATTGGTCGAACACCACATCTATGGGATCTCACTAACACGGCTACAAAGTCCTGACTGCTACTGCGCAGACTCTGGCTCCTAATTTGCCAGATGGTAGGGCCAATATCCCAAATATTTCAACTTCATTTGTGGATAGTGGGAGAAAGCGAATATTTGTCGTCCATCTTTATACAGTCTATCGTCCGCTGGTCAACATGTAAATTGCTTTAGTGTCACATATGATGGTGCTGATGACACAATCTCTTGTGTTTTACCAGTGTTCAAATGATATGCAGCAATTTACCATTCTGTCTTTTAGCAAGACTCTGTGTGCGTATGTGTTTTAATCCCTGAATTCAAAGATTGATGCATCTTAATGTGACACTTTAGAAAAAATGATTTATTTATTTATTCACAAAAAAAACCAAAGGCTTTCAAATTTCACAATGCCTTCCTCACTTTTCTTCATTTGTACACAAACCTGTGACACTACACATGTGGTCTCTGTGCTGCTATACGTTTGATCGTACTTCTAATTTGTATATGACACTACTTTTAAATCAGCAATGTACAAGAATTAGCCATTGCAAAGGAAAATAAAAGCGCTTTAACAAACATCTGTAGATCAGAAAACGGCAAAACCATGAAGACAGAAATGACCCTTTAGTGTTACTGCAAACACAGGAGATGAACAAAGCAATCAACAATCAATCAACAGCTATTGAACTTAAGACTCCATCAGATCAGATGGCCAATAACCGGAGATATCAAAGGGAACAACTGCTTCTCTGCAGCTCTATAGGGATCAAAACTCTACAGTTACAATTGTATGAATCCTGAACCTGGTCCCAACATCAGGATCAGGCGCTGGTGTTAAAATCATCTTTACATTACAGCAGTACGACTTCATTGATTATAGTCCTGATCACTTCCCACTACATAAAGCTCAACATATTCAGTGAATAAAAAAAGTCTGTCACTTTTCATTTAGACAATGCTCCCTGTAGGAGTCTAATGACATTTAAGAGCCTAAAGACATGAGAAATACACGAGTCCTGGATTTATTTTGTGTGATTTGTCGTTGCAGCACCTCAGAGGTTGATCACTTAATGTGACTTATAAGGTTTTCACAGCTATGTATTATGGGCTTGTTCCATTAAAAAGAAGAAAAAAAAACTAAGTGACTGATGTTTGATGCCCAAAACAGTTGGTGGCCAGCACCAAATATAGCAATCATTTCCTTAAAGGTCCCCTCTTCACTGCATAGTATGATGCATCTGTTCTACGTACATCAACAATCATTTTAACTTACATTTAGTTGTCATTACCATTCAAGTAACTTTTTTTTTATTAAATTTTTTTTAAATCACATTCATATATTTTACAGTCTCCAATTCTGAATAAAACTTGTTCACGTCCCTCATTTCTGACCAAGTGTGACAGGATATAAGAAAGCAAAGGCTAAGTGTTCGGCTGAGACTGCAGCAGAAACACCAAGAAGTATGAAGCTCTAAGTCTGTGGTAGGGAGCGTGTGCACAACTTTAGCTAGTGAGGTGAACACAGGTTGTGGGTTAACGCTCTATGCAAGAGAGGGACAGTATACTCTAACCACGGGTTGGTGACTTACAGGGTTTTGTTTTATAAGTAAGTGCTCATCGATCCACACTCCCACTGTGTGACCCTGAGAGCAGATGTAGTGTTTAAGGTCACTTGAGTGCTCACTTTTGGGATGGAGGGAGGGTATTTTTCCCCTTCACTGAACAAAGGTGAGACATTTGGCTCTGTGACAAGGTCTATTTGGAGGTGGTGGCAGGCACGCTGATGGAGAGCGCCCGGCGTGGGGCATTTGAGACTTGCCGCTGCTGGGACAAAAAGGACTGGCCAGGGGACAGCACGGAGGAGGTGCGGCCACCAAGACGCGACTCAATGGCCAACTTCTGAAAGGTCAGACTCTGAAGAAGGAAAAAAAGGAAAAAATAAAAGTCTTGACATTTTGCTTTCTGCTCTTAACATAATATAAAGTAAATGATACCATGACAGGCAGAACATAAATTAAAGAAAATCTCATACCTTGTTATACCACGCTGTGACAATCAGCTTCTCTTCATACTCTTTCAGCCGGGCCTGCTCACACTGACGCTGGGAGGCAAAATAAAATTTGTAAGATGAGAAAAAAAGTCCTTTAGAAACATCCTGTATGTTCATATTACAAACATTGAACAAAGACTGCAAAAGTCAAAATGCTAATTTACTTCCAGGATGACCATCTGCTTGTCCCGGTCTGCCAACTGGTTCCTCAGAGCCTGGATCTCAGCGGTGGCTGGATTCAACTTCGGGTCCAGTGCTCGGATCACCTACGAGCAGGAAAGGAAGGACGATACTGAAATTCTGATTCTGATGATACTTTAAGGTTCAGGAATTATCGTATCTAGAATATAATTGAATAATACAAATAACAACGATTGTCCAAACACTCACATTACGAGCTTTCTCCAGATACATTTTGTACCTCTCTTCCATGGCGCGCATGTCGTCATCCTTCTTCTTCAGAGCAGCCATCAGCTCATCCACCTTCAAGGCTGAGAGACATGGTATAAATTTAAGGTTTCACTGAAGTCCTATTGTGCTGTTGTGTTTTGGTGCACTCCAATTATTCCAGTAGTGAAATGATGTGATTTGTGACATGAGACTTACAGGTCTGGGTGTTGTCAGGCTGAAGATCCTCCAGCAGCTCTTTCTTCTTCATGATTTCATCCTGAGCCTCGTTCAGCTGAACCCTGAGGGAAAAAAAGCTGTTTTTTTATTTTTCTCTAATAGACTAGATGGAAATTCATTTTACATCCGTCAGCTTTAAAGCACCGACCCAAAACCCAAACTTACATGTGTGCATCCAGTTTCCGCTTTAGGTTTGACTGAAAAATAAAAGAAATGAAAATAGACTATAAAGCATCAAATATCACAAAGGTTACATCCAGTAATATAAATACATTTTGCACTACAAAATAAATTAAAACTATGTAAAATGAAGGGGCTTCAATCTCTTAATCTGTTTAATTTTTGACTGAGTGATTGCATAATACAAAGCCTGCACAAAGTCTAACAGCCTAATGAGATTAACTCTGTGGGGCCTTTTCTCTGTATTGGTGCCAGTGCATGCTGGCACACTTACATCATCGGGTTTTGCCGCCTGACTCTGCAGAGCCTTCTGGAGGTCCTCCACCTGCTGCTGCAGCTCACTGATCCGCTCTCGGCTCAATCTGGGGATTTGTCACAACAAAGAGGAAAGACATGTTTGAAAATGGAGTCAATACAATACATCATTAATGTATCATATCACATCTTCCTGTGGCTAATGTAGGAAGAGACAGAAACTCTGTTAACCTGTTCTCAGTGTCCAGTTCACTGCGCGTCTTATGTGCTTCCTCCAGCTGAGCCTGCAGAGAAGCGATCTTCTCCTGCTCATTCTCCTCCTGCTGCACTCTGAGCATCTTGTTCTCATGCTGCAGCCTGATGAACTTTTCCCTGAACAGTCACACAAACAAAGTCAGTATTGATGCACACTTGCACACACGAAAAAGAAAGAAAACAAATCCTATGTTGTCTATTACCTGTACTCAATCGGTATTAATTCAGCTGCCAGGTTATCATGGCTGGGGCTGGCAGAAGGAATTATCCCTACATGGAAACATTATGTGCAATTTAGGAAGAAAAAAATGGCAAGTGGATAAACAGGGTCATTGTTTTAAATCTAACTTTGTAAAGAAATACCTGCTTGAGCTTGGGAGAGCTGGTGCTGTTGAGCCTGAGTGCATCGCAGCTCCTCATTGAGCTCCTTCAGAGAATCTCTTTCAATGATGATCCTCTAGGGGAGGGGATGCAAATTCAAAACAACCATACAATTGTTGCTAAAGAATTTAGATAATTTTATTAAAATTTCAGCTCGAGTCGGAAAAAACTTTTGCCATTTCTTCCTAACACATTTAAAAAGCTGCCACACCTCTTTCTCCTTCATCACAGTTTCGTGCTTCTCCTCCAGCTTCTTCATCTCAAAGGCGAGAGTGTCCGCTCGCCTCGTCTCCTCAGACAGCTTATTGTGTAACTCCTGGACCTTAAAGAAATCATGTGAACATGCACATAATCATACAAAATGGAAAAACATGCAATAATCCTAGCAAGTGGCATTTAATTAGGAAGTGACTTGTTTGAGTTTGGAGTTTCTCTTTCTAACCATCATTTACCTGTCTCTTGTACGTCTCCAGCTGCGCCCGGGCAGCATTGGCCTTGCGTAGCTCTTCCTCCAGGCTGACAGTGTTGTGCATGTATGTCATGTTATTCTCCTCCAGCAGCTTCATCTGCCGCTTCAGATCACCCAGATTCTCCAGTTTACGTTTGTATGTTTCCACTGAGGCCTCCAGCATCACCACTCGATCTGAGCAGTTTCTGTATGAACACACAAATAAATATACAAACATCGATGAACAAGCTCATAAGTAAGTATTCTGTCAAATGAATGTTTTCATATCTGCTCATATACCCAGATATATATACACTGATATCTCTGTTAAAGGCTCATATTGGCAACCGATAAAATCTGTAAAGCTCCGATGTTTGATCATACAGGAAGAATACTTTGTGTATTGAGACTGTTTTTCTGCCTCCACCTGTTGACCAAGAATAACCCTCTTTGTAAAGACCAGCAAAAATCAACATCAGCTAATTTCACTGATTAGTTCCTCTTGTCTGGTGGAGTATTTGGTAATCAGTAAAATCATGGTCCTTGCCTTGCCAGGCCATCTAACTGTCTCAGCTGTATGCTCAGCTCCTATTGGGAGGCAACAGTCTGTATGCTGCTCCCTGACACACACCTCAGAACGTCCAGTTCATCTTTGAGAGCTCGAGATTCTTCTGCCAGGCTGGTGAGCTCATCATTACGGTGCTGCACCTCAATTAGCTGCTTCTCCAACTCTTCACAGTGGATCCGGTAGTCGTCCTTTGCAGCCTCCAGCCTAAAAGTTTAAAATGCACAGTTTAGTGGTTCATCATAAAGAGGTTGGTGTAGTATATTTGAGCAGAAAGTGACAAACCTGAAGTTCTCCTCCAGCAGTGTCTCCAGCTGCTGCTGTAATTGGCTGTGTTTTCTTCCTGAGGGTGTGCTAGGGTCATCGAATGTGTCAAGCTGATTGGCTCTGTCAGTTAAGACATCATTCTCAGCCAATAGGCTATTTCGTTCCTCTTGCAGTACGGCCACCTGTCCAGGTGCAACAAGGTTTTAAAGCCACTCTCACAGACAATGAGTTTCAAGTTAGTGTGCAACACAAAGACAAAAACAATTCACAGCAAGTCACCAAGGACAGTGTGTGATGTTAAATTTCTCTGTTGTCAATTATTTCATGCAAAGCAGCAAAGTCACATCAAAAGTCAGAGCCCTTCAATCACAGATAACCCTCGTCCTCTCCCCCCTGTAAAAGCAAAAAGTGCAGTTAATCCATGCTGAAAGCAGAGCACAGAAAATATGAACTATAAAGAAACATGTTGATGCATGGTTAGTCAGTTATATTTACTCACCTATCATTTCCATCCAGTCTATTTTACCATCAGACATTGGACAATCAGTCTAAGATTTACTTGCAATTGTTTAAAAGTCTGAAATGTCTTTAAACTAGATGAAAACCACCTCTATGACCAAAGTCTGACGTAAGAAGCTACACATTAAACTTGCGCTGAACTACATGGTTGAAACCAATATAAAAAAATGTGTGTCTGACACGTGGTAACAATATATAATATACCAATATGTAATAAACTTGTTGCTCGAATGTAAAGAAAATGTTCCACTCTCATACATTACAAGTAAATAAAGCTTCACTCGTTCATTTTTATTGAGTCGAAATTTCAATTATCTTTAAATCATTAATCTGGGCAACAGGAAAAACGTTAGATTATAACTGAAAGGCTTTAAACAACAATATAGAATTTTCACCCAGAACCACCTCTAACATCTCTTGTCTTTCTCTATGAACTATCCTGTCAGCCTGTATAGACAATGAGACATTTTGAAATAATATGATGGTGCTTTTCCCCATAAGAGGTGGATACAATGAGTATTATGACAGAGGTGTCCCTGTGTGAATTACTGCAATAATACCACAAAATATTAAAACACTCATTGCAGGACTCAGGATGCTGAGAGTCGTCTATTAGCTGAGTTAGAGTCAACATTTGAGCAGCGGGTTTAGATGGGTTTAGTTTTGTCGTACGGTCAGCCACGTTGGACTTACCTCGCTGCGGCGAGAGATGAACAAGACTGGGAACAGAAAAAATCAATCTGTCGAGAATCCAGTGGAACAGTTGATCAGTTACTGTGCAAAATTTTGTCTGTACAGTGGCAGGTGAGGCCTTCTAGCCGTGGCAGAGCATAGGCTGGTTGTCACGATGGGAGCCAGCAGAGCCCAGACTATAAGCTCACAGTCCTTCTGCCACAGCAGCTCCAGACAATGGACCCAAGCTTTACAGAGAATTACCCAACTCCTGTTTATACTGTACTCTGGGCATGCGATTGCATGCTTGTGTGTGTTTGTGTGTGTGCACTCTGTATTCACCTGTATATCCAGCTCTTGACAGCGTTGGGCTAGTGCTTCCTTCTCGGCTAAAAGTTCAGCAAGGTCCTCGCAGGATTTTTTAAACTGGGCACATGAAGAAGCTGAAGTAAGTAATAGAGTCACTCACTAACTCCAGCACACACACCAGACACACAGATAGACTGGTGCTGCTGTACTACTTGCTTCAGAAATGCATTTAAACCCTTCTTTAACCTCCGCTGCATATTTTCACTCTTGACTGAGGTGACTAAGTTTCACCTAATGTAAAGCTTGTTATACATCCTTCTGCCTGTTGAGGGAGCTGACACCCAGAGTGCTGCACTGTGTATGTGACGTTTATAGGAGTTGTTAATAGAATATTCCATTCATATTCCTGTCTACATTATACAGAGCATAGTCTGATTATGATGTTAAGCATTTGGTAATCCGCCATACATGTCGATGTCTCAAAATGCTTTGAAAACTCCAATAGGACGTTATATTACAACTAAAACATATACATGTCTATAAAAATTAAGATCAAAATATTCAACGTCTTAATTTCTTAGGTCCAAATAAATATTTTCAAATGAAGATTTAAATATTGTGTTATATACACTTAAAGGGCTCCTTTTCAAGTGGTTACAATTAGAACCATAATATATATGATGTACAACATGGATTTCTGTAGTAAAGACACTGACCTGCTGTTCAAGGTCCCCTGACTGCTCTGCTCCAAATGGGCCCTTGGTCTCTTTACTCATGAGCTGGAAAGAAAACATGTCACTGGGTTTATTACACAGACTTTTTATAGGAGCTGCAAAGCCTCACTTAACAACCACTGCTGCTGTCCAAGTCCCGTAGAGATGGACACTATTGAGGGAAATTACTGTCACTCATAAAAAGGTAGAAGTGTTCAGCCATGCTTTTCTGTTAATGTTTTATACATCTAGAAAATATGAAGGAGAAAGTATTAAGACGGGCTGACCTCCTGGATGGCTGTCATGACAACAAGCTGCACGGACTCCTCCAAAGTCATGATGATCTGAATGTATTCTGTCAATGGAGTGGAAAAGAGTCATCAATCCCATAACTCATTATGCACAGAAACACTGGTGTCATTGATTTTCCAGCAGGGCTCTGCCTTTGTCAGTGGCTTGGACAATAATTCATAATTGATTATAATTCATAATTTCCCCCGGCATTGTGCAGCACATTTATACTGTAGATATGAGTATCTGCATGTGTCTACTTTGGGTACACAAACTATGCTTAGCATTCAAGCAGTCACATACCTTGTTTACGCTCACATCTGACAGCACAGCCCAGTATGAGCTGCAGCAGCCTCCCCGACTCCACAGGGTCTGAATGCTCTGACACCAGGGCCACATCTGGCCAAGGGAAGTCTGAGATCTCCTGACCTAAGACCTGATATGACCAAGCAAGAGATAAAGAACCTAACATGTCAGTGTGCTGCAGCTTTCTGAGTGCAAGTATTCACAAGTACAGCAAGATAAACAACACTGATGTTTAAAAGCTCCATGTGCCAACAGAGATGGCAGCAGTCAAGCTACAACTAAGGCGATTGCTGAACAAAATATTTCAGTTATGTGTTAATTCAGCAAAATGGTTAGAAAAAAAAAAGCTGTGCCCCTAGTACTCCATAGTATGAATGTGTTGTGTGCGAGACTTGAGCTGCTTGTTTAGATCTGTACAACACAATGTATTTTCCTTAAGCATGTCTCCTGGGGCTTTACACGATGTAAACAGTGCATAGAACAACTCCCACAGACACAGAAGTATCACACTGAGGCTGCCTCTCACAGAGAGAAGATGTTTCTTTCAATCACTTAACAACAGAGGACAGTGTGTACAAGGCCGCCGCCTACCTCATTATAATAATCAACCACCATCTGAAGGACCTTCTTCAGGTTGTTCATCTGCGGAGAACACACAAGGTCACGAAATAATAATAATAATAATAATACATTTTATTTATAGAGCGCTTTTCATGATACTCAAAGACACTTTACAACATTAAAAGTGAAATGCTATTATATCACTTTATCATATATGTATATGAACAAAGAGGACAAGGTGACCGGAAAAATACACTCTAGCCTCAAACTATAATAATGTAATGACAGAATATTCAAATATAGCGAAAATAATACACCTTTTTCACGGCAGAAATTTTGACATGTATCAACAGGAAACACTTTCCTTCTAATTCATGCGGGTAAAAATTTACCTGCAGCACCTTTTTGATTGTTTGCATTTTTCTTTCAATAAAATATTCAAGTCCCCCAGACAAAGAGTTAAGAAGCACAGCATGTTGTTAAAACCTGTCAAAATAAAGCCAGTTTGAGGGGAATGCTGTTTGCATATAAGAGTATGTTGTTCAGCAAAAGTGACCATCATGCATTTTTGTTGAGTAAAATCTGCTTTGGATTTGGGAATGAATAAGAATTGTTTGTTTTTAATAAATATTTTAATTAGTCTTTTGAACTTTTGTATGCTTAATTGTTTGGATACATAATCAGTGTATTCTAATAACAGGTACATTTGACCCATTGGGGGTTTGAGTTAAACAGCAACCATTGATAGTTCTGGTGTTAAAATGTCCCAGTGATCCATGACAGTGTGACAGAAAGCCACCGTTCACAACAGACTCTTTTTGCAGCAGATACTTTGACTTGTCACGACAGGAACAGAACAAGTATACAACAATCAACCACAACATATAGACAAAATCTAGTTTTAATGTTGTGGCCATGTCAATGAATGAGTATGCTAAATACCAAGGCCCTGGTACAGGCTCTGCTGTTAAAACGATCTATGCCAGGACCCTGAAAGAGAAGCAGCTAACTGAAAGATAATTTTACTATTCACATACATGTCTAATTGTATTCTGTGGAAAAGGCCTATTGCGGTAGAAAAGCTGTAGCAGGCAGAACACAGCCAAACAGAAGTAAAGGGAATGGCATGCATTTTTTCCCCTAAAATCAGCCTTAATGACAGACACACACATTTCACCAGCGGAGTCGGAGCGTAGGGTCAGAGTGCAGGCTAAGGCAAGAATTGTTCCCCCGCCCTGGAGCAGGTAGGAGGTCAGTGTCAAGGACAGTTGAGCAGGACTGAAGCAAACAGAGGATTTTGCACACAGGGGGGGTCAGCAATATCTGAAGAGAAAAGCTAGAGGACACATGGAGGGAGGACCGAGAGGATGGCACTTCTCTATACCTTCAGTCTCCAGTTGTCCTCAACATCTGTTTTGATGCGACCAAGCCATCCATCATCGAACCATGCTGGGTCTCTGCAACACACACACACACACACACACACACACAACCACAGAGACACACAGAGCTAAAAGTCAAAAAGAAAGAAACCTAATCTTCCCTGACTTTTTAGAAAAACACTACAGCTAATATGAGTTATTGTGTATGATTAAGTGTCACGTTGGTTGTTTTTCATATTTTTGAATGAAAGTGCTTCAATTTACTTCAGACAATTATTTCCTACAGTTGAACATGCTAATTATAATTATAGTAAGAATACACAAGTAAGAGTGAATCTTATCTCAAAACAAAACATGCTTTTCTATCTTTTGTCCTCAGGACAGCTCTTACAATAGATTCCTCCCATAATTAATCAACTCTGCTGCCGACTGATGAGTCCAAAAGTAAGTCATTATTCTTTGATTTTAAGTGTCCGACATCAAACATAATTTGTACACAATAATGTTTGCTTTGTTTGTATGTATCTATGTGCTTTAAGGTGGAATGAGTGCAGCTCATTCAGGACCAGGAAGAGTTTCTCCTTGGCTTTTCTGCCTTAGCTGATGTGGCAGGCTGCTGCCACATGTGATGTAATATAACCCAGACAAGACTGGCTTTAAATAATGTATCTGCAGTATCTGTTGTGTGGTTGTGGTTGTGTGTGTGTGTGGTTGTGTGTGTGTGTGTGTGTGTGTGTGTGTGTGTGTGTGTGTGTCTTCTCACATCTGATGCAGTGCCTGTGAAATTGCCACTCCAGTGGTCAGCTCCTCCACTGTTCTGCAGGGTGCAGTAGTGTTAAAGGTCTGCAGCTGAGAGGCAGAAAACACAGCACCATCACAGGGACTGGTCAACAATAACAGTTCAAAGAGAAAACACTGAATAATGCAGTCACGCACTTCATTAACCAACCAATCCCCCAAGGTTTTCTCCACAACACTGCAGCAAAGCTCGAGTCTCAAAACCACTATGAAGAATAAGTAAAGGAGAGGAGAGAACTGATGAATGGGTGGACAGCAATGTGGCCGGGTGAAAGGCAGATATTAGTGGCAAAGAAGAAGTTTAAATTTACATAATTTAAGTCGCAGCGAAGGTGTAAGGTGAAAATGAGGACACATTTCCTAAAGCACACACGCTGCTGTTTACAGATTGAGGTGTCAGCCAAAGATGTGGAAACACTGGCATCTAGCTTGCCCTGGATGATAAACCATTACAATAATTTTCACAATATCATTTTCATCAGTAGCAATATGACAAAAGTCGCAGTGAGGAGGTGCAACACGGAATGGATCAACCTCAGATCTGTAAAATGCTGTTCATCAAATGTTTACGATTCTCTGCTCATGACGAGTTTAAAACCACAACCTTCACTCAGGAGCAAATGTGTACATTTTGGCCTCATCACCCAGCCCTACGTCTACAGTTCAAATTCAGTTAACTTTGAAACTTTGAAACTTAAGTATTTGACTCTCTGGAGACAAAGTGGTTTATTGAGTCATTGAATCACTTGGTGACACTGTTGATCAATAACCGGATCAGTAAGTGATGTGGCTCAGATACAGCTGCAGGATTTAAGAGTCAGATGAAGCTGACATGAGATCCGATTAACAACTGACTCACAGCCATGGAGCAGGACAGGAGCAGGTGCAGCTATAGCTCGCCATGTATAAAAGGTATACAGGTAAGTGTGCTGCTGCTGCTGCAGGTGACAGCTCCGTTTAATCACTTGCATAACGTTAATAACGAAAAGAGTTAAAGATACAAAGACATTCCACAAATATCTCCTGCTTAAGTGGATTAGCTCCTTAAACCCGATGAGGATCGAATAAACCGGAGGATGTTGGACTTCCTGGCGGTAACTTTACATTCACTGGACTGGGGGCTCGTCCGTAACACCGATGAAGAGAATAGTAATAATAACAATGGCCGCAGCTGAAGCTAACGGTTAGCTGTTAGCCTGCCTCATAGTCTCTGAGACACACACAGGTGCATCTCCTCCATGGTGTCCTCCTCGTCTCAGGCGACGCGTTCACAGAAAACACACTCACCCAAACGATGAGGCTCTCGACCAGCACCGTTTTCACGTCGTCCATTTGTTCCATCGGAGCTGAAACAACTTCTCTCCACCTGTCAGCAAACCACTTCCGCTCCTCTCTCCTGCATTTGACCTCACCTGCTGTCAGGAGGGAGCTCCGCAACGACAACTGCGTACAGACGAAAGGCGCTACGCACGTTCCGCCGTAAAAACAACGCAGCGTCTACGCGAATGGCGCAGCTTCTTACTTTTCTGACGGTTGGGTTCGATGAAGGGGGATTGGTTGAGATGAGGCGAGGGGACAGGCGTCTGATCCAATCAGGATCGAGAGCGGTGATGATTGAAGGCTGTTAAGCCCAATCACTGAGAGTGGGCTTATTTTTTATTTTTATTAAGTGTGTGGACCAAATCTAAACATTTGGGATTCTGTGATAATAAATTGTTTTTTATCAAATGTGATTATAAAATGTTTTTCCCTCCTTACTGATGAAGTTGTGGTAAAAATATATATTTTACTGGAGAATACTCGAGTCTAGTGAAAGAAAACTTAATGTGGGTAACACAGCTGCATCTCTGGTCTGGACTTAAACATTAAAAAAAGAAAAACTACATTATTCTAACTATGTAAAACAGTTACATTATTTGATGATTGATCATGTTTGAGTTGCACATTAAAGGTGTAGCTAGTAGCTGTGACACCAATTTACTTTACATAACCTAATTATAAGTGCATTCATTTGTAACAGTTATATTTTCACGTTTTAAATGCTTGTTAATGTTTTAATCTGTAACAATAAGTAGGATAACAAAAGCTGTAGGTTACAGGCAGTGCAGTAAAATGGTTAGTTAGTAAATTGACTGGCCGTCAGCACAAGTAGATCAATAAGTTTTGCTTCTTTACGTGAAGGTTTTAACTACAGTGTGCACAGTTACAATAGGTCTATTGTATGATGCTATTTTCAAAAGAAAGAAAGTGTAATCTTTTTTCATGTGTTGGTTAAATGCCCTTAACTGATACATTTATATATAAAAAAGCATTGAACATGCTTTTTCAAGAATGTTTGGTTTGTCACAGTATTGACAAAACAAACATTGTTTGTCTGCCAAGTAATAGCACTGACCCGGCCCACATGAAATCCAAATTGCAGTTGGATCAATATAAAATTTCGCCATCTTAGTAAAGTATACAACCTAACCTCCCCCTATTACCGGCACATAGAGATAATCTTGCCTAGTCACTTTTGCACGTGTCAGCTTTGGGGTTGTAAGTTGAATACAACTGGAATGTTAATCTCTTTTAGCCCCATTTTAGATGCTATAATGACTAGAAACACAAAGTATTTTTTACAATCAACACTTTTCCCAGATAGCCACTAAAACCATGGTGGCGTGCCAACCCTCCTCTGAGGGTAAATCATTTCTCATTCATCCCCATAAACCTGCTCACGTTATCCCTTTATATATCCCATGTGGCAGCATGAGTAATTGAAAATCACATCCTCCAGTGTGTTTTCAATACTACGGCTTTAGTCATATATAAGATAACAAATTTGCACGTGTCACCTTGAGGAGAGAATATGGAAAATTCCATACTTCCGATGTGTCACGTGCAAATGTGGCCTTGTTACACGTTTAATTTCAATTTGGCTGAGTTCATCACAAGGAATTGTTACATCAGCCTGTGCAGAAACCATGTGATTATTGAGCATATAGTCCTGTGTTTAAAGTAGGTGAGCTCCTCTCTTTACTCAGAGGCCCTGACCCACACTGACTGATGGCTGCTATTTTTAGATGACCTAAACCACGATGACCCCCCCCCCCCCCCCCCTCTGTAGCTCCTATCAGAGGTGAGGTGAAGGGCTTGAATGGACGTTTGCCAAGATATTTCTGCAATTCTGCTGTCATGATGAACTACGTGAAGTTACATCCTCACTCGCTGTCAGATACCACAAGAGAGTTTTAACTGACATTTGCATTTGATACAACAATGCAAATACGACAGAGTTGGAAACTTTGTTGCTGCATTTTGAGTATTTTATTTTACCCAACACCTGACTTTCCACTGATTTAGAAAGAAAACGAGTGGCACAGTGTGAGAATATTTAAGAAACTGTTGCTTAGAGACATCTGCCTGGATCTATGACAAGCCTCCTTTTCTGTTGCTAGGTTTATTAATACAGCTGAAAAGCCCTGGGTGCAGCACAGTGTTAATGTCAGTGACAGCCACATGCATGTCACAACCAATAGTTTATCGTAAGGGAAGAATTATGTGAAGTCGTGTTGTTGGCAGAGTAAACTTTCAGTAAATGATCAACACAGTCAGATGTAACCTACTTAAACATGGAGCGGGACAGATCTTTTCCAGCTTTGATCTTGTGAAGAGTCATGTGACCCAGATAGTTTTCCTCTGACCACACCGATGTGAGAAATACATTGTTTTTTAGATCTAAAATACTTTCACTCAAAACAATTCATCACAGTCTGATGAAAAGTTTGTATGTGTGTTCCCTGGTGCACAAAGCACTGCCTCACTGATCTCATTGCACCACTGGTCCCTTTAAGCAGGAAGAGCTGATATTGGAAGGTGTAGTTGATCATTAACAGGCAGACAGTTTATTTTGTTCAGTGATGCAGGCAGGCTGCACTTCACTTCCTTCCAGGAGACAGTGACTCTCTGTCAGCTGCTGCTTCTGTAGTTCAGCTATGCAGCCGTACAACAAATCTCAATCAAGGTGAGTCTCACTTTATGAGTTTGTGTTTTGATCTCATGAAAACCAGAGTTGCCTCCTCTTTTCTGTTTAAAATACTGTAGCTTGAAAACCAAAATCGTTGCTCAATGGCCTGAAGTAATCCAGTAAATGATAAAGTGTAACATAAGATGTTCAGAGTGTTTTTAATGACTAGGATTCCCATAAAATGTGAAGTTTAGAAGAAACAAACAAGAAATATACGAACGGGTGAATCATTTTTTTCTTAAGTATTCATCATCTGATTATGGGTTTCAGTAACTGACTCATAATTTTACAAGATGATATCGGTAATTTATAATATGATGATTGTTGTTTAAGATGCCAAATGAAAATTAATTCCAGCTCAACCTATTTAACTTACTTATATTATTTCTTGCATTAATTCACTTTCCATTTGTAAATTATAAGCCCTGGTGGGTGCAACACGTCCATCAGCTCACAGCAGCATATCTGTGAAAGTGCTGTTGTCAGAGCATCCACATCTGTAATCCCCACACAGAAAAAACCCGCTGAGCACAATCAACCTTATCACCAATCAATAGTTTTGTGTCAGTATCTCCTCATTAGCTGATACCCAGGATCTAAGGTGTGTTTTCATTGTCACCGTGTCATGTCACGTTGCAGATCGAACTGTCTCCTCTCAGACGATCAAGCAGGTCAGGATCATCCCGGGGCATCCAGGGCTTTGGTCTGCACAGCGGAGCAGTCGGCATCTCCGTGTGTGAGCTGCCACAAGGTGAAAGCTTCACTTACTTACAAACAGTACAAAATGTTATCTTATTTTGAAGGGACTGGAGAAAAACATACAAATACATAGGCAGTGACATCATAATGATAATAATGATAAAGGTCTTGCTGTTTACATAGACCTAGCATAAAGTCACTGCACACGTATTGTGTATCTACTGTACTACACTGGAAATTGTTCAGGATCATCAAAGCTTTTCAGAGATTTGTAGAGCACACAATCGTCAAAATTCTTTATGCGTTTTCATTTTTGCAATTTCCTGCTCCCCGGACTTATCCCCTTATTTTATTCTTTCTTTCCTTTAACCTTTACAGGAATCTGCAGAGTTCTGCTCATCCACAGGTCATCAAGACAGGCACTGCCCTGTGTGCCTGCAGACAGCCAGCTTCCCCGTGCAGACCAACTGTGGCCATTTGTTCTGTGGTACGAGATTACACACACACACACACACACACACACACACACACACACACGGTTTGTTCTTTCTTTCATGCACCTGCTCACTCCATCATCTACTGTATGAAAAAGGGATTCATTTATTTTTCATTGATCTTGCTCACCGGTTACCTCCCGTGTTTATGTCTGCTTCATTGGCTGAGGTAGCATCATCTTGCTACAGATGTGTGTCTAAAACATTGATATGAAACCAATCTGTTCGTCTACTTATGTTTCCCAACAATTAGCTTTTCACGTATATTTATACACCAAGAAAGTTGTGAACTTTGCTGTGCTACTTCAGGTGTGAGTGGTCTGTACTGGACTCTTCATGCTACCTTGACAAAATACTTTGAAAGCTTCAAGTCTCCTAGCTGATTTAATCTGTGTAAAGCATTTCAGGATCCTCCAAAACCACTGCAACTGCTATTTCTAATTTTGTTGCAGGTTTGCAAACATAACATGAAAGTCACTTATTGCTTAATTTATTGACTCTGGGTTATGACGATAAACAAAGCCATTTTTATCATAGGGCACACTTATCTTCACCTTTACTGTAGACAGTTACCTCTCCACCTGACCCACTCACCTGTGTTTCACCCAGACACCTCGGCCTGGAACAGTGATCAAACACAGCATCTTCTCTGCATTCTTGTCCTACGAGTGGATTTTATTGGAATTTACCTACAGTGTTAATATGTAAAAGAAGCATTAGATATTAGGTATCATATAGTGTAAATAGTGAAATGTGGATTAAAAGGTTCTGATTTGTGTTTGATTCTCCAGCTCCCTGTCTGATCGCCTACTGGAGACACGGCTCATGGTTGGACGCTATCAGCTGCCCTCTCTGCAGACAGAAGGTACAGAATACATGTTCAAATGTAAACAAAGTCTGAACAGTCAGTTCAGAATGAGAGTGAACATGGAGTTAAAATGTGCCTTTTACAGGTCAGCGCGCTGTGCCATCTATTTAACGAGAGTCGATCAGACCAACAGTCAAAGGAAGTGCTTGGGGAAATCACAGATTACAACAGACGTTATTCTGGAGCTCCACGACGGGTCAGTGCTCCATCCAACCTTCAGACGTGACATCACACAACACACACGTCCCACAAACAGCTCTGTCTTACTGGAAGGAAACAAGTTTTTTATTTGTTACTTCTCTTTCCACAGTAATTCTCCCTCTTCTCCATCCTCCACCTGTCTGGTTATGTAAAAGTCAAGGTTAAATCCGATTAGATCATAGGAAGGAGGAACTCCTGCTCTGTTGTCCTGTTATAATAGGTTTGGTAACTGGAGTACCACCTACACAACCACAACCATTCACTGTCATAGACAACCACCACCTCCAGACAATAGTGTCTGGTGAACACACGTAGTGCTGACACACCTTGTTACCCAACTGTGGATTTTCTTTCTTTGAAATATTAACGTTACTTATTTCCCACATACATCTCCTTCACATTAATACATACGGTGGCGCTCTTCACTAAAAGGTGATGTTAAAGTGCACTGTAAAGTACGGCAGCTGAATTTTGAGATGACACAGGTTTGGAATAACTCTTTAAAAACCCCAATAAATTCATTTTAAATGAGACCTATTATTCAAATTTTTTAGCATCATAATTTACTTTGTGTTATTACTTGAGGAGTAAAGAAGGTCGGCTGTTCGATCCCAGTCTTCCCCAACTGCATTCCCCAAAGTGCCTTTGGGCAAGATACTCTACCCCGAATTACCCCTCATAGAAAAAGTGCTGCCCATAGATGTACTGTATGAATGCATGTGTGAATGGCAATAAATTGTAATGTAAAACACTTTGAGTGGTCACCAAGACTAGAAAAGCACTATGTAAGTACAGAGCATTTACCATTTCCCTTTACTTTGGGCCTTTCAACTTTGCAGATATAAATTATATAGCTTCTCTTTTAATACTATAGAGTAAAGTCATATGTGACATTTGAATGACCTATAAATTCATTTGGCATGATTTCCTCTTCTTCTGGCCACCGACAGGTAACAGACTACCTGTGTGACGCGCCCCTCCTCCTGCAGTTACTCGCTCGGAGCCTCGGCACCATGGGAAGTCTTGTGTGGCTGTTTTTCTTCAGGGTGGCCCTGTGCTGCGTGGGGACCGTGATGTCCATCTCCTCCCCTCCTCTGGACCCAGTCTCCCCTTCATCAGCGACTCCCCTGGAGTCAGACCCCTCCCTCTGCGGACTGCTTGGGGTGCTGGATGACCTGGTGGTGGTCATCTTGCTCCTCATCTGTATTATCAACATCAACCAGCAAATGGTGTCAGAGAGAGGTGGACACTCAGCGAACACTACGACCTCTCGAGGAGTCATGGGGAATTCGCTGTAGACCGACGCTGCTGTGGAGCTGTTTGACATGAACTTGTGTTGGATTTCATCCTTCTGGCTGTGGATGGTTGTTTAGTGGATGCAGGGATATTAACCAACACTTGATCAACACTTGACTGTAAAAGTCAAGGTGTCAAAATGTGTCTCCAGGCCTGTCTGTCAACTGTTTACAGAGCCTACGTATGAGTGACAGATAGCTAAAATATAATGATTTGTAGTGTGGTGATTCAGCTTTGCTTAAAAAATCTTCATGTACATTAATGCTTAATTTATATTTTTAAAACATTTGTTGTTTTTTTTAGCATTTTAACATAAAAATAACCTGACATAAGGGTTGTTTTTACTCCTCTAACTGGGCAGCAAGTATCCACTCACCTTTTTTCAGCAAGCTGAAGAAAAACGTTCATGTCAATACTGGAATAATGACATCTACGAAAATCCTTTATATTGTTTTTTTTTAAAGTGTAAAATAAAGAATATTTATTGTTTTATGTCATGTTTTATGTGTTTATTTTCAGGCTTCACTGGCACATTAGTGAAATATATAGAGAGTTCCTGTGCAATGAAATCGGAATCCAGAGAAGTCTCAAAGTTTAAGTATTACAGCATGTATTGGTAATAATGTAAACAGTCAAAGCAACACAGTAAGTAAAAAAATGAAGAACAATATTGAGTAAGTGAACAAAGGTTCAGTCCACACACACTCAACAGAGACAGTACTATCTAGACAGCAACAGAAATTTAAACAGAGAATTATCATCACTGTGTGTTGCTGCACCAGGCAGCTGCGTTCTTGAACATGCGTAGCCACGGTGAAGGTGTGAGAGACGCTCTGAAGTCCCTCGGGGCCCAGGGCCACTGCCAGCCCAGGGTGCAACGCTCCGGGTGGGGCATCATGGCCAGGTGTCTGCCATCCCTGGAACAGAGCCCTGCGATACCCTGCGGGGAGCCGTTAGGGTTCAGAGGGTACTCTTCAGTGGGACAACCCAGGTCGTCAAGGTAACGCAGCGGGGCGTAGCCTCCAGAAATAATCTGGTCACGAGCCTGGGAGCTACGGAATTGCATCAGACCTTTGGAGAGGAAAGCAGTTTGGGGAAAATCAATATAAAACACAGCTGTGGATTACAGAACACACTGACCCTGTGACATGTGACTCAGCAGATCGAGCCATCATTGCATAAGGTCAACTGTCACCATAATGACTCATATTCCTTCATATCTGTTGTACCTGGCAAAGATCTTAAATTTCACAGTCCCAGAACTCCTTGCAAACAAACTACAGGCAGAGACTTTACTGCAGACAAGCCAAGTGCAGTCATCAGTTCCATGTTGGTCTTTGTTTACCCACTTCAACCAAAGTGTACCGAGTGCTAGTGCTGGTTCAGAGCTGGTTCAACCTGCAAACGTTTTAAGAACCAGTTTGCTTTACCATGGGCCAGAGCTGCCTAAGACTGTCAACCTCTAAGTGTGCCCATGATCCAGCACTTATATTTTATATTAAATTATATATATCCATTCATTCATTAAATTCTTGCTCACTCTCTTCTGTCTCCCTCACATGCGCTGACACACCCACTAGCACAGACTCAGCTGACACCTCTGACCCGCTACAATCTAAACGTTGATGTGTTTGAAATGACTACCACAATATCAACATTGACCACCACATTATGATCTATATCTTTCTTTAATGAGTAAAATCTTTCTTCATAGCTGCGCACTCACTTTTATTTGCTTGTTTTGTGATTTGTTCTTTTATGTATGTTTTCTCTTCCTGTTTCAATGAGCCTCTGGGGGCAGCAGCCAATATTTTGGGGCTTCTGGTGTAGACAGCAGATATCTGGGCCAATACTCGGTTTTCCCATTCATGGTACACTGTCTACAATCTGGCTAGTTTCTTTTTCACATGAGTAAAAGCTTCTCCACACAAAACACAAACAGTGATACTTTTTGGAGATGTGTCAGGTCCAGACAACATTTAGGCTAATTAAAAACCAGATAGCCGATGCATTTCAGTCAATGTGGTGCGGCTCTTTTGCTCTCAACATGGACCGTTTTCTGTGGGAACCAAAACCTGCCCAAACTTGATTAGTCAAACTAGAAATCCTTTCCCTCTTCTGCATATTCACATATATAATCTGTTTATAGACATAACATCAGGTTATACTGGTGGCAGAGAACATGACGCAGCAGTTTTCTAATATTTATGACCAGTTAAGAAGTATGTCAGTACATTATTGAATCTACAGCAGATTCCAGACTGTACCTTCTCCATGTGCAACCCAGACTCCTAGAGCGGATCCCTCCATGCCTCTGAGCCATACGGACGGGGACGCCTGGATCCCAACGCTGACGAAGCGTGACTCAAACCTGCCTGACTTATTATGGGTCAACACCACCTCAGACTCTGGGGTAAAAATGGAAAACAATACAAATTGTGTTAGGCCCGGTAACAGCTGTAAAAATGCTCCTCAGTGATGACAACATTCATTTCTTCACTTACTGTTACAATGTACTACTGCAGTAGTATATCATCATTGCTTTTCATTCTTTTTCTCATACCTGCTCCATCTTTGCCTTCTCCCACCCAGCCCAGCAGGGCCAGCAGCTGGCAGCCATTACACACACCCAGACTCAGCGTGTCGTCCCGCTGCCTGAAGCGATCAAACTCAGCCTTGGCTTTGGGGTTATATGCAACTGTGGCAGCCCAACCTTTCATGAAAGGAGAATGTTGTTACACAGGATGAAATCTGTGTCTCACAGTACTCTGGAGATGTGTGTGTGTGTGTGTGTGTGTGTGGTTCTTTACCTTTAGCAGATCCCAGGACGTCTCCGTAGCTGAATCCACCGACAAACACAACAGCTTTGAAACGCTCCAGGGTCAGGGAGCCGGAGCACAGGTCCTGCATTGTGACGTCCCACACCTACACACAAATATAGACATCGCTCCGGTAAACATACAGTGCAGCCAGTTAATGAAGGTGATTGTGTCTTACACCTACCTCAAAGCCGGCCATGTACAGAGAGACAGCCATCTCTCTGTCTCCGTTACTGCCTTCTTCTCTGACCACTGCTACACGAGGCAATGCTGCAGCTGAACCACAACAAAACACAGAGAGATTTATTATCAATAAAAAAAATTGTCAACGCTAATTTTAATACCTGATAATCACAAAAAATTGCTGTATATAGCTACTCCATGCTCCGATAATCATGTAAATTCTTTATATCTTTCTTTATATTATTAGGAATACCATTGGTCAGACCCAATTTTAGTCTTTATTTAGACTTTAAGACACTAAATGATAAATTGATACAAAAAATAACTAATCCAAGAACTGATCAAGAAGATAGTCCAAGGCCTTTGGAGCCTTGGATAGACTAAATAATAGAGATTATTATCAGTTATGTTTACTCTCACTGAGCTGAGGCGTTTCCGAGGGGTTGAAGGAGAGTTTAAAGTAGGGCTGTGTCCTCTTGGCCAGCCCCGACTCTTCCTGTTCAACACAGAGCTCATTGGACTGCAGTCGCTCAAGCTGGAAACTTGTATCCTCCCACAAAGCTCTGAGGCTGGGGAGCAGCTCTCTCAGCAGCTCCTGTCCGTCCACGCGAACGCTGACCTGGAGATGCAGCAGAGACACAGGAGATGACTCTCATCGCACATGAAGTGAAATGGTTTCAGATACATATCGAGGATGATGTCTCACCACAGCCTCCGGTCCAAAGCCACAGGTTCTGCCGATGCGGAGGCACTGCACGCCTGCATCGCTGAGTCTCTGACTCACTGTTTCTACATTTGTCTGTGACACCTCGAGAACCAAACCCAACTCCTCGCTGAACAGCAGCTCCATGACTGTGTAGACAAAGATGCATGATGTTGTGTTTACTATTTATTATTTGTAGTTTACAGGGATAAACAAACTCACGTACCTCCAGTTCCTCCAGACGACAACTCAACATCAATTCCACGGTTTCCAGCAAATGCCATCTCCAGCAAACAGGAGATGAGGCCTCCGTCACTGATGTCATGTCCCGCACTCAGCAGACGATCTGAAAGAAAAAAATAATCTTCATGACTGTTTTCTCTGCAATTTTTTACTTCACACTTTATAACAACTTACTTAAAATTCACTTAAGATTGAACATCTGATGTACTTACCTTCTGAAAAATAAAAAAAATACAACCTAAAAAGGCAGATAATACACAGTAAACCCACTAGGTGGCAGTGTTCATTCAGCACTAAAAGGCTTATTGACTAGCGTATGAAAATAAAGCAAAGAGCTCTCACAGACGGAATTAATGGTACACAAGGCCACACTTTTTCTTCTTCAATGGTGGATTGTACTTTGCTGACTGCAGACTGACCATGTATGAGAGTCTGAGTGGTGCTGAAGCAGGAAGTCAACAATGCTGGATGGTCCAGGTCAGGGGAGCAATCTCCCAGCTGGCTGTAGCACTGAGCCAGGGCAGAGCCTCCCAGACGATGATGGCCTGGACTGAGAGGAACCCACAACAACACGCCTGCAGACAGAGGACGAAGGGTCAGAGGTCATCTGTTAGTCAGGTGTGTGTTAGAGCAGTGGTTCTTGACCTCTTCAAGTCACAACCACCAGTATGATCAGTCTGGTGCAATTTTATTGTTCATTATTTTTGTTTTATCCAAGCACTAAATCAGACGCTCAGTCACACTTGGTAAAATCCATTTTAAAGCACATGATGTTACTGTTACATTAATTTAAAAGTTATTCAAAGAAATATAATTAAATTTAAACATATTATATAACTTTTTCTCAAAAATCATCTGGTGACCTCCATCAATCATCCAGCGACCCCCAGGATGAGAATCATTGTGTAGAGCAGCAGTTATGCTTGATGGATTGGTAAATGCACACTACCAACTGTTATGTCAACATGACACTTTTCCTTTTATACTTGTGCTTGTGGTGCGGCAACTCGATACAGTCTTCTACACAACAGCCGCAGAGAAAAATATAATACCCCCAGAAAAAGGCAAAGAAGACAAACTAGCAAAACAGTTTTAGTTATATAAACTACATATTTAGGCTTTAGAGAGAGAGAGAGAGCACTGGATTATCAGATCATTTCAAATTCTGTATTCTGTGTTCCATTGTTCCATGTTCGACCTTCTGTTTAAACTAAAACTCTGGCAACAAGACATGTGCTTTTTGAATTTTCATTTTGTTTAAATCGTTCATGCACACATATTTTTGTATCTGTGTGTGTCTTGCCTGTGCCATCTGGATCCTCCAGATCGGGCGTCACAGTGGCCGTGATGTCAGGACAAACCGCATATGCCGAGATAACCAGAGCACCTGAAATGAAACCAAGTTTAAGTGAAAACACACTTCTACCCACACACACACACACACACACACACACAAATACAGACACACTTCTATATACACAAACACACACACAGTGAGAGTACCTGGAGCTTTGACTGTCTCCTTCCCAACTCTAGCCGCCATACTCAGAGAGTCTTTGCCGCCATCGATGGCCACTCCCAGCTGACCCATGACCTCACACATGGCTTTGCAGGCCTCCCACAAACAAGCTCCTTCCCCGGGCAGCTTGGCAGCCCACATCCAGTTACCACTACACTTCACATCCTGAAGACACAAGTCCAGGACATTTATTTGGTAAAAATGTTGAAGTCATTGGATATTTGTCGCACTTCTTACATAATCTACATTATTTTATAAAGTGCGGATAATATGATGTATTTTTGTATTATTTTTTATGCAGGGCATACTTCATGAATTTCCACTGTTTGGGTTTTGACTGAAACAGATTCCTTGACTCTTCCCATGCCCTCCATTTTCTGCTCACCTTCAGCGCCGTGACTCTAGCAAACACCAGATTGGTCAGAGCTTCTCCCACAGCCATACGAGCCCCTGCTGCAGGACACACCAGCCCTTTAATGGGCTGCTCCCCGATGGCTGTCGCCGCTCCCTCTATGCCGAACGGTGACAGAGCAACAACAGCCACGTCAGCCAGTGGCGTGTGAAGAGGCCCGACACACTGTTGCTGAGCAACCAACCCAGTCACAGACCGGTCCACCTGAGAGAGGGACAGAGTGAAAATGAGAAAAGCCACATGTTGTCTGCACAAATTGACTTCTGAAGAGACAGAGAGTGAGATGGGGATGTAACACACACCTTGTTGGTCAGGTAGCGCTTGGACGCCACAGCAGGCAAACGCAGAACTCTGTCCAGAGCATCCCTGACTGTCAGCCCAGCAGGAAGAGCCAGTGGCTTGTGGGTTGGGGTCAGACGCTCCATCTTAAAATCCTTCTGAGGCATTTTCCCCAGAACCCACTCCAGCTGCAGGTCGACAGGACAGCGCCCTCTGTCTGCCTGATCACTATTACCGCTCTCATCATCCACCAGGACAATCTGTGGGAGAGATCAAGACAGAAATAAATTATGCTGATCTGGAAACTCACTAAATATAAAACATAAGGTTTTACAGCCAAGTAACCACTGATCATTAAAGCTGATATATTGGGACACAATGTGTATTAATGGAATTGATCTAAAACATGCCTTGCCATCTCCAGTGATGTTTCCCACAAAGTCAATGGGACACTTCTCCCTCTGACACACCCTCTCAACAAAAGACTTGTCTGTAGGGCGGAGCAGCAGAGCATTGCTCTCCTGATACTCTGCTCCCCACAGCTCCAACACACTCAGTGTGGGGTCACCTTTCTATACAGCAGCAAGGGAAGAGGACAAAAAGAAGAGTGAAATAAACTGAGAAACAGCAGAATGTGTACTTGCGGATCTTAGGTTGTAGTTCTGTAAATTTCTGTGCCAGTAAAATGTCCAAACCCAATTTACATGTTTGCAGATGTGTTCATGTTCTGATTACCTTGAATCTGCTGCAGTAGATCACAGCTCCGGCTGGCTCACTGAGCTCCTTCAGTACATTACCTAAAGATGAGAACATGTCTCAATACCTCATCTTTTGTATTAATGCTGAAATAACAGCCTCATGTTTCGTACCGTTTCCTCCCGCCCCCTGATCATGTATACTGCAGATTGGATTCCCACTGCTTCTTTCCAGACAGGCTCTGAGAGCTCGATTCATCTTCTGCTCCATCTCAGCGTCTCCCCTCTGCACTGCACCCAGATCCCTGTCACTGGAGTTGTCCCCCTGCACCTACAAACCAAAATATGAATAAATACACTGAGCTGTCCACACCAGATGGGTTCACTGACAGTCTGGGTGTGATTTAATATGGTGCCCATACTTGTACAGAGGAGGCCGCTCCTCCACCCACTCCTATCCTGTACACCGGCCCTCCGATCTTCACCACTTCCATTCCTGTTGGATCAGAGCAGCAGAGAGAAGGTGTAGGTTATTGATGTAAATACAGACACTGCATTAATTCAACAAATGTTTCCACATTGTGTTAAAATTGTACCAGTCTCTGCCCCTTCTTTCTTTACATCTGAATCTTCGATAGAACCGAGACCACCACTGAACATGATTGGCTTAATCCACTCTCGCCGCTCGCCGTTAGCCAGCCGCATCCCAAAGGAGCGGGCAAAACCTAGAAAGGGAATCATAATAAAGAGAGTACGATGAAACAGTAGACTGAAGAAAAAATGATTCAATATTCATAGCTGATTGTTTAACTATAGAGTAACACACATTGCTTGTGGTTCTGAAAACAAATTTTACAATAGTGAACATATTATGGTTGCTTTGGTATTTTGTAGCATGTGTCGATCAGTTCTGTCACGTGTTTTGATTCCAGTAAAGAATGAACTGTAACTTAATTCTTCAGTATATGTCGAGCAGATTTTCCTACCTGAGAGGACAGGTTCTCCAAACTTGTTGCCATAGTCTGACGCTCCATCACTGGCCTCGATGGCCACCTGCAGCGGAGAGGCGAAGCTTGAGGGATAATCCCAGCTCTCTCCTTCAGACTCCCAGGGGAGAACGTAACCTGAGGAGGACGACAGTCAGAGAAGAATAATTATTATTATTTTAATAAAACACTGATCATGCTCTGGATACCTGTCCAGGGTGTACCCCACCTCTGGGATTGGCTCCGGTCCCCCCACCCCCTGCGATCCTCAAAGGATAAGCAGCATAGATGATGGATGGAAGGACTTTCCAAGGTTTTCTGTGTCTCCGTTATATCACTTCATTAGTTTAAGTGAGGCTCAGGGATATTTTTTCTATTCATAGGTCCCCTGGGTCACATCATTAGTAGACATGATGTCTCTTCATCGTTCTGCTGATGACACACAGATGTACCTTACTATCAGGCACAAAAGCCATTGGCATGATAAAAGACTACTGACACGTATAATATGTCCCGTCTCTCAATCAAAACAATAACAAATTACCTAGATTGATGGCGTTGTGATGCAACGTCAGTGTCTTGCCCAAGGACACTTCGACATGCAGACTGGACGAGCTGAGAATTGAACAACGGACCTTTCAATTATTGGACAGGCCACTCTACCTACTGAGCCACAGCCGCCAATTTGTTAGCAGGATTAAACAGAAACTACTGATACCCACCAAACTTAGTGGATGGATAGGACCCATTACTTTTAGTTATGAATGCTGATTAAGGTGCGAATACAGGATATATTTTTAAAACTTTCGTTAACTATGTTTTATGAGAAATAAATAATTTAGGTTCAGACCACTTCTTTTATTTCATTTATATTTCTACAATAACAACTAGACAATCATGTGTAGGATCGGTCGGCGTTGGTGGAGGTATGCGCTGTACCGTGTCTCTGTCTAGTTTCATTATTTGCTGATTTTACTTTTCTGCATTCTGCAAGCACTTTAAAAAAAAAAAAAGAAAAAAAAAAAGGTAAGTATTTACTGGAACCTGGAGTGCCAAGTGATTGGAGCAAGTGGGTGTGGCCGCACACAGCTTCGCTTTACTTTGAGCGACACTTATTAAACCCATGGATGACATCTTGTTCTGTCTCCTGAACATACATACTGAGTTTCTTTCACATCTGATGAAGAGGAGACAGATGATGGAACTTAGACTGAACGATAAATGAAACACTGTCATGATGAAGTACATGTGTGTGTTTGGTCTTTACAGAATTCAAGCAGCTGAAGTGACTTTGTTGGGATTTCTCTTTGCTGCAGGTGGATTTCATTTATATTGGCTGAGCTGTTTCCCTCTATTCAGGGAATTAGAGAAGTCAGAACCTGCTTATAATTACACATGTTGCTCTCCAGCTTTGATATGAACAGCTACACCACACATATGCACACAAAATAGATACATTATACTCATCAGCTCTTACAATGTCATTTTACAGTAGCATTAAAAATGTTGTATTATTTTGCTGGCCATCATCCCTCTTATATATATTAATGTAGCACTGCATATACTGTAGACTGCATGCAGTGCGTGTGTAGCATCCGTCTGAGAACATTTCAAGTTAATATTACTCTTGAAAGTGAAGCAACTCTTAGTCTTACCTGGTATGTGCAGATTGCCGAAGCAGTATCCTGCAGTGCCCGCGATGACGTGCCCTCCTCGTCCAGCAGCCTGCACGTCTCTGATACGACCTCCCGTCCCTGTGGTGGCGCCACTGAACGGTGCTACACCTATATGTCAGAGGAAGTGGAACATTATTATAGGGAGTAGAACACGTGAGGAAAAAAGACACTTAAGGGTATTTTCACACCTGAAAGTCTGGACCATGGTTCAAGTCATGTCTTTATTACATTGCAAAATTTTTATCTGGTTTGGTTTCACATTGTTATTTGGGGAGCTGACTAAAGAATTTAGTTTGACATCCGAACGTCCTGTCATGATCACCTATGTGGGCTGTCTCCCTATACTTGACATTGATTGGTTTCGAGGTGGCTGTGTTGTCAATTCAGTGATCTTTTTTGAATAAACTGCCTTAAAAAAAGTAGTCTTTCTGTTGGAATGGAGACAATGAATTAACTGGTTCACGTCATTAATTTCATTACCACTCTTATATCATTATGGTATTACTACCAGCATAATGAACGTCCTTGTAATTCAAACATTATATCTTCAGAAGTGAAGACTACAAGCAATCCTGCGAACTGGTTCCACTTATTTTTCTTCTTCTATTGTTTAATGTTGTCTCAAGTTACTGCAATTGGTCCGACAGTCTAAACTATTTAAATAAATGTTTCCACATTACAAATGAACCAAAACATGTTTCAGTTTGATCCGGCCTAAAACCACCTCTTTTGGTCTGACTAACTTTTGGTCCATTGCTTCGAACCGTGGTCTGAGGCACCTTTCACACCTGGTAATTTGGTTGTGACCAAACTGAAAAGTCCAAAGGTCTGGAACAAACAAGGTAGGTGTGAAAGTGCCCTTATATAGCAGGTAAGAATAATTTTTTTGTCCAGACCTGTTGGGAAGTTGTGTGTCTCTGCGGTGAAGATGACATGCCGTAGTGAGGGCCGTGTCTCATAGGAGCTGGCCTGGGATGGGTCTTTTGGGTAAACGCACTCCAGTTCCATGCCTTTGATACCACTGGAGACACACACACACACACACATACACATACACATTTAGACAGTGTGAAATGCACACACACACACCATCTGTGGTTGCTGTGCAGCTTTCACTGCTACCTGCTGTTGTCGCAGAACTTGATGACGTTGTTCTGATTGCTGTGCTGCTGGGTGTCCATTATGAGACTGAAAAGAGTCTCCTTCTGCTCCTGCCCATCAATCAACATCCGACCCCGGAAAAACCAGTGACGACTGTGTTCACTGGGACACCGCGGGGCAAAGAAATCATTATTGAACAAGAACACCACAGAATGAAAACTACAGAGCCGAGCAACATGCATGCAACACAAAGCTATCCTGCTAATCTGCTCACTGCAGACAACAAACCCCACCTGTTGGACTGGGCCAGGTCAAAACACTCCACGCTGGTGGGGTTCCTTTGAATCCTCTGGAACATGGATGTGTAGAAGTCCAGATCCCAGGAGTCAAAGGCCAGACCTGCATTAAGCACAACATACACATGACATTTTAAAGAAAAACAAAAACATGTAGAATGTTTTCTTATGACAGCAATGGAGACGACAACCCACACAGAGGTCAGCACTCATGACGCAAAATGAATCAGTCAACACAAACACACTCACAGTTATTTATATCCTCTACAAACTTCTAGGGAAAAGAAACCCAATAAATAAACAATACTGAACTTTTACAGACACTGGCATCGCTGAGGAATTATTACTTAAAGTATGAGCTGCTTTAAAATGATCATAACAGTTTGTGTCCTTTCTAAAATAAAGACACCATGTTTAACTCGGAGGGGGAAGCAAAACAGGGAAAGCTAAATTGATCCTTACAGACAATTAGGATGCTACAGAATAAATAAGTCTCACACAGGCCATTTTTAATTATGTCCTCTATTCACCAGTTGAGCCTGAGTGAACCCATTAACTATGAAGGGAAATTATTCTCATCCATTTGAGCGGCTTGGGAATATTAATGAGGCTTGGTTGGGGTGAATTAACAGTGTATTAAAATAAGCGTGCACGTCGCATTCTGTCGCCATGGGCAGCGTCAGTCTGAACCATAAACTGTATATAAGGAAGCATCTTGATCGCCACCTAGTGGTGCAGTACAGGTCATAAATCATGCTTCCTTCAGGTTAATAGATGGAAGATAGAATGGAAATTCAAAGTACAAGTCAAATACATTTTTCTCAAAGATGGTTTCTGTTATTTTAGGTAGTTCGTATCCGACTGATTCGAGTGTCCAGTTTGATTTTAAATAGTTATTTGATGCTAAAAAAGCAGATTGAAACATCTTGATTGACAGCTGACAGTGTATAGGCGATACCTTGCTACCACGCCTCCGTTCCCGATCGCTACTGCAAAGACTCTGGCTTCAAATGACGTCAGAAGCACAGTATGTTTTTGGTTAATTTCTGGATAGTGGGAGGAAGTAGAAACTTCTCATCCATCTTTATAAACAGTCTATGGTTTCAACATGTTTATACAAAGTAATCTGTCCTGAGAGGCCGTGGTTTACTTTTGGGCCTTGGTGGAGGTATATACTCTACTGAGAACCATTATAGTCTCTTTTTAGGTTTCATTTGCTTTCACTTAACACACACACACACCCAACACGTGTAAGATAATGAGCAGCAGCATCACTGTCCTGTGACTTTAACGAGCTAAGTAATAATGTCATGCATCATGGGACATTATTACCTCCACCAGCACACACACAGTGTACTCACAGATAGCTGCAAGACTGAAAAGAGGCATAAAGAAAGAGAGAGGTAAGTGTGCATTAAGTACTCATTTGTACTGTTAGAGCAGTTAGAGCAGAGATGGAGAAAGGCCGAGTCTGAAATATCTGCAAAGAGAAACTGTGAAGACAGTCTCACCCAGATCATCGTTTGCCGTCTCTAAAGCTGCACGCCCCTTCCCCAGGATGTCCACCTCAAACACCGGCTGTGGTTTGGTGTCCACGGTGAAGGAGGTGATGGGATGTTGGTAGATACACTCTGTCATACTGTCGTACAGACACTCAATCAGCTTCTTCAGATCTCCATTGAGATCGGTCACACTCTCCTCCTTTCTGGGCTGAAGGGAAGAGAGACATGAAAACATGAAGAGACAATTCAATCCTGAATCAATGCTACAAAATCAGTTTACTGTGAGTATGCGTGTGCGTGTGCATGTGCGTGTGTTCAAACCTTGATTAGAAACCTGCGCGACAGCTCGACTCGTGTGACATTAGGAAGGCCGGCGCTCTGGCAGATGGACACAGCGTTAGTGGACCAGGCAGTGGAGAAGTTCAACCTGAAGATCAAAACAGCAGCGATAGCAATAAAATCTGATTAAAAACACTTTCTTTGGCTTTGATATCTTCCTTTCTGATCTTCAAATGTCATGGGTTCAAAAGTAAATGGTTCTTCAAGTTATTTCTCTTAATGGAATTCCTCAGAATATATATAATGTTTATCAGACAGATTAAGCTGATAAGATTTCTACATAATCTTCCAGTTGACAATGCAAGCATTCCCTTACTTCCTTTTGTATTATGGTAGTAGATGCTATAAGCCACTGTAGATAATCGTACATGTCCTGGCCAGTATGCACAGACATGCAAAGACTGACAGTTGGTGCTGCTGGAATGTAGACTATAGTTGTCTAGCGATACATGATGTTTAATCATTTTGCAGATCGGATTGGTATATCCGTACATTTTCTTATCTTTTTATTGTAGCCTCCAGGGGTCACTAGTGAGGCTTCAAACTTGATCAAATGAATGCCAAAGCCTCCTCCAGTGTTTTGAGCCAACTAACAAAAAAACGTTTTCTAAAATCCAAAATCATACTGTTACAGAGCAAACCACATCCACTGATGCAGACATGTAAAAACTTGGGAGTATTAACATAAGAATGAACATTTGCGGTCAACATATAGAAACCTGACATCAGTATGTGAGAGTATTTTCATGTACGTCTCCGCTCATATGTTTTAAAATGTGTGCAGGACAAAACCAGAGCCACAGCTTGTAGCACAGGTCATTTATTGATCACACTGTGTGGGTGCAGCAGTACCTGGGTCCAATCTCCACCAGTTTCTCGCCGCTGCCCTCTGTGAGGTTTGGCTTCTCTGACAGAGGCTCTGACTGCAGGGGAGGACGAAACAACCAGAGGAGAACGTCCTTCTGCTCTGTGCTGAGACTCTCGCAGCCTGCAGCAGGAAGCAGGGAGACAGAGGGGCAGAGGTGGAAAACACAGCAAAGGGTAAATGGAAAGAGAAAAAGCTCAAAGCCCAACATTAAAGTATATGTCCAGCATTTGATCAACTGCTTTTCTGTCCACGGCCTTAAACCATGAGCTGCTACAGACTCACCTGTCAGCTCCACGTTGTAGCACAGCTCGGTGGTGATTGACAGTTGCGGGTAGAGCTTTGCCGCCCGCTGTAAGGCCCGCCCCTTTACAGCCTCGTTACTGTAGAACTGCACCACAGCCATGACTGATGGAGCGAGGGAAAAAATAAATTCACCTCCATTAATTAAATCAATCACCAACGTCACAGAAAAAAAGATTGTCAGCATCTTGTGTCGATGACATTGATTCACTCTGTCTTACTGAGTGCATATTCTAAACTAAAGGAAGGAATCACACAGGTCAGTAAGGTCTCAGTGTGGTCAAACCATGAAGGTCACGTCAAACAACTAAGTGATAGAAAAATAATTACTCGCAATTTATCTGCAGACAGGATTTACTTTTCAAAATAAAGGGTCTACATGGTTGGGAAAAAACAACCAAGAGTTCAGCAGTCTTTGAATCAAGTTACATCATATTTAATCAAAGCAAACTCAATATTTTTGATCAGAACACCACAGTTTACATATATTTGAACCTAGTTAACCTATATTTTAACTATCACTGGACCAAAAGTTATCTCAAGATAAAATGTTCACCTGGGTAATACCTCCTCACTGTGCTTACACAATATACAAGCAATATATTGATAGATGGGACGTTTGTTATATTTCTATTGATTAAAATTATATTGCGATACTTATTGATATTTTTTTATTGCCCAGTTGTACACAATTAATCTGCAAACATAATTTATTTTTCCTTTACGTTGGTGGAAAACCAACCTAATCCCATATCTGTGAAGGTTCTCATTGCATCTTGAAAAATTGTACATGTGTTCAAAGGCAACTGGACTTGCTTTGTGTTTCTTGAAGAAATACAAGAGGGTTTTTCAGTTCTGAAATGAAGAAGCCTCTTGGATGCCATGTACAGCTGCTGAAGACAAACTACCCTCAATGTGTCTTTTGTCTCAGAAGAAGTAAAATATCATCACTGAACTAAGTTACATCATATTTAGTCTGAGCGATCACTGTAGTTTACATTTGTGTTTTCATTCAGGACTTGGCAACCAACAACCAGAGTAACATAAATTCATATTTTTACTGCGACCATGTGATGTTTAAATCAGCATAATAATAAAAGAATGTGTCTATCACAACTCTCTCACTCACACACACACACACACACACACACAAAATCAGCCTCCTGATAATTGGCTCATTGATTGTGTGCATGTTGGAGGTCACACATTGCATGGTCAGGAGCTTTCTGTTAGTTCCTAACCACACACACACACACACACACACACACAACACACGCGCGCGCACACACACAATAATCAATGTCTACAGTAACAATGTGGTTGATACAGAGGACCCGTCTTCTAAATATGAACCAGGCAGTCACGTGGTTCATATTTAGAAGACGGGTCCTCTACATCAACTTGAAAAAACGAGTCCCGCTGACTTTGACAGGATGTTAACACGGTGTTGTTCCGCTGACTCGACTTGTTGGTGGAAGTTAAAACGTGAAAAGTTAGCTCTGGAGTTAGCCGAGAGCTAGTGAGTAAAGTTAGCAAAGTTAGCTTTAGCTTCAGCCTCTGTGACTGTGAAGAGTGTGTGTCTCACCTCCGGAGTCCTGGAGAAACGTCTGCTGCTCTTCAGTGAAGGAATGAACCAGAGGAGGAGGAGGAGGAGGAGGAAGAGGTGGTGGTCGGTGCAGGTCTGTGGCCCAGGACAACCCAGAAGAGGATGAGGACCTCTACTCCCGCGTGTGCCTTCAAAGCTCTGCGCATGCGCGACAGTCTGCTGCTCACTGAGCAAAATCTCATGACTAAAAGTATGTTGTTGTGAGGGGGGGTCACTGTCCTCATCACACACTGAGCAAGTTTATCATTGGTATAATTTATAATGTATATTCCTTAGTGAAGACCTCAAACATGTATTTAATCAACTTGATTGTTTTTAGAGTCAGTAAAGTGTTGCTACATTTAAATCAGCCAAGTGTGATCAACTAAAACTACCAGCCTTTGGTTGTTATGCTCTGCCAATCAGTGCAACTTCAAACTGTGTCTCAGTTCAGGGGCTGTGTCCTTTGGAGGCTGAGTTTGAAGACCGAGAGACGAGACCAGACTGTCCCATCTCAAAGGCTCCTTTAAAGGTCCAGTGTGTAAGATTTAGGTGAAAGGAATATATTGGCAGAAATTGAATATAAAATAATCCTACTGATGATTTCACTTGTGTGTTTCATCTAACTTGTACGAATTGTTGTTTTCTTTACACAAGAATGGTAAGGTCCCAAAAACATGGGAGGAATAATACAAAGTTTCATATTTGTTTACCATGACTTTATTCCGGAACTTGTGTTGAAGACTATGATACAACACCAAAATCTTCAAATTGAAAAATAAAATGGTAATTTTTTTTGTAGACGTTTGTAAAGTTTACTGCTGATTTACTGTGAAGTTTCATGTTGAAAAAAGTAGTGAAGTCTATGTTGTTTGATCCACTAAACATATTTAAAAAGAGGGAGGATAATCCAAATAATTATACATTTCTTCAGTAGTAGTAATGAGTAATGAAATACATTTACTCCATAAATTTACCTAAGCATATGTTTGATGTATGTAGACATAAGACATAGCCTGTACTATTCTTGTATTTAACAGAATATACAGTCACTCGAATCGCCAAATCAGTAGAACATGACATCACTCACTCTCCGAACTGCACTTTACCGTAAAGCCACCAGGACTCATTTTCAGGTCAATAAGGTGCAACAGGGCCCACTTCGGCAAAATACTACTGCCACTTAATATGACATCCCATAATAATCTAGCAGTTTACAGTCCGTCAATGTAAATTATGTTTGCGATGTCCTTGTTTGTTATTGCTATTGTTTAATGATGTGTACTGTTTGATTAGGTTAGGTATTGCTCTGTTGTTGGTTGGTTTTGTGAAATTGTGTTACTTCGACACTGGTTATCATGTTGACTGTGGTGCTGTAGACAGCTGTGGCTCAGGAGGTAGAGTGGGTTGTCCACTAATGAGAGGGTAGGTGGTTTGATCTCCGACTTCTGCGTGCTGAAGTGTCCATCGGCAAGAAACCGAACCCCACGTTGCCCCTTGACAGCTGTGTGATAAAGTGCTGTGAATGTGTATGTAGATGGTACTTTAACGCTTGGCGTGGTCATCAAGACAAGAAAAGTGTTATATAAATACAGACCATTTACCATTTAACCGTGACAGGGAGTGCATGATGGAAATACTCAAATTACAGAGTGAAACCACTCACACACACAGAGAAGAGTCAGGATGTGCAGTCTTAGATATATTTAATAAATTAAAGCCAAGGTACAAAAAAAAACAATGTACATTTCATACCACCCTCCCCTCTTCCACGTACCACTCTTCCTTTAAACCGTGACAAACATTTGTTTATATTTCTCACGATACAGACAGAGGATCAGAGCTGAACGTCCCGTCCCTCACAGTTCAGATCAGACTCGGAGGCAGACCAGCTCACTCTCCAGAGCTGACTCTTGCCTCCAGTCTTAGTTTACGTCACATCTTTGTGCAGCGTATCACACGCTGAGCACGTTTGTCCCCTGAACCCCGAATTACCCCCCCCCCCCCCCCGCCCCACAAAACACATACATGCTACATGTCTGCAGGCACCTCGGATAAGACAGAAGGATTAGACTGAGATAAAGTTTTATCAGAGACCACAAAGTACATTTTGATGCTGTGTGTTTTTAGATGTCCACTGATCCTGCTGATTCACTAGGCTGTTTTTTTGTTTACAGCGGTCACATCACTTCATCTATAATGTCTCTAGCAAATTGGCTGAGCACACGGCCCGTACTAAATCTTGTTGGAAAACGCTGAATAACTTTCTCAGAGATCTTGTTACGGAACCCTAATCCTTCTCGGTCCTCTCCAGGGCAGTGAGCCAGGTGAATGAATGAAAGGATTTTTGGGTATCTTGTTCACGAGCGTTTTGTTAAGAGTTGGTGTCAATAACAAATAGATGGTTGAGTCTGGTCACTGAGTATCCACATGATAAGGAGCTTTAATGGATGGGTGTGATTTGCCGACGAGGTGAAATATTGGACGTACCTGGTCAGCCTTTAAGAGGAGTCTGAATGAGTATGGTGTGAAGAAGTGAAGAAATGAGGAAATGAATGGGCTCTTTGTTTAAAAGATAGGAGGAAGTCATGGATGTGTACTGTAGGTCCAATATAAGTGCACTGAACAAGTGGAAAAAAGTTACATCTGTGCACACACAGCCTCTCATACAGGTATGAACACACGCATACACTCAAATACAAAGAAGTGTTCAGCAATTACTGTTAATATTCACAACTTGATTAATATTTTTGCACGATTACAGTGACTAAGCCGCCCAAGGTCAGGATTAATAATCCCTCCAAATATCTCCTCCCAGTTTCCATCCTGTGCCTCTTTCTAGCTGCCAGCTACTATCATGCCTTCTCGCCTCCAGCCTTCACAGTCCTGCTTTCCCTAAAGGAACCACTGCATAAATATCACTCTCTACGATCCGAGGAGACTGCAGTATGACTGAGCGGGACTGCATGAGGTACAGCCCTACACACGGAGGGCTGGGCAAGAGAGGGCAGACTGTTTTTAGTCCAAGTTTTATGTTCTTCAGCTTTCTGTCTCCACTCAGCCGCCCCTAAAAGCAATATATAACCAAAAAAGGACAAATTCATAAAACATCTTATGATAATTTGGCAATAAATTCTCCTGGGGGCATGAGTGGGAGTAAATATTTCTGTATTCATGTGATTTTTCCTGCAGAATCCACTCCTGACATTGATTCTTCTCGCCTCCCTTTAGCAGCAGCAGCAGCAGGACCGACGACCGCCATCTTTCTATATGTGTACATATACATTTATATACTTAATTTGATTTACTTTGAAAAATAATGTCAAGTAGCTACGTACGATACCACTACCATTTCATATGGATGCTAATCACCAGGAAACAACCTAGGAACCACAGGAAGATCTATAAGGGCAGAACAAGACAGAGAGAGGAGGAGGCGTGAGGCAGCATGCTGGGTGTGCTGCTCGAAGCTCTGCCAAAGAAAAGGCCTTTAAATGAGGAGAGAGGGGAAGCGATCAATCTGAGAACAGAAACAGAAAACCAGAGCAGAGAGGACAGCCTCCCTAAAGTCACCGGGGATTTCATGTTTTGTCCATTAATCCGACGGCAGGTGTGTGCAGGGAAGGTTTCCTGTCTTGTCCTGCGGCGGGGGTTAGGGTAATCTTTACAATCACTTCATGGTATCTTCACTGACAGGGTTTGGTGTGAACTGTGTTGTTGTGGCATCCAGCTGGTTTGCACTGAGGGCAGAGGTCACGGTTAGGTGAGAGTCCAAGGGTAGAGTTTCAGTATTCAGCGGCGTACTCTGTACCATGGAGCCCTCTGCACAGTAGTGTGAACTCTTTCACCATTTCCTTTATCCGCCTCTTGTTCACTCGTTCTCTGCATGATGGAGGATGGCAAAGAAAAAAAAAAAATACAAACAATTATATAGTATATGTGAAATAATAATTTGGTTTAGTCGACTGGACAGACTCATTGGCCCTGTTCAGACCTGGTATTACCACTCATCCTGAGAGATCTGATCACAAGTGCTCAGCTCTAAATTCGTGTGGCATTAAAATGCATCCTGAATGTTTCTCCTGTGACCACTTGTGATTGGATCTCACTTCCCGCTCTCACACAATAAAAAGTATGTCGCCACATGTGTCCCATGACCACCTCCAAGTGATAAGATCTCAAGACATGTTGAGGACACATTTGGGTACGTTCACACATTTATTTAGAGCTGACTACTTGTGACTGGATCACTCAGAACGGATGATAGTACCAGGTCGGAAAGGGGTCATTCACCAAAAAAGCTGTTGCAACAAATGTCCGGTACTGTACCTGAGTATCTGCTGTGAGAAGTGGTTTTTCTGGTCCGCTGTGACCCGTGACGACGGGAACCCTGGCGGCTGCAGTGCCTCCTTCAACCACACAGCGAGCAGAGAGAAGCAGTGCTTGTTCAGGGAGAATAGCACTTCTGCAAACTGGTCCATCAAACTCCGAGACGCCCCGCCCCCGATGCCCTGGAGAGAGAGCAGAGGAGGCTTTTTGCATTAGGGACTTAATTACAAAGAGAGAGGGAGAAAAGTTTGGAGTGTGATACCACAGCAAACTGCAGTGGCTTGCTGTTGAAACAATGATGATACAGTTCTATGGTGTGATGTGTCCGTGTGTAATGTGGTGCTCCTCACCTCCAACACGGCCTGTACCAACAGCTTGCCATCCTCCTGCACCAACCTGGCCAATGGAGGCACATCCGAGCAGCGAGGTAACAGTTCAGTCTAACGCAGAGACAAAAAGAAAATTACTCTTTACATCTACAGTGATGGCTTGATTAACATTCATGTTTGCAAGGGATTCAGTTGTTTTTGTGTGTGTGTGCGCGCGCTCACAAAGAACAAGCACGTTGACTTGACTGTCGGAGCTTCAGGAAATTTGAGTGACAGAACTCCTAGAAGTGGGAGAGAGAGATAGAGGCATAAATAAACTACTGAAGATTGTTGTCAAACATTTACAGTTTGTACTTTGTACTGACAGGCAGATATTTCACAGTAACTGTAGCAAAACACACAGTAAACTGTGTGTGTTTGTGTGAAGCTAAGTGCAAACTTACCACAGTGGAACACTGCTTTCACGTCAAGACTCTCAGACAAGAACAAATCGGGCTTCCGTTTGAGGGCCTAGAAGGCAGATAAAGGCATTAAACAGAGTATGTTTGTGTCTGATCCAACCCAATCGGCACTGCTTCACCACAATTCACTGCATAAGCTCCTTCAAAATACTGCTATCAACAATACCCGCTCAGCCTGGTAGCCAGATCTGACAGCAACACAGGACTGGGACCAGATCTGCCTACCAGGCTATTGTATTCTCTCCGTCTGTTTAGAAAAAACTATATCCAAACTGATACAGAGATCCTCCAATGCAGAACTCAGCAGGTATAACAAACAAATTGCAAAAAATCAAACTTTGAAATCATTAGAAACTTAAGTCAAACTAAAGGCAATGATGGTTTTGGCTTTGTTTCTAGAAATCAATCTTACTTGAAACATTACTTTTCCTTGTTTTATTTTTTTTGGCTGACTGGATTGAATATGCAACAGAAGTGTGTAAGTAATTAACATGTGCATATAAATAGAAATACAACTCATCTCATAATAATGAACTCATTCAGGATGGAGGAGAGGAGAGAGGGAGAGAGGGAAAGGGAGAGAGATGAAGGTCAGCTCTATCCAAAGATAGAAAACAAAGGAAGAAGAATGAAGACAAAAATATAAAACAGAAGAGCCATCAGCCAATTTGTCTGAACTGATTAATATTAGTTGAATATTAATTCATTTGGGCTTTGATTGGCTCTGGGCTGGAATGACTTCAGAGGACGAGCAGGTTCAGAGACTAACCAGTCACCTGGGACCACAACACTCAGACGCAATTACATCAGCTTCCCAAGAGCGCTGCGTCAACTAAAATGTTTCATCTGAGAGTGTTGATGTTTTTTCCGGGAGCAAATGTGCCCTGATGTTGACTTTACAGAAAAAAAGGAAAAGAGATTAAGTCAAAATTAAGAGCTTAAAATTGTGACTTTCCAGGCAGAACGTTAATGTGCACAAATGTCTCACTTCTCCATTTTGAAGCAGCATGTAGTAGAGCAGTGTAATACACCCATATCTTAATTAACTGAAGGATTACACAGTCCTGTGTGAGTTATGAGAATTATAATGCCATTTTAGGATTATTAAACCTTTCTAAAAACCTAGAGGCTGTAAAAAATGAACCGCCAGCTCACAAAAAATATCTTTGTCTTTCTTAGCTACAAAGAAAAAAGATTTTCTTACCTACGAATGCATCTACACAGCTTTAAATATCGATATGAAATGGATGTATCAGGTTTTACAATTATCAATTATCTATGGGATAGTATGTATTTCGATGTGGCGAGGTGACTGTTAGAATCAAAAGCGTTTGAGAAGAGACTGATGTCTCTTTTTCAAACATGCCCCTCACGTTTCATTCCACTGCCTGGCCTATGTGATGGGACTCCTTAGGGCCCAGCAAAAGAAAGAGATATAGAGAAGGAGGAGAGGACAGAAAAAGGGAGAAAGTAGAAAAGGAGAGAAAGAGGGAGAGAAACCCAAAGTGAATGAAATAAGAAACCAAAAACACACCTGAGCTTGGAGTTGCATAAATGAATCAACAATATCAGGATGATCCCTGGGTCCTAAAATATAATAAAGATGAAACTTAAGAAATCATAAGAGAATAATATACAAACAGCAACTGAATAGATTCAACAGTCATGTAGAAACAAAAGATAACTCAAAAATATTTCATTGAAAAAATTCACAGGTGAATAAGGAACAAAGGGGTGGTGGGGGGAGGGCATATGAAGCTTTGGCAGAGTCTTTGAAGAACAGACCAACCAAAAACCAAAAACAGGCAGAAGACATAGACATGGGTCTGTCTGGAGATAAAAACTAAAAACAAAGAAGTAACGAGAGAAAAAGAACAAACCTAAAGAAAGAAAAGTGGGTTTGGAGTGGGAACCCAGGAGGCACCTCTGTTACTGTTACAGTTTGGAGGAAAGGAGGCACCAAACCTGAATGAATCCCCCTCACCTCTCCCCCTCATGAGACACTGCTGGCATCACTGTGATCAGACAACCAACACGTTTCCTCGCAGGTTGAAGTGCTTTGGGGAGAGAGGTGATCAGCAAGGGTTCATTCAGAACTGGTCAATAACATCCCCTTCAAAGATGAGCCTGTAGCCATCGGCATGAATCACGCTCAAAGATCAGGGTAAGTTCTGATACAGCTACCTCCCTTATGCTGGACACAGACTACAAGACTTAAAAATGCGACAGATTACAAATCAGGCACAATTAAAAACACATTTCTGAGTCCGAGTTGAGATTCCTGACTTTCAAACAGGGCTTATTCCGATATCTTTAGTTTGGTGTTGGAGGTACTCCAACACCAAACTTGTAATAACACGGAACAAACGTCTGTAGTGAGCGCCCAGCTTTAGCTGTTCCCAGACTCCAAACAGGTTTCCTGCTCAATACCCCCACCAGACCTCATCCACACACAACTCCTCGAGAGAATACAGGGCTTATTCAGAGGGCCGAAATGAGGAGCCAGACTCTAATCCCAGCACAGCAGTGGCTGCAGCTGTATTGAGCTGGCACACCCTGCTATGCTAGTCGTCAGCCAACTGAATAAGCAAGAGGTCTCTGTGCTGTGACTGTATCCTGCACTGATACTGTCTACTGAAGGGCACCTGCTCAGAAAAGAAAGTGTTTAGAGGCAGGAGGAGAAGCAGCCATCACTGAATCACTCAAAGCAGGAAAGGAAGAGAGGGAAAATGGGACAACACAACGGGAGGGGAAGAAGCAGACAGTCCTGACACAAGTGCTACAAGCCGATAGTAGTGAATTGAATTATATCATCTCCTTGATGATGTCTGTAATATGTTGAGAGAAAATCAGAACATTCATCTGGCTATAGGGTCACGCACATGAGGATAAAGGTTACTTCCATGCAGCCCAAACACTCAACAGCAAATTCACAACTATATAAATGTAACAAATAAAAAAATAAAAAATGGAATAAGCAAAGACTAGGCTGATCAATACAGAAAACATTGCAACTTGTACAAGTTAAAAACAAAACATAAAGTACTTAAGTGATTTAAATAATCAGTCTGCATTGATAAAATAATCATTTGAGACTTTTGAGACAGACCTCTATGTGTTTCCACTTGCATAAAGAGTCATGAGAGCAAACGTTTAAAAGGTCAAATGTGACAGAGTCCAGTGACCTCTGACCTGGTTATTTACCTCCAGGCCGAGCTATTTTTATTGTCTACAGCACATAAGCAATTGCAACTGTAAATGGGAGTTAATGTAACAAAAACATACACAGAATATGAAACAAATTTGTTTTCTTTTATTTTTAGAAATTCGATTAGTGTCTCTCTCTCCCTTCTACACCAGCGATGTTATTCTGCAGCTCAAGCAATCAAATCAGAAGCAAATTTCTACCAGTGGTTTGAACAGAAACAGTTCACAGTGTTCACACACCCGCCCCGTGCTGGACCCCCTACCTTGCTGGAAGATGGAGAGTGTTACCGAGGTAACCAGCTCAAACAGAGCCTTGATGGGTGGGAAGTGGTCTGTCTCGCTGGCAAAGATATGAACCATCTGAAACAGCAGGACATCAAATCAGTCACTCACCGTGTTACCCAGGTTACAACAGGCAGCAGCAGGAAACAGAGAACGTCAGCTGTGGTTAAACCTGTGTTTAACTACAGCTGGTAAATATTCAGACTTCTCTCATATTTCTGAACCAAGGCTAAAATGTTTTTCAGAGATATTTGACATGGCAGCCTGGTGCAGTGAGTAAACAAGCTCTATAATGGCAATTTCCATTAGAGATAGAAATCTCCCTGGCCTGTCTCAGACTTGCAGTTTAATATTATTATCTATTTGACTCTGATATAAAAATTGCAATTAGCAAGTTAGTTCAATGACTATGAACTGGGTAGAAAAAAACTTTATGAATGTTATGACAAAAGAAAATGTAACTACCAATTTAAAAATGTTAATTTGTTTTCGTCTTATCTGTTCAAACAAATGATTGAGAATCCTGTATCCGCATTTACTTTGTAGCTTATTAGTTCATACACAGGCCATTCTTTTGACGCACATCTGCATGTATCCAAACAGTATAAACAGACAAAATATTGAAGTGTGATGTTTCGTGTGTGTGAATGATTGTGTACCTGTCGTGTGAGGTCGAGGGCGGGGGCTTGGGGAATTGTACTGTACATCTGCCCAAGCATCTCACTTAGCTGAGACACCATGGGAGCAAAGTCGTGGAGCAGCGTCTTCACCGACTTCTCAAAGATGGCACACACCGCCTGAGAAGCAACATGAGATCAGCTTCACTGGAGTGATCGTATCATTACATCTCTGCATCATTCAGGAAGTTCTTCAAAAGCTGAAATTTAACAATGTTGACGACTTACCTCTACAACCTGCGAGTCATTGAGCCACTTGCTGAGGACCGTCTGTATGAGAGCAAAGACTTGCTGCAAAACCACCACCACCTGACACACACAAACAAAATCAAAATTTAAATAAAATGGATAAAACACAAACTAATTAACAAGGAATAGCATTAGGTATTGACATTTTACACATGGGATCCTATAATATCCTACAAGATCCTATATATGCCATATAGGCATATATGCCTATAAGCAGAATTACTAATGAATACGGGTGAGTGACAGGACGCACTCTCCAGTTGGCCACCCACACCACTTCAACCAGCAGCATCCGATGTATTCAGAATAATATTGGCCATTATCTCTCATTCATAGATTAAGCCCATTGCTTACAGTCAGTCTATTTGCTAAATCACCCAACCCAGTGACAGTGATGTGTGGTGACTGACCGGGTTTGGTCCAGGTGGGGGTGGGGCTGCTTTGACAGGTGGCGCTGAGCCGTCCGCTGATTCGTCATCCTGCTTGCTGATGTCGAGCGTAGTGAACAAGTTGGACAGCAGCCCCAGTATGTGAATGATTGCCAATTTATTGGAGGGATTAGGCTAAAAGAAAAAAGAAAAGTGATAAATTAAATGTTACAACTGGTGAGCACACAACCTAACCCCACTGTACAACTGGCTCAGTGAGTTCATTGGTGTCTGTTTTAAGAAACCCCTGCTATTATATTCAAGAGGACCAACAAACCTTACATGCTAGATATGCTACCAAACATTTACTCCTGGACAGTATAAGACTTTTGAAAATGATCACAGTTTTGGTAATAAATAATTTTTTTGTCATCATTATTCTTAGAAAAAAATAAAGTGATATTTAATGAACAAAATAATTGGCTGATAAATAATAATTCATGTCAGTCCTAGTTAAATAATATAAACCTAAGCCTGTAAGTATTTCAGTAGCTTGACAGCAATATTGCATCATTTTCTTACACGTTTTCTCACTGTCATGGACACACACGCAAGTTCACACACACACACACACACACACACACACACACACACACACACACACACACACACACACACACACACACACACACACACACACACACACACACACACACACACACACACACACACCTCCCCCAGGTACAATCATTAATTAGGATTTCGCTAGCAATACTTAATCATTGCTCTGTCTCCATGGTGATGTAACAGAGCCAAATGACTAGACAGAGGACAAAGATGAGACTGCCACGCCCTCTCACAGCCACATCTCTCCTCTCTTGTCTAAAATCTACCTCCTCACAACTTTGATGCGTTTACTCCACAGCATATTGTGTTCGACATCCTCGTCAGAGTTGCTCCACCAGCATTTTTCATCAGCCCTGCCCGACATTATGGTCATTCACCCCTGATGTAATGTAACCTTAAGGTCTCCCCCACTAGGTGCCACTATTTTTCCGGTTCCAGACACAGCTCCTGATTTCTTAGTCTGATGTAATGCCAATACATCAAAATTAGAGACAGAAATAATAAGAGAGGGAGAAAGACGGGAAGGGTATATTAGATAATGTGTGACTGTGTTTGTGTGTGTGGAGAGTGAGGGGTGAGACAGGGACAGAGACAGACAGACGCATAGAGAAATGAAAAGCTTCATCTAAGCTGACATCTCTATTCACCCCACCCGAGGTCTTTACTGAGTGAAGAACAAGGGATCAGGAGAAACACTACTTCCTTCCACATCCAGTAGATATTAAACAGTGTATTTTTAGATAACCTCAGCTCCATATTTGTACTATCCAACATGATAAACACAACATCCAGGTTCCACTAGACCTGACATTTAAACAGGGTAAACAATTCTCCTTTGCATGATTGTGTGCATGCGCAAGTAAAACGGCTACCTACTGTAACTATGTGTGCAAAGGCACTTTTTCATTTTTAAAAACTCTGAGTTTGTTTGTGTTTTTCCATGAAGGAGTGAAACTGTGTCTTTGCTACTCCCATGTGAGTCACTAGCCCGTGGTGTAGGGTCAAATCCAATCTGGTCCCACAGAGTAATGTTCCACTGCGGTGACACCACACAGACTCAAAGCGTGTTCCAATTGGCCAGAGTCCATCTGTGCTTGCTCTGTATTTGTATGAGTGTGTGTGTTTCACTGTTACACATTGCTGTGTGTACGCACCGTCTCATCCGCTAGCTTCTCCAGTTGTTGAATGTATGGGGTGATGAGAGAGTGAAGGTTTCTGAGGATGTCTTCCACAGGGAGAGCGGAGAGCAGGAAGCCCAGAGCCTGCATCAGCCACATGCACTGACTCGTCTGCAGGAGGAGACGATCGCAGGTTTATTATCAGTACAGCCACAAGTCAAAGTTTCAAACTGAACCGGATGTATCATACACACATAAACTTGGACTTATGACTAATGGCATTCTTTCACAGTATTCCTTATTTAAATGTCACTTCTGAACTGAGTGAGAGTGAATGTGAGAAACACTGACCTTGTGGATCTGCTTTATAAGCACCTCCTTTAGAGAAAAAAAAGTCAGAGTGATGGTTCTTTTATTCTGAAAGTACGACATCACAAATTATCCAAGAAAAGTAACACCAAAATAACTTCGCTGAGGGGATTTCAAAGAGTAATGGCTATTTCTGGAGAGCAGGCAGATTACATAAGTCTGCAACACCAGAGCCATTAAAAGTTTAAAAAAAATGTTAAAATGTATTATTACTGTGGTGAGGAGAGTCAACCAATTGGAACTTAGATAAACCACAAAAAAATTAAGAAACATCCATTTAACAACACATGCGCTGTAAATACTAGTCGTACAAGTAGCACAGACGACAACAGAAGTGTTTCCAGTGATGACTCGCTCGGACGAAATTGTCATTCAATGCTTTGTTACTTTTGAAGTTGGCTACTTGTCAGTGGTGTTGAAAATTTGTTTTTCACAGATTTATATTAAAAGGCAGTGAAAAAGCATTGAACAAGCACATCCTGATTCATCTTTTTTTTACCCTTTGGAAACACGTTCATTGTCATCCCTAATTGCATCATGTGCTGTCAGGAAGATGTTTTCTAAATTTGCTCTCTAGACCAACATGTTATCCGCTTTTATACCTGATCAAATGGATAGAAAAAACAGCATATTAAAAAAAAGGCACAAGTACCTGAGATACAGCGACTATGTTGGTTGCGTAGGGGGGCAGGTCATATTTGCATTCCCTACAAATCTTCTTAAGTGTAGACACAGAGGAAACAGAGAGGTCAGGGTTTCCTAAAGCCTGTAGCACCAAGGGCAAAACACTGCTGAGCATCACCGGGTGGTCAGCCAACCATTCAGCCAGAGCACCTAGTGAGAGAACAGATCAGATACGCAGTGAGAAACCGTGCGTGTGTGTGCGTGTGTGTGCGTGACTGGAATAAAACATTGTCATTTTCTTTTCTTTTTTTCTTTATGCTTGGGGGTTGCAGGAAGCCAATCCCCAGCTGACATTTGGCGAGGGGCAGCGTACACCCTGGGCAGGAAGGCAGTCTGTAACAGGGCTGATATGAGCTGTTTTCAGACATTACCTTTGGACATTTTCCTGAAATATTCCTGCCAGCATCCCAGTAAAATATCTGGAAGATGCCCAAGGGAGCCAGGAGAGAATACAGCAGGAAAATGTCAGAAAAATTCACAGCAAATGAGTGGGTGATGAAGTGGGTGAGTGGGTGATGAGGTGATGACAAAACTGGAAGAATACAAATATCTCAGGATGATGCTTGTAGTATTGTTGTCAATGCAAAAATAAACATTACGGCTGAATGGGTAGCTTCTTCTCCCACCATCTTCGACGTGCTGTCAACAAAAACACTGTTTTCCGTAGTAACATTTATATGTCAAGTCCTGCCTCCTGCATGCTCTACCCAGAAGCCACCCCTCGCCTGAATGTTCCAGACTTTCTCCTGTTGTTGTATCTGACTCAATCTTCATATGTGGAAGGCAAACTCCCAAAAATATCTGAACCCAATTTTCCGGACATTTTCCGAAGTTCGAGTCTGAAAACAGCTATGGAGACAAACAACCCTTCACACTCACACCAAGCTAAGCTGCATGATTTTGAACTGTGGGAGAAAGCTGGAGCAACTGCAGAAAACCTCCACACAGAAAGGCCTCAGCCCCACTGTACCACCATGTCATCCTAATTAGCTTCTTTTCTGCACATTTAAAATGCAATAATAATTTATTTAGACTGGTATGATACAACCAGTATTTGTCTTACCTATTGTGAACATCACTGTGTCTGCTAACTGGACGTTGTTGATATTGATTCTGGGGATGAGTCCTATTAGGCCTGGGATAACGTCGGAGTAGTTCACGTCTATCGTCTCTGCTATGGACTGGAAGCCGTACAGCAAAGCTTCTGTGTGCTGTAGGAAGAGAACACAGTTCGGGTAAATATGAGAGAAAAGGCAATTGCAAAAAGTTGAATTTGAATTAAAAAAAACTAACAAAGGAAATTGAAAAAAAACTAAAAACATTGGGAAATTCTTATTTATATAAATTGTTTAAGGACTGTAAATATATATTTTAACTTTCTTGAGGTGTATTTTGGTTTGTGTGTGTGGACTTGATGCATGGTTATATACAGTAAGTATAATAGTGTGTATGTGTGTGTGTGTGTGTGTGTGTGTGTCTCACCCACCTGCCACGATGTGGGCTGCTCTGCATTAGTCAACAGTCTCCCTAGTTTATCATACAGGTTACTCAGCAGCTCTGCTCCGAGCATCTCATACACATACATGAGTGTGTCAGAGATATCCACCCTAAAAGAAAGACATACACAGACATTTTAGGGGCACATAATCTTCAAACAATATCTGTTCATCTCTTTGTAAGCCAGGTTCTGCCCTCTCAGCTGCCAGTCCAGTAACACACACTCATCTGGTGACCAATCATCCCGTCAACAAGTAATTTCTGAAACAATCAGGCCGTCACTGACACACTGGCACACAACAGTGTAGACACGCAAAAACACACACACCTGTAGATCCTGAACTGCTCTTTCTCATCTGAGGACCAAGATGCGTACTCCTGGTCGGACGGGAACTGGGCTTTGTGCAGCAGAACATCCACCAACTGGAAATACACCGGCCTGTAGACCTGCAGATACACTGCCTGCTTTTCTGACTCAAACGACATGATTTCATCCTGTGGAAGGAGGAATAAGGAATAATAAGGACAAGAAGAACTAGTCTTGGGTCTGGAACATAAAATAATTTTTGCACTTTACCAACCAAAAGCATCTGTTGTGGCTTTCACAGTGTTAAAGGCTATTTACCAGACACTTGAGTGATGTCACTATTTATTAGAAAACAGCAACCCGATCTCTTAATATCACTCACTTCACATTACCAGTTTGCATAAACCAAGAATTGAATTATGTTGTATAACACAGAAGATAAAAGCAAATGTACTCAGACATGCTGTCAGATTTTATTATTTGAAAAATTGCAGACAAAGGCCAGAGCCCAGTAAGTAGCACATTTGTACAACGCAGAGTTCATGATTTTATACAGTAAAGAGCTCCAGCATGTTCTTGTATGCCACATTTGAAGGACTTTCCAGGGCCAGTTCCCATAAATTCAAGGATCCATACAGCATAGTTAGTGACGTGAATCAAGGTTCATTTGTGTTACAGCACTAAGAATTTTTATAATGAGCATGAGAAGGTTTTACAGTAGTTCACGGAGAGCAATTAAAAAGAGAATGAACACTTCTTAGCTGTGCTGTGTTAGAGTGGTAGAAAAAAATGTGGTCTCAGCGGCAGTGTGTAGCTGATTTACTAATGTTTTATTTTTGCAATACAAACAAACATACATACATACATACATATATGTCTATGTATATATATATATATATATAAATATGTGTGGGTGTGTGTGTGTGTGTGTGTGTGTGTGACTATATTTTTCTCAAATTCCAAAACATAAAACAAGGCTCATTTTGTGTTTATGTTCTGAGAAGTGTGTAAATCATGCTAGTTGGAAAAAGTGCAGTGACCCTATATTTATCAAATGATCATTACATTGCTTTAATATTAAGATAGAGAACTTCATAATATTGGATTTGAACATGTCTTACTTGTAGCGTGTACCAGAAGGTGAGTGTGAGGGAGCTGGTAGTCTCATTGACCGGGTAGTGGCCGGGGATGCCTGTACAAAACATGATCATGTTGACCAAAGCCAGGAAGTTCTGCCAGTGATCCACCTGCTCCAACAGAGTCCTGGAGAGAGAGGAAGGTGAAAGTCAAACAGCTGCACAGTGCAGGTTGTACACAGGTGAAGGAACAACTCACTCTCAATGTGTCATTCATTACGCACAAGAGCACATGAAAAGGAGACATGGGAGGATGTAGAGATGACACACTCAAGACACTGAACAGCGAGTGTTGCAGTGCGGCCATTTGATTGAGAGTAGTTTATTTATAATATTTTATATTTATTGATTTTAATATAATTGAATTAGAGAATCTGAACTCCTCCCAATATCTACTAACTACCTCTGTCTGTGAGTTTTCCTCACTGTTTGTCTGTTTCTCAGTAGGATTACTCAAAAACTACTGAACCAATTTCCATAAGATTTTGAGGAGGGATTTTGAGGCCATTAAATTTTTGGAGCGGATCCACATAGACAGGCAGCTCCTGGTATTTTTTTTTCACTTTATTTAACATGGTGAGATAGGATGTTAACCTTGAGGGAAATATGCTCTGAGCGAGCGAGCGAGCACACACACGCACCTGGAGTGGTTCTCTCCTAGTGTGACAGCGATCCGGCAGATTCCGTGGCATGTCTCCATGTCTCCATTCTGAACAGCCTCTCTGAGCTGCTCCTGGAGGGCGAGCACTCGAGGAACCAGTTTCAGCAAAGTGTTCACATATCTATAACCCGTGAACACAAAAATACAGACAAAAAAAACAAAACAGCAGAAGTGACAGGTTAGACTCTACTTCATTTAAAGAAACTGATGTGAAATCAGACACAATGCTATACAAATGAAAATGCACAGCCAGTGAGACTCACCAGATGGATATATACAACTGACTCACACCGCTCACAGATAGGTTGATGTATTTATTGCTAGTACTCAAGTGTATTTATATATTTATTTCAAATCAAATCTCAGTCCACGTCAGTCCAACCTCTGATCCAGCACACCCACCCCTAAAAACCCACACATCTACAGGGGAACCAGAAAATCTATTCAGAGCTCCAGCTCAGAGCTGCGCCGCTGTCAGTTTATGTTCCGTCTTCTTCCTGCTGTCTCAGCCGTCTATAATAACTAACGCACACACAAACTCACAATAGCACGAGTACGCAGCCTTTAACACAAGCTCGGATCTGGTCATATGACATTAATGACAACATTGGATAACATCCTCCTGTCATCCTTAATGACAGTCTAGTGAAGGGGTGACATTTGGAGATGAAGGTCGTGCGTGTGTGTGCGCCTGAATGTCACTGAGGAGATTATGTGTATGCGTGAATGCTGTGAATGTAAACCATATTGTGTGTGTGTGTGTGTGTGTGTGTGTGTGTGTGTGTGTGTGTGTGTGTGTGTGTGTGTGTGTGTGTGTGTGTGTGTGTGTGTGTGTGTGTGTGTGTGTGTGTCAGTCCCAGGGGGTTTGTGGTATGCAGCTTGTGCTTCATCTTTCATGAGGACATCAATAAGGACGTGGGTCCAGGCGGATGAATATTCATCAATGACACAACAAGGTGAAGGAAGTAAGTAGTAAAATTCGGGAGAAAAAAACCCAGAACTCAATCAGAAAAATGTAGAATTGAATCTGATGTTGTCTAACCCTTTTTCAACTAATGATTTAAATGTTGAAAAAATTGGAAAAACATCTATCTGAACTAAAAAGTCTGAACCCCAAATGATGCAATCTACAAGCTGGACCCAGAGGTTTGCCATTTTGCTATTGATTTCCTTTCTGCCCATTGATAAATCCTTTAATTGTTAAAAGTAATCTCTTTTAAAAACAACAGTAGCCAAACAAGATGATTGGCTAGAAACAATGAGCTAATATGCCTCCTCTGCTGTGGGTTAAACGCATCTCTTACCACAGTCCTGGAAACATTTATTATTCCAATTTCCCTCAGGCCCTTTTATAAGGCGAGGAGCTGAATATATGGTCCTGCCTTATGATGTCGAGTCCCATGCTCAGCTGCCAATGCTGATTCAGCCTTTTCTGGAGAAAAGCTCCACCCTTCTGTGATATGTATGTTGTTCTGGCCTCCATCTAATAAGCCTGTACCTGTGTGTGTGTGTGTGTCTACTGGCCTACATCTTCTGTATTTGGCTGCGCGAGTGACGCTGAGAGAGCAGTGCAGGGACAGACTGCACTTACTGTAACTGTGTATGTGTGAATGGCAGAGTGTGAATGCACTCAGAAGATCATTCATATTTAACAAGGCGCTCTGCAGATGCAGGTCATGCACTCTTAGCTCGAAAACAGGACTTGTTGTGTATATTGTGTGCGATTAAAAGTCGACTGGATTCGTATGCGTTCTTCCGTTTCTGTCATTAGAGACGACGTGGCGGTTCCTCTGAGACGGTCTGCTGCAGTCTCCTCTTCTCTAACACACTGTTGCCCTTCCTCTCCTCTTCTGCTCCCCCGTCCTGCTGTTGTACACATTCTCCCTCAATCCTGACTCCTCCTTTATGCCCTCCATCCCTCCTCCCCCACCCCTGATCCCCTCTACAATTACTGCAACACTTCGAGACAGGGGAAATGGGTTGCCTGGCAACAGGATGCAGCTGGACCAATAGCATCCCCCCAAATGAGTTGACTGTAATGTGTTCAAACAGAGGGAGAGAACAAGAAACAGGGAGGGGGCTTTAGTTCTGATTGTGAGAGGAGAGAAAGGGGGAAAAGGAAGAACCCAAAGAAACAGTGGCAGATAGATAAAACATAAAACAAACAAAGCAGAATCTACACAATGAAAAGAGGTGGGCTATGACTCAGAGAGAGAGGAAGGAGAAACCCCTTATAAACAACCCCCATACTTCTAACAGATTCATAAACACAAGACAATTTATCTTCTCAAATGTAACCCTGCGAATCACACAATGCTCTGACAAAAACAGAAGCCACATGTGCCTCAAGAGACGCCACTAATGAGACAGTCAAGACTTTTGGGAAGATCTCACAAACAAGCACATGACAGAGGACTGTGATCTGTTCAAGTAACACACAATAAGAGACAGGAGGAAATAAATTGATATTGGAAATAAGTGTACAGTTGTACAAACCAGCTCTGAAATCAGAATCAGAGTCGATTAAATGAGCGCAGCAACACTTGCTTAGGCTGTTCTCCCTGTAACTCTCCTCACCATTAATCGCCTTCCTACCGTCTGCTCGCTCGACATAATGTCAGTGTCTTTAAACTCACTTGTCAGCAGCAACTTTACACATACGGACCCTCCCCCCCATCTATGATGCAGTGCAGAGGTGTGGAGGATGGAGTCTTATATTCCTGTACACTTTCACACCTTCCTCTACCCTTCTTCCTCTTTTAGCTGTTGTCTCTTCCCGTCACCCCCGCCCTCTATCTCTCCCTCTCTCTAGGGGAGGGGGTAATGGGTGCCTGCCACGTCTGAATCAGCCAGGGCATGATGACATCTCTCCCAAGCTCTGTAACCATGGCAACACCAGCCAACCGAGAAATGCCTCTCTCCTCCCCCTGGCTGTCAACTTGCCCTGTATCAATCCCTCCTTCCTTCCCTCCATCCCTCCCTGACGGCCTCCCAGTGCCCACCCTCTGTTTCCCGCTGTCAGCTAATACATTCTTTTTTTACTCTCCTCTGATGTCATTTCTTCAGTCATTACCATGACAAGCTTTTCATAATGTTGTGCCTTCTTTCCTCTGCCTTTTCATTGGGTTTGCATTGGAGTACACACTGGCACACATTTGTACTGTGGAAGTACTACAATATTTTGCGTTTTTATTATTGATGATATTCATGCAATTTCCACATCAGTACACACCTTTGCGAGTCGGGCTGTGAGATGGCATTGACTATTGCCTCTACTGCTGTGTCGAAGAGCTCTGGGTCAGGCAGGGCACTGAAGCAGTCGTGCACCAGGTCTTCGCTCTCGCTGAGGGGCACATCCAGCAGCACCCAGGATGACAGGCAGCGCAGCACGCGAGCTTTCACCGCCCCAGGACTGTCTGTTTGTCGCAGCAGTTGCTGCAGTAAGGGACACACTGACCCCCACTCGCGGCCCAGGGCACCCCGAACCTATAGGATGGATGATAGCAGGACTTAGACTGATAGTGTTATGCTCACATGTTATTATCCTATGTTTTATAGACATGGGTATCAAGTCTTTTATGCTGGTGCCATTAAGATGTACTACTTTTTTGGATATTCAGGCTGTTCTCATCTACAAACCCTTTAGATACATTCACAAAATGTGTTCGTTGATATACCAGGACATAAGTCAAGACTATGTAGACAAGTAAACACGTTTCAGTATTTTCTGCCAGTTTCAGGGAGTTCCACAACATTCTCAATACTTGGTACTCAAGACACAATTCGGTCAATAATTAATATGATATGAAACGAAAACATGAAAATACTGCACAGGTGGTGCTGCCTGCAGACATACCTGTCCCTTTCGGTACTGTGGCAGGCGGCTGGTCTGGAACTCTTCAGGCAGGACAGTGAGCAGCTCCAGCAATGCCAGGCAGCGTGCCCGGCCATCCACCCCTCCCCCCTCTTCCTGAAACACCCGCACCATCTCTGAAACTGCGCCTGGCCACGCCTCGGGCATTGTGTTGAGTGCCAGAGAGGCCAGGGCCACACACAGGCGGGTGAGTACCATCTTGGAGCCAGAGGAGAAGCAGGCAATCTGGGAGAACAGCTGGGTCTTCAGAGACTCGTACTGATCTGTGGGTATGTCTGACCAATAGCGGGAAATCTTGGTATGGAGTGCACTAGCACCGAAATACTGGATCTCTGGCACCTGTGACAGATGATAAGATAGATACAAATGATGCAAAATGCTTTTTTTCTCAGTGTGTTCATGTGTTCATGTGTCAGGACTTGACTGTTGATGTTTCACTTGCATTTACGACCAAAAAAAGATGCGCCCAAAGTATAAAATGTATTTATGAGCAAATGTGCGGATTACATGTAGACGTTTCCTAAATTCAGCAGCTTGTAGGTGGACACTAACTTGATGTCAGGTGGACTGCTGGCTGAGCTCAGAGTGAGTGAGACGACCTGCTTACAAAAGCTGCTGTCATCAGTTAAATTAAGAAACCTCGTTGGCTGTTTGTCATATCAGCTGTCACTAATTAAACTTAGCTGCTGTCGATTGTTGCATCCCTGCACGCCGCTGTCAGTACCTATTAAAAGTAAGTAGTAAAAGTAAGTGTCAAGCCTGTGTGTGTGCTTTCACTGTACCTTGTCTGGGCTCAGCAGAGCCCAGCAAAACTGCCAGGCCTGGGGCGAGACCTGAGCCTGCATTAGCCATTTCTGGGCCAGATTCTTGTTTTCTATATTGGGATCATAGTACAACTGGTGGAGAGCCTAAGAGGAAAGGAGAAAGAAAAGAAGAAAACTGAGCACAGAATGAATCCATACAATCTGTGGATGGTTGAACAACTTTGTACTTTATAACATGCCATTTGAGAGATGTTTGCGATCACACTCCATGCATTCACAACAGTCCTTTGAGCTCTTGTTTGATGGAATAAAGTGGGTACCTTGAGAAAACCAAATCATTTTCTTGCTCTCAAACAGGAGAGCACACAGACACATAGTTGATAGTTTACCTCGAAAAACCAGGACAATGGAGAAAGCAGTGACCTGAAAACAGCAGTCTCTGAAGTAGAGTTGTGCGTAATTTGAGTACTTGAGTGCAAGGGGAATGCCAAGAGAAAGGAGATAACGGATGAGGTAAAAAAGGGAAAGCAATGAAAATAAAAGAGGGGAAAACGGGCACATTAATTAAACAGACAACTCTAATCCCGGCAGTGCTAGAGGAGAGGTTTAGGCGCTACTCTGCAAAAACTCTGTCTCACACAAACGCAGCTAATACAGATGCTCCCTGAACTCTGAACTGAACAACAGTACATGTCTGAGAAGCAACACTGGGAACATTTGGTGAGCTTCTGATTCTCGTCTTTAACCCCTGAAGCCTGCTCACATCAATTCCTCCACCACCAACCCTTCTCTCCATCTATCCGACTCCTACCAGCCTATGATACATCAGCTTTCATTCCATCCATCAGCTCTCTGACTTGATCTCAGTCTTCTACTAAAAGCTACATTTCTCCCCATTCACTCATTACAGATGTATAGGCTGTGTTATAAGGGAGGATGAATAATACTGTGAAGAAAGGGTCACAGAGTACAATGATGCAACTGCAGCTATAGAGAAGAAAATCAAAACAGTGTCAATAAAAGCTGGAATCAGAGTCTCAGCTGATGTTCTCTCCCTGTTCGCCATCCTGAAACACAATAGGGTTGGTCGATGTATACCGAATTGGCATATGAGGACGTCAATACAGACGTGATTGTCAGGTATAGATTATAAATTAAGGTGGTGTGCCCAAAGTAATGTATACAAATACAAAGCAAATGATCAAAAAGGTAATTTACTAAAGAGTTATCCACAACCCTGTTCTTGGATTTTTTGCAATATTCAATAGTATGAAAAAATGCTCTGTGACACAGTGGTGCAGAGGTTAGTACTGTTTCTTTACAGCAAGAATCAATTGGTTTCTGCGTGGAGTTTGCATGTTCTCCTTGTGTCTGCATTGGTTTTCTCTGGGTACTCCGGCTTCCTCCCACAGTCAAAAGACATGCAGATTAGGGTTAATTGGAGACTCTAAATTGGCGGTAGATGTGAATGGTTCTTTATCTCTGCATGTTGGCCCTGTCCAGGGTGTACCCTGACTCTCGCCCAATGTCAGCTGGGATTGGCACTAGCTCCCCCCTCAACCCTTACAGGTAGGCTTGGTGAGTTGTATCTGAATAACCTTTTTTCGTATTTGTTGAAATCGTCTTCACGTTCCCATAGCATCAATAAAGAAAAAGAAAAAAGCTGGTGCCCTCGCAGGACTGTCATAGACACAACCGATTGAAGTGATTCGCTGGCGTACCTGTCTGTCATAAAACAAGCAACCTGCCTGTGTGCACCCTGCCCAGGCTTGCTCTGCACAGACCACAGACTTCAGCCGGAGAGACATACACCGTTAAAGTAGAGACGATAGCCAGAATTTAGCGAGCTAGTCACAGAGAAGTCAGATTCTAGCAGTTGTCAGGCAGCCTACATTCATGTGTTTGGGGGCGTAGCTTTGACGAGAGGGCCTATGGGAGGAGGTGGGATGTACTGGTTGATTTTTTCAAAGTATAGCCAGCTCTTGCTAGCTTTACCAGGATTACCAACCCTAGCTTTAAATGATAAGTAATATAGACAATGGGCAAAAGATGGATAAAAGTGTTTTCCAGTGTCAATCAAAACAAAATACTTGACCATTATATCCCTTGTTTTGTGTTGCTCTGGATGATGCAGTTTAACACTGTTAGATTCTCATTTACATAATACATTGTGGATTAAACCAATCTGTTTATCTTTGTTTACAGCTCAGTACAGTGAAGGCACCTGAGTAATATTACGAGCAATGATGCTGGGATCAACATTGAGATGATGAGCCCAGCAGACAGCCCAACCCCCTATAACGGTGTATAATTATCTATATCCACATACTGTACGACTCTGAACATGGCTGGCTGGGTGTTAATGAGCAGAGAGCTGGCTGGCATTTGTACGTACATGTGTGAAAGGGAGCTATAGGTGCAGGTACAGTGCATCAGGTGCTGTATATACAGTGTACCTGCTGCTTCAACATCATAGCTGGTAGGTCTCTGTGCTCCTCTAATATCAACCTCTACCATGTTTAGGTTTTGTATTTAAAACTGAACAGGGCAGGGCTGCATGACGAAACAGTTGAAATATTAAATGGGTTAATCTGTTGTGATTTGAGGTCTTTTCATGACTCATTATCGCACCTTCAATCAAAAAGCATTAACATGAGGGGGATTTTTGTTAGTCAGCTCCACTCTGCCCTTTCTGTAAACGAGGCTGTGATATCAGGGTTCCAAGCAGCAGCGGCTCATTACCGCAGTCCTCTGTGTGATCGCAGACCCCTCCTTATCCAATCCCAAACAGCACCGTGTCTGAGTGCGTCTGTCCTTTCCTGGTTTATTATCAAAGCACAAGACACAAAACAGTCTCCTCAATTCACTGCTTTAATCCTCTCACAAAGAACCGCCGCCTCTCTCCTAGAAATCAAGGCAGAAATGCCGTAGATATCTCCACTAACTGTAATTGTGCGTTATTAATTGGCTTTTAAAACAAGCAAGATACATGCACACCTCTGGAAACAGCAGTGTTTGTTTTCAGCTCAGGCAGCTAACTGTATCTCCAGATGGTGGCAACCTGCCTGAACCACCTGGCTTCACCTGAGGATGGCGTGCTCCTGGCAGACACTGTCAAAGGTCATTAGCCTCCTCTCCCGTCCTTTTTGCAACAGAGGGAGGAAGGGAAGAGGGATGCGAGTGTAAAAGCATGGCTCAGTGAGACACATTCACCATCTGCTCTCATATATAACAACAGATTCACTGTAGCTGCTATATGCTTGTGTGCTCGTGAGGAAAACTATAGTGTGAGTCCAACACTACGATACCTTTACTATGTAGGACAAATATGAATCAGATCAATGCATTACGATCATTGTCCTTAAATAATATTTTTTTTGTGCACAGCGTAGAGATTTCGACGATGAGAAGCAGACAGATTTGACAAAGGGGCAGTCTTTATATGTTTTAGTGAACATCACAGAAATCTATTTCCCCAAATTTGTATTACCTCATCCCACATCATCAAACACACACACTTTGGCCATGTCTTTGCACACTGATCAAACTCAGGAGCCAATTACCCCTAACTGCCATAGGTTGACTGCATTTTCGAGCCATCTGTCTATAACAGTGTCACGCTCAAAGTCATCGTGGTGACGGAAGGGCAGTGCGGGCGCTGTGCTGCAGAAGGCAGTATCACACCACTGACCAATCAGGACACTGTGTTATAACTGTGAGAATCAAAGGCAGGAATGATAATTAATGAGGAAACAAAGAAGAATAGTTTATGTCAGGGTGTGCGTGGGAGGTTGTTGACAGCAGACGGCCAAGACAGAAATTAAGAATACCATGTTGCCAACAGTGATCAAATCTCAGCACATGAAAAGCAAATTCACCCACAAAGCAACATGCAAACCTATGAGCACTGAACTTTTTTCTTTTCCATCATATAATTCAGAGAACTGATCACGCACAGCTGCTGAATCAGTGGATATGCCATACCATCTCCAAGCCTGCTAAAATAAATAAAAGGATAAAGATAAAAGCATGTATACATCATGTAACCTACAAGACATGTGATCCACCTTGATCTTGTATGTATTACTGTCAAATACAGAAATGGATGTAATGCTTATAATGATCCCTCTTTTCCTTCTGAAGTAGCCTCTCATACCACCGCAAAACTAAACAATAAACCATGCAGTATCTCTCGGTGTCAGATTTCTCTGCCCTGCTATGTTCTGCAATATGTTTTGCTGGCAGCCTGAATCATCTGCACAAAACCACGTCACAAGAACACTGCACTTGTATGTCGCATACATCTGATCCTAACTTCACTTGAAGACAGTTTGCATCACAAGCTCGGCAGGATACTGTGGGAGTAATGTACTGACCAGATGATTACAGATAATTATGGTAACAGAGATCCGTCCCTGACCAAGTGCCCTTAAGCAAGATGCTGACCCAGTACAGTGCCCGTGCTGTGCTTCTTTCCGGTGGTACAGCCGTTGTTTCTCTCGGAGGACAAAATGCAAAATGACAAAACCCTGACTGGCACACTCTTCACAAGCACATTGTAGAGCTCTGAAATTACTCCAAAAGCCACTTGCAAGCTGAAAAGCAATTCTGACGTTAATTACAGTCAAGTGGAAATTTAAGGCAGTATACAAACCCATTCATTATACACATCAAGTTATTGACAATGTGGATCTTTGTTCCGCAGACCCACGACTGAACAAAGCTCTTTCTATTGGACACATACAAATACTGTTCCTGGAACCATCATCTCCACTACAGCCCACTGCACAAAAAAAGTGACAATTTTGCACCACTGGACTTTCAGCAAAAGCAGTTGCTCTCATCATCTTATAAGAAGCACAATTCTTCATTCTATTGACGTCCTCAGAAATGACCTGTCTGTTGCTGCTGTGACTGTTTGGCGAGGGAGAAAACAACGTCACAGATTCTTCTAAAACGGCATCGAGCTGATGATCTGATGCTGAAACTACTGTGATGATCCACACACTGATTCTGCAGAAATCTTTTTTCTCCCTCTTGTTCCACTGAATGAACAGCATCATGCTGATTCCATAACCCAATACACATATGTCATCCCAGCCAAATTATCTAGAAGAAGATTTATCTCACCCAAACAGCCTGAATATGCTTTCTAAATATAGCAGCGTCTTAGAAGAACAATATCTCATCAGTTTTGAAATGCAAGTGTGGTGTAATTACAAAAGTGCTCACAGCCTTTGTGGGAAGTGATACTTCAGAAGCTCTTTGTCGTTTTCTAGCAGTTAATGAGATTACTGATAGTGCTGTAGCATGAATGCTGATTGGAAAATGCACCTTAGATTTAATAGACCCTACTAGGACATGACTAACTGGCGTACTGTTTTCCTGTATTCATGAAAGACAAAGGGTGGATCAGTTTTAAAGTCAAAAGTTCAGTGTCTTAAAGTAGGCTACAATGACATCAGAGATAATGTGCATACATTGTTTTTTTTAAATATAGTTTTCTGAAAAAACAATCCCACTAGCCACTACACTACCTTTTAACCACAACTCCAAGCATTTCCTGTTTCATATTATTAAATAAATCACTGAATGCATATCTGACATGTGGCTCAGGTCATTTTTTTATGAATATCAGGCTCTGTTTTTGTTCCCTTGGGGTATTCTGGAAAGCAATGTTTCACTTCCATTGTAGCTGAGACGCATTACAAACAATTAGACTGATTTGTTGAATATTCTGTGCACATTCATGAGGTTGGATTTCACGGAGAAATGCCTTAATATATCATAACAAATGATTTATGAAACTGTCAGTTCTATTAATTTTACATTTATTTAAGCTTGCACACAATACAAGTGTTTTCTCCAACTTTAATGTGATACAATTTTTAGGAAATGTTACTTGTTTTCCCTTGAGCCACACAAAATTATTTTAGAAGTCATTCTTTCCATCTGTAAAAATGAACATGAGCAATTGAAAATAGATTCCGTCCAAAGGGAGACAGGATCTCACTCGCTGTTTGTCATTCCCTCCCTTTTATTATTAAACCAGAAACCAGGTAATCAAGCCAAGACATTTCCCCTGCAGGAATGTGCCTTTCTCCCTCAAACCTGCCTCTAATCATATCTGTCGCATCACCTTCCTCCTCCCTCACCTCCTCCTCCTCTTTCTTTACTGGCTCTGTGACAGACATCGACCCTGTCCCACCCATCCCTCCCCCCACCCAATCTATCTCATCACATCAACTCTGCTCCTCCACAGGAGCACCTCTCTCTCTCTCTCTCTCTCTCTCTCTCTCTCTCTCTCTCTCTCTCTCTCTCTCTCTCTCTCTCTCTCTCTCTCTCTCCTTGCATCCTCCCCATTGTCTCCCCACACCCATATGCTCTCGTCCGAGTCAGTGGCCGCCCAGCGGCAACCTGACAGCCACAACCAGCACTGTGCACACACGCACGCACACAGACAATTAGACACAAACACACACGATTCAACGCAGAAAAACAAGACCCAGACAAACATCTCACAATGACACACATGGCAAAGCATTGGCATTGGATATTTTGCTCTAATCTGCTCGATCATTCGGAACACTAGTAAAGAATTAAAGATGAGAGAATAAATATTACAAGGACAGATGAGCTGAATGCCTGTGTGCAACTACGGACACGTTATCTCTCCAAATTAAAACAGTAAATACATAACGTGGCTGCAAAAGCAAAGCTCTCGTGCTTTATTTCTGCAGACGTGCGTCATATTTCGAACACGAAGCTTCATTGTGTCCTGCTGACACGGAGCACAACCCTCACCTTCTCTACGTTGTCCACGGTGAAGTCCAGGGCGTCCGGTGTGGCTGCGATCCTCCCCGGCGTCTCCATATCTCCGCTGACACGGAGCTGTCAAGCGACAGAAGAGGAGCAACACATTCAGGAGCGAACAGCCAATGTTAAACTTCAGTATTGGACCCAGCGCCACCCCCCCACAACACATCCACACACCCGCAGCTCACATCCACACATCAGCAGGACGAGCTCGGGCTGCTACGTTTTTAAAAAATCACACGAGAAGCTAACCGGCAAGCTAACATTAGCTCATTTAACTTGAGAGCTATGCTAGCCGATGCTAACCACCACAATAGATAAACACTAGAGCGCAGCTAGGCTAACGCCGTTCTAGCTAACGAGGCAATTCATGCAACTTAACGCTCCCCTGGTGCTAAAGGGCACCGAGAGAGGCAGGTATACTGACATTTTCAAGGTGTGACAGCATTACGAACACAATGCCGTCTCCGAGTGTGTTCTGTGGGCTGCCTAAGTGACCGAGATTTCCACACCTTTCTGTCCCGAGACGGTGTGAGACGATGCGGGCAGATCCGCTCTGCCGCTGCTCCGTCACTCGGAGCTCTGCTACATTCAGGCACCGTGGGAAAAAACAGAACTGTCAGGGACCACCCAATAACACGGTGCGTGAAACAGCTATTTCTATAGTTCCATTCACAGGCAGAGGATATTCCAAAGCAGAAAACACACACAGATAAACTGACTGCGCTCCTGTTGTGTATATTTTTCTTCTTCTATTTATTAAACGAGGACAATGCACAAAAACATTTATCTCAAAATGAGAAGCGATGATTTAGGCCAGATTTATCAGCTCCTTTCCATCTGCAGTCATTGGGCAGGTAAACATTAAATCTAAAACACACCAATTACATTAAAACATTCATTTACATACAACACCACCAAAGGCTCTATATCACGCAGTTATACAGACAGATCCACGAGTACACATCAACATATACCAGCACATTCATTCAATATGTCGGGGAAAATTGCAATTCAACACAATAAAAAATCTGAATCACGTTCAGATTAATGTTGACATGACTGGTTTTTACACCACAGGAGAAAGAAAGAGAGTCTGTGCAAGTTTCAAGCTCAGCTGGAAGCATATTCCAATGTTTGATGAGAAAGCAGACCGATGGGATGTTTAAGTCTGAATTTAGAGCAGATCGAGATATTCTGCTCATTTGCTCTGAGCGGGGAGGAAAAAAAGCTCTTCAGAGGTGGCAGAGCAGCATTGTCGATGACCTTAAAGGTTCAGTGTGTAAGACTTAAGTGAAAGGCCTCTATTGGCAGATATTATCACCTAAATGTTACAAATTATTGTTTTCTTTACCCTAGAATTGGCCCTTTATATTTAAATACTTTATATTTACATTGGAAGCGGGTCCTCTCTACGGAAGCTGCCATGTTTTTTACAGTAGCCCAAACTGGACAAACTAAACACCTTTTTAGTTTTTATGACAGCTGAAGGCTACAATTAGGTTTCCTTCATGTTTGGAAGGGGAGGGTGAGGTGAGGGGTATTCAGCTGCAACATCCAACTTCACCACTAGATGTCACTAAATCCAACACACTGAACCTTTAAATACCAATCGTACCTCAGAAAACAGAATGAGATTTTCAAAACTAAAGAGGTTGTATTTGGAAAGTATGTTACAATAATGGTAATTTAAAGATTTTCAGTCAAAAAACGTTTAATTAGCTAATTATGTATTTACTGGGTTCATAAATTGTCAGTACAGCTTTTATTTCTTTGTTTATTCTTTATTTGAGAGGGGACAATGTACATGAATCAACTTTCACACAAATGCACATGCGTTAGATGGATGACATATTTTCCTCCACTGTCCTTTTGCCAGATGTTGCATCCTGCAGTGATAAGGACAATTATGACACAATAACGCAACAGAGGAAAAAAAAACCCCATATATTTTAATGACCTTATTTGGTGTGATGTCCAGCTTCTCATTATTTTATCATGTGCTTCAGGTTCGTTTCGTCTGTTTATGTGCCAGTTAAATCCTTAAGAAAATAAGACATTGTTTACATTTTCAAGAACATCTTATTTTACAGATTATAAATAAATAGATTTACAAGACTTCAGCTATAGTGCAATAGCGCCTCCACGTGGGGTAAAGAAGACATCACACTACAGTAAAATACACTGTAGAAAGTGTACTGCATTGCACACCCTATTAAAAATACCCCAAACAGGCAATGCAAATTTTTTTTAATTGTCTTCATATATTCTTTTGTGCTAATAAACAACATGATAAATAGTAAAAAAAAGTAAGAATGTCATCTTTAATTCCAGAAGTCCCTTTTGAGAAATTACGGGCTTAAGGGCTTTATGATATATATAATTCATAACAACAAATATAATTATAATTAATAAATAATACATTATAGACATGTAAGAGGTTAATAAAGTCCAAAGGGTTTAAAAACTCTCATATTACACAATATGACTGAATAGACTAAATGCATAAATCTATAAAAGATCGCTTGTAAACTGTAAAAAGTTATTTACAGATAACATTTGTATTCCGTAAATTAATATCAGGGGAAAGTATATTTTTTTGTATTAATGTATTCAATCACTAATTGGTCTTGAATATTACAATGAATTTTATGTAAAATACAAAAATACACCTCCTATAGCTGAAAGTATGTATTTGTATTATTTGTATTTTTACCTCCCTAGACTAACTACTGTTTTTCTTACTGTAATGTGACTGTAAGTGTTTGGCAACTTTTGCTGCCAGACCATTTTTTACGGATATATTTTTTTACAGATATAAATGTAATGTCAAATGATTGTGTGAGTCTCATCGCTTCGAAATATGTCTGCGTTGATACACAGTCGTACATTGTGCTGCTCACTTCCCTGTTATTCTGATACGTGCTGTTTGGCGGATAGGTGTCAGTCTGCGCACTAAACCAGCGCCATGGCACAGTCAGAGCCAACAGGGAACACGTGGCACTGGAGAGAGAGAGAGAGCGAGAGAGAGAGAGAGAGAGAGCGAGAGCGAGAGCGAGAGAGAGAGAGAGATGTACACCCTCCTCCTCCTCCTCCTCCTCCTCCTTCAGTCCCTGCAGCCACGCACACACAGAGCTGCAGTGCGCAGTAGGACCGTGTAACTGTAACAGCGTCGCCTGCATCTGACTGGGATTTCGAGCGACGTATTCAAGTGTCCTGTGACAACAAGACGAGAGGAAACGACATTTACTGTTGACATGAGGATGAGTGAGATGATGGAGAACAAACTCTGGACGGTCCTCTGTGCCCTGCTGCTGCTACTGACTGTTAACTTGGGATCCACTGAAGATGGTACGTCATGATTCTGTCTTTATTTCCTCTTTTGCTTTTTGAGTAATTAAATCATCAATATGTGGCTGGAATTGTCACATTTTGCTCCTCACAACACACAGTCACTACATTGGCTTTCATCTTTGTCCTGTAGAGACTTACTCTGACTTTAACCTACTACTTGCCAAACACTTGCCCAACCTTAAAACATAAATGTAGGTATTCATAGGTATTTGGGGCATTCTTCTGATCATTGAGCAGCTGTGGATCATAGAGGTAACTCTGTGTTTTCACTGTTTGTTTCCACTGTTCTTCAACAAAGTCACTGACCGGCTGCCTCAAGTTTTAAACTAACATTTGTACAGTGATTTAGAGGAGATTTCAAAATATCGCGATATAGCCTAAAAGTATCGTAATATTTGTTTTTAGCCATATCGCCCAGCCCTACCTACATTATATGGAATTTGCTTTTTGTCCCAGTGATGTCACTGTAATTTTATTCAAACTCAGAGTTTTGTTTCCGCAGAGTCAGTTCTATCTTTCACATCAACCCCCTACTTCCTCTCTCTGTGTCTCTGTGTGTACAACATTTACACACCTCACAAACCTCCCCCCCCTCCCCCCCCCCCCCACACACACACACCTTCTGCTTTCTCCACTCCACATACTGTACCTTTCCTCCTTTGTCCCCTCCTACCTCTCTTCTCTCTTTCCCTGTCAGCCCCTCTCATGTCAGAGTATAATGAGATGATTGACAGTAGAAGAGATTTCATTGGGTACAACTGTCCTATCAGCCCTTCAAGCTAAACTGAATTCAAGCTGAATTCATAAGAACAGAAAACAGCAGAGATCCACTGGAGGACATTTATTGGCTATAAATGAGCAGGGAAGCACATTGTAATGAACGACTGTGTGAAGCAGAACACTGTCATCTCACTGGCTTCATTTTAATTGGCTTCCCTCTTCACAGTGCCTTATGTAGACTAAATTAACACATTTAAATACAGTGTGGCTACTGTAGCAGGTTCAGTACAGTGACCTATTTAAACAGTATGTTGTCTGTATTTGTCTTTATGTGCATAAACATATTTTAAGCAGAATTTAAAGACAAGAATTTAAAGACAACCCCATAATTATCTTGTTTCTATGGTCAATGTCTCATGACTTTGAGGAACTAAGGAAGTTTGGATATTAACTTTATTAACATTCTCAATTTCTTCAGATTCTGTCCAGATAATGAAGTTTAAAATCATTAGTAAATATTTGTATTTACAAATGATGAATGGACTGTATCAATATGGAGCTTTTACAGTCTTATCGACCACTCAAAGCTCTTCATCGTACAAGCCACATTGACCCATTCATGCAATCATTCAAACAGCGCTATTATATGCTGCGCTTTATCTGTCACACACTGCTGTCAGGAGACATCTGGGGTTCAGTATCTTGCCCAAGGACACTTCGGCATGCAGATGGGGATTGAACCACCGAACTTCTGGTTTGAGGACGACCACTCTACCCCTCAGCCACAGCCGTTGCCATCTTTGAATAATCAATAACCTATCTACTCTTCTATTTACTATAACTCAAACAGTACTTCATATAGAATGATTATATGAGCTAAAGTTAATTTAATGTTTTATAGTCTCATGGAAACTAATTATTTGGTAGAACCTCACGTGAAGCAGAATTTGATTCACATTAAAGCTATTGAAGTTCTCATGTGGTATAATATGACCTAGCAGGAGTGGAAAAGAAGATGAGAGGCCAGGAGCATGACATGCTGCATGAGAGGTCACACACAGACTGCCAATAAACAGCTAAAATAAGTGCTGACAAGGCCCAGCACAGAGCTGCTTCAGTCCTCCACTGTTTTCAGTTCCACTTAAAGGAAAAATCAGGTCAAAATGATCTGTGCTATCGACTCCAAAACTCACAATCACATGCTGTGATAGCAGCTTTATGTGTTTTTATATGAGCGGCTGCATATAGGTCTCACAGAGAAGGGATTACTAGTATGATAGGCTGGTGCTGAAGTTGCAGACATCTGCTCGCAGAGAAACGGTTGGCTGTTCTGTTCCCCTCACCGGCAGGGTCAAGAAGTGAGAAAGAGTTCCCATACACGCTGCAGTGGTCTGAGAGGCTGTAAGAGCCTGTAATATCTACACAGAGGAGTGAGCAACAGTGGAAACAGTGGTTCTCTTTACCTATCTACTCTACTCTACTCTACACACACACGCACACACACACAGTTATATGTTCACAAAACAGACCTCAGCATTTGACCTAAGCTGCTCTAATGGAGCTAAAGTGAGGGAACAAGGCCAGTATTATACAGCCAAGCACCTCTGTCTATTTATATGTCTACTTTGTATCATTTGCACAGGTCTCTCTCTCTCTCTCTCTCTCTCTCTCTCTCTCTCTCTCTCTCTCTCTCTCTCTCTCTCTCTCAGTGTGTGTGTGCTGATGAGCTGTGTGAGTGATTATACAGGTAATGAGAGGTATCACGGCAGTAACTGAGCGGTAATGACATTACAGTACATGAGTTCTCTGGTCTTCATCAAAAGGAAGCCGGCCGGAACACAGATGAAGTCTGGTGCAGTGGTGCTAAATACATCAAGGAGAAAATTCAAAAGAGAGGGAAAGAGTGAGAGAGAGAGCGATGGAAGGTCCTCGTTAAAACGATATTACTTCATAAACCAAAAATTACTTTTGTCTCATGTGGTTTGTAACTGATGCCATGAAAAGTAAAAGTAAAAGTTGGTCCTTATCCATTTTATGTTATAGTCTGAAATTATGTTTAATGTGTATTAATGTGGCTGTGTTGTGATTTATTGCAAATTTCAGTATTTATTTAGCTCAGTAGTTCCAAATCTGGAGATCAGGACCACACAAAGGACGTAAGATAAATGCGAGTGGTCACAGTACAGTTAACAAGATGAATAAACAGAATACTCCTGCAACACAAATCATTATTTTTCAATTTTCCAAAATGAGGAAACACCTAAACTCTTGCGGTTTGGCGGGATGAGGATACATCACTTAAGTCAAACTGCTCACAAGTCAGTGGGTCATAGCTTCACTTTGCTTCACTCAAAGTCAAAAGAGGTTCGGAAGATGAGACAAGATAAGATAAGATAAAACCTTATTGAACCCATGCCAAGGAAATTGTGTTGTTAAATCAGCAGATAGTCAGAATGAGGTAGACAAGTCCCTTTGGCAGATGTGGATCGGTATCCAGCAGTGATAAATAATAGAGTTATAATAATACAATAATATAATAATTATACTATGGGTGTGAAATATGAGGGACCCCCTGAAAGCCTCAACAGCAAAATTCTGGGGGGTCTAAATCTTCTAAAAAAATTTTCTCACTCCTAATTTTCATTAAAATGTCTTCTAAGAGAGAACTATGTCCAGTTTAGGTGGGGACCCTCTTAAACTAGGGGGGACCCTCCCGATTGCCAATGGCTACTTAGCATTCTGATAAAACTATAGGAACAATAGTTCATACAAGTGAAGCATCTCACTGATATATGCATGTATATTTTTGGGTTTGAATTATTACTATATTGATAAACACTGAATAATATTATTTTCGTTAATTCAAAGAAATTACTTCACAGTCAACAATGTACTTCCCATGACACTGGTCAAATTAGAATTAGTAGTTTTTGAGAAAATCGAAAGACAGAGAGACAGAAAGACAGACAGAAATTTCTCTGTTGAGTCATATCATAGATCCACACTGTCTGTCTGCTGCACAGACAATCTATGGTCTGTTGCTCCATGTTTGGCAGCAATAATAAGCTAATAAGTTGTTAATGACTGAAAATCACTAGGAATTGGCCATTAACTAACTCTGGCACTGTCCTCTCCTCATAAGGTAATGACCAGGCTGCTGCCTCACTAAGTGCTCTGAGGGAGAAGGTCTCCACTGAGGCCCCAGCTGCAGACTCTTCGCCTGCTCCGATCCTGGAAACCACCAGTCGTCTTGCTCCGGCACTTAACGGCTCTGACACAAACACCAGCTCCAGTGGCACCGGCAGTTTGAGCAGTTACACGACTAAAGAGGAGGAAATCACCACTCAGGCTCCTGTGGAAAAAAACGGTAACCATTGACCTCTTATTTATAGAATGAAAATAAGATATATTAAATAAGGAAATATGAAGGTAGATTGATGTTGGACTAAGTCACATATCTGGTCAACTGTGCGTGATGTGATGTTGGAAAATATACACAAATGAAAAACTACTCTCATAATTCTCCTATTAATTGTGTGTGTTTAAGGTTTGAGAGTGTGGAAGATTTGTCACACTTCAGAAGAATTCAGCCAGATGTCCAGCGGGAGGGGGCTCAGAGTTTTACGAGCTATATTTAACAGAGTCCTTATCTCTTCTCTCCATGTCCAGAAGACAAGGCCACATAGTGACAGGGTTATAAAGTGTTGACAATCATGGCACAAATGCAACACAAGCAGAGAGACCAAGACTTCAGACTCAAATTAAAAAACTAGCACAGAGAATGAAAAAAGACCAGAGATGGTGTAAGATATGAGAGCTAATTACTAAGATAATCATATTTCTTTGTTGGTTGGTTGGTTTGTTTCTTTGATTGACAGAAGGATTGCGCTCAACAATTTCCCACCAAACTTGGTGCAAGGATGGAAGATGCGCCAAGACAGATCCCATTCAAATTTAGGACAGATCTGGGCAAAACGGGGCAGATCCAGTAATTTCAATTGCAGTAATAACTTAACATTTTCACCAATTTCCATGGGAATATTGCAAGGATGTTCAGTAGGGAACAATTTGGTTCGGAGAGCAATGGTAAAATGTACTTGTAGAGGAGTTTACACCGAAGCGATGGTGTTGAGGAGAGAAGTGATTAAATGCTGTGTGACTTTTCACAAGGTGGTGAGAAGGGGAGAAGTGAAATACTCCCCCCTCCCAGACACACACACACACACACACACACACACACACACACACACACACACACACACACACACACACACACACACACACACACACACTTTTTTATCCTCTCTCTTCACACATACATACATACACACACACTGTGCTGGTTCACACATTAGATACATAAACATATCTGCAGGCACACTTTCAGACTATTTATATCTATACCATTTAATTAGCTGTTGTAGCTGTGGCATCATACCACTCAGATATCTGGGGTTTTGATATTCAAGTCTTCTGCTTTCATCTCAGTACAATGGAGCTGAATGGATTTTTATTTGTGGTGCTAATAGCGTTGGACATTTACACTTCAAGAGTCTACAGCCAGTGTGAGGCTGTAGGCACAGTGGTGCTTTGAGCTAAATGCTAACACCAGCCTGCTAACAAGCTCTCAATGACAGTGCTACCACGCTCATATCAAGCAGGTATCATGTCCATTATAGTTAGTTTAGCATATTAGCATTAGCACTAAAGATAAAGTGCAGCTGATAAAATGTCATTAGTTTTCCACATAGTCTCTATTTAAGATGGTTGGTATGACTTCTCCCCAAATGTGAAGCCAAATCATCGTGATCGCCACCTGGTGGCTGGCTCCAGTAACCACGCCTCCTCCATGTAAGTGGATGGGATGTGGACCAAACTAAAAAGTCGAAATACATGTTAAATAAAATGTTCTCTAAGACGGTTTCTGTCATTTCATTTTATTCTTAAATCCGGGGTTCACATTTCACTTGTTGATGCTATAAAAACAGGTTGAAACATCATGATTGACAGCTGAGACCAAGTATCGATTGGTCGAGCGTATTTGTAGTTTGTATCCAGGACAACTTGGCTTAATTTCTGAAGAGTGGGAGGAAGTCCATCCATCGTCCGTCTTTGTATACAGTCTATGGTTTTGCAGGTATTTGTACATTAAAATGTTGGTGTTGATTAAAAGTTAAAAGATCAGAGAATTACAATTCATAGTGAGGAGGAGACCAATACCACATTTCATGGCCATCCATCTAATCATTATTGCGAAATTTCACAAACGTTAAATTCATGGTGGAAGCAGCAGAAAGTCTGACAATCACAAACATGAGAATACATCTTCAGGGAACAATGAATGTTGTAACTATCCATCTAGGAACTACTAACGTACTCCCAATTATTCAATTTGTTGCCATCAATGAAACTTCATTCAGCTCTAGTGTAAAGGTAGAAAACTAGAGATGTATATTTAAAACCTCAATTTCTAGTAGTGATTTGGGTAAACTGGCCCTTTAATTCCTCATATTCTTCTGTCAGATCACATTTCATATATTAACTAGGCTACTGCCATCATGCTAATAAAGAAATCTCAGCCTGGTAGAATTGTTACTGTATTTTGACGAGAAAGTTGTCTTTTTCTTTTTGTAGATACAAACATCGCCTCTCCCACGGCGCCAGCTGTTCCTGAAAACAGTTCAAACCAAACTGACGGTTTGTCATTGCTCACAACTCCTCAAACTCTTCCTTCTGAGAGCCAGAACACCACCTCTCAAACCACCACCGCCTCCACCTCTCAGACCACCACCACAAGCCCCCGTCATGATACGCCTGTAGCCACAACGACCACCAACTCCTCAAACTATCCCACATCGCCAACTCCTGCCTCCATCTCAACCTCAAAGCAGCCGGGCGAACCCAAAACACACCCACCCACATCTGCCCCAACACCTGAGCCACCAAAGCCTGAAACTACCATCACCACCACCACAACTACGGCTACCAGCACCCAGTCCAAGTCAACATCCAGCACCTCCTCCTCTCAAAAGTCCCCCAATACCCCCACATCTCCACACACATCACAGTCCCACGCACCCCGAGACCAAGCGAAGTCCACCACGGGCCCATCGAGCAGCTCCACCCCCCAGGCCAAAGCCCACGCTGACACGCCCTCCCAGCTGAACGTTGGGGGTGACAGTAAGTGCAGAACATCTTCTGTGTTGTTGTTTAGATTTTTTCTGGACTCTTCACTGGCTGGATATTGACAGAGGCAGAAGTGCGTTGGTTTTTACAACAGAGGCAACACTGTGTTTTGTTTTCCAGCACAAACCAGTCCTCCCTTCTACACACACACAGACACACACACGCCACGCATGCCCATCTATATCTTCCACAAGCACTGTCACCACCAGGCACTCCACAATTATAGCTCTGTTTAGGAACAGCACAGAAGCAGTCATGGGACTTGGGCCTTGAGAATGCTCTGTTTCTCTTTCTGTCCGTCTCTCACACCCTTTGTCTGCCTACTCAATGATTTATTCATCCACTTTCTGTGTTTGTACCCTGCATGTTCGGTGTATAATTATTATTTTTTCACCATGAGATGTCTGTTTCCAGGCTTAAGCTGTGGATGGAAAAAAAGGAGGAAAAACTTCTCTCCATTGACAAGCCTGCTTACAGCTAAAATATAAAATCTCTCTGCTCCTCTCGCTCTGTATGGTTTTATAAGGCCACACTTGGCATCCTGCCTCTTTCCATTAGCCAGAGGAACAGGGAGCATTCACTGCTCTGTGGTTGTTGTTACTTTTGACCAGATGATATAAAAAAACAGCCAAGTTTACAAGACAGAATTCCTTTGCAAAACCTCACGCATAGAGATACGTACAAGGAGTTGAAGGTCAAAGAGTGATGATGTTTTCACAGATTATGCAGCACTCTATTCTATGCATTTGATTCCAAATCCAAAAATGATGCGCTATATATAAATTTCCTTCCTCAAGTACTGTACAGGCAAGGTTAACATCACCATCCTGTGTTTGACATTTCTGTTCTGAGCTACATGATGAACACTCGAGCTCAACTTGTTGCTGTAGCGTCTATATTTAGATCCAGTCACAGTGTCATGTAAGGACCTGTAATTCTTTTTCAACAGCGAAGTTAAATCCATTTCAAACTCCTCATGTGAGCTTGTTTACTTGAGCTACTCTGAGTTAACTGAGGAATGGGCCCTCAGCGATGTCCTCTGTTTCCTTCCCAGCGATGATGGTCCACGAATCGCCCACATTAGACCCTCTCCTAGCCGGCCTGGTGACAGCCTTCATCATCACTGCTGTCGTCATCACTCTGCTCCTCTTCCTCAAACTGCGCCGAAGAGACAACCGACCAGAGTTCCGCAGGCTGCAGGATTTACCTATGGTGAGCTACAGTCCTGTCTCAGAGACAACATTTACTTAAAAGTATTTATTTGGAATTACTGAACATTTACTGCTACAAACCAAATCTGTACCACTTTTTGAAAAGGTAACTAATGGCTTAAAGGATTCTTAATCAAAAACTAATGCTCTATCAATCTGTTATGTCTATTATACCATATAATATGTACAAACCATCAATAAGAACAGCTTTTAAGTTGACAGGCTGGTGTTTATCCTTCCCCACCATCCGGAAATGAGGCCAAAATATCCCAGATACAAACGCTGTCTGCACAGTAGTGATCTTGCCGTAACACACGCTTGCCCAATTGTGAGGCAGTCTCAGCTGTCAGTAACAATTTACCCCAGTTTTATAACATCACATAAGTTATTAAAACCAAACTTACCAGGAATATGAGAACTATGGAATATGAGGACATATGATGATAAGAACTACCTAAAATGACAGGAACCCCCTTTGAGAAAAGAATACTTGCCATGCAATTTGACTTTTTAGTTTGATCCTGACCCATCCGTGAACATGGAGAAGGCAGGGTTTATGACCTATACTGCAGCCAGCCACCAGGGTGGCGAATAAGACGCTTTGGCTTCCCTTTTGGGGAGCTGTCATGTCATCTGTCTTGCTTTGCAGTCTTGGACATCTAGCAAGCTTAATTTATTCTAAGATAAGCTAACTGGTTGTAGCTTCATATTCACCACATATCCATCTTAATGTTAAACTCTCAGCAAGGAAACGTATAAACATATTTTCCAAAACGTCAAACTATTTCTTTAATGACTTTAAATGACTTTAATGACTTTACAATTAGTAACTCGCTTGTCATTGAGCTTTTTCTAATATATTATTAATGGATTCTAATAGATTAATAAAACATTAGTCCATGAATTATTGATCCTTGATAAATATAACCATTGCAACTTATAAACCTGGGGGCACCACAAAATCTATTGTTTAATATGTAAGCACTTTTGACCATGTGGACTGTGTAAACACACAGTGTAATGGCTTGTTATGTTATAACATTCTTTCTGTGCAGGATGACATGATGGAGGACACACCTTTGTCCATGTACAGCTACTAATGGACGCAGGATGGAAATTTATGGCACCTATAAAAACCCTCCTTTAATGCAGGCTCATGCTAAAGTGTTTTGCCTTAATCTGCGCCAAACAGAGAGAATTCTGGGTAGGTGTGAGCAAACTCCTGGCTTGCTTTCATTTATCCAGATCATTGACATATAGGAAAGGACACGATTGAAGCTGCAATGGACAATGAAGACATCGCCTATGATGATGACCCTTGAGCAAGTTCATTTTAATGCCTGTAATTACAAATTCGGCAAATGCATCTTCTCAGTACCGTTTGGTTCATATTTTCCAGCTCATGATTTGGGGTTGTATAATATATTTTAAATTTCCACAGAAATGAAAAATGTCTGTGTGAAGCACAAAGCCACATTGTCAGTTGTATCCATCAGTGTGGTGGTATACAGCTGGACACAGATTCAGCCAGACTCTTTACCAAGGGACGCAGATATAATCTCCTCCATTCAGTTTATGTTGTAATGTCTGGTTAGACTGAAGGTCAATAGCATCCTGACAGAGAGGCCAGAGAAGAAAAATGAACAAGAAAAATACCAAATGGCCTGACTACAGAGTTAATGAGGTTGCACTTTACTTTCTGGAGTGGAAATAAGTCGACAAATATTTTTATGTATGAGAGAAAAATATGTTTTGTGTGTCAGCGTAGAATAAGAGCATGGATGTGTGTTTTTAGGTCTGTGTGCATATGCGTGAGTGTCTTAAGGCTGAATGTATGATTTTTTTTGGAGGCATGGCAGAATATATTTAAACTTGAGTTGAGATGGATGTGTTACTGTTCTTTTGTTTCTTTCCTGGAGTCTTCAGCTCAGGAGAGAGTGCCTTACACGACACAGGATCAGCTTTCGTTGTAAACACTATTTATACTGCAACCAACTAACTTCCAGATTTACCAGTCTTCTCCAGTATTTTCGTGTGATTCCCATCTTAATACACAATGAGCGCTTGGTTGCTGCTCGGACTTGCCTGTGTTTGAAAGACTAGCCTTGAGCGTGTTCGACATGAAGCACTCACTCATACAATGACAGTTTGCAGACTGAAATTGGCCAGTGGCCTTTCCGCAGAATGTTAGCATTGTCCTGTGCAGTGTAAATACTACTGATGACTGTTTCATGGAAAGACAACTTTGTGAAACTCTTCACTTTTAATCACTTCTTTACTCTTCACCAGACAGAAACACATTGACTGCAATGGCACACCGTAGAGCGTATACCTCCGCCAAGGCCCAACAGACCCCATAAATTCAATCAAGCGGCACCAACTTTCTCACACTCGTAGACATTAGTTCTCTCAATGTGCCTGATTTCTGTCATCAAGGTCCATGAATTTTTACCTGAGGAAATGGTGAAAACGTTGAAAAACACCCCATCTCACAAAATACTTGGATCCACCCCCTGATCTGGATTCACAATAGAATTTAATAGGTTCTTCCCTGACAAATACTGCATCATTCCACCAAGTTTTGTGGACGTTTGTCCAGAGGTTTTTGCGTAATCTTGCTTAGAAACAAAGGGGACAGGGGTGAAAACATAACCTCCCTGGCAGAGATAGAAATGTTGCAAGGACTGATGGGATAGCATCTTGTTCCCAGCAGGCGAGCTGTGAACTATACCATAGATTTTTCCGTGTTTTAAGCTTCGCTGTGTTTTCGCTTTGTAAATGTGCAGGAAAAGATGAGTGGAAGTTAGACACACACAGGAAGACAGAAGAACCCCATCAATACAAAACATACACAGCTCCTATTTATTTAAGACTTAGCTCATGAACTGATACATCAAGCTCTTGAAATGGAGCTAACTTGTTTGGCATAAAATTTTGTGCAATGAAAAACTGAAAATTAACAGAGAAACTCAATGTAACAGTGCCTTAATCAAAGGTTGAGCCCACAGAAAAGCTTCAGTGCTCTTTGGCACAGATTCTAGTCACCAGTTCACTCACTGGGACTGTCGACTAACATGCTGGTCCAAATTCTCCTTGGGTGTTTAGATGGGTTGAGATCTGGTGGATGTGAATCATCTTCATACTTGTCAAACTATTCAGTGAGTCCATGTCAATCGTATACTTCCAGTATTAAAGTTAGGGTTGGTAATTGGTTTCTCAAGCACATTTTAGCTTATTTGTGGAAATCCTCTTCACGTCCTGATAGCCATCAACAAATGAAGTTGTATGAAGAATAAAATGGTATCTGTGGCCCTTGCAGGACTGTAATAAACATAACAAATCTTTTCATACGGACCCAATGAAGTGATTGGCTGGCTTACCTGTCTGTCACTAACCGACCTGCCTGAGAGACGATAGTCAGAAGTTAGCGAGCAGGTCACGGATAAAAGTCTTCTTCTAGTAAATATCAGGCAGTGATCGTTCATGTGTTTTGGGGACGTAGCTTTGGCGAGAAGGCCGATGGGAGGGGATGGAATGTATCAGTTGCTTTTTATATCTTTTCTGGAATTACCAACTCTAGCTTTAAATTAGACACTTAAGATTCCCGATTGAAAGCCAAAGTTGTCTGTAAACTCCTGTATTTGTTCACTTCTTTAAATGTCCTAAGTATCCTGATTGCACACTGAGGCTTTGTTGTCAAACATGGAATATGGACTGTTGATGTTGTATGATTAAAGGTATTTTGAGACAAAACTCTGCGTTTCCTCTTATTCCCTGCTCGGATCTGTTATTACCAGGATTTCTGGAGTTCTGCTGCTGTAAAGAGGCGACCACAGAGAGACAAGCTCCTCTCCGTTAAATTACACAGACTTTTATTGTTGGAGACAAAACACAAAACATTTCTTTTACAGATTTACAATGAAGGCATATTGGTGGTGCATTGCTGTACTGCAGCACCACTGCACAATACTTGGCAAATGTAATAAAGTGCAGTCAGATTCATCAGTCACTCACAAACAGATCAGCCTTTTCTTCATTAAATGTCTCTTTAACAAGAAGAGCTGTTTAGGAGAGGTTTGTTTAATTACTGCTCTGCGCTAGTTACTGTTTTCTACAAGGTTTTTCTTGTTGCTTACTTTTGACTAGATGAGAGATAATCTGACTGGTTGGATGAGCTGGAAAGTGTCTCTGGTCACATGTCCACTTGCACACCCTGTTGCACGCCCAGCCTGTCCATCAGCTCGCCTGTGGCTCTTCGCTGTGGTCTGGGCTTCCCGGTGGGGGGTGTCTGGATGCTGAATTATTTAACAGCTTGACACCCGCCTGCAAGCCTGGGACAGTGTGACTCGTGTCAGACAAGACAGCATAAAGGGACTCTTGACAGTCTTAACTGAGTTGTGCATATGTAAAGACATCAAAGTGGAGGTGGTGTGGGTGTGTCTTTGTAATGTTAATGGTTTCCTCTTGGCTCTCACTTCAGATGCATTACCAGGAATTACAATCGTCGTCAGTTTCCTTCTGCATTTAAGAGTGCATTATGTCAGGAAGAAACACTCATTAAATATCCATTACTCTGCTACACTGAACAGTGTTGCACTGCATATAGTACACGATTAACACACATTTAAAGCTAAAAGGTACTGAGTCTTAACACATGTATTACGACTGAACACAAACTGTATATGCCATTATATTAACGTTAAATTTGTTGTTTTTAAAGGACTTAAGGCAGTACAGGCATACTGTAAGCTGTCACTTCTCAAATCAAAAGCACAGCGATGACGGGTTTCCTTATGGATCCTACTGCAGTTATGGATACACATGAAAGTCGCAAACATTAACCACATCAAACCTTTACCTAACCCAACAATCTGTAATCATAACAAACCTAAGCAGAACCATTTTCAGTCTCGTCCTGCCTAAAACCAAAACCTTGTGGTTTAGCTTGCTATTCACCATGCTTCTGCCCTTAACTCTGGTAGGAGCCATAATTTATAATCGGCAACACACAACATGGTGCAAAGGGTGTTTGCTTCTTCGCTGACACAAAGCACTACCATCGGGAAAGGAGACGATTTCTGAATGTAACTCTCACAAGAGGATGTTGGTTCTTTAAACAGCTGCCTGTCGTTTGTTCCTTACATCCAACCAGTCAGTACATGTGGACACAATTCAATTGGGGGATGTAACAAAGTATATTTACTTAATTATTATTGTACTTAAGTATGTTTTTATGTATCTGTACTTTGGTAGATTTATTTTCAGGTCTTTCTCACTTTTACTTCACAGCAAATATCATTAAATATTTGTACTTTCTACTAACCCATTTTTACAATTCAATGTGTGACATGTTCACATTGTTTTCTAAATATTTTGTAAATAATTAGTAATGAGAGGGGAACTGCTCCAATCAGAGCGGGCAGGCAACATTAGACTCTGCAGCAGCAGCATCTGTGGTGGAAGGAACATGTAAACTGGATTCAGAACAGGCCAATGCATTCAGGAACAGTTTACACTTGGCAAGTACCTTAACTTTTAATACTTTAAATATATTTAAAAGGAAGTATTTACTTACTTTTACTCAAGAAGAAAAGTTAATGTTTACTTTTATTCGACTACATTTTTATTTATGTAATTGTTTTTGCTTTAGTGAAATGTTTGACTACTTCCCTCTACCACTAAAGCTGTTTTCAGTCCTGCAGAGGATCAATGGAGAATTGGATCCGGATTTTCTTAAGCAACACAGTGGGAGATTCGCTGCTTCGCTGCTCACAATTATGAAAACTCCTTGGAGTTGGTGCAGCAAAAAGAGGGAGGTTGAAACATATTAATTTAGCTGGGGAGATCATGTAATTTTGGTTACAAGACATCGGCATCAGCTCTTATCACCACAAACTCCCTTGACATCTTCGTCTGTGTCTTTCTACGAGTGTGACACCACTTTTTCACCCAGATATACATTTTTGCATCTGTCGCATCCCCCCCCCACTCACTGGTGGTAAATCCAGCAGGGGATCCCCTACTGTGTTCTCACATTCGATTCTGCTGACTTTATACTAGGGAGCCAGGCGTAGAAGGTCCGCAGAAAGTTCAGAGGCTCTCACTCGGACATTTGCGTTCACACAAAAATGTCCTACCGGAGAAAATGCGGAGGATCCCCCCAGTTCAGTGCATGTCTGAAAGCAGCTTCATACAGTTACTGGAATTTATAATAAGAGAAGTTTGAGACAGTTTGTACGGTCGTCTGCTAACTAGACTGGTGGAAAGCATGATGATGAATATTTAAATTTAAAAAAAGAGGGAAAGAGTTAGCATTTGATAAATCTTTTGGTGTTTTGTTTCAGCATGCTGCGTTTGGTGCCACTTTGGATGAAACAGTTTCAAGATTTCAAGTTTAAAAAGAAAGTTTGATCCATTGCGATTTTTCCTGAGTCCCTAACATTAATGTTATTCTCACAAATAACTGTTTATACATTTTTGAAAATTCCCCTCATGAAAAAAGTACTTTCCCCACTGTTATCAACGGATTATCAAGCATCATACTCAAGCAGGTCTGAAAGAGCAACACTAAGTAGGACGACATAATTATATGTTGTTCTATGTATCCGCCACTGTTGCCAAGTCTGCTGCTATTGGCTTTCTTTTATTGTGTTCCTCTTCCCTGGGGACAACACAGGAAATTAACCATATGGCTGGTTGTCTATTACAGTTTCTATTTTTAGTTTGGGGTTTTGCAACAGAAACTCTCACACACATAAAAACACACGGATCAAACCAAATTAATCAATAAAAAAAATTATAAAACAGGTCAGAGGTCATTAAGACTTAGGTCAGATGCTAAATCTGGGTCCACATTGTAATCAAGGAGATCTTCTTCATCACCACCTTCATCATTATCATCGTCCTCCAGATCAGATCCTGGACAAGCAAAATCGCTCCGTCTGGACTGAACGCTCAGACGTACATGTGGCTTTTGAGGAAGAGCTGGCAGAGGTGAAGAGCAGAGGAGAATAAGTTAACATACATGTGAGTGAGAGAGAGAGAGAGAGAGAGAGAGAGAGAGAGAGAGAGAGAGGAGAGAGAGAGAGAGAGAGAGTGTGTGTGTGTGTGTGTGTGTGTGTGTGTGAACGAGAGGGACTGAGCTCTTTGCTGTAAAACCATGTGGGATTTTGTTGGACGGTATTCAAATGTTTTCCCATAACAAGTGTGTGTGTGTGTGTGTGTGTGTGTGTGTGTGTGTGTCTGTGTGTCAAATTAGCCTGGCTACATGGGCCCAAATCACTCTGGGAAACATTTAGAGCACAGATTGTAATCTCTTCCAGGAACGTCAGCCTGCTCTGAGAGTCTCGGGGGTGAGCAGTGCATGTGCTCATACAAAAACACACACACACACACACACACACACACACACACACACACACACACACACACACACACACACACACACACACACACACACACACACACACACACACACACACACACACACACACACACACACACACACACACACACAAACTGTTTAAATTTAGCAAGTAACAACTGTCTTTGCTGAGAACGGTGGGGAGGAAATTAGAGTTTTACAGCTTTTTGTTGTTTTGCTGAGAATTAGATCAAAAGAGCTACATTTAGGAGAGGGTTAGCTGAGCTTTTCACAAAGACTGAAAAAGGGGGAGACAGCACCTGGATCTGTTCAAAAGTAACTAAGACCCTTTGGTGGTATTAACATCCATCCTGAGTGATCCAATCACAAGTGGACAGTTCTAAGTACAAGTCTGAATGCACCCCAAAACATGATCATCTTCCTGAGATTCAATTACTCAAACCACATTCAGGGGTTTTAGGGACATGTGGCCACATTGTTTCGCTGTGAGAAGCGTGAACGCAAATGCTTCCTGAGCCACATACGAAGAACCGTCTACTCAGCTGAGGTCCTCTGACCAGCTACGGTTTGAATTTTTTAAGCTATTCAGTGCCCATACGTGGATTTGTTGGTAGCCACCCCCACAATGTCAACACTGATTTGTGTGTTAACATTTTTTTGCAAATAGAGCAGGGGAGTGAGATGATGAGATCCGATCACTAGACGTCACAGGTAAAACATTCAGGATTTTAAAACCAGGTGTGAACAGACAAACTTAGTGCTGAACACTTGTGATCAGATTGTTCAGGACAGATGTTAATACCAGGTTTGAACAGGGGCTGTATCTGCCTCCCAGCACATCTAAAAAGGCAAACTGGGAGCAGTTGCGTCCAGTAGCGCTATTACTGTGTTGTTACAGTGGAACTTAGCAGAAGCTCCAGAACACATGTTAGAGCTGCATATTTCTTCTAATCTAAACCTGAGCAAGTAGCCTAATAAGTGAATTTCCCAAAATGTCAAGCTGCTGGTAAACACAGATGGGTGCTCTCCACAGTGAGTCAGAACTACTGGAATGAGTCAGAGCAAAGGTTGAGCCAGATGTGTGGGAGAGGAACAGGAGAGGGGGGTGACTACATGTCTCATCCTGTAAAAAGCGTCATCAGTGTGTGTACCCATCTGGTGACCATGTAACCTATTCTGCTACTTGGAGTGTGTGATCCTATCGTCAGAACATGTTCCTGTTGTTGTGTGTGTAGGTGGACAGACGGCTTGTGAAAATGATAACGGATGTTGCACAAAGTAACCATGCTTTTAATTTCAGAGCAAATGGAATAAATCAACTGTATTTATATAGAGAATCCCTTGACTTATAAACCACTCAAGGGGCTTTACAGTACAAACCACGTTCACACATTCATACAGCGCTACTATCTGCTGTGCTTTTTCTATCACACACCACACACACTGCCAGGACAGACACCAGGAAGTGACTTTCTGGTTGGTGGACAACCCGCTCTGCCTCCTGAGCCACATCCTTACCCGAGTCTTTGTCATCCAGCCATGAAAGATCATCTGAGCTGACCTCAGCCAGGCTCGGGGTCGGGCTGAAGTCCTCAGAGTCAGAGTCTGGCTCTTCCACTCTGACTCCCCTACTGTGGCCGTGGGGGAAAGATACGGGTGACGCCCCTGAATCACACAGGAAAACGTGGTTAAATTGATTTATTAATCGATTATCTTGAGTCAGTGTGTGCGTGTGTTACAGAGACTTGCCTGATGTGTGCACAGACAGTAAAGTTGTTGGTTCATGTTCTCGAAGGGTAAGACTCCTGACCTCGTCTTTCAGCTCTGACACAACCGTTCTGTTGGAACAAGTTTAACGCAACACATGTAATCCACAAAAAGACGAGACATAACCCTAGAAACACACATTTGTGCACACACTCACTCATTTACCTGATCTGGCAGACCTCTTGCTGTGTGTGTGAATACTGAGAGACAGTTTTTGCCAGATCAGTGCTGTGAGTTCTGTAGCTCTCTGTTAGCTCCTCCAGTGTCTGAAAAGAGCACACAAGTGAAAGGTTAAGGACCTGAAAGACTACAAACCACAAATCACACAAGCAAACACAAGCTGCATGTTATATTGTGTGTGCACCTTGCAGCTGCGTTCGTACTGTCTCCTGGTCTCTCTGGCCTCTGTCTGCTGGAGGAACACGTCCTCCTCCTGTCGCCCTGTCAAACAGCAGAAGAAAGCGCCGACACCGTGAGCAAGACTGTACTTGTCTTTTGCTTGACAGGCCAGCACAGAGCTCAGGACATGTGGAGTCCCGCAGAATCAATGCGAGGACATGATGTATATGTGTTTGCCCTTGTGTGACTCACTTAACCGTGTTTTCAGCTGGTCCACCTCCCTCCGCAAGTGTTCCAACTCCTCTCGGCGAATCTTTGAGTTGAAACTGAGGGGAGAGAAAAAGAGACATGATGACAAAACTGATGTGTCATTTCCTCTCTTTCATACCTGTCTTCCCAAAAAATGAAAATGTCACTCAAGCGTCTTCGCAATAGCGAAGTGTAAATGTTTTCATATCAATCACGAGTTTCATAGTCTGCAGTTACGCCCCACAACCCCAACGCACCTCTCCTCTAAGTTGCCTAGCGACGTGGCTCTGGTGATGTGTCCCCGCAGACTGCTCAGCTCACGTCCCACCTCTCTCCTCCACTGCTCCATCATTCTCTCTGCTCCTGGACTTTGTCCCCTCAGTGGTTTGTCCCTCTCTCTTTCACTCTCCCTCAGGTCCTCACGCAAGCTGTGAACCTCCTCTAGAAAAGAAGAGAGTTTTCTTTGAGTAAGAGTTTTTTTCCCCTCCTGTAGTTACCTTGTGGGCAAATCCTAGTAATTTATTAAAAGTTCTAATTATTAATGATCCTCTCTTGATGCAGGTATTTTGCAGTTTCACACAGTAGAGGTTCGGGTAGTGAGCCGAGAAGGCACAGAAGAGCGAGCTCTGGTGGGAAAGTCTAGTGAGAAACAGTGATGAGGCAGCTTTTTATAGATAAATATATAATTCTAGCATATTTACAGCTTAATTTATTCATCTGGCAGGCACTTTCTACACGATGTACAAATGAGGAACAATGCAAACCCCATTAGAAAGTAAAAAATATGACATCTTAGCATAACATAAATAAGTCAGACAAATAAATAGGCTATACAAATAAAATTTGATTGATTGATTGATTGATTGATAAACCTGCAAGCACTCATCTCTTCCAAGTGCTGTAAGTGCTGATGGTTCCCAAAACTGAGACCATATCTTCCTGTGAATCCTCTTTTATGGATGGGTGGTGTATTAACAGCATTGTCCCCTCATTCATCATCTACAGCTGAAATGTCTATCTGCAAGGCACCCGACCTCTCAAGTGTATGTGCTCACTGCTCCAAATGTCTGTTTGTGTGTTCACAGGGGTCAAATTTCTTGTATGGGTAAAACTCACTGTGGTAATCAAGAATTATTATTCTTCCTATTGAAGTGAGGATCCTGGGAGGTTTCACTCTTTTCTACCTGATGACAATCTAAGTCAAACAATCATAGCAGAAATAGAATTAAATGTATTTAATGCAATAGAAAATTTGAAGTATTTTGGTTTTATCCCACAAACCATGACCATCTGCAACATTAAAACAGATGAAATGCACTATGCAACTCAATATGCATATAATGTTAAGCAAAGACTGGAATAACCTGCAAGTTCTTTTCATGACAGTTTTGTTTGTTTACTGTGATTAAACTAATCAATTCAGTTATTGTATATGTATACTGTAAGAGGAATAAAAGGCTTCAAACTAGAGGTTGCATGCAGTTTAAAGCCAACTTACAGAACGGAGCTAACCAAGAAGGAGGAGGAGTGATTGGAGTGGAATGGTATAGTTAGAGCGGATAAAAATGTATGTGATGGACTACAATTCATTTAAACTCTAATATAATTAAATTCAACAGTGTTTTGGATCACTTTAAGATAAAGAGGGACAATATTAAAAATGAGCAGTCATGAATGACTTTTACTAGGTCAGAGACTTAAAATCAAAGAACTGTAAATGAACCTGTATTAAATTAAAATGGATTTGACCAAACTGTTTTTCAACTAATTCTCTGAATTTAATAATTTAATACATTTTGGAATCAGACATGTCAATAATCGTGTGGTTATGATTTATCATGCGTGACCTGTCTACTTCGTTTGGGTGTGACTAGGTTAAACAGCGATGAACTGGATAAGAGCTCCAGCTCCTTTCTTCTACTCGACGATAACAGGAGTCAGGTGTTGCTGTGTTTGTTTGAGGATAACATGACTCAGTAAAAAGGAGGCAAATGCAGCCATGGTGCAGCAGTTACCTTGTAGTGTCTGGATGTGACGTTGTTGTGACTGTCGCTCCTTTTCCATGTCATGGAGTTTCTTGGTGAGAGAGTCAATCGCCTTGCAAAGACATTAGAAACAGACATGTGGAACTCTGTCAGAGCCAACGCACCAAAATACATCACATAAATGCAGCAGCTACTTTATCTTGCACATTCGGCTTGATCAGACAAATGGTTGCACACATGCTTGAGCGAACAAATAAGCACACACCTGGCTCTGCATCTGCAGTTGAGACTGGAGAGCAGCAACATCTGCCCATTGCACACCGGAACTGAGCGAGGGGGATGGCTGTCGGGGAAGTGGGGCTCGGGGGGGAGGAGCGGGAGGGTCCAAATCTGAATCACGTATCCACTCCCTCACAGGAAACAAATCTGGAGAGGAAGAGGAATATGCAACAGGTTTTCCACAAAGGGTTCAAATCAAATCAAATGAGTCTAAACCACTGTCCCTACCTCAATCTATAATATATTGTGAATCCTGACTAATGTGCTATTCATGCTTTTATCTATTCTCGTCTCGATCATTGCAATGCACTTTACTCGGGTATCAGTCAGGGCTCCCTACACTGTCTCCAGTTGGTCCAAAATGCTTACACTCAAAATTACCGGAACAAAGAAGCACAAGCATATCACCTGTTAGCTTTCAAATTGATTTTAAAATTTCATTACACACGGCCTAGGCCCAGAGTACATTTCAGCATTATCTAGGTGGTGTGTGCCCTCCTGGCTGCTGAGATCTGCAGATGGAGCCCTGCTGGTCCCTCCCAGGTCTCAGAGTGGGACACAGGCAGATCGAGCTTTTGCTATTAAAGCCATTTTAAACTCTCTTTAGCGTATTTTAAATCTCGTCTTAAAGCCTTTGTCTTTTTCAAAGCTTTAGGGAATGTTTGATTTGCATTTATTTATACTGTTTTTATTTGTTTTATTTTTACTGCTTTATCTCTAATGTGGCCAATGTCCTATTAGTCAACTACAATGTCTGGTTTTTAATATTTTTGGTTTTACTTCTTGTTCTTAAGCACTTTGTAACATTGTTAAGAAAAGTGAAATAGAAATTTTTCTATGTTCCATAGCATTTTATATTCATTTTGCAAACCATAACTACCTATATATAATAATTGAACAGTCGATAAAAGCACATATATTTTACGGTATTTTAATATCGGTTTACTAATGCACAAATAGTTTAAAACTATGTGCAATCATCTTGTGCCACTGCACTTTACTCAAATACTTTTCTCTACAAACAATATTTCTGTGGTGAAAGGTGTATACTATGTACAAAGTCTGTGTATTTTTTATTGCATATTTATTTTTTATTCTATTGCCTTTTTATTCTATTGTCTACCTCATTCTGACTATGAGTAACAAGTGGGTTCTTTTTATTATTACAGACAAAGTCAGATTCACTGATGTGAAACAGTTCACCCACTTTCTGCTTTGGAGAATTTCCCTGGTGACGTCAGTCTCTCCTGGGGACAAAAACATGTTTCAGATTCAAAGTGTTGTACTTTCCCAAACTCTCAACAGTCACCCTGTTAAATGTGGAGCAATCCTGCCATCTACAGACAGCTGCAATAACAACAATGTACAGCTGACTACAGCACCACAGGCTCCTGTGTGTTACATACGAATGTCACTGTTGTAAAACGAAAATCACTCTGTGCACACTCTTCAAACATATGATTACTGTAATTTCCTGCAACTCCATATCGTGAGAAGCACTCACCCTCATCTTTGCTACGCTGCCATCTGCCACTGACAGGATAGAGCTCAGCTGAGTGTCCCAGTTCATGTCTGTCTAAACAAAGAAAGGGGGAAACACATAAACTGAAGTTATCAAACACACATTTCATTCAGCGTCAGTCGTTCAGTTTTGATCCACGGTGCAACAGCGACGTGTCAGACCGTGTTGAGCGGCCTGTGGTGGGAGGTGATACACCAAACACCAGCAGTAACTTTAGACGGGTGTTGTCTAGTGGCTGGTTGGTGAGGCAACCAGCGAGCTGAGATCTCACACACTTTATGGGGAGTTAGATCGCATCAGGGTGTTAGCATGTGTGCAGGCTGATTGAATACGTCTTATGAATTAGTCCCTCTGGGGAACAGCTGTATACAGTCTCCAGGAGCAGATACAGAGGTGATTCAGGGCAGGAACCTCCATTAACCCCCTTAACCCCGAGGACAGACTGGCTAACAAAAACGTAGCTAAACAAGTAAACATACAACGAGGCTTAGCAAACGTAAGATAGCCACTAACCTAAGCTAGTTCTAGTAGCAGACACTGCAACACACTGAATTATGACTGTATTTTATGATAATGTACAACCTGTAGTTAAATATGTAAAGACACATGTGACCATGTTGGAACCAGCTGGACTAACCTCAGCGAGCTACTCAGAAAACCCAACGAGCTGCCATCCCACTTTTTTTAAATCCAGGAGCCCATAACGGCGACGTGATTGCGTATGACGTAGCCAACGGTGTATTCTGGGTATTGTAGTAGGTGGTGACGCTACTCTTTGCTCTTCAGTCACAGAACTACAGATGGATTTGTACAAAACGAGTTTCATTTTGTGATGTTTCATGTTTATCCGTAAAAAAAAATAATCCGGGTCTGGTTTCTGACGCTGGAGATGCCAAAGAACACCATCACCCACAATGCCTCGCTTTGTGTTCACATGCAGTAATGGCGGCCACCTCTCAGAACGTGGAGAGTGTCACAGGGCTTTTAGAGAACTCTTTATCTACACTGGGATTTGAAGTTTACCCTCTAAAGGTATTAATAAAGCATTTTCTTTTATATATGTAGCTGTTGGTGATGAGAGGGGTTTTAGGTTATGCAAATAAAATTCCGTACATCCCATAATATTAAAATAAAAGAATGGTATTTAATCAGCTGATTAAGTGTTTATGTTCCGTCTACCCACGTTGTTTATTTATATGGTATGAGCCTACAACGGATTAGATTTAAGTGTGTGAGAGAGAGAGAGAGAGAGAGAGAGAGAGAGAGTCCTTCATCTGAGAACACAGTCACATTATGGGGACTTCTCTTCCTTTTGGGGACAACAAAGCAAGTCCCCATCATGAAAATTATAAAGTTTTAATATGAAGACATGTTTTAAAGTTAAAGTTTAGACTAAGGATAGGCTAAGGGCAAGACAGGTAGTAACCATGATTAAGGTAGGGAGGTAAGATGTGAATTGTGGTTAAGGTCAGGGTTAGTCTCTCTCTCTCTCTCTCTCTCTCTCACTCACTCACTCACTCACTCTCACTCTAACTCTCACTCTGACACTCTTTCCCACTCTGTCCCCAGGTTGGCTGGTATAACTCGTTGCTGCCTGCCTCACTGCGTCTGGCCTCTCCAGATGACAGCCTGGCTCTGGTGGTGCTCAGCACTCCTGCCATGTTTGAACAAGCATTCCTGCCGTTCATGGAGGAGAGGGGCTGTCAGGGAGTGACAGACCCCATAGACCAGTGTGTCAAACACTGTGTCACTTCAGCTACCTCACAGGTGAGTGTTATGGAGGGAGACAGACACTCTTCAATGTGGCTATATAGATAAAATAAACAGATGGAGATTTCTGGTTTTGGCTAAAACGTTTAACACAGCCATAAAAATATCAACCTAATGTACAATGATGTAAAAATCCATCAAACCAATAAAGTAGCCCTACAAGATAGATATTCTCTTGGGGTTTATTTGTTCATATGGTGTATATCATTGTACTGCTTTATTGGCAGATTTGTATATTTAAAACATTTGGCAATGATTCCTAAGATGTTGTTTCAAAACCATATGACAATGAAATGTAAATGAGGTATGATGTTTTAAAGTTTAACCATAAACTTCATCATAAAAAACTATAAATACAAAGAAAACACAAATAAAAGCAAATATATAAAACTTGACTTAAGATGTTTTTTGTTCTATAAATGTAAACAAAAAATGCATCTTTTTTCTCAATTTCATATCGGCAAACATAAACCTCCATACGATACGTTAGTGAAAAGCTCATATCGGCCGATTTTCCAGACCAATAAATGGATTGGACTCTAACTGCAACTGTAACTATTTACATGATCACCTAATCCTGCGACACCTGAACATTTCCCGCCCCTCTCTCTGCCCCGCAGTGTTTCCCAGGACAGACGCTGGATGTGAGATTCGACTACGAGCTGCTTCCCAGCAGGAAACCAAAGTTCTTGGCGCAGACTGCAGCTCACGTGTCTGGAGCAGCTTTCTACTACCAACAGTCTGACGTCACAGACCAACCCTGGGCTGAAAAAGTAATGCTTATTATTGTGGAGTCTCATTGTTTGCTGCATAGATAACTGTCATCACTTTGTGGCTTAGCGTATCCCTCCTCACATGATTTTCCTGCGTCTTCCTCTGTTTACCAACAGAAGATGTTTGGTGTGTGCGTGCATCCGAGGTTCGGGGGCTGGTTTGCCATCAGGGCTCTGCTGGTGTTTGGAGATGTGACGCTGGGCTCCGAGGTGGTGCAGCCTCCTCCTCCTGACTGCGTGCCCACCAGAGAGGGAAGGATACAGCTGCTGGAGGCTTTCAACCTCCGCTGGCAGGTACAGCACCTCAGCACTGCCACTTATCATACCTGTTGCACACGCAGTACTCTAAATAGACACCAGGGATTTATTCCAAAGACCAGCAGACAGATAACCTTTAGATAAAAGACCACCCGTGCGTTGAAGGTTTCGTTGTCCTGTGAGGATTTGTTTTCTGTTCACTCTGTACTGCACTGGAGGGGAGATGAGAATAAGGAAAACTTATGTCTTCTCTATTATGAGTATGAGTTTTCTACGCTAAAAACCCAAACATATTCCAACCAAAAACCTTAAGTGCGTGTGGTGTTTATCATATTTACCTTTAAACATGTTTTTTACATTTTGAGCCCCACGGTTACAAGTCTTAAAACATTTCTGTTCGAGTAAATATTATGATTCACAAACCCTTTTTCTTCTCTGCAAATGTAATCTGGATTTAGAGAAAATAGAATTGATTGTGATTTAATACATTTAACACAGCATTAATTTATATTCATGTAATTAAGTACTGTAAATGATCAGTCACACAATATCAGTGAAATTGTGTGTTAACTGGTAAATGAAAAATAACTATATTCATTATCATTCTGGTAATTTTTAAGGACAGTAATACATTTAAATTTTTTCTTAAAAAGTAAAACAAATTTAAGAATTTGAATTTGAGGCCTTACAAATCTTGGATATGTCAAAATACTTCTGTACTATTACAGTCTTAAATACATTTAGGTAGATCTTAATTATGTCAATTTTCATTTAACGCTACTTCCGTCGTGCTTTAAAATTTGTTTTATTTGTTAAGAGAAATGTTTTGGCAACATGTTTAGTTTGTAATTTCTCTGTGTGTCTGAGCATCTTAAGTCAAATCAGTGCGTCATTACATCTTGTGTCAAATTTTTATCACCAGGACTGGAGCTACAGAGACATCGTCCCTCCCGTCCAGACCTATTCTCAGAAACAGAGGGACTACTTTTCCACTCCCCCCGCTCAGCGCTTTGCTCTGCTCAGGAGTTGGGGCCTCCTGCCGAAGGAGGACCACCAATCTGAAAGCAACTCGTACGCACAGAGCGAGGAGAGCGGACACGGCTGAGAGAGAGGAACAGCTGCAGCGCGGACGTACAGACGAGTGACAAATTAAAGGAAAAATTAGCAGAGGAACAGGATGACAACACTCCCATCCAAAGGTCACGAGGGGTCAGTGAATGGTGGGATGATGAGGATGAGTATGAAAATTATGTGAATCATATGCTCTGGCATTCAAAGTCACCAGATCTCCACCCATGGTAGATTTTCAACCGACATGTTAAACAGCGTTCTCTACCACCACCATCAGAACACAGAACGAGTGGTGTTTATCCGTCTGGTAGAGTCCAGACACTTGTAGCATCATTGCCGAGGTGACCTGAAGCTGTTCTGGGAGCTCGTGGTGGCCCAACACCTGACTAAGATTCTGTAAAGCTGCTTTGACACATGCACTTAACTCTGCAGATTCTCTTTATTTTCTCCGGAGGAGGTGCGTCTGTGCAGAAAACCTCCCACTGCGTTGTGCATTAGTGATAGGCAAAGTGTGGGTAAAGTCCGGACCTAATTCTCCAGATTTTACCCGCAGGTCATGTCTGAAAACAGCTTATGTTGCCTTTTCTTTTAATTTGCCACCCGTCTTTATTTCCCATTCACTATGAGAACAAACCTCCACTGCTTGTCAGACATTTAATGAAATTTAGTTTGAACCCGATCGATCAGCTGCATATTGAGACCAGAGCTAAGATGCTGATCTAAGCTGATTGTAAAGGTTATGTGAAGAATGGTTATTCACACTACTTCACACTGAGTAATATTTGCCTGAATAAAAGGCAACTCATTGTGTGATTTAACGAAATCCTGACTTTACCCATTTATACATATTGTCGGAAATCAATGGTCAGGACCTTGTTGCTGTTCCCTTAAAAAGACAGTTAACAGATGAATATAATTTCTATTTGAGTACAATGTTTAAAATATTTTGTTGAGTGAGGGGAATGTTAAGAAATCTAGATTTGATCTTATTGCGAGAACCAGTCTTGTGAAAAAAAAAACCTGAGGAAACATTTGTTCTGTCATGTGCTACAATATTTTGAAGAATGCACTTTATTAAAACTGTAGATGTTTATGTAGCAGCAAAGGATTTTATTCACTACATTGGATTGTTTGATTTATTCAAAATCTTAATAGTGAAGCTATAAATATATTAAAAAAAGAGAGGTGTGTGACTCAATGGATGTGATTTTAAGAAATGTTAAACACCACCAAGTAAGTATGGCTAAATGTAAAAAAGTTCAGCATTTCAACAAAATGTAAATCAGTGATTGCTGCTCTGATTAAAGAACTTTTAAAGGATAATTTCAGCAATTTTTATAAAGATTTTTATGTTCTTACCATAGATGGTATATAAAGATGGACGACACATCTCCACTTCCTTCCACCATCCAGAAATGAAGCAGAAATATCCAGGATACAAACGCTGCCAACTTGCATATTTGGAGCAAGAGTCTGCTCAGTTGTGAAACACATGCTCGACCAATCACGAGCCACTCTCTGCTGTCAATCATTACGTTTCACCCGGTTTTTATAGCATCAAAAAACCGAATTAAAACCAAAGTTGCCGGAAAAATTAACACTTCAACAAACATCAGTGTGATGCTACCTAAAATGACAGGAACCATCTTTGAGAAAAACGTATTTCACGTTTGCTTTGGTCCATGTCCTATGTCAACCACTAGGGGGCGATCAAGATGCTTTAGCTTCACTTGGGGGAGCTGTCATGTCGTCCATATAGGGTATGGTTCATAGCACCCCCTCTGTTAGCTATCATAGCAGGTACTTTACAATAGTAGTAGTAGTAGTATAATTACTAGTTATATAGAGTTGTATTTGCATGTGTACTAGTTTTTCTGTCAATACAAATGATTTGTGTTGTCCATCAGTCTATCAGTCTCAGTTGTTTTGTCCTTGTCTTCAGTTCACCAGACAAACATTTTGATGCATTATAGATGTGAGCTGCCTTTGCCCCCGTGCAGCCTGGTGACAGACTAATGACTTTCAACTGTGACTGCCCCCTTCTGTCACTGGGTCAGCACCCACACTGTCACCCAGGTTTTTCATGAAAACCACCAGTGGACCTGCACTGAGCAGCTCTCCGGGACAGTGAGGGGCTAACAGTGCTCTTTCTCAGTCCATCAGTAGCTCTGCAGTAGATATTCACTGCTGGTCATGTCTGTAGTTACGCCTCTAGATGTCGCTCTTGTCTTGATAATGCAGGTTGTGCCTTTGTGCTGCTGTATCTGTACTCAGTACTTAGAAAAAGTTAAGTAGGGACTCTGCAGATATCCTGCATCACATTTTAGACTATACCATCTACACACTGTTACACAGCCCATAGATCTTACACTGTATTCAATTTGTAGCTTAATTCTAACTCTCATTACACGTGCAAAATTCAGAGAAGCCATCCTGCGGTTCTGCGTTTGCTTCAGTTCACATTTTCTGTCCCTCGCAACACTCCATCTCTCTTCCAATGCATCCCTCTCCTCACCCTACTCCCCCCCCTCATGCTATACTGTCTATCTGTGTACTGAATCAGCATTTCGGGGCAGTATGCCGCAGGCCTGCAGAGAGGCAAAGCATGGTGTTAATTATTCTCCCACAGATACTTGATTTTGTCCCTGTCCCATTATGTTGCTCTTTTCCTCCTCTAATTCTCTCTCTCTCTCTCTCTGTCCCACTCTCTCACTCTCTCTCTTCGGATGTGCAGTTTACATCTGGACTCTGCAGATCAACTCTCAGTCCCCAGGATCCTTACATATCCATAATCACATCATGACTCTTACTCTTCATTTTCAATTTCCCTTCAGTTTTTATTCTTATTGCATTACAGTTACGATGCATGTTTAGCAGATAACTACATATGACTCAAAGATGATTATCCTGAATGGATGGATTTTGCAAACTATATTTCCCAGAAGCAATTTACCAAATAAAATATGTTCAGCACAAACCTACACAATTGTGGTTTTTCTGCATCCATTTAAACCCAGAGGTTTATAATTTTCCTCTGAGACTTCTGACAGAGTGAGAAACGAACATGTCATTCACCAGGTCTGCACATCTCTGACTCTGTGCGCGAGGAGGCTGTAAGATTTCTCCTCAGAGGTGAGTGGTGTGCATCATCTGCAGCTGTGAGTACAATGATATTACACTGCATGTCAGAGATGAAGCAGTGAGACATAAAGAGTCAGGTGAGGCTGAGAGCCGCCTCGTTCCACTCTGTGTACTGTCCTGCAGTGTTCTCCACAGTGCAGCTTCAGCTCTGGCAGACAGAGCTACTCTGCTGAGCTCTCATGGTTACCGCAGAGGCTGGTTTGCACTCCGACTGTTGTGGGAGACAAAGGGCTACCAGCTCTTATACCACTTGATAATATAACAGTTTTCTCTACACAATACAAATAAAAAGCCAGTGAGACATGAATCAAGAACATATCAAATCAAATTAAATTTGTATATCCCATATTCACAAATCACAATTTATCTGATAGGGCTTAACCAAGATGCGACATCCTCTGTCCTTAATCTTCGACCAGAGTGGGTAAAAACTTTGAACAGGAAAAAAACATTTAGATACATCAGGGGGAGTCACGTGAGGGATCCGTCTCCCAGACAGAAGTGCAGTAGCTGCTGTGTGCAACAGAGCACATCAATAAAATAACAATATTTACAACATTCATGAGAAAAGACAGTGTCTAGCATAAATGGAGAGGTTTATCAATGTTTAAAGTATTTATACAAAAGGAAAAGTCTTACAGAGATTAAGGGAGCAGTAATAACAATTGTAATGATAGAGGTATAGTCAGTATGGTATATGGGAGTAGGTTATATTGTATATCTAAGCAATCTAGTTGTAATCATAATCTCCAATCAGATGTCATCACAATCCACGATGTGGCTGCAGCCACAATCCTAGATCTGCATGTATTGATGAGACATTAATATGAAGAGGGAGAGGAGGAATAAGAAAAAATCTTATAGATAGATTAAGTCTATAATGTTTATTCCATGTTTTGTAGATTAACCCTCCAAGCAGGAACTAGGGACTAATTCCACAGCAAAGACTTGTAAATCCAACAAAAGCTCATTTAGTGACACTGAGGAGCTGAGAACCAATCTGTTCTGAGAATTAGTGCTCAAAGTCAACCGAGTGCAGAAAAACCACTGGACATTGATGTCATGTTTGTGCACATCAAGAATTATCTGACGTTGAAATAGTTTCACACAGAGATAAGAGATAAAAGAAGATAAAGAAAGAGTTGGGAAAGATGAAATGAAGAATATGAGTAGTGTTCCATGAGTTGTGGATCAGTGGAGCGGTGTTATCCGCCCACAGACATCAGTGAGCAACAAGCGAGGGGAAAGGCCAGCAGCGTACCAGCAACCGAGGAGGAACTGAGCTCTGAGTGGGGGGAGGAGTAGATCCACAAAGAAATGATAATATAATATATACAGATATATATATATATATTATAATGCACTGATTACTTGAAAATGGAGAAAAAATTGTAAATTTAAACTTTGAGTTCTCAAATATTACACACGCATCTAGATTTATGACAACCAGAGACGAGTTTAATTATGTTTCCTGTACTTCCTCTCTCTGCTTATGTTAACAAAATATTCTCATCATTTGTCACAGATCCCCTCCTTCTCTCTTTAAACCACTCTGCCTCAGTGCGTGCACGTGTTTCCAGAGGTGATACACTTTTAAGACGTCTCCTTATCAGCTTCTTGGATTAGCATAATTAACAAGTCTTATGCCTCCAGAATTCCCCCTGCAGCCGGTTGGCTGTCAGCTCCAGTTGTGGGGAACAGTGGGGCGTGAAGAGGGAGTGGTCAGCCAAGGGAGGGGTGGGTAAGAGGAGGACTGTCCAATTATTTCATCATCAGACAATTACAGTAGAAATCTGTCTTTATGCACCCACAGAGACACTTAATATAAATGTGAAATGAATAGAAAACTAGAATGGTACTCAGTAGAGCTCATACCTCTGTCAAGGCAAAACAGTCCCTTTAAATTCAATCAAGCTGCACCAGATTTCACATACTCATAGATATCAGTTCCCTTAATGTGCCTGATTTTTTTCACCAAGATCCATAAATTATTCCCATGGAAATCAGTAAAAATTACAAATGCCCCTAAACGCCCTGTCTCTCAATGTTCAAGTAAGTGAACAAAAATCCTGGATCTTCCCCATGACCCGGATCCCCACCATAATTCAATAGGTTGTTCCCATAGACTGTATATAAAGAGGTTGTTCCCTGAAACAACACAGCATCCCTCATGGAAATATGTCAAGTAGTTTTTGCCTCATCTTACAAATAAACAAAGAATCTTACCAACAAACAAATGGCCAGGGGGGAAAACATAATCAAAATTAACATCAGATCTTTGCAAAAGGGACAAAATCAGATGCATCATGTACAGAACCCAGGCACAAACATTCACTCACTATGTCAACATACACAGCTGACATACATGGGTTCGCCAATGAACCATCACTGAGTCCGCACGCAAACACAAGACTCCCATTTTCAGGATTAGCAAGTACACGATGTGAAACAGGGCAATGACAGAGCAAGTGATTGTGTATTGGAAAAATTCTGCCAGCAACCCCCCCAGCCACTGGGATGTGAATATAATTGTACTCGGTGGTGAAGCAGAGTGATGTGACAGTTTGTGTCTGGACTGAAATGTTACCGCAGCTTTAATTCTGTGTCTCTCAGAGGAACAACCGGGTAACAATATTTACCTGACATCCATTGTCTCCACTATAAACCAGGCCCTTCAGAGTAGAGTGCGGCAGTCAGACAGGAGAGAGGGATTAGCACAAATTGAGGTCCTCTTTTACATAATCCACTGTTTTAGATTAGCTTCATTCCACTGAGAATGGGATACGTCTAACCCTTGGAAACAGGATGGAGAACCGCAGCCTCACAGATCTGGAGTAGAGACAGTCACTTTGCAGTTTCAGCTGTTTATAACCTATACATCAAGGAGGTTTTCACTGCTGTCTGCTTATTTATTGGTAGTTTGTTTGCAAGAGATATTACACAGAAACAACTGAGCACATTACCACATAACTTTGTGGAAGGATGCGGTGCGGGTCAGAGGAGAACACAGTAACTTTTAAAAGTAATGGCAGATGACACCCTGATTAACCAATCAGGGTGTCATCTGCCCAAAACCCACCCATGATTGATTAACAGACAAGTCTACAACCGTTTAACATACCTTTCATGGCAACTGTTGCTCAGCCAACATTATGGGCTGACTTCATCTCATTCCCTCACAACATAAGCTGAACTCCCTAAGGCCAGAACTGAACCACAAGATGTGCATTCTGTAGAACAAACTATGTTGATAAAAATTATGGATAACCATCTCCTCTTCCCTTAGAAACCAGAATAGCTCTCAGAGCACCATGGTCCAACATAAAGATGCACCAAATTGCACACACTAATAGATATAAAGTGCTTTGAGTGGTCAACAAGACTAGAAAAGCGCTATATAAATACAAACCATTTACCATTTCTCTAAAAGTGCCTGATTTGTTATCAAGATCTATGAATTATTCCAAGGGAAAACAGTGTAAATGTTGAAAAACTCCCTATCCCCTAAGGATTCCTGGATCCACCTCCTAATCCAGATCCGCATCAAAATTTGATGGGTTCCTCCCTGATCCACATCCCACATCCCACATCCCTCCACCACGTTTTGTGGATATCCGTTCAGTTGTGTCATGTAATCCTGCTTACAAACAAACCAATAAACAAACAGACAGGGGTGAAAACATAACCTCCTTGGCTGAGGTAATAAAACTGAGTAGATATGTGGAGTAAAACTGCACCAACACCACAGATACCCTCCAATACATACATGGAAAACGGTGTAGTGAAGTTTGACATCCTAATTCACTGAATAGTTTGATTGATTCTTTATTTTTCATTTACTTAAATACTACAGTGCACTTAAAGCGTGAGAGACTTTCTCACTCTGCTCTGCTTCCAACTGAATTACTGCAATTAGCTCAGCCCACCATCCTCAGCGTGCCCACCGTGCTGCTGTGGATCACATGGGGGCTCACATGAGCTAATTTATAGCCATGCATTAAGTATTACATCACAGCTCTCCATGAACTCTAAATCTGCCTTTTATATGAGATTAGGCCCTTACTGTAGCTCTGACTGCAGGAAACAGAGAGAACATTTTCTTTTACATCGCCTCTCCACTTTGTTCTTGTTGTATTTCTTGTTGTTTTTCTTCAGTTTTCTGCGTCATAGTTCTTCAGAGGAAACAGCAGATACGTGTTTGGTCACTTATTGATGTTTTCTGCAGCTTCTCACCTCCCTCCCTTGCTGCCCGTCTCTGTCCCTTTCACGTCTCCTCTTCTCTTGTTGCATTGTGTTTCTGGGCTATATGGAGGAAATTAGGCTCACATCATATTGCAGTTATCATTACCTGTGAATGCTCTCTATGGGGTCTGTGTCTCCTGGGTTTTGGGGGCAGGGAGGATATTTTTCTTGTTTGACATGAGGTAAGTACATTTTTTTTGCTTGGTTAAAGGGGTGGGGAACCTTCTACCAAAGGGGGCATTTCAATTTATTTGACATCCTTTATAGGCCCTACTAAATCATTGAACACATCTTCTGATGTCAGATGGTAGTGATGATGATGATGATGCTACTGCTGGTTCCACCCAAACAACTTGTTTAAACAAATCCTCACTATTGTTGGTCCCATGCATGGCTTGCAAAGACACTTATTCCTTCCTTATCAGATCGGTCAGTGTTTGTTCTGCCTTTTGTTTCACTGTTTTTTAATACCTTGTACCATATCATTAAAGCTTCTCTTCCACTGGTCAAAAAACCCCACTAAGATCTGGCTTTTTTCTGCAATGGGAATAGATCAAATCAACATTAACTCCCATGTGAACACACTAATTTGGCAAGACAGCAAGGTGAGAGATCTTCTCAGTTTTTAGTGCTTTGGTTTGTGACATGGAACATGACAAACTGAGGAAAAAACAGAGACTAACTCCTCCGCTGGCAATGGGAAAGGAATAAATCACCTTTGGTTTATGGGTTTACCCACGTTTAAAACACCTGCGAATACCTGCTTATTTTGGTGTAAAAGATATAGGGTATAAGTTATAATCCACTCTGCCATGTTTCGTTGTAACAAACTTTCTGGTTCAAGCAGCTCCACAGTGGCACCAAGCTTCCTTTATAAATTATCCTTTTGGATGAGGTTTCAGATTCTTAGCCTATCAGCTTGCCCACCACAAAACTTACTTGCGTAACATTGTCAGAATGTGGTCTTGTGAAAATTGGGCACACAGACTCCACTGAGCATATCCCAGCAAACTAGGCATATTGGTTTGACATTTTTCTTGGAAATCGTGACATTCGGCATCTACTTTTCTTGGTTGTCAACATGATGACCACCCCGAATGACATGTCACTATTTACTATTTTATGTTCTTTTATTTTATTGCATAAAAAGGTTATTGCTGCCACAATATCTCTTTGTATTTCTGAGATACTTTTTCTATTTATGAAATGTTTTGCTGGCTGGGCCAAATTGTCTTGTCATATACAGTCCAGAGGCTGTAGCTTCACCACCCCCTGGGTTACAGTGCTAAACTTCAACACCAGACAGTTTTTTATTGAGTTTTAAATGTGATATACAGTGGATTGAAACAGTTCAGACTCCGGAGATGGACATAAACCGAAGAAGAGCTTGGGAATCAGAATGGAGAATTACTTACAGACTTCAAGCATTATGTGGTATCGTGTGTGTGTGTGTGTGTGTGTGTGTCTACTACCCACCCACACCATCATGCATCCTGACCATAGCATTAATGCAGTGTCCTGCAGGCTTATAAATCACTTATTACAGCCTATAGGTTCTTTAAATACGTATCTCTGTGCATGTGGATGCATTCTCATGTAAATGATCTCCAACCTGAGGGCTACACTGCCTCTACATTATATAATTATAAAGTTTTATTAAGCCAATATTTCATGCACAGTAACAGCAAGAAATAAAAAAGAAATCCCCTTAAAGTGTAGTGCTGCTCCTGATTAGTAGTTGACCTTATAGTCAGAAATGGGCCGGTGTTGTGACCGGGGACAGGTGATTTAATCTGATCGGTGGTTCAGTGTCAGCGAGCAAGTGTGCACCACCATGTAAAATATCCCTCGTAGCTGGTCAAAGGTCAAAGCCTCATCGAAGCCAAACACTAAAATATTCACAGGCTGACGTGGAATTTCATCTTGGAGAGTGAGAGAAGGCTGCAGGCGCTGTTCTCAGCACACCTGTCATCCACCCTTCAACGTCCATAAGTGTAATGGGAGAACAGCTGAATTCATTAGGCTCCGACTGACCTGCTATGACGAGCAATTTTGTTTCAAACACAGTCAGGCACCTGCGGGAGAGAGGAAATTAGCATTTTAAATAGAGACGATTATAGGCCAGGCCACTGCACTGGAAAAAAGGCCACTCTAAAAATAAGCAAAAAAAAATTAATACAAGTTATTTTTTGCTTGTAATAAGCCAAAAAATCTGCCAATGGAACAAGTCAAAATTCTCTTGGTAAGATTTCTTGAAATAAGACATTATATTTAAGCCTTACAAGATAAGAGTGATCTTGAAATTAGCTGGGAAAACTCATTTTTAGCTATATTTTACTAGTATTGTGATGTTTTGTGTCTCATAAGAAGCTTGTGATGCTCAAAATTAGTGTTTTCCCCTCAAAAGTAGCATCTTTTTTTTGTCATCCTGTTTGTTTCAAGTGTATTTAACTAATTTTTAGTTCTACAATTGTGACACTGTTCTAGATTTAAGTCCACCACCTACTTGAAATAAGATTAGAAACTGGCATTTTGAGACAAAATGTCTTGAAGTTAGCATTCCTGACTCGTATTAGGCAGTGCTCTTTTGCCATAATAAGCCGTAATTTACCATCCTGTCATCATCTCAAGTGGTATTTACCTTATTGTAAGCTCTACAAAATCAATACTGTTCTAGATTCAAGACATTCACCTACTAGATTCAAGACATTAACTACTTCTTATAAGACAGAATAAATGAAAACTAGTCTTGCATTTAACCAACTTTTTTTTTTTTATTTAAACAGCAAAAAGTCCACGAGGACTGCATAAAGGGGAAACAGCTTCATTTTTCTCAACATTTTGGCTCACAGTATTTATGGAACTGCAATATGAAAACATAGCAGAACATGCCAAATATGTGAGTGAGATAAGGTCAGGTCCAAACATCTGACCAATGTGCCCCTCAATACACGTACAAAATCTGTGCTTTGCACAGGCACACTCAAAGCATATAGACACACTAGGCAAACTAAAACTGCTCCACCTGTGACATTCATTCTTAATACAAATGCTTAATATTGTAAAATTCAAATGAAAGGTTCTGGGCTTACATGAACAACTAGTCCCTCAATACACCGTTAACCATTGTAACATCATCATTAAGGATGCACCATACTGGACTTTTTGCCGATATCCAATATGTTAATATTTTACAACTCAACTGGACAATAACGGATACCGCTATGTTCACTTTTATCCCAACCTAACTGCTTAGTCAATTTACTCTTTCACAGTAGATGCGCCTAAATTAGTGACTGCATCTGCCGAACAGACAATTAGTTGTTTAAACTCAATATTAACTGAAAAGTTCAAATAAACTAAAAACTAAGCAGAATCTGCACTGAATTGTGCAAACAGCACACACAAAATATGACATCACATCACAGGATATCGGCATGTTGGCTAATATTGTCGTGCACCCCAAATTAACACTGGGCTAACTTAGCCAAATTCCGACCAAGAATCAACAGCAATGAACATGGACTGTAGTACCCTTGGAGGGAGAGAGGAAGTGCTATCCTACACCATATCTGACCACTGGTTTTATTGGCCAATAAAAGCTTTCCACTCAGCCATGCTCTTCTTGTAAGACGATGTGAGATCTCTCTCATGGATTTTGTCTAAGAGGACCTCCGTCTGTATGACTGAAAGCAGAGTGGCTACACACTTTGGATAAGTCAGGTGTAGGGTATAATAGTAGGCCATAAGGTATAAAGCACTCTCGGTAAGCTTGTCTTTTGGAAAGGTGGTTATTGCCACATCTCCTACCACTAGGACGCAGTTGGACGGACTGACAATCAGGACTGGGCAGGAGAGAGGGCGTTTCTTCAAGTAGGAATTGGGGTCTTCTTTTTCCTGTAACACATAACACAGACATCCTTCTGTCAGGATAATGCATTTTGGTCATTTGGAACCTAGGGTAGAGGGTTGTTTACAAACACATAACTTTACAAAGCAAAATTCTGACAAAAGTTACAGTACTGAGAAAGCTCCATCTGAAAGTGCTGTTTTTAACTATCCCCAATGCATTTACCGTTTACATACGTCTAGCCTTCCAAAAGAACTAAAAACCAAGGCTAGGCTAGTCTTGCTTGGTTATCATTAGGGTGATAAAACCTGCTACCATGTAATGCACCCATTTTTGTACATACTGTGACATAGCCAAGACATCTACCCAGTGAAAATCCTCTTTCTAAAAACAAATGTTTTATGTGTCTTTGAAGGCTTAGAACATACAGTATGTGAATAGGAAATACATTAGGAGTCGTCAGAGGCAGCACCTTCAGTTATAATTTTTTCCGATACTGCAGTCAAAATGATCCTGCAACATTTTACACAGCTCACCTCGAGGACATGCACCAGAGCCTCACTCGCATCTCGTACCCTCTTTGGAGGAGCAGACGTGGAGGGAAACAGTGATGGCAGCACACGTAGAATCTCAAGAGCCTGTTCAGCTGTACAGGAAAAGATTCATTACTTAAACACTTGGACAAAGTGCACAAGGTCAAATCTGATCAAAAGTTATACAACAGACACAATGCTTAAAAAAAACCACTAGCTCATGTACTTGACAATTAACGTGCCTGAAGGTCCACCCTAAACCCTAATAACACCATTCCCTACCTTTGTCCATTCCCATTGGGGGTTTCAGCGCCTTTTTCCATACACCAAAAAACTGCACCTTCTGGCAGAAGTCATGCCATCTTCCCTTCAGTTCATCAATGAAGTTGGTATTATCCTTATCCAAAATGCGTTGAAGCTCCTCCATCACCTATGAAATATCAAATATACCAATACAGACATTTGAATATATCATTTAAGAGGAAATTTGTATTTTAAACATTGTGTGTGATACCATGGTTTTAATCATGCACAGTCAATAATGACTTACATGTCCAACGTCCTTGAAACAAGGATATGCTTCTAGAACCTTCTTGTGTCTGTCCTCCTCGCGAACGGTATTTGAATCAATGAATGCTCTTCTGGGTACAAATTCCAAATCCAAGAGATGAGAGACATCCTGGTGGTTTGGATTTTTTCTTTTATACAAAGTTTGTAGGGTCTTGTAGTGCCTGGCCAAGGTTGCTGGACTGTAGGTGTCTGGACTGTCAACATCTGCAGACTTGTTAGCTGTAAGACACAAAAAATACATAATTAATGCGCCTCAGTTAAAAAAAAGTCCATCTCATGTTGTTGCATGACAAAATATGTCAAAAAACTGCCATAAAAATCATACATTAATAATAGATTAAGCTTTCATGGAATTAAATCTTTTAACAAATATCAGCCCTGATCCCAACTACCAAATACCTATTCATTTTTGGAATTTTTACCATTTAAATGCCATTTTAAAAAATCAAATCATTTTTTGTATAATAAATGCATGAGAACTATTTGCTCGGAACTCATATGGTCATGCAATCACATACAATTGCATGTAGGCACACAAGTACACCCCTACAAAGATGCGCACACCCCCACTACACAGTCATGAGGCAGTTGGACAAACTCACCATCAGGACTGGACAGGGCAGAGGGTGCTTCTTCAGGTAGGCTTTGGGATCTTCTTTTTCCTTCAACACAGACATATTTCTGATAGGATAATGTACTTTAAGAATCATTTCAGTATTTTGGAACCCAAGCCAAAAATTACATTCAATTAAAAAGAGCAAAAATGCCACTAATGAGACACATGGGTTTTAAATACATAACATTATTTGATATGCTGGAGAGGTTATAGAAAGTAATGTTGCAGAGTAGACTGATACTAAAAGGTACTGCTGTACCCAGCTGTTCAAAATGATACAATACCAGCTTTTTATTAATACCAGATTTCTGTTAAAACTTAATTTCTACAATAATGTTAATAAATTGATAATAAAACAGTACAAATGTAGTGTAAATACCTATCCTCTGATGTCCATTTTAAAGTATTTTACTTCTGTCATGTCAGGACTGTCATCTTGACCAATATTAGTTTATCTAAAATATAAATACCTCACAAGGGCAAATATGTAAATGCAAAGTGGAAACTCACCTTCTAACTCACTTTCTTTACTGTCTGAGCCTTGGCTGCCACTTCCTTCTGTGGACCGATCCACAATGATTGTTGAGTCACTTGAATCGATTTCATCTGTGTCTGTTGGCTGCTCAAGACAGCGCCTCTTTGTAGAGCTGCAAAGATTAGTCAGTTAATCAATTAGTTGTCAACTACTAAATCAATCAATCCATCTGACTTTATTTGTATAGCACTTTTCATACAAACAAAATGCAACACAAAGTGCTTCGTAATAAAAAGCAATATCCCCCACACACATCCAAAGCAATTACTTTGTAGTCAAACACTAAAATAAGAGCACTCATTAAAAACGGGAAGTGAGGAAACACTAGAGACAGATCACCCAGGACATTGACATGATTGATCATTTTGAGTCATTTTTCTTTATTTTCTTGTGAATGTGAATATTTTCTGGCTTCTTTAGTCCTCTATGACAGTGAAATTAATATCTTTAGGTTGTGGACATCACCTTGGACTTTACATTGACCAGACAACATCTCAATTAATCTTGAAAATGATTAACAGATGAATCTTTGATGAAAATAATTATTAGTTACAGCTCACCTCTTTGAATGTCTCCCATCTGGAGTTCTTTTTTGGGGGGATCTCACATTTTGCAATCTTTTGGATAGCTGTGTGTACACAGTGACCTGCACAAGACATTTAATCAATTTTTCAAATCGCTACTAAAAATGTCCAACATGAAACACAGTCATCACTGGATGCATTTCACTTACCCATGTATGGAGGCCTTGGTCCTGCAGCATGGGGTAGTACAGTACTATTGTCTTTGCCATTGCTGTAATTTCTGGCTTTGATGGGTATCTGTGTGATTCTCCATCCCCCTTTGCCCTCAGGATTGCAATCATACTGGTCATGGTGTTTCGAATGAGCCGGCATCTGAGCTCCTTTGACATCTGGCAGTTGCGCTGTTCGCCTCTCTTGGACAACTCAAAGTACTGTTGTCGGACTTGCTCAAGTTCTGTGTCGGTGTGCAATACATATTCTGGAAAGAATAACTTCACAACCTTTTCAGGGGTTGTGTACTTTGCAGGACTTGCGTTCACAGGAGTGGATGTCTGTCGCATGGGTGACTCATTAAAGGAGGAACTGCCCGATAATTTTGAGTGTTCTTGGACAGACTCCTGTAAAATAAAAGATAATGAACTACTGCAAAAAGCAACATTTTTGTTTTTTGTGACAACACAAAATGCAATGTAGCATTGACAGCTCTGCACACGTATAAATAAGCAATGTTCCATTTTAGGGGTGAAATCGCTTACATCAACTAACTGAACACCTATCAATTAATCTAAACTGAATTGAACACACATGTAGACTACCATGCCTGTTCCAAAAACAGCATGTGCTGCTGCCAACTTAAATAGGTGGTTAATTTAGGCCACTTAACTGAGAAACTGACCTCCTCCGACGCACCATGACAAGCACGCCAGACCGCTTTTCTCCGTAAAAAGTTCTCTGGGCCTGGGAAAAGATCCCGCAAGTCTTCACGAGACAGGGTGCTCATCATTGTCTCTGTGATGTTTGCAGCTATGAAAACATTGGAAGACAAACATAGCAAGATTTTTTAGCTTAAATTATGTGTAAACTAATATCATTTGCACACCCCTGCATTCATATATGATAAAAAATAATATTTGCAAACATTACCCCTTAAAATCGACACTGCGACATCATCCAATTCTTCCATGCTGTTAGCTGACTTAGCTAGCTAGCTCGTTAGCTCCGCTAGCTCGTTAGTTCGCCTCGCTGTCTCTGTTCGGCTGCAACGATACACAATAAACACTGAAAACACATTGAAACGTCGATAACATTCAAAGGGTGTGCGGTGTGAACTGCAAAGAATGAGCACTGGATACAGCGCTTTAATTTACTTGCAATGAAACACGTCAAATTCAAATCCGAGTCAGTCCCATATAACGTTAGTTTACGCAGACATTCTCCCTTGCAGCAGCTAGCTGGCGGGTGTAACCATAGTAACGACTTTTTACGGCAGTCTTGCTCTACCGACCTGTGACCAGTTTACCGTCCTCTTGCCTGTGACATCTTTGCTTCCAACATGATTTGGCGTTGCTTCATATGCTACATATTTGTGGCATTGACTCTGAAACAACTTTTGAGTCACATTAACACCATGCACAGTCGCAGCCCTGACTTTCGCGTCGTGTGCGGGATTGATGGCTGTCCAAGTGAGTACAGGGTCTATAACTCCTTCTACTATCACGTGAAGCGGACACACGCGCATCATCTTCTCCAAGTTGAAGCGGCGGAGGAGGAAGGACCGACTCGTCACGGTTTACCTGAAGCAGGTGAAAGGACAGCCGCAAACGACCAAACTAATGCAAGCCCTGTGGCTGAAGCGGAGGGCTCAAGCATCATCATTCCAGCGGTAAGTCGTTACACAAGCTAAGATTTAATGTAACATTTATTTAGGTCAACTGTGCCTGATCCAAGCACGTCCACTAAACATGTTTGTTTTTGTCAATGACAGGCTCAGGTTGTAATTTTAAGATAAAGTAATAGCAGTGTTGAAAGTAATGCGTTACTGTAATTCCACTACTTTTGTCAGTAACGAGTAATCGAACCAGTAACGCAAATATAACTAAAACTAAACTCACCTTGGCTGAAAAGTGGAGTGGAGTGCATATATGGACTGCAGCTTTTTGTCTCTGCCTCCTGCTGCTGCACCAGTCCCGTCAGACAGTTTTTTACGCATCCATCCGCTGGTAAATGCATTCAAATTTAGTAGCAAGTCCCGTTAAAAATGGTAATCCAGTGTTGAAATACGTGTTGAAATCAGCAGGGTGAAAGCTAGTTAGCTGACAGAAGGAGGTTCACATATGATGCGTTCAAGGTGGGCTCAGTAAAATGACTATTAGGCAAAGTTCAATAAAATGTCATCATGATGTGTTCAAATGTGTAACGTCAAGAAAAATAAATTTAGGTACACTAAAATAATAGCAGTGTATCTGCACATTAATAAGAGAATTAAAGCAAATATTTAGAAGTAACACAAAAGTTACTTTTCTGACAACTGCTTAATTTTATATGCAGTAATTGGTAAATTAATTCACTTATTTGATTATTAGTTTGATTTGTTTAGTTATGTAATTCAGTTACCAGACTTCATTGAAAAAAATCAGTAACGTTAATGTTAGTCATTTAAACAATTACAAATTACAGGTTATCCTTCAACAGTTTGAATCAAGTATAATATGTGTATTATTAGCTTATCATTCACAAAGTTATAACTGGCAGGTGAGACATGTCTTCATGACAGTGTGTGACAGGATGTTGTCTCCTTATAGCTTATTGGAATACAAGTTCAGTTCAAAGGCCTTTAGTAATGTTAATTTATTGGCAAGAGAGCAAGTGAAGGGATACAATTTAGTATGTGTGTCAATCTTAACACTCATGAAGTACAGATTTTTTCTGATGCTGTCAAAGTCATTGTTTTTTTGTATTACTGTTTTGTTTTGTTTTTATTAGTTGTTGTTTTTGTTGTTATTTTACATACTCAAAATAAAGACACCAATCAGTAAAAATACACCCATCTTGTACCTTTTTATAGGAAGAAATCTAGCTAGCTAGCTTACCCAGGTAGTTGTCAGATTGTCTGGTGGTGCTACCTACAAATGCCAATATTTTCCCTGTTTTAATAGATATGTTTGTTGTTAATCTCTTTCAGAGTGGATTTCAAGAAGATGGAGAGGGTCGCATGAATGTTGACCTTTCTAAACATGCAACTGCATTTCTTCTTCAAGCCAGAGAAACCCATCGACTGACACAGGTAATTTATGCCATTGATTTTCCAATTAATTGTATTTCATTTTTAGTAGCAAGCTTAAAAGCAATAAGCTTAAACTGCAGAATGACTTAGCCACTGTTCAGACCTGCCATCTTGGTTGATCCGATCACAGGTGGACAGCTAAAGGTATGTCAGAGAAACACCTGACATTAGAATGTGTCTCCACATGCTTCTTTAGTGACCACTTGTGATCGGATCTCACTTCCCCGCTATATATGCAAATGGACACATACTTTGCTTACAAAATCTGCCCATCCACTATATTTGTTGAGCATAGAGACAACATAATACACCCAACACTTACACTTTTATTTAGCACTGTCCACTTGTGATCCTGTTGCTCAAAATGCATTTTAAGACCAAGTGTAAACAAGGTCTTAAAGCTGCAGAAGGCAATATTATTTCATGATAGTTTTGCTGGAAATAGCCTATTTTGATCATTGCATGTCACTAACAATATGTAATTGAAAGGTTACTTTAAAAAAAAAAAGTGTCTGTGAGTTTGCATGTTGACTGCATTTTTATATGCATTTTATAATGTAGTATTTTTTTTGTTTGTTTGTTTTCTACTCCCCAGAGAGCTGTTAACCAAATGGTGAGTGGAGTCCAGCAATATCAGGCCGCATTATTGGAGCACCTAAAACAGCAAATGAGCGACATGATTGAGAGACATTCTGGGGACCTGGATCAACTAAAGAGTGATGCAATGGGGATATTTGACCAGTGTGTTGACCCTTTCAGTCAAATTGCTTCCACCCATTTGCAGGATAAGACCATCAAAGAACTGTTAAAACCAGTTGAACCAGAGATTGTTGTCGCAAAACAAACAGTATGTTATGTGAAACATGGAGACTCCAGAGTTCTTACCATTAAGGACCATTGTTTTCATTATATACCGTTGGTGAAAAGTTTGGAGCAGCTGCTATCACATCCAAGAATTATTGCAATGATTGATGAGAGGCCACAGACATGCAAGGATGGATTTTATCAGGATTTCATTGATGGAGACATTTTTAAGTCGCACCCACTGTTTTTGAAATTTCCCACAGCATTGCAGTTGGTTTTATATACAGATGAAATTGAGCTATGCAATCCTCTTGGATCTCGGGCAAACAAAAACAAATTGTTATTGATTTATTACACCTTAGGTAACATCAACCCTAAATACAGATCAAGACTTGCTGCCATTCGTCTGCTTGCCATGGTAAAATCAAAAGATCTTTCCCATTGTGGTATTGACGAGATATTTGAGAGGATTAACCGTGACTTAACTGAGCTGTATGATGGTGTCCAGGTTGTCACTGCAAATGGTGAGAGGACAATTTATGGGGCACTTATGTCTGTGTGCGGAGACACTCTAGCTCAGCATGAAGTGGCTGGATTTAAGATAGGAGTGGGGTTTGCCTACAGTAAATGCAGGCACTGCGAATGCAACTTTGAAGACATGCAGGAGCAATTTAATGAAGATTTGTTTGTTAAAAGGACAATGGCAAGTCATAACAGGCAATGTAATGACATTGAAAAGGCAAATACTGACTTTCTGAAAGACAAACTAAAAATGACATATGGCATAAACAGGAGAAGCAAATTAACAGAATTTCCTCACTTTGATATAATCAATCAAACCCCACAAGACATCATGCATGTCATTCTTGAAGGTGTTGCCCCATATGAAATCAAATGTGTTTTAAAGCATCTTGTGCATTCGGGGCATATGGACTTAGACGCATTCAACAGTGCAATTATTTGTTTCCCTTATTCTCCTGTGGATGCAAGGGATAAGCCTTGCCCAATATCTGTCAATACACTGTCATCAAATGACAATAAATTGAAACAGTCAGCTGGGCAGATGCTGGTTTTGTTAAAGATCCTGCCATTTCTCATTGACAAAATTGGAGAAAATGATTACACACAAATGCTACTTAAGTTGTTAGAGATAGTCAAAATTCTGTTTTCACCTATTATTGCTCTCTCAACTCTTTCAAGGCTGAAGCTTTTAATAGAGCAACATTTAAAACATTTCAAACAACTGTTTCCAGATGCAAATATTATACCTAAACAACATTACTTGCTGCATCTTCCTTCTCAGATTAAGGCACTTGGTCCTACAGTGAGGCATATGTGTATGCGCTTTGAGTCAAAGCATTGCTTTTTTAAGCAGTGGGCTTTGAAAAGTAGTTTTAAAAATATCTGTAAGTCTCTTGTGAAGCACAACCAACTTTATGAATGTAGTCAGAATGTGCACGAGAAACATCCAATTTGTTCAAGTGAAATTGACATGGGCCCAGCCTCTGAGGTGAAAAATGTTCCCTATGTAGAAGGAAAGATTAAAGACTTCTTAGGAATAGAGCACGTTGAACATATAGTTTCGGTAAAGTGGATTATGCAACATGGAAATAAGCATACATGTGGAAAATCTTTGGTTTGGTATCATGTCATCAATGATACTCCAGAGTTTGCACTTGTGAAAAACATTTATATTTTAAATGCGTCAGTGTATTGTTTTGAATGCCAACCTCTCTCTACAGTTGGGTGGAATGATCATTATTTAGCTTACGAGGTAGAAGTTCCCGACCTAGCTCAAGCCAATATTTTCATGGATGCTGAAAAGCTTGTTGATTATTCACCATACTACTATGTAAACTTCAATAATAGCAAGTACATTCCACTGAAGTATGATCTCACAGACATCATCAAACATCATTCTTGAGTCTGTATTGAGTGTGGGTATTTGGGCTGAATTTTTTTTTTAAGCACTGACAAACACTGTAATTGATGACAGCATTTATTTTTACTTATTACTTTTGGAATAATGTGGTGCAGTATGTCCAGAGTGCAACAGAACAGAGAAGGAAACCTCATTCCAGCTTTTGCCTCTGTCTTTTTTACATATCACATGGACATGGTTTGATGGAAATGTAAGAAAAATAGCCACACTGTACTGTGCATTGTGAGTTGTTGTGAGTTATGTTGACCTGCAGTTTTCAATAAAGCAGATTTGTTGTCTCAATTCAAGTTAAGTCTATTTCTTGAAACAAGACGATTCATCTTTTATGAATAACACAGCAGCTTAAAAACCTTATGACATGTCAAAAAAGCTTGTTTCATCTGAGATATGACTCAAAACAAGATGTTTTCAAGACTGTTTCGCTTAACAAGATATTCAAGATGCACTGTCTAAAAACAAGCTCCTTTATCTCACTTAGATCTTACTCTTTAGGTGATTTTGTCTTATATTAAGTGTGATGAGATATTTTGACTAGAAATTAGAAAAATATACTTGGCAAGATTTTGAGTTTTTGCAGTGTGTGTGTGTGTGTGTGTGTGTGTGTGTGTGTGTGTGTGTGTGTGTGTGTGTGTGTGTGTGTGTGTGTGTGTGTGTGTGTGTGTGTGTGTGTGTGTGCGCGTGTGTGTGTGCGTGCCTGTTCTACTCACTTACTTTGCGTGGTTCACGCCATCTAAAATATTGACACAATATAATGCTCTCCTCCCACGCCTCAATGCACTCTTTATAAATAGAGTCCCGGTGCTGAACGCAGCTGGAGAGCTCTTCTGAGAGCACTTGAATCGACACAACACAAAGAAACCGCTCTGCCCTACTCCTACATTTAGCTGGCAGGCCTTACAAAATAGTTACCAGAGTGAGTATTAAAAGTGCAGATGGCTTTGATATGGTAGTTACGGCAAATCAGCCTTAAAGAGACAGCATTGTTGAGCAAAGCAGATTTGGATTCAGAATTTATATTAGAGTTTGCACATTAGTGGTTTAACTGATCATTCATTAATCAGTCTCAAAACCTATTCGATTATAATTCAATTCAATTCAATTTGTGTAGCTCAAAATCACAACGTACATTATCTCAAGGCGTTTTACAGAGTGAGGTTGAGACCTTACAAGAGACCTTAAGCTCTGTCAGACTCATTGTTAAAATGAAAATAGTATTAGTGATAGTTATAGATGTGATGATGCTATGAAGGATAGCAGCACCAGATGAACTGCCATGAAATTTTGCACAAATATTCACGGTCCCCAGAGGATGGATGCAAATGACTTTGGTGATCATCGGACCTCTCCTCTAGCACCACCATGAGGTTGTGTGTGCATGTGTGTGTATCCGTGTAAAGGATCACCTGTGATGACACTCTGTTACTCTGTGCTAAATCTCGTATCACTTTTGGTGAGGACCTCACAGTGATTCCTCTGATTCCATATTCATATGCACCAGCTGAAGTGGTAATGCTTTCATTGTTTTTAAGGAGAGCACACATAGTTATTATGTCGACTGAAAAGTGTCAGCATAATCACAGCGTCGAGTACAAATAGCTTTTCAGAGTGAAATGAGTCGTTAAACATTAAAAACTTCTTTGTGGAGAGTCACAAAAGGTTCTTCACTGCAAACAAGGCAGAGGCAGGCGCACACCGACACACACACACCGACACACACACACACCGACACACACACACACACACACACAAATACACTCGCACACACAGGGTAATAAATGTGTGTGAAATGTGACTCAACTCACCGGGACTGAGGAGGCATAGTCTTTGGTGCCTCAAACTCAATGTCCCTCTTCTTCAAACTGTTGTTCACCTCCCAGACCTGAAGCTTGGAACGAGGATGTGAGGAGAAGATTGGACGTATTTACAGAAGAACTCAAGAGTCATGTAACGATTTAGGCCAAACTCTTGTGAAGTCTTCTCAGGACTGTGTACTCACCAGATTGAGAAGTGAGATGATCTCAGGGTCATCGCAGGCTTCCAGCTCAAACTGACAGAGCCTTCACACAGAAAGAAAACACATGTGTGTGTGTAAGTAAATAAATAAGTAACTTACTGCACTCTCAGCGACTCCTTGCTCTGCTCCTCTATCAGGTTCATTATGTGGTCACCAGACACTGATGAGCTGTTTGCTCTCCTGAAGTCTCAGCAGCTCAGTCATAGCTGCAGTCTACACAACATACAATAGGCCAAATGTCTTCGTATATACACTACCGTTCAAAAGTTTGGGGTCACCCAGACAATTTCGTGTTTTCCATGAAAACTCACACTTTTATTTATCAAATGAGTTGCAAAATGAATAGAAAATATAGTCAAGACATTGACAAGGTTAGAAATAATGATTTTTATTTGAAATATTAATTTTGTTCTTCAAACTTTGCTTTCGTCAAAGAATGCTCCATTTGCAGCAATTACGGCATTGCAGACCTTTGGCATTCTAGCTGTTAATTTGTTGAGGTAATCTGTAGAGATTTCACCCCACGCTTCCTGAAGCCCCTCCCACAAGTTGGATTGGCTTGATGGGCACTTCTTGCGTACCATACGGTCAAGCTGCTCCCACAACAGCTCAATGGGGTTGAGATCTGGTGACTGCGCTGGCCACTCCATTACAGACAGCATACCAGCTGCCTGCTTCTTCCCTAAATAGTTCTTGCATAATTTGGAGGTGTGCTTTGGGTCATTGTCCTGTTGTAGGAGGAAATTGGCTCCAATCAAGCGCTGTCCACAGGGCATGGCATGGCGTTGCAAAATGGAGTGATAGCCTTCCTTATTTAAAATCCCTTTTACCTTGTACAAATCTCCCACTTTACCAGCACCAAAGCAGCCCCAGACCATCACATTACCTCCACCATGCTTGACAGATGGCGTCAGGCACTCTTCCAGCATCTTTTCACCTGTTCTGCGTCTCACAAATGTTCTTCTGTGTGATCCAAACACCTCAAACTTTGATTTGTCTGTCCATAACACTTTTTTCCAATCTTCCTCTGTCCAATGTCTGTGTTCTTTTGCCCATATCAATCTTTTCTTTTTATTGGCCAGTCTCAGATATGGCTTTTTCTTTGCCACTCTGCCTAGAAGGCCAGCATCCCGGAGTCGCCTCTTCACTGTAGACGTTGACACTGGCGTTTTGCGGGTACCATTTAAAGAAGCTGCCAGTTGAGGACCTGTGAGGCGTCTATTTCTCAAACTAGAGACTCTAATATACTTGTCTTCTTGTGCACCGGGGCCTCCCACTTCTCTTTCTACTCTGGTTAGAGCCCGTTTGTGCTGTTCTCTGAAGGGAGTAGTACACACCGTTGTAGGAAATTTTCAGTTTCTTCGCAATTTCTCGCATGAAATAGCTTTCATTTCTAAGAACAAGAATAGACTGGCGAGTTTCACATGAAAGTTCTCTTTTTCTGGCCATTTTGAGAGTATAATCGAACCCACAAATGTGATGCTCCAGATACTCAACTAGCTCAAAGGAAGGCCAGTTTTATAGCTTCTCTCACCAGCAAAACAGTTTTCAGCTGTGCTAACATAATTGCACAAGGGTTTTCAAGGGTTTTCTAATCATCCATTAGTCTTCTAAGGCGATTAGCAAACACAATGTACCATTAGAACACTGGAGTGATAGTTGCTGGAAATGGGCCTCTATACACCTATGTAGATATTTCATTAAAAACCAGACGTTTCCACCTAGAATAGTCATTTACCACATTAACAATGTATAGAGTGTATTTCTGATTAATTTAATGTTATCTTCATTGAAAAAAACAGTACTTTTCTTTGAAAAATAAGGACATTTCTAAGTGACCCCAAACTTTTGAACGGTAGTGTAAATCTCAGTTTTTATGTATAAATAAAGGACACAGTTTATTTTAGTGACTTAATTTTGCTGCAGACTGTAAACTAGTGTGGGTCTTACTCACTTGTGAGTTGTAGGAGCGGATGTGGCAGCAGCACTGCTGCGCTCATAAACAGGCGTTTGAAACAAGTCCTGTAATGAAATCAGAGAATGTCATTCTACAGTTTAAATTACATCCTTAAATGTTTACAGTCCAACTCCAGCAGGAAATATTCTCACACACATACCTTGATGGGCTTCTAGATGCTTTTGCAGGCGTCAGATTTCTCTACTGTTCTCTTCATGTTGTACACGACAAGACAAAACATTCAGATAATGCAAAATGTCGGACAAAACGGTAAGTGTAACGATAAAAAGAGCTCAATGCAGAGATAATCCAGACACAAGTGATCGGAGATGGATTGTACAGTCTACTCACACACACACACGCACACGCACACGCACACACACACGCACACACACACAGATCAGATCGATAGTAAAGCATCTGTATGAAAAGAGAGAGGCCCTTGTGGAGGAGAGGAAACACAGAATTGTATCTCCTTCTCTTCTCTTCCTTTCTTCCCACCTTTTATTCAGCTCTGTCATGTATTGATCCAAAATGACTGTTTTTAGCTGCAGCCTCCAGCTTGATATCTGACCCTGTCTTTTTACAACAGCTCTTTCGTTTTGCCCTCTTTCATTTATAGGCTCATGAGAGAAACTTTGACAAAAAAAACCCTGCTTATGCTACCGATTCCTGTGACGTGTGGTTGCTACTTTTATTAAATTTGGCCTCATAACATTTTCACAGCATAGAAACTCCTGCTGGGATGGAAATGTGTGTTTATCTCTTTGGGGAGATTGTTAAAGATAGGCAGGTAAAATGTAGAAAGCAGTGAGATAGCAGTGATGTGCACTTTGTGGTCACTTGGGAAGCAATAAATATCACCAAACTCATCAGTCCAACACAGAGAGCAGGTGAAAGCAGGCAGCAGATGCAGTTTATTGCAAGTTATTGAGTTTATACGGGTACTCTCCTGAGAGTGCAACACTGCTGCAGGAAGAGGACAGTTTACAGAAGAAGTGTCGCACAGATGATTCAACAGCTCTGACAGAAGTGTGTTCTCTCATCGTGTTGTCCAATTCAGAAAAGTGTGCAGAGCTTCTGTGGCTGTGTCGTCTGAGCGGGGTTTCTACGTGGCTATATTCAGTGTCTCCTGAGAAGAGTCAGACTACACCTCTACCTGGAATATGATCAAGAGGCTATCCATCACACACACACAGCTACTATAATCAGCCCCGAAAAGTGCTGAGCCAGCAGGTTCTGAAAAAAGGGAATGTGAGAATCTATCCTCTATTTGTGTTTTGACCAAAAGATGCGAGGTAAGCATAAATGCTTTACATTTTCCCTGAGGCCGAACAGGGGGCCCCTGCTGCAGGGTTTGACTTTTCAAGGAGCCAAGTCCTCCATGGCCAGAGCCTCTGCGACACGTCTGGACCGTCCACTCAATAACCACAGGCCTCATTCACAGACACAAAACAGAAATATAAAGGTACACACGCAACGTTGAGGTTTGTAAAAACAAACGTGAAAGGACAATGGGCACATGAGTGAAAACTCTGACCGATTTATATGAATGTTTTGGGGACAGTGAAAAGTAATAATGCAGATGGCAAAGATTGTCCATGACCCTTCATTTTCATTTCATTTTGTTGTGAAGGTAACAAAACTGCCTGCAAACAGCTCCAAAGATCAAAAATGAAACTTTAATATGTAGAAAAGATACATTTCCAAATGAGAAGAAGACAACGTTTGTAAAGGTGGTTAAATACTGGGCTATATTTTGAATAGTAGCAGTCACCAGGCAACCCGCAGAGACCAAAGTTACTGCAACCAGACTAATTGTTTCCTGCATAGACTGTAAAGATGGACGACATGAATGCTCCCTAAAAGTAAAGCCAAAGTATCAAGAAGTCCACCACGAATTCCTTTTTCTCAATGAAGATTTCTGTCATTTTAGGTAATTATCATCACACTGATGTTTGTTAAAGGTTACATTTTTCAAAGAAGTTTGGCTTTAATTGATGCTATATAAACATGATTGAAAGCTTCGACTGACTCGCGATTGGTTGAGGGTGTGTATAGGCCGGACCTCTGTCCATTCTCTGATCATTTCTAGATAGTGGGAGGAAGGGGAGACGTGTCATCCATCTTTATATACAGTCAGTGGTTTCCAGTCTTTATGCTAAGCTAAGCTAAGTGGCTGCTGGTTCCACTAACTACTCATTATACTCACAGGTCAGTGGTGATCAATCTTCTCACCTTTGTCAATTTTCCCAAAATGTGGAGCTAAAACTTGTATCATTACTGTTTGTGAGTTCTCTTGTTAGGATCTGGCAGTGTGCCTCTCTCCCCTCTCTCAGTTTGTTTCCAGGTTCTCTGGTCACCCTCCACCTGAGTTTTCACTCCTCATTAACAAGCAGGCCTCAGATCAGTCTGGCTCACAACCACACCTGATTCCTGCTGCATATAAACCTCTTTGCTTCACTCCAGTCTTTGTCAGATCGGCCATCTACTTACAAGGTAATCAAGCTCTTGACTCTGTGTTTTTTTGACCCTTGCTATTATTGGAAAGTTTTGGATTGTGGCTCACTCCATCTCTCTCGTGCTCAGGCTACCAGTCCATCTGTTTATCTGCCGTACCCTGGGAGTCTGTTTTTGTATTTTTTGAGGACTTTACTTCAACTTCTTTTCTTTTTGGTCTTCTGCAGTTTTTTGTTTGCCGGTCCACTGCACCTTCAGTTTTCCTGACGATAAAATTAAGATAGATAAAATCTAGTAATTATAACATATCTGATCTATCAGTTATGGGGCTGCCCCTTTTTTGGTGTGAATGAATTTGAGATGACACAAATTGTGAAAAGCCTAATCAATTAAACCAGTTATAGCCTATACCCCTCAGTTGACAGTGACCACCCCCTTACATACTAACTCCTGCTCACAGGTTAACTCAGACGGAACACCTGAAATGATGGGATGCATCTGATGGCACTGGATGCTCCAACTCAGATAATCCTTGTTGGATGTTCCTTTTCCTGCAGTCCCTCATTTCTCCTCCACACCCCTCTCCTTCATGAAGAGACCCTGAACTGGAGCTGGATCCACATCCAGGACCTCTCCCCCACTGTGGGCTTCACACACATACGTACGCACCCATAACTCAGACATACACCCCCCTCTTCCTCCTTACTTTCGCACACCATTACGCACACACTGGCACAGAGTAGAGAGAGAATAATACACTTTGTATTCATGTGGAGACCTATTTAGTGATGACTTCTGACAGTGTGTTTGTGTACGTTTTTCAAGAGTCTCTGTAACTGTCAAAACAGGACCCAGAAATGAGTTTATTATGTTGATCTAAATTCCAAATAGAGTTCAATTACTTGTCTTGGCTAATTCTTTAATTTGACACCTCAGTCTAGCGGCAGAATAAAAATCAAGACACTTGATTAAGAGGAAAAGAGAAAGCAGAGAGGGGAGGAAGAAGAGGAGGGTTAGGGACGAGAGAGAATAAGATATGATGAGACCTCATTAAGGCACAGCAAAGTGAGCATGTGAGAGTGCACGCTCATGTGCCAGTGTGTAAAACACAGCGAGCGCGATCCAGTGTGTCTCCAGTGTGTGTCTTTGTGTGTGTGTCTGTGTGTGTCAGTCACAGCAGATCTAGGAAGCCCCTGGGAGGGTTAAGTAGGGAAACAGAAGAGATTGAGGTGGGAGATTCTCATCAAAAATGTCCAAATCAGGAAAGGTGTCAGCAAGAGCCACCCTGCGAGGGGACAGAGGGGAACAGAGGCATCAGAAGAAGAAGGTGTGTGTGTGTGTGTGTCATATTAACCGTTTTCAGACATGAACTACGGAGTTTGCCTTTCACATATGAAAAACTCAGCAGAAGATTGTACAGGTCAGACAGGTTCACAACAGGAAAAATAAATATATCACATTCAGGTGCGCCTGTCTGGGACATATATATAATGTGTTTTTGTTTAAAGCACATGGACACAGGCGTCAGCGCTCTCGAATCTCGTTGTCTTTACTCGACATCTTCATCTGCGTCTTGTATGTTTATGCCTCCTCTTTTTCATCCTGAGATATTTGTATTCTTTTAGTTTTTTTCAGTTTTGTCTTCAACACGCCGACTTGCTCGCTGTGAAATTACCAGACATTTTCCTGCTGTATACTCACATGGGCTCACTCTGACATTTCCCAGACATCTTACTAGGGGGCTGGCAGGAAAAGTTCTGGAAAATCCCTGGAGCAACTTACTCAGACATTTCCCTTCGCACACAGCCCCTCCGGAAAATGTCCAGAGTTCAGTGCATGTCTAAAATCAGCTGTTATGTCCGACATAGGGTGGCAGCTATGATGCTTGGGAGGAAGGTAAAACAGAAAAGTAGGAGTTAATGGGAGTCACTTTAACCATCCTAAGATTAGCAGTGTAAAGGCGGAGGGGAGGAAGATATTCGTCACGACTTCGGGGCTCCATCTCAGGGACGAGGTCGTGTTGAGAGGGGTGATTTGCTGGTGATGGCGAGGGGGGGGGTCCTCGGGGGTAGTCCGGTGGTAATGAGCTGTTAGTCTCAGAGGAGGACGAACTCTATTACAGGAACACTGAGCTGCTATTCTGAGGTTTAATCTGAGGCACAGAGGCTGTTTCACCTCCTCATGCCGCTCAGCACAGATACGTGCTCTCCCTCTGACAACCTGCTGAACGTAATGGAGAGATCTGGGTCTGAGTTAGAGAATCATATCTGGAAAATGTTCCCATTGTGTTACACTTGAATACTGTATTCATTGTGACATAGATTTGTGTTTCAGTGTGATGTGATTTCCCCGTCCTCCCCCTCTCTGACTAAAACAGATTTGGGAATCTCCTAACGTTCCTCAGTAAGATCACAGGTTCCATCCTGGAATGAGACATCAGACAGCTGGTCAGCAGGTTGAGGTCAGAGAGCCAAACTTCTGCTGGAGACATTTTTGCATCATTTTTGTAAGTCAAACTTAGAGCACAAAAGTACTGGTTCTTTAACATCATCACTCACATGTCCGTACATTCCTTAACATGTGACTGGTGTGATTTTATTACACGAATGCTATTTATGTGAGTCGTTTTTAAAAGCCTGTCATTCTATTTGTCACTGCACATAAACTGTCGGTGTGGGTTTTCTCCAGGTACTCGAATGAGCGTGTGAAAGGTTGTTTGTCTCCTTAGCTGCTTTCAGACATGCACTGAACTCTGATTTAATTGCTATATTTCAGGACCCAAGATGCAGAACTCAGACTCAGACAAGGTGGAGTGGACAGGCTGAACAAAAAAGTAGTGAACCAGACTGAAAACGCAGGTAGGAGAAAGGTCAGGGGAAGACAGCAAACAAACTAAAGAGATACAGGGAAGGGGATAACAACCCAGCCAGCAGAGAGGCATACTGCCAGATCCTAACAAACTCAAGATATTCTCCTGAAATGTTCCAGAGGGGCTGTTTGTGAGAATGCAAATGTCCGTGTCAGTTGCTCTCTCTCCAGAGTTGCTACTGCTGCCTGAGATGGATGGATGAACTGCATCAAAGGGTTTTCTACACAAACCAAGACCGACCATCACACTCAGGTAAATTTTCTGCCTGAATAGGACATGAGTTGGGCAGCTGTAGCAGAAAACACAAAAGAAAGTCATGAAAAGACACTAACTAAGTGCACATAGGTTTTGCTCTACACTTGTTTCAGTTTGCATTCGTACCATCTCCTTATTCTTGTTTCAAAAGGTAAAAGGAGAGTAGAAAGGGTTCCTTGTCCTTGTTTTTCTGCCTCAGTGTGCGACTGTGACCTGGTGACACACTGAGCTGTCAGGATCGATTGAGGCTCCTCGAGGCTGGCAGCACAGACCAAGCCTGGCATTTTGGCACCGGCGTGCCATGTCTGGTCGACCATCCGTCCAGGAAACCAAGGACCACAGTGATGCACCGCTAACCAAGTGGAGCCGCAGCACACACACTGCACACCTACCTTAAACACAGATTTGACACCATGAACTGGGCTGCCAGGGTGAACCTTCTCTTCCAGAGAATGGGCAGTGCATGGATACACACTCTCCTGCTGCATGCCACTCTCTCTGCCTCCCTCAGCAGCGTTTTATTCTCTCTCTACATTATGTGCCAATTGAAGACAGCTCCACTGCAGTATCTGACCCATCCTGGCAGAGGTGAGGCTGGATGATAAAAGCGTTGTTCCTGCCAAAAAAGACGAGAGAAGATAAAGGGAGGGAGGTAAAGCAAAGGAGAACAAAAGACAAGACAAATAGGGAGAGAGAGGCAAAATAAGATAGAAATATGAGAGCAAGCAGGAGACAAAAGAAACACTGGAGCCACAAAGGATGCTGAACATTTTGACGAAGGAAATTAGGAGATGGTGAAAGATTTGGAAATACATGAAAAAGTGTTGTTCAGGGTTGACAAGGTTTGAGTGGTTGCAGGTGCAGTATTATGCACCTATTTTCTCTTCCTCTCCTACCCCTCCATCCCTCCCATCTCGTGTGCCAGGGTGTTGGTGCAGAGTCTAAATCAATCACCTCTCTGCCCTCCTTCTCTCCATCCACACATTGTGCTGACATAGACTGCGTTTTCACCGCAGAGAACAGGGTCTAAGTTAAGTTCTGCAGGATGATTTTACCCCTCATAACAGTGGCTGTAGGAGCCTTTGGTTGGGGCTTACAGCACTGAAGATGCCTGATTGTTTGAGTAATTCATTCTCTACAATAACTCGTAAAATCTGTTTCCTTACTTTAAGTCAACCATTTTGGGTGTTTTGAACATGGTTTGTTAGTAGAAGTCTTCCTCTTCCCAGCATTGACTCAATAATCCCATTTGCAAAGCAGCAAATCCCACAATGCACAATGTGAAACTTCTCCACGTTTACTGTTGTGGTAGTGTTGTTATATAAAGAGACAACATGTCTCCACTTCCTCCCACTATCCAGAAATGAAGCCAAAATGTCCTGGATGTGAACGCTGCCATCTTGCAGCATAAGACACCATTAAGAGCCTGCCTCTGCTCAGTCGCATTCGGGGAATGGAGACGCGGTATTGAGTTCCTACAGATTCATCTTTGACAATAGTTTATTTGATGTGTACTCTCACTTTTTAGTTTGGCCCATGTCCCATCTACTAACAAGGAGGAGGCGGAGCTTATGGGGATCAAGGCGCTTCGACGTCACCTTGGGGTAACAGTGATGTCGTCTTTATAAACAGTCTATGGTAGTTATAGCATAATTATTTTATACTGTATATTACCGCCATCCGGTGGATTAGCTTCTTGAAACCGTCAATCGTTCACACATCCGCAAGACATCTCCCCCTGTCTTTAGACTGTGGTGGACACAATGCCCTGCAGGAACTTTATTTTCGTTGGACAAAGTTCTTGGGAGTTAAGTTCCAGGTACTTTTGGTCAATATGCAGCTCTAGTAGGTATATTTTTTCACATAATTATAGGACACAGAAACGACCTAAAGAAAACACACATTTAAAAAAGAATGAAACCACAGTCGCTGGTTAAACATCAGTCTATCATTTTAATAATAGTAAAAGATAAAATAGCACTTAATATAAGTTACTGCAGTTTTTAAATAGCCAGAACCGCAAGTCATACAGAAGCAAGTTCTGTGTAGATTCATACAATAATATTCTGAGTGTGTATGTGTGTGTCTGTGAATGTATGTGTAGACTCCTGTGTGTTGCTCTTTTTGTGTTTCTGTGTGAGTGCATGTGTTGTGTTTTATACGTTTAGAAAGTGTGACATGTTCATATGATTATGAAACATCTGTCTCTAACCTCCTGTGACCCCTGACCTCAGTTTCTCACTCTGCTCGTCACAACCTGGACGTGTTGAAAAAGGCGCTTGATCATCTCTCTTCACAGCCGACATTGTTTGCATTAAGAGCAAAACAATGTGATCGTGTTAAACCGCGGCGCAAAGCATGAACAAGAACTACAACTAGTTCTGGCTCATCAGCAGAATTGTTTAGCTAATAAATATAGAATTATACTAATACTGTCTTCACTTCAAGTTTTAATCATACTAAGTGGACTTTCCTAGGATGGACATCTAGACTGACGATGATTATTTTCTCCTTTTTAGTACAGCTACCTTCTGACTGGCCTGCTTTACATTTCACAGTTCACTCAATGTCTTCTTTTTCTTGGAAAGAGCTCCTTGTTAACGCTGAACACTTTTTCCATTGTAAGATGCCCTGTGTTAAGAGACATTACAGTAGCATTATTTGTAAGAGCTTAAGTGTGTGTGTGTGTGTGTCTTGCTTGCCCTGATTGTCTTTCTCGAAGGAGACTCATTGAATCTCTGCAACTGCAACACACAACCTATCAGCCAGATTAGTCTGGCTGATAGGTAACTATGAAACCCAGGTTGAAAAATACAAGAATTTCCTGCGTTGTTCTTTCTCCTGTCGCATGTTGATCTAATGATGGTGTCGTCCTTTGTGGTACAACCATCTCATCTCCTCTCAGTCTCCATTCAAGGGCAAGCAAGCAGAGGGAATCCTGCTGACAACCACACTGTCCTCTGCTCCCACACAATGTCATCTACAGACAGGATTTTATGCTCCAAAGCATGTGTGTGTGTGTGTGTGTGTGTGTGTGTGTGTGTGTGTGTGTGTGTGTGTGTGTGTGTGTATAAAGTGGGGTCACGCTGAAAGTGATGCATAAACATCTGTTGAGTTTTGTCTCGTCACCTTTGAATATAGCACAGACATGATTTTCACCTCTGAAGACAAATGGGACAAGAGCATGGTGTCTATGACGACTTAGTTCACTGCAGCCCTGCTGTCAATGAGAGCGTGTAGAGCAGAATCTATAGACATGAACTGGTTCAAAAGGAACGATACACAAACAAGAACATCTTTACCCCTCAAGGCTCTTTTGTGCTGTGTGTGTGTGTGTGTGTGTGTGTGTGTGTGTGTGTGTGTGTGTGTGTGTGTTCGCATGATGGGATGTATTATTGACTTAATGCATTAGATGGTCTCCGTGCTCACGCTCTAACATCGCCCTCAGAGAAATAACGGGATCAAGCGCTCAAACTCAAGCACACACCCACACAAAAAGACACACACACAAACAAGTGCTGACAAACGCACAGAAATGCTTGTATAAACACAAATGTTTGTCTCAACACTGATATTGTGCTTCTGGGATTTTGAGTTCTTAGGACTGTATCTATCTATTAATTCCAGAAATCTGCCTGCCTGCCTGCCTGCCTGCCTGCCTGTCTGTCTGTCTGTCTGTCTGTCTGCCTGTCTGTCTGTCTGCCTGCTTGTCTATCTGCCTGTCTGTCTGTCTGTCCGCCTGCCTGCCTGCCTGCCTGCCTGCCTGTCTGTCTGTCTGTCTGTCTGCCCGTCTGTCTGTCTACCTCTCAACTCTGTCACTTCTTTTCTCCTGGAAGCTTTCAGAAGGTCCAGGGCTTTAAGATCCAGCAGGCAGCGTTTCGAGGGCCTTGTGGGGGATTAGAGCCTGCTCTTTACCAGTGGTGTGAGCCGAGGGACTGAGCAGTTGGCAGCACAACTGAAATGAGGCGAGGAGGGAGTGGAAAGAAAGAGCCAAGCAGGTGGGAGCGAGGTGCGAGGACAAATAAAGACGGGGGAAGAAAAGTTAGCAGTCGATAGAGGGAAGAGAAAACATTCAGGTGTGCATTCATTAAAGATTTCTGTAAGCCTCCGTTTCCTGGTCTAAATCCCTGACATGTGTCCCAGTGCCCACTGTTTGTGTATGTGTGTGTTATTGTAATGTGTGTGTGCATGTGCAGGGTCAAATCTCTGAGTGATATGGACTGTATCATTGAGGGGAGTTATACCAACAGATACTGTTAATATCCAAAATGAATGCATTTCCTCCAAGACTTGCTGTTATCCCTTGTGTATGATGTGTGTGAGAGCGTTGAGAGACAATTATTAGACTATTTATGGTATAAAACTTCTTAGAATATTTAATTGAGTACTTTTGGTTCCTATTACAGCACAATAAATCAAGTTATATTTTCTGGTATTAACCAGTAAAGTCTCAGAAAACGAATTTGTCCTCCTAAGTTTTTAATATCTTATGATTCTGAATCAGCGTCACTACCAGAAAAACGCACACACACGCGCACACACCCTCATATAAACATAATAGACATAACATGAGGACTGTTCAGACTGACTGCAAGCCAACACCGCACCTCTGGTCTCTGATCAGCAGGCTAATGATGTCGTAATATTGTATAGATCGAACATGCACACACACACACACGCACACACTCACACAAAGAGATGACAAGAGGAGAGAAGTTACATAGCAGCCCCTCCCTCATATTAATTTTCATGCCAACGACATCCAGAACAGCGCCCTCAGCAATAATTTTCTGGCAACAATTTTTTTTTAAAACTGCTCTGCCACAAAACGTTACCCTTTCCCCCAGCGGGCTCACACAACGGCTTCTGCGACTCCTCTTCATCAAGACACACACAGACTCGCACCACATCTGCAAGAAAAGTCACTTTCCACTGTCAAACATGTGACTAACCTCTGTGAAACTTCTGCCCCACACTGATCACACCTTTTGACACCTCCTACACTAAAGATGTACCATAGAGGTTGTATTAGATCAGTGATATATTTACTATGTCCTGTGCTTTGTCCTGTGACAAGTTAACACTAGGATACCCCCCCCCCCCCCCACCCCCGTGTACACCGTTCTCATACTATTGGCACACTGACTGCCTCCGCTATCCTCTGACCTAATGCTGCTTAAGAACTGACATGCTGCCTGCTAAACAGCTCTATATTTGTCGATGGCATAAAACTGACATTCAGCTGAGCACAGTAGCCGCTCGCTGCAAACAGGAAGCTTCGTGTTTAGGGGTACGATAGGCTATACGTGGCTGTGAGGTCACACGCTTGGAGGTCAAATGTCTATTTTATGAATGTGAGGTAACATAAGAAGGATTGGCACAGCAATCTGCAGCTCCTTTAAAGCCCGTACGCCTCTAAGCCTCGCTTTGAACAAACGATCTGATAATGACAGCCTAAAGATGTTACACATCATTTATAGGTACAGGTGCGTGTGTGTGTGTGTGTGCGTGTCAGATTGAGGTTGGAGGAGAGGGTAAGAGGGTGAAGCGATGCATGGTAAGAGACAAAAACAGGAGTGTTAATGTTCTAACGTCTGCGACTCTGACTTTAGCTGTGCCCTTGAGGCGTTATTGTGCATGCATGTGCGTGTGTGTGTGCAAGGGTGTGTGACCAGGTTTATGTGTGTAAATGAGGGACGAAGTGTGTGTTTTTCTAACATTACAAATCACCCTTGAGTAGAAAAAACCTGTTTCAATCACTATGCTGCATCTACATTAAGATGTTCTGTCAAACCACTGACAACAAACCTGGTTGGACCACACACACACACACACACACACACACACACACACACACACACACACACACACACACACACACACACACGTTTGCCCAGCTATCCTTGTTCATACCTTGCAATGACTTACATTAATTGTGGATGGACAGCCTAACCAAGACCTTATCCATAACCTTAACCATGACCAATCCATGTCTAACACTAACCTTAACCTAACCACAATTCACAACTTATCACTAACCTCGAGCAGGACCTCTGCAATGCTGTTTTCTCCTCAGTAGGACTGAGCTTTTGACCCCACGAGGTCTACTGGTTATGACAAAACAGTGTTTATGTTGGAAAAGACCCTAAAGAGGTAACAAAAACAAGCACACACACACACACACACAGGTATAAACAGGCGATCTGCCAAACCCTCTGGAGAGTTGTCATTCAGCCATGCACATTCATCTGGCACGAGTGAATAACAGCCCATCTATCAATCAGTCTTTCAATAAAGCTCCTATAAACATCACTCACGACGAATTCATGCTTTTGATGGTGACCCAACACCCCATCACCCATCCCCACCTTTACCCAAAGTTTGTCATTTATCTTTTCTAACCGCCCCATCCGTCCGTCACGGGACGGACGGGGCGGAGGAGGATCAGGATGGAGGGTTTGGATCAGTCTGAGCTCATGAATCACTTGTCCATGCTGCTCGCAGAGATGCTTCGTGATCGCTCTGCCCCAATTAAACACACACACACACGGTCACGCACACATGAACATACACACCACTACCACTGCTGCTCCAGAGGCTGACTTCCACGCTGACAGCTGGGCTATAGGCTGTGGCCTGTATGTGCACCACTGTAATGCGAGGTCAACCAAGCGAGGCTTCCAGTCAGTGTAGAGTCATCGTTAGCTATACGACTCAATCACCCTAACTCTGTCTTCATGTGCAGCCACCATGAACCTGCCCCACTTCTACAGCTACAGCAGCTTGGACACCATGTAGACTGGAGTGAGAAACTCCTCACACAGCAGGGAAACATATATACACAGAAAACATTAAGATTAACGTAGATACACAACACAAACAATATGATAGAATCACATTGTGTCATTATAGGCAGACATCATCTACTCATCTTTCTACGGATGAACGCTTGCTGTTTCTCCTCTGTCCACACTAAAAAACAATAATTGTGTTTGTTATCAACCTGTATTTTAAGTGTGTTTTAAATGTGTGGAGTGGACGTTTAACTGGACATTTAAAAAGTCTTCATGCTTGGCTGAGGTGGAGAAGTTGGCGTATTAATAAAAATCAAACGTGATAAATCGTGATTTACGTGAACCTCATGACCTTGATTATATTTTGTGCTACATCTAAATGGAAACACTGCTGGGCTTCGCTGGGTGTGGTCAGAAAAGAGGTCTGTTGCATCTGACAATGATGTCACAGTGGACTGAGCACACCTCTACATTATTGTAAGATGGTTAACCCACTGATATTCAGCAAAAAAAAAGATTTTCACATGGCTCTTTAAAATGAACCCAGTGGAGTTTTCTGGTCAACAAAGCTGCTCATGTTGACATTCAGAATTTATCACATAAATGTATTTGCTTGTGTCCTTGAAGCCTTTAAAACATGTAAAAAGCTAATTTTAAAAATTATTTTCAAACTCACATTTATGTTTGCTATGCTGCACTAATTATTAAAGGAGACATATGGTGCTTTTTCAGTTTTTCTTTCCTCTAGTGTGTTATTTGGCTTTTTTTGCATGTAAAAGTGTCGTAAAGTGGAAAAGTCAAAAGTAAACAGAGAAGGGAGTTTCTCTCCTCCACAGAAAACACTGCTCCTGAAGCTAGTCAGGCATTTCTCCAAACAAAGCGAGGTAAAGTGAGAGCGGCGGACGACATTTTCCTACATGTGCATGACCAATCACAATAGAGTGGGTTAGCTGGTCTATCAGAGCAGACTGGGCTTTATTGGGAGGACGGCCTTAAAGAGACGGGAGACAGAGAAAAGTTCAAATATTTTCCACTTTTGAGCACAAGGCAAGAGGCCAGCCTTACTATTGTACCACTTCCTGTTTTGGTGCCCAATCAACAGAACAGTAGCAAATACAAATGAAAGAGTAATATTAGCAGTATGTAGTAGTAGTAGTATTATGAGGAACAAGGAATGTTTTTTCCCCCTTCGCTTTTCCACAGCGTTTTTGAAGCAGCCATGCCTGTTGCACCACGTCTCTATGTGATCGGCCCCAATGAGGAAAGTGATGAATTTTCTAAACATTAGAGCATATAAACATTTTCAAGTAATAACCCAAATCATGAACCTGAATATGAGCACAATATGTCTCCTTTAATGAATTACCTCCTGCAACTGTCAGTCAGTGTAAAAGCATAAAACCGGCACCGTCTCAGACGTATGTGTACCAGTAAGGCACAGAATACAAATAAAAAAGGGACCTACTCACCAAACCATTGTCCCATAACGCCACTGGTGTTCTAAAACTCCACATGGGGCCTTTAAACGTGAAAAGTAACATGTGGATCCCACTCACAGCTCACTCAGACCACCAAGTCTCTGTGAGGTTATATTTGTTCATAGTCGTCCATTCTGAGTCTTACATTCACAATATTTTGTCATTGTTCTATTTGTTATGACCTAAAATTGACTTAAACTTTTTTTCTGCACAGATTCTGTCTATAAGAGACAACAGTGACTATTTCAAGTGAGTTGCCTTTAAGGCATTCAGGGAAAAAAACACATTTTAATTCTGATATTTACTAAGTTTCCCTTTTTATTGTAGTAGAGCTAAGGCATCACTCTCTTTGTGACCCCCCAATATGGGCTCATGTATTTTGCATTGATGTCTCTGCGTGATATGTGTGTGTGTGTGGTTCACATAACGTACCTTATTATAATCATCATTTACAGAGTTATTCAAGAGCACTTCACATAGTATTCAGGTACATCCGCCTACTCAGGGAATCCAGCTCCAGAGTATCTGTGCTGAGATGGACAGTGTGTGTGTGTGTGTGTGTGTGTGTGTGTGTGTGTGTGTGTTTGTGTGTGTGTGTGTGTGGGGTTATTGCTCTCAATAATCTCAGAGGTCATTCTGTAGTCCTGAAGTGAAGGCATAGTCATCCTTATTGCTGTCTCTGTCTGTCTGTCTGTCTGTCTGTCTCTCTCTCTCTCTCTCTCTCACACACAAACACACACACACACACACACACACACACACACACACACACACACACAAACCATTTCTCTCCAATATTACGGAGAGCAAACTGCCATATCTGTTACAAAGAGAGACAGTCAGATCTTGGTTCATTGCAGAGCCTTTGGTCTCAAAGTCCTCTCATCCCTTCTGGATCCTCGTCCTCGTCATGTCTCTCCTCCAGTTCTCATGAAGTTTCACATCAGTATGTCACACCTGCATGCCAGGCTTGATCAGGTCCCCATTCCCCTGGTTCCCACTTCCTCCACTTCCTCCCCCGCTCATCCCTCCTCTCTCGTCTTCATCGTCGCTGTCCAGCTCCTCGCTCTTCCGCTTGCTGTAGCGCTCGTAAAGCACCATGAGGACCCCCATCACCCACGCCGACACTGTGCCAGCTGAGAAGATGACAAAGCCGATGGCGATGAAGAAGAGGTAGTCCCAGTAGCCCAGGCCCTGGTGGCAGTCTGCCCGCAGCTGCATGCCGACCTCCGCCAACCGCTGGCCCGCCAGCTCTGGGGGACTGTGGCAAACTGTCTGGCCTTCGTCTGGAGGTGAAGGAGAGAAGAGAGGGTAGATAAGTAAGGAGAGCAGAGATTAATGAGGAAAGATTTAGCCATAAAAGAGAGTAGGGACAGAGAATAATCAGTGTGTGTGGTCAAAGATGAAGGGCAGCGTTTGGGGGGGGGGGGGCGAGGAAAAAAAATGAATTATTCTGGAGAAAAAGGTGAACAACAACAAAAGCAAGGACTCCTCCACACACCCCCAACACACACAAACACATGTTGTAACAAATGCAGTGATAACCTTTGTGATAACAGATCCCGAGAGACATTATAGATTTCCTCTAAGTAATGTAGGTCTTTGGTGTCTAGGACATGGCAGCATTATTATGCTGTGCACACACACGTGCATGCATGCCAGACACGTAAAAGTGCAGGCCTCTGACACATCAGCCCTCCCCCCGTTTCATCATTACACACTAACAAAACATTGCAGCAGCTCGGAAATAAGGAGATGACAAAATTTCTGCCGTTCATATTGAGGAATTTGAAAATCAGCCTGTCCGACTGTCGACCACACAGAGGATCAGAAGTACAAGAAAAAACAATAATTTTGGATGACGTTAAGAGTTTATATAAGATGTTAGGTTGTTCACAAGAGAGGTCAAAGGTCTGAGTTGGAGTAGGGATCCAGCGTATTGCTAAAAACAAAAAAAACACCAATGCAGCAGAGCTCGACATGCCCTGCTGCATGTTGTCATTCTACCACAGTGACTTTGCAGCATTAGCATATACAGTACCCTCACGTACATTAATTAGTGAGAAGGCAGAGTGTTAAAAAGAGAAGGGGGGGTGGTGCTTGTGGTGGTGGGGGGAGGGGGGGATTGAGGCTTGCTTTGAATGTGTCCAATGGTGCGATCGGAGACAAGAGGAAGGCGGCATGTGTTGTTTCCATCAGTCCATCCGACTTCATCTCTCGTTACCAGCACAGCTAATTCCCGTGCTCCTCTTCTCTCACTTTTCCCACATGCCTCATTGTGCTCTCCAAAAAATAAAGGATGTTTTTTCTTTTTTTTTTCTTCAAGCTGGAAACAATGGGAGAGATGAGAGAGAGCGTAAAGAGAGACAAGCAGGCGGACTGACCGAGCCAGAGAGGGAGAAAAGGCAAACAACCACACTGCTCAGAAATATTTCCGTGCACACAACCAAAGGAGAGCAGAGGAAGTGAGTTTGGCCTTGGAGGATGAGAGATGGGGCAAAGGAGAGAAGTGCATTTGGCTGCAGTCCTGTCCACTGATGGGTTATTGCTGTTAACAGTGTTAATTAAACCGCACTCATCTACTGATCAAGCCAAAGGTCTGAACATGAGAATGAGGGATGGAGGACGGATGGTGAGGATAGTCAGATATGATCTATACTTTTTGTACACTACTTGCCAGAGCTTCACAAGAGCAGCAGCAGCAGTTTTAGTTCATAAATATAAAAACAGGTCTGTCATGAAACAAAGCCCTGTGAAACCAAAGTATTGGTACACATAATACAAATCAACCTGTTGACCTCAAAAAAGTACAGAAATTTGAGTCATGGATGTTTGAAGATGAACGCAACAGGAGATTTTCCTCGCATTGCAGAATTGTGGCCACAATTTACACAGAGGGGCCAAATTATATGTACAATTACTGATTCAGTAGTTTAACATTCAAGTCGTTCCTTGTTTACTGTCAGCTCTGTAGCTTTGAGCAAAGCCACACCACATTGAATATATTTTGAAAAATGGATCCTTGTTCAAAGACATTGTGTACTTCAAAAATGCTTAGAAAGTAAACAAAAATATAGACAAATTATCATATTTATTGTTATTATTGTTCATAAGTGACTTTTTTTAAAGGCTACCGACAAGACAGGGGTACTTCAGGAGCCAATGAGTGCTACCCTGGCCCCACTCCTGGATCCGCCCCTGTCGTCTCGGTCAGATAAATTACACAACAACAGGAAAATGTCATCGACACCGGCGTCGGCACGTATCCCTTTGTCTTTCCAAGGTGACATTTTTCTCTGCATCTGACTTCTCTTTTTCATCCCTGGGTATTCATCATTGTCATCAACACGCCCCTGCACTCACTCGCTGTGAATTTCCCTGCTGTATTCTCACATGGGCTCACTTGGACATTTTCTAGACATTTTACCAGGTGGACAAAAAAATTTCCAGAAAAAATCAAGAGCAACTGACTGGGACATTTGTGTTTTAACATACTCCAGAAAATTGAATGCAGTTTAAGGGTTAAAAATACTCTGTTTGGTAAAGGTTTTACATCACTGCAGATGAAAATGTTCACAACATACTGTATCTGCAGGGGTCTAATAAAGTTAACGAGCAATACAAACTTAGCGATCACCTCACCAGGTTCTTTTATTTCCTCAGACTTCAGGAGATCATTTGAGCTGATGCTGTTGTCATGTCTGACGCAGTCGATTGAGACTGTGTTGACATGGGGCTGTGTGTACAGAATATGTCCTGAAAAGTTGTAACAGGTCACGACTACACCCAGTACAGTATTACAGTGAGTGGAACAGTTTGCTGTCTGCATCTTTGTGTCTGTTTGTATCAGTCCAGGTAGAAAAAGCAGCTGCAGCCATGGGGCACTGGGTTATTAAGTTAGCGGGCAGCATTATGCTGATCATCATAGTGGCTAGAGATGTGCTAAGATTACTACAGTTATTCAGCAGTAGCAACAGATGAACCATGAATCTTTAACATGGCGAGATAGGGCACTCTCTGAATACACTTCTGGTTTCCTCTGCCAAGGTCGCTATGTTTGATATTTAGCGGGAGTATGCAAAAACTACAAAAACATTGCAGATGTGGTATGGGTCAGGGAAGAAGATCCCACTCTGTATCGAAACGTTGTTGAATTAAACTCTCTGTGGCGCGGAGTGGTATAAGTGTGCAGGCTTTATTTTGTTTTTGTTGAATAATGGGTCAGGGAAGAACCCTTCAAATTTTGGTGCACATCTGGATCAGGATATTTGTTCACTTTCTCTAACATGGCGAGATGAGGTGTTAGCCTTGGCTGAGGTTTGCGCTCTCTGAGCTCCCTTCTAGTTCTAAGCTTTATCTGTCTAAGTCTTTTATCAAATCAAATGTCTTAATGAGTCTCCAAAAGTGTTTTGTGGACTCAAACTCTTCACCCACCCCTCCATCAGCATAGTGGTGAGTAGATAATGAATGAATTTTCATTTTTGGGTTAATAATCTCTTTATTTACCTTAAAATAAACATTGAATATAACATTTGGCTCAAGTATTTGAATTAATAAAGGGGTGCTTTACATTTTTGGAATTTGTATGTACTTGTATGAGGACAACAGTTTCATCTCTTCTTTCAAAAGTTGCATAGTGTTGCTTTAATTCAGGGAAATGAATCTATCAAACACACTGTATTTAAATTGGCGTGATTCAGGCTCATAGGCCAAACCAAGTTTTGGTTAGGTGTAAGTGTCAACTGTGCAGCTGCATTATGTTTGCAACTCTAAATGTCATATCACAGTTAAGTATTTGCAGATAATATACAAGGACGATATAAATGGTATAACATTTCTTTTTCTTCTGTACGAGAGGAGAAAAGCCTCTGAAGTGTTCCTACTGCAAATGGAGACAACTTGCGACGGCCTCCTCTAATCAGAGATAACAGAAAATCATTTGAGCTTCACTGGGGAACACAGGAAAAGGTGGAAGCCGAGATGATTCACTGCCTGTTCACTCTCTCTTCACCGTCTGTTTCTTTTGTCACTCAGTGTTTTCTCGCTCGTCTCATCACTCAGGCTGGAAAACCACTCACACATCACTCTTTCAGAATGCCCTTGACATTTTCGGTGTTTGTCCCTGTTTATCCACCGGCCCTGTTTCTCTCCCAGAGCCTCGTCTTTAATTATGTACTCGCAGGCACTTTTATTGAGGGCAGATGAAGTGATAATACCCTAACGTCAATATTAAAGGCCCAACATTTAAGAAATTCAAATTTCCTGCAGTGAATCACTCCATCTAAATTAAAGGTACTGGTGTTTTTTCATCAAGTCCAGTCTTGACTCTCTGGGCTAAGGGAAAAACATCCTCAGTAAATTATTGTGTGTGTGTGTGTGGCTGCTTTTAGGGCACTTTGAAAATCTATCATTACAATGTTTTTTTAAAGAGCCCAAACATTTTGATTTGAGAGTCTAGACAGTGTTCTGGTGAGAAGTGGCCAACTTGAGCTGACTTATTTTAACTCACTCTGGCACTTATGCCACTTGGAATTAAAAACACTAATAAACGTCTTGTGCAGCACTCATAATGGAGCGGGGCTTGCGAGCTAGTTCAGGCAGCCAACTCGAGCTGCGCTGCTCCAATCAACTGACATAAATCATGTGACATACCTCACACTCCACAATCACCTATAATACTCACCCACCCTATTTAAGCTCAGAAAATGTCCCATCACTCCCTTTGCTTACTCTTGATGCTGTGTCAGTATCGTTTCCAGTTGCTTCAGCCCCTCCACCACCCCAGCATCCACCTGTAGGCTCCAACGGGGGGGTTATAAATATTTGCTCATCACTCCCATCATATCTATGTAATTATATCTGGGGGAGGGATTAAGCCGGAGCCTAGACGGCAAACACTAAAACGTTCTACTGTTGCAATAAACATTCGAACGTGAGTTGTCTGACCGAAATATGATCCTGTCGAAGGAGACGAGTACCCCAGGATCTAGACCACGAGATCATATTCAGGTTCTGACCCAGAGAGAAGGGGTGACACAAGAGGGGAGACAGTGATGAGTGATAGTGATGTGTGTCCTCTTGTTGTCTGCAGATAAGTTTGAATGTGCAGTCTAATTCCCAGCAGTTTCAGGACAGTTGCTGCAGCCCTGAAGTATTCACAGTGTTTTGCCGGCTTGCTGCGCTGCACTGGCCATATTTCTCCACCTTAAATAATCACGAGCTGGGGAATCCTGCAGCATGAACAGATCCAACTCTGCCGTCTAATGCTGAGCTGGTCCAGTCTGGACAAGACAACATAAACCTATGACAACAAACATCTCCTCCTGGTCTGCTGTTTTACTGTTTTTGTCATACTGAAGTTGTTTGCTATAGTTGTTATGCTGTAGTCTTTATACTTATACTGTGGTTTTTATACTGTAGCTGTTACGCCATAGTTATTACACTGTAGTTGTTAAACTGTAGTGAATATACTGTAGTTGTGCTGTAGTTGTTATACCGTAGTTGTTATAATGCAGCTGTTAAATTATAGATGTTATACTGTAGTTATTGTACTATAGTTGTTTTACTGCAGTTGTCAAGCTGTAGTTGTTATACTGTTATACTGTAGTTGGTATACTGCAGCTGTTAAGCTGTATTTGTTATACTGTAGTTGTGAGAATGTAGCTGTTATACTATAACTGTAATGCTGAAGTTGTTGTACTATTGTTACACTGTAGTTGTTATATTGTGGCTGTTATACTGCTGTTGTTATACTGTAATTGTTATGCTGCTGTATTTATACTGTGCTGAGACCTGTCTTGTTTCTGCAGTGCATGGCATATACACATACTGAGGCAACATCAGCACACACACACTACACTGCACTACACACACTACAATACACACTCAAACCTTAGATACAAAAGAAAAGCTTTCCAGGAAATGTGAATGGGCACTTTAATGTTCTATTTTATTCAAAGGAGAATGCGTGCATGTGTTTAGGTGTGTGCATGAGAGTGTGTTTGTGTGTGTGTGCATGCTTGTGTGTGTGTGTGTGTGGCAGTGGCTGACACTGCGACTGGCTGATACAGTCTCCGTGTCAAATCATCCGCTGGATGGTTTCCGAGCTTGGCAGTGACACGCTGACAGAGATCGAGGCTCATCACCTCACAGCCTGAGCGGCTAGTGTACGAGCGAGACGCCGCCGAAAAACATCGCTGACTCTTTTATGAACTTCACTCTATTTTCCTCTGACTTGTTCTCTTCGCTCTGCTGCCGCACAATGCATAAAAGAGCTGTGAGCAGAGGAATAACAGTTTGTGTTTTCCAGTGTGCAGCATGACAGAAAACATAAGATGCAAGACGCCTGCGGTTTAACGCGTATAGAAAACCCGGTATAATTTATACATTTGACACACATTCATACATGTGTACAGTATGTCCACAGTATGTTCACGCACACACAGATAATCAGAACCGTGAGGTATTAACCTGCGGGGCAGAGAGCCTGTCCTGTGAACTGGGAACAGAGCTATTTATAAGCAGATTAATTGTGCCAATGCATATGGTAATCAGTGTGGTTGTGGTCTCATAGAGGGGGAGGTGGAAGCTGCAGACACAAGCAGTCCCTCGTCAACCCCCCATCACTGAAACAGCCTTCCATTTAATGTCTAAATTTACAGTGTCTTCATATCTTTGTGTATATAAAACTGTACAAGGAAATTATCATCCAACCAGACAACCTCAGGTAACACTTCTTTAGCCATAGTAAGGTCCCCTACACAAGCTCCTGAGTCCCTACCAGCTCCTGTGCACACTCTGCAGCTGACCTCTGACCTCCCTGTGGAAGCAGGTTACAAACATAAAGTACGGGGGCAGTTTTGTCTGTGTAATTCCATAAACGTTTTTAATGTCCGTATCCACAACATGGGACACTTGAACTCCCCACGACCATAATGGCACATTATATTTTAGATAATATCGCTGCTCTAATATTCAACATCACTCATTTCACATGCATGTAAGGTGCACCACATTATTTAGTTCCAGGTGTAAATTAAGGAGCAGAATGCAATATGTAAACTGTGAGATTACCATAAATTATATTCGGTAAATTTCTGAACTTAAAACTTGAAAATAAGGTAATGTACCAAATCTCCTTAAAAATGTATTTTACAGCAGTGAGCATCGGTTTGGTGTTTTGCAGATGAAACAGCATCTGTGAACCTCACAGACCTGAGACATCTGTAACTGTTAAACATAGGTTGAAAAGTTTTTTTAGACACCAACGCTATGCAACATTTACACATTCTTCAATTATTCTTCAAGGATATGAATTTATTTTGAGTTTGAATACGAGACAGACCGATTATTCTCCGAGGCCCTTGAAAGTTTAGATTTTTTCATTCTACAGATTTTGACACAGAGTTTTGTCTCGTTTTAAGGATATTTTTCCATCAGTTTCTCTTGTAATAACAGTGTTTAAGTGCTTCAGATTAATCTCCGTTATTAATTGGTTGTTGCAGCCTGTCTTTGATATAAAGATTTAGTCATATATTGTGAACTTGATACCAGTGCTGACAGTGTGCAGATTAACTTTTATCATGCCTCCACACCAGCTACAGCCAGTGGCCAGAAGCATTATGTTTTCAGGTTGTTGTTGTATATCTCAAAAACACCTAGAGGGAATTTCTTTAAACTTGGTACAAACGTTCAGTTGAACTCAAGGATGAAACGATTACATGTTGGTGGTCCTGGGTAAAGGATTCTGAGGTTCTGTCCCTCTGAACGCGATTTGTCGAGAACACCTTGAGGGAATTTCAAGGATAAGCTGATTAGAATTTGAAGGTCAAAGGTCACTGTAACCTCACAAAACTCTTTTTTTGCCCCGTGAACATGTTATCTTAAGAACACCTTGAGAGAATCCTTTCAAATTTGGCACAAAAGACAGATTGGCTGATTTCGGTGCTTGAAGGTTAAAGGTCATGTTGGCTTGACAAAACATGTTTTTGGCCTTTTGAGCATAATATCTCAAGTCTGCCTTTAGCGGATTTCTTTGACCCGTTGTCAATAGAACTTAAATAAAACTGAATTGCTAAGATTGCATAGTCAAAGGTAAATGTCATTGTGACCTCATGAGTGTGGAGAATAAAATGTATGTACACTTTGCTGGAGGCATACAACTGCACTGCGTTTGACATAAAGACATTGGAAGAACTCTTCCTTTCCAACCAAAAAGTAAAGATTCAGAGACTTTGTTGCAAATGTCCAAAAATGTGCATGTGTGACATTCCGGCTCCTCCTCTCACAGTGAAGCTTAAATAGCTCGCCGTTTAGCGCGCTAAACGCATCATACCGGGATTGGCAAAGACTAAGAATAGCTGACCTTTTCTCCATCACATCCACTCGGCTGAATAACACACGCCTTCACACTCCTTTCCTCTCAAATACGGCATTAGTCAGATTACCACCATCCTCCTTTCCATCATTTCTCCTCATGATCCCTTCTTCCTCCAGTGGAGGATGAGCGGAGAGAGAGAGAGAGAGAGAGAGAGAGAGAGAGAGAGAGAGAGAGAGAGAGTGAAGGTCAGATAGCAGTAGCTCTCTCTTCCTCCTTTTCCCTCTATCGCTCCGTCTTATCAGTCATGCTCACTTTATCACCTCCCACTTTTCATTCCCACTCTGGACACATTAACATTTATTCTCCCTCCACGTCTTCCCTTCAGCCTTTATCAGTCCAGGTCCTCCTTCTCCTACATCCTTCCATTTCACTCAGTTTTGCTCTGTCATCTCTCCGCTCTCTTCCAATTTCGCTCTCTTGGCTTGTGTATTGGTCGGTCACACACACACACACACACACACACACACATGCACGCAGACTCACACCCTCTGCGCCTCAGGTGATCACATCACAAACACACCCACACAAGCATCACATCAGTCTTGGTTTTTCGAGCTTGCACTGAGACATAAAAATATATACAGACTCCACTACAGCAGTGGGCCAGTTGAATTGGATATGCTGCTCTGCACCAGATGGGTCGGAGGAATAGTTCCAGCTGATAAATAAAACATCGCCTACCTGTATTAAATTGAATAGATGGGTTCTTGTCATAATAAATGTTTTAATGGATTTGAGTGACAGATCTGGGGCACAGACGATTGGTAACTAGTCTGTCGGTTCTTTCTTTTCGCTCTATGCATCCAAAGTCCGTCCTAATCTGTTTGCCCAGTTTTTCTCTCCTCTTTTATTCCGTCACAATATTTTAGTTTCTCGTCTCATCTCTCGAGTAGTCAAAGACTAATTTCATGAATGACATATCAAATTCCAATTGCTATGACAACCTGACTTATTTCTTTCTTTTGTTGTTTCTTTTATTCTTTTTTTCTTTCCTCCCCTCATTGAACCCGTTGCCTCTGTTCCTCTTTCTGTTATTATGAATATTTTACACGTGCCCTGTGTGTGGCTCTGCCTTGGCCCTCTGCCTGAGGAGCCTGTGCGGGGCACTGACGAGCAGCCAGAAATATTTTTCCCTCAACAACTGGAGCCACCACACCACCAGCTCTGCCAGCCCGGGACAAGCCACTTAAATTCTGTTGTATGTAGCTGAGCCACTTGTCAAAATTGACCTAGAGCGAATACAGCAGGTCGCTCAACAAGCTGAGATTCCATTACGACAAGAGGGGAAATGTAGGTGTATTCCCCAAGTACTGAGAAATGATGGAGAATATTTAGGTGCTGGGGATAGGAAAAGTGAAATGTTTTTGGAGTATATTCATACAATGTAGATACGGATGAAGTAATGTAAACTTTTCAGAGAAAATTACTTTTACTTTGATGTGATCATCACAATTACAAACTAGAATGGCACTCAGTAGAGAGCATACACCTTCGCCAAAGCCCAAGAGTCACCTTAAATTCAATCAAGCTGCACCAAATTTAACACACACACAGCTCCCTAATTTGTCAGTTTTTTTCCACAAGATCCAGGAATCCTTCCCTGAGAAAACAGTGAAAACTTCGTCGTCATCTTCCAATGTTAAAGAAAGTGATTTAAAAAAAAAAACCTGGATCCCCCCCATGATCCGGAACCTCACTAAAATTCTTTTCCTTTTTTTCTATTCACTTACTTTGTATTTAAATATTATTACTTTATTATATCAGTATTAATGTTTTTACAAATGTACCTCCGGTTTCTTATGTGTGTTGCGCGATTGTAACAATTTCACAAATTTCCAGGGAGGTTTTCTGATTCTGATTCCTGAAGCTACACTTGACTTGAGTGGCTGCCAGAGTCAAGTCAGGTCAGTGTTTGTCAGTGACACGTCTGACACATAAACAAACTGAGGGACTTACTTAAACAGAGGACAACACAACTAAATGCTGGTGAAAGACCGAAATGAAGGAAACAGAAATGAATCAGGATTATTTCTGGATTTTTCTATAACAAGCAATGTCGTAATTAGAATTCAAACCATCGGCAGTGATATCAAAGGTTCCTGAATAAGTGAGCACACACAAACACGCACGCAACCACACACACACAGAGACACACACACACACTTGCACCTGATTCATCTTCACGCTGAGAGGTAGCGACAGCACGAATCTCTGTACATTAGACTCATAGCCCTGAAGTCAGATTGGAGGGCATTCATGACCACACACACACACGCACACACACACGCGCGTGCATTGACCCCATTCTCTCTGTTAAACTGGTTGCTGTGGTTGTTTATGGGAGCCATATCAATATGTGATTCATCAGTCTGAGAGACAGATTCCGTGTTGCTTGTGATGTGTGTTCCCGACATAGTAGAGTTTAAACTCCTCTGGTCATATTTAGAACTTTTAAAGTTAAGTGTGGAAATAAATTTTGCTGTAATTTCATAGTTATTTGCTGGGATTGACACCAGCACAGCAGCGTGCATGTTGAATGCACAGTGGCTCGTCTGTGGGTGTTCTGTGCTGTCACTGCTGTGCCACTTTTTCCAAAACCTCTTTTTTGAGTGTGTGTCTGAATTATTCTACAGAGATGTGCTTGCGAGAGGACGGGCTACTTAGTGGGGGGAAAAGCAGAGCAGAGCGTGCAAATGAAGTATGTGTGAGTGTGTGTATGTGCAAGGGTTTGGAGTGTACGTGAGTGTGCTTTGAAAGTAAAGGTGGATAACAAGTTCTGCGAGTTTCTGTCTTCAAGTGGCCTTCAAGCTCCTCATCCCTTAATCCCTGTTTTCTATAAGGCCCAGCAGCCTTAGAGGCTCTCCTAACCTGCGGATCACATGCTGACTCTCATACACCTAAGTGGGGTGAGTCACTCTCTCTCTCTCACACACACACACACACACACACACACACACACACACACACACACACACACACACACACACACACACACACACACACACACACACACACACACACACACACACACACACAATCTTAAATGGGAGCATAGGAGTCCAGCTTTTTTGAGCACCATCATTAACCATCTGGACTGAAGGACCAGAGCATGCGGTGGCGAGAGCGCCAGCACGCCCAGGTGCATGTTTTGTTCCTGAATGTGTGCTCATACAAGACTTTGTGTGTGTGTGCGTGTCTATATGTAGTTAAGAGGGACAATTTTGGTTCAATACCATCATTGTGAGGACATTTTTACGTTATGAGGACATTTTGGCTGGTCCTAAAGGGTTAAGACTTGGTTTTAGGGTTAGGGTTAGAATTAGGTTTAGGTCAGGGCTAGGGTTAGGCATTTAGGTGTGATAGTTTAGGTTAGGGTAAGGGGTTAGGGTTTGTGTGTGTGTGTGTGTGTGTGTGTGTGTGTGTGTGTGTGTGTGTGTGTGTGTGTGTGCATGAGGGGCTAGCCAGAAAAAACAGGTAAAACAGGACACAATCATCCTCAGCATTATCTCTGCCTTCAGGACCCTCATCAAGTCAATGCAGTGAGGTCAATCGTATGTACACTGACAGACACACCTATTATAAGAAAGACAATGTTGTTATAAGATATAACCCCGTTCACCTGCTGAGCAGTAAACACTTATGGGCAAAGATCATCTCTGAGAAGGTCACTGAGCCCATTCGTGGGGATTTCGTAGGTGGTTTAATTCAATCCCCCTTTATTCACTGAATAGCCGGCTGACGTGGCTGCTGCTTTTCAAGAGTAACACAAGTCTGTCGATCTGTTGTGGTCAACTTGAGACATTATTGAGACGTGAAGGGCAGTTTGAGGGGATTGTGTTGCAGAGCGGAGCAGGGAAACGAAATCTTGAGATTGCCCTGACACTGAGGTCAAACCATTAGCAACGTCTGAGTGCGTGTGTGTCCCTGCCTCAGAGAGATAAACTGCATCTGACCCTGCATCTGTGCACATGGGGGAGTGCACGTGGAAGTGTGCATGTACATACGCAACCACAAAATAAAAGAAGAGCAATAGTGCAGTAAGTGCCCCACCACCACCACCAGGCGCTAAACTGACCAATAACAGATGAGAGGACCTTGGAGTCCTTGGCTCATACGCTTAACACATGCAGCAACACTGTGCTGACTTGCCAGGAAACTGAAAATCCCACTTCTAGAGCCAAGCAAACCAGAGACCACCTGGAGGAGGTCCAGCTCTGCCAGCTGATCAGGGTCGCAGTGTGAGCTCAAAGGTGAGGGGCAGAGGCAGAGTATGATGCTGCCACAGACCGAACAAGTTTGAATTGTAATCTAAGGAGGAACTCGTCTTTTTTGACAGTTTACATCACCCTTAATGTTCTTGTGTATACGTGTTCTGTGTGCTGGACCACATCCACGCTCACCTTGGAATTTGAAGCCCTCTATCTGCACCCACAGGCACAGGTCCTCCGTGTCACAGTCGCACCTCCAGGGGTTCCCGCTGAGGCCCAGGGAGCGCAGCGCGGGCAGGGCGATGAGGCTGCTGATGTTGAGAGCCGTCAGGTTGTTCCGGCTCACATCCAGCACCTGCAGAGCCATGTTCTCCGAGAAGGCGTCCGAGTGGACCTCGCTCAGACTCGGGTTATCCGTCAGCCGGAGCATCACCAGAGACGCCAGGGGCCCGAAAGTCCGGTCCTCGATCTGCAGCAGCGTGTTAAAAGACAAGTCCAGGTAGGCGAGTTTGCGCAAGTTCCCGAAGGTGGACTCGGAGATCTCGGTCAGAGAGTTGTTGCTGCAGTCCAGGTAGACCAGGTCGGACAGGTAGTTGAGCTGCAGCGCCGGCAGGTCCCCGATGCGGTTGTTGGAGATGATGAGCTGCCGGGTGGCCAGGGGCAGGTCATTGGGGAACTGGGTGAGCTCCTGCCCGGCGCACTGGACCACCAGCTGGTCGTCGCACACGCATCTGTCCGGGCAGCCGGCTGTGAGGACCGGCGAGGGGGCCACCCCCATCACGAAGATAAAGAGGAAGAGGAGCCGGAGGGATTGGGCGCTGGGCTCAGGCAAGAGACGCATGACGAGGCCGCCCAGCGCGTCATGAACTCCGGCTGAGCTGGACCAGGACTCCCCGGCGCTCCCCGGGCATCCTGCATGGGTGTGCGGAGCTGGGAGAGAGGCGAGGCGGCTTCTCTGGGTGTGTGGCTTTCGCTGCCTGGAAGCCTGGCTGCTGAATATATCCAGCCTCTCTTTCTCTCGCTCTCTCTCAGGAAGACTATCGGTCAGTCACTCACACGCACTCTGGCGCGCCACGCACGTCGCCACAAGGCATCGTTTCAGAAGGTGACCGAAAGACGCGCGTTGCTCTGTGGGTGACAATCATGCGGCTAAACGGACGCTGTCCCGCCAGAGAGGTCCACGGAACCACTGAGCGATGTCGATCATCCCCTTGGTGACTCATCTTCGTGAATTACTTGTCTCCAGCGGAGCGCGTTGTTTCGTTAGTTTCCAAACAAATGCCATGACTTGCGCAAAATCCTGGATGGGGACTCCTCGGAATCTTCTCGCCACCGCTCGCATGTGTCCTTGACTGTGCTCTGTGTGAGTGCGTGTGGGTCTGAAGTGCCTCGCCGTCCAGCAGCCAGTGTGTTCCTCTCTCAGGAGAACTGGGGAAAGTGCGTCCTTCCCTCCTCTGCGCTCACACAGCTCTGACACTGTGGCTCTGCTGCGCTGTGGAGATGCTGGCTCGCTCTGCGCGCCCTCCCTCTCCATGCGCGCTCACACTGCAGCTCTGCACACTCACACGTGCTGTGTGTGTGTGTGTGTGTGTGTGTGTGTGTGTGTGTGTGTGTGTGTGTGTGTGTGTGTGAGTTAACATGGGTGTAATTTGCTATGGCGGTGACGTCACCAGGTGTGTGCCCTCCCGACTAATTCATTCATCGATAGAGAGTGGTCTAGATATGAGGATCTCTAATGTGTGTGTGTGTGTGTGTGTGTGTGTGTGTGTGTGTGTGTGTGTGTGAGTGTGTGTGTGTGTGCGTGTGCAATAATATGTCAATCATAATCTTGCCTAAAAGCAGCAGCCTCTTAGCCATGCACAGATTTAACAGGCCTTATCTCATGTGGTCCACTGGCTAATTTCTTCTCATTCTGTCCCCCAGCTGCTCGTTGACAACATCATTCATTCAAATGGAACTGTGCAGCTTCTCGCTTATTATTTTTCATCATTATAATCATAGTTCTGAAATACTCATTGCCTTTTCAAAATGTTAATTTGTCACGTTCAGTTGTCCACATCTTTGTGCGTCATGTTTTTGTCTGAATGTCAGATTTGGAAGGAGGCGGATGTCGCCCGTCACCTCTTGTGTCTTTGCTGCCAACATCTAATTTCTGTTTTCTTATTAAAAAAAGCAGTTGGAGGTAGATGTTTGAATTACAATGGAGGATATAATTAAGAATTATTATATTGTTATCCTAACATGGATGCTCCATGTCTTTGGAGTCAGAAACAGGAGAAAAATCATTGCAGAAGAAAGATTAGATAGAATTTAAGTCATTAGGCTTCTGGAGAGTATAATAATTATAATTATTGATTTCTCCAGCCCGACTTTTTAGCGGAGAATGAGTATCAGCAGTCTCCTGCAGAGGTCACACAGAGGTCGTTTGCCTCCAAGTAGCACAATCATTAAACCTAATGAGCATCTTTAACGCTGTTTATCCAGATTTTACGAAATTCTAATTTAAAGGAACAGTTTGACATTTTGAGCAATACATTAGAAGTGGGCTTTGTGTATTTCTTGCCAAGAGTTAGACGCATTAGTTAGAGGTTTAATACCGGCCTTGAGTCTGAAGTGTAATTATGAAGCAACAGCCAGCAGCTTAGCTTAGCATCAAGACTAGAAACTGGAGAAATATAGATAGACTGAATGGCTCCATCCAATAGTAACAAAAACTGCTGTCCAGCCCCACTTTAGCCACTGATCAACAGATTACATCTTCTGAATCAAAACGAACACATACTGTCAGTATGATCTGCTTTTTTGACTTGTTTAGTGCATATAGATGTGAGAGCCTTATCATCTGATCTTCTCATCAGACTCCCAATAATAAAGCAAATAAGCGTGTTCCAGAAATGTCAAAGCTTGTCCTTTAAAGAATAGTGGTCTAGACCCTTGTATGGGGTTGTAATATGAAACTGACGAGCTGTGATGGGGTCACATGGATGACAAGCTGTAAAATATTACACATCTGACACTGGCATCCTTTAGTTTCAGAGCTGCTGTGGTCAGGCCCAGATATCGATGTATCTTCAGTGTGACGTATCATTACTGAGGAGAAGCTGGAGCGAGGCCAGAGTGGCCTGAGGAGGAAAGTGAGCTTGTTTGATCAGCGTCGGTGTCTCCTCCCTCTGTCATGGCTTTGCTGTCTAAATGGCCCTGCAGGCTCATGTTCGCAGATAACTGCCTTGTCAAAGCATGGCGATCAGATTCATTAATGTAACTTTTCTCCCTGACTGCTCCGACCGGTGTCAGCTTCTACAGGTGCTTGTGTATGGCCACGTGCACGTATGAGTGTGTAAGTTTACACAGTCTGTGTGTGTGTGTGTGTGTGTGTGTGTGTGTGTGTGTGTGTGTGTGTGTGTGTGTGTGTGTGTGTGTGTGAGAGTGTGTGTGTGTCATGGATAAGTGATATTTGGAGGTCTATGGTCATGTGTGTGCAGTAAATGCATGCTTATCTGTATGGATGTTCCCCGCCTTGGTTGGTTGTGTGTGTGTGTGTGTGTGTGTGTGTGTGTGTGTGTGTGTGTGTGTGTGTGTGTGTGTGTGTGTGTGTTGAGCAGGGAAAGATCTTTATTTTTTAATGAGGCCTTGTGCCGTGTCAGCTGTCAACTACCAGATATTGGGTCTGACCCCCAACCTGAGGGGAGGCCCACCTCCACCATCAGTGGAGTCACTCGCCTTGGCTTCACTACCATTACTTCACTCGTTTTGTAGTTTTTCTTTGGAGTTCCTGCACTAAGTAATGACAAGTGAAAGTTTTTCACAGCAGTGGAATATATTCAACCTGGGCTGAGCTTTAGCCATTAACTCCTCGACAGTGTGTCGCTATAACTCTTCTTTGCCTTTCTCTCCCTGTGCCTCCTATGGTCATAATTCTTCTCCCATCTTGCTCAACTATCTTTCAGGCTGTAAGTCTGAGGCAGTTTTTTTTACCCTATACCACATATCCAACTCCATCATTCTAATGTAATTGAACCGAGAGTATGATCATCGATCAGTCACCCTGACTGCTTCGTCGCACGGTGGTGTGTTTGTGTGTGGGTGTGCATGGAGAGAATGAAACTAAATTATACATTTTATTTATTGCCTATAATGTCTCTGTATTGCTACAAAAAAGAGCCCGATCTATATTTGGTCAAATGCATAGTCATGCACGCCTATAGATTCTAATGGTGCACATGACGTCTGGTGTGTCATTATTGAAGAAAAGCTGGACCGAGGGCGAGCAGCCTGGAGGAAAATGAGCCATTAAAGCAGTGTCGGCTTCTATTGTCAGCTGAATGTTAAAAGACCAAAGCTAACAGTGTGTTTTCCACCGTGTCTGTGGCTCTCAACCTGCAGTCGAATCGTTCCTCATGAAAATGCAAATCTTTATAAAGTGAGTCACGAATATGTAGTTTCATTTTTGATGAGAAATAATTCCCTAAAAAAGCTGAGCAGAGTTGTTTGTGATAAACTTTACTCAAACAGGAGCAATTACAGTATATCTGTGGATGAATACACATTTGGAACCTTATATTTCCTGCAGTAGAACAATGTATGTGGAACTAAGTAAAGATACATTACAGTGCCCATATTTAACGTTATAGAGTGGCATGTGAACCTGCTGCAACAGTGTGGCTGGTGTGTTTTTCATAGTTTTAAGTCATGTCTATGGAGGTTAGAGGAGTATGGAAGATATATTTTTAGCATTAGCAAAGGGTCAAGTTGGAACTGGGTTGGAATCGCTGCAGAGAACTGAAGCCTCAGTACATGTCTACAGCAGCCTTTGAATGTAATACTCTTGAATATGATATCAAAATATTTACATATAGGACCGACCAGTAATAGACAAATATTAGCCTCTTTGCGCACACACACACACACACACACACACACACACACACACACACACACACACACACACACACACACACACACACACACACACACACACAGTTGTGTCTCCATGACTTCAGAGGAAATTACATTAATTTTCCGGAGACTTACTCTAACCCTAACCATAGTTACAACTTGCCTAATCATTACCCTCGCCTTAACCTTAACCTAAACCTAAACCTAAACATAACCTTAAAATGTCTTCATCTTAACATTTAATGATTTGGCTTTTTGTCCCCGTAAGGAAGACAAGTCCCCATACTGTGACTGTGTTAACAGATGTATGTCCCTAACACATGGGCAATACCTGGATCACACACGCGTACGCACACACAAACACAAATTTGCATTAAACATCTTTAGTCATACTTTTAAAGTAAATTTGCTTCTTACATGAGTTATAAGCAGACAGACCTGTTTTTTTATAGGTGTCTGTGTGATATGGCAAAAGCCCCTGTTTGCAGACTAAGCTTAAGAAAGAGAGAGCTGTGTGTGTTAGTGTTACGTATATCTTGTGTAAACCTGTGACACAAAAGGTCAAAAACCCTGTATACGCCCTGAGCGGATCACTGTGCCGTCTCGCTCTTGACAGACAGCTACAGTAACAGGATGCCATTCACTCCCTCTGACTCATGCTCGGTCTTGTGCCCATGCTTGTGCCCCATCACCGGGCATCCCTGCCCTGTCTCGGCCCTGGGCTTTGGCAAGACCGAGGCCGCTCAGTGGAAGTCTGCACACATCGCCTCCTTCATCCAATGTGGGGAGAGGAAGAGGAAGGAAACGGAGGATGTGAAGAGAAGAGTAGAAAATGGCGAGTATAGAGGACGAGGATAGTGAGGAGAGGTCGTGGCTGTGGGTGTGTGAGGATGGAGATGGTCAGTAAACACATGCAAGTTGTGAAAAGCAGAGCAGAAGAGCGACAGGACAGACTCCACATTTCTCCAATCAACACGTTGATACAAGTCTGACCCCTACAGGATTGGAGGGGAAACACTGTGAGATTGGCATCAGATACAGTGTGCCATTTACAATGATGTTTGCTGACAGAGGAAGATGTGAATCTGCTCAGTTTTAGCGAGAAAAGGGTGCTGTAGACAGAGCAGGTGCAGAGGGAGCTCATTGAACCATATTGAGACAAAACACCTCCTTTATTCGTCCTCGTCCCTCTGGAAGGCCTGCGTGTGTTCAACCTGAGAGCCCTGAATTCACCATCTGTCACAGTTTCTGTCACTCACACTCAAGCAGCGAGTGCCATCCATCATCAAATTTCCACCTCGAGCCACAAACACACATGAGAAGAGGAATGCACACCTGCCAGACGTCAAATGTAAAAAACCTATACCCCTCCAAATCCGCATCATCAATGTCATCCAGGTGACATTTCACTCCACTGCAACAGAACCTACAGGCAAATGTGAGAGCTCCTTAGAACTATCCCTTGTCAGGTTTAACATCCAACTTTAACACAGCTCTGTCTTTTTCTCTTCTTTTTGTCTATTTCATCCCTCTTTATGGTCACTGGTCTAATTTATTTAAGTAAAATGTGAGTGATTAATGTGCATCTATGTAGTTATGGTTATAGTTTCAGTTTCACTTCCTCCAAATCATCCGGCCCACCCTCCTGACGCAACACCCTGCAGCAAACCTGGTCCCTACACACTGCACTCATGATACATTTACATTTCAATTACAAATGATTATGATTCACTGACCAGACTCATTTGTATCCAACAAAACTGGACAATAAAAACGTCAGAGGGAAAGTAATCAGATCAATATAAATGTAATCTGACATTACTGTGTAATGGAAGTTTTCTGGAAGCTGATGTCTTATGCAGAAGGTTTTAATGTAGACTCGATGCATCAAGGAGACCAGAAGGTGAAACAATATACAAACGCTAACACAGTAACATGAGCAATTGTCAGCCCCAAGTCTGAAGATGTCTAACACAGCATCCCCATATATCTCCCTCTACTTGCGTCACACATTCTAACAGCACATCCATGAAAGGCTAGAATTGCTGTCACTCTCTATGTTACATGTAGGTGTTCACATCCTATTGGATAGTTAAGCCTAGAGTGTGTATAACTAAATCACATAGTGTCCTTACGTCTTGCCACTGGTGAAATACGCAAAAGAGGTTAAGTTGATGAGAGTTGAAGTTGGTGCCTCTCTGTCTGGCGCATCTGAGTTAGATATGAAAGTCCCTCAACGTAGACACTACAATGTACTGTTGGTTGGTCCTGTATCTATAACCTGACCTTGGGTAATGCTTAGAGAGAGAAGGGAGTATCTGTGGAATGTAGACAGGCACTATTTTCCTGTACAGATATAATATACACTATAAATAATATATAGTGGCATATACAGGAATGTGTGAGGATGGTCAAAAATTCCTCAACAACCTTGATGCTAAAATAACTCTGTAATATTTCATAAATGACCTGTTTCTATTACAAAGGCTTGATCACATGCACGTGGATGTGAACACACAGAGAGAGAGAGAGATACCTGGCTCTTAGACTGTTGGGTCATCAGACCCACTGACTGACAGGGTAATTGCATAACCTGTAAAGACCTGGTCAATAATGCATGGTCAGACTAGACAAGGGCAGCCTGACGGAAAACCTTACCTCAACAACCCACTTTGTCCGGACACTGTGTGTGTGTGTGTGTGTGTGTGTGTGTGTGTGTGTGTGTGTGTGTGTGTGTGTGTGCGCTCATTTTTGATGCCTCTTTTGGACCTTTCCCAGTATAAATACTGACCTTGCCAGGACATTTCCTTGAGTTCCTGGTTAAGGTCAGTGGTGAGATGTGAATTGTGGTTAGGTTAAGGTTAGGTATGTATTGGTCATGGTTAGGATAGGGTTAGGGTTAGGTATGGATTGGTCATGGTTAGGAATAGGGTAAGGTACGGATTGGTCATGGTTAAGGTTAGGTATGGATTGGTCATTGTTAAGGTATGGATTGGTCATGGTTAGGGTTGGGTTAGCGTTAGGTATGGATTGTTCATGGTTAAGAATAGGGTTGGGTACGGATTAGTCATGGTTAGGAATAGGGTTAGGTACGGATTGGTCATGGTTAAGGTTAGGTATGGATTGGTCATCGTTAAGCTATGGATTGGTCATGGTTAAGGTTTGGTTAGGCTGCCCACAATGAAGGGAAGTCAATGCAAAGTACTAAAAAGGATAACTGCACAAACTATTTCTCTGCCGTTCGGTGCAAAGTCCTGTCAGTCATTCAACCCACACCAACACAACCATGTGCCTGTAAATGTGTGCGTGTGTGTATGAGTGTGTGAGTGAGAAGAGGAAGGGTATATTGAGAAAGTAGCAACGGATTTTTCACAATTGCAACACTTTCACTTTGAGTCTTGCTGAATGAAATATAAACTGTGAGTAGGTAAAACTCCCTTTTATCAAAATACCGTCTTACACTGACAGAGTTTTGGATGGTGGAGTGTATATACTACCTGTTTGCTCTCTGCTGCGTCACTGCTGGTTTTTAAGTCGCTCCTCCTCTGACCGGAAGAAACCTGCTCCAAACTTCCATTTGTAAGAACTCTATCACGCCGTCTTCCTGCTTCGGGAAACGAAACAATAAAGCCTCTGACAACATGACGACGCTGCTCCGCAGAGTACCCGGGCCCAGGGGTCCATTGTGGCGGTGTCTGGGTGCAATTCTGCGGGGAACGCACATCCGAACCTCCCATCTGATTCAGCGGGACGGAGCGCGAATACTGGCCGGTGTCAGGCTCCCTTTAGCGGGACACAGTCGCGCTCACCGCCGCTGGCAGCACACGGAGGCGGCGGATCGTGCAGAGGTGGATTTGAAGCGGTTAGAGGAGGGAGACGATGGTAGGGAGGAAGATTTCATGTTTTGTAACATCGTTTCAATTCACTCTGACCAAAACGCCATCAAATTATCACACAAACCCAGTTTGACCCGTCTCCTGCCAATGTCAAATGTCTATACTTTCCTACTGGATGCTTTTTGAAGAACAGACTATTTCCCCACAGTTGTATAATAATCATGATTATTATTATAATTAATATGGAATTTGGTAAACTATTCCCGGAAATCCATATGACCTTAATACGTCCTGCTCTTAACAGGAATCTGTGCTGCAATATACTTTTACAACATGTGATATTAAACAAGATAACGGACACGAGATAACGGTGGAAAAGATAAAGTGCTGTAATCAAAAACGAAAACATTAAATTGGTAAAAAATATTTAATGAACTATTGATTGTTACAGATGTTCTCGATACCGATTCCGATGCGTATCGGCCAATACCGAGTAGCGTTCCGATTCCAGTGCATTTATCTGTTGTATGGTCTTTTTTATGGTCTAGCTCAGGTTAAACCTTCTGAAAAACAAATACATAATGAGAATGAATGCAGTAGAACTTCTTTTATTGTCTAATTTTATGGGAATAATTGAGAAAGAACACAAATGAATAAATCTAGGAATAAAGAGCAATTAGCTCCTTTAAAAGCTGTTAAAGTGCTTGAGATTGATAGTGTGGTAATTGGCAACACTAGTGCCAAATTTCCAACATCTTAACCAGCTCTGGCTAATGCTGCACCATCAAAGATCTCCTCTTCGCTGCTATAAAAACTGTACTTGCCAGTGGCTGCAGAAGAAAGAAAAGAAGGATTGGAAAATAACTTAACTTTAAAGACCGTGGATGCCCGATCCAGCATTTTTGGCAGAATCAAAGGGATATCCGATGCTGGTATTGGCACATCTCTATTGATTGTTGGCTTCTCTTCCTCCTGTTGCTTTCTTCTCTTCAGGAATCGTGGAGGTGGTGATGTGTCAACACAAGGCAAAAAACGCTCTGGGCCATGTGTTTGTGTCACAGGTGAGCAGACTCTTACATCACATGCACGCACACGCACACACACACTGAGACCACTGTGTCCTTTGAGTACAGATGAGGGAGCTGGTGTCCACTCTGTCCACTGACTCCTCGGTGCGAGTGGTCGTCTTCAGGAGTTTAGTCCCCAGGGTTTTCTGTGCAGGTACGTGACATCTGAAACATCTTTCACCTGCCGGGCGTCTACACGCTTGATCAAATCCTTTCTGCATCATGTGTGATGCTGCCCGTTTGTAGGTGCCGACCTGAAAGAGAGAGCGTTGATGAACAACTCTGAGTCGGACCTGTTCGTTCACGGCCTTCGTTCGCTCATGACTCAGATCGGTAAGAGACCAGAAAGATGGTTGGATGATTAGTCTCATCTTGGTTGTTCCCTGGATGTGTGTACACACTTGTGAGCTGTCCTCTCTTTGTTTTGATGTCTGTGTAGCATCGTTGCCCATGCCAACCATCGCAGCCGTGGATGGCGTTGCCCTGGGAGGTGGACTGGAGCTCGCCCTGGCCTGTGACCTCCGCACTGCTGGTGAGTGACGGCTGAACCTTCACTTGTCAACCTAGATCTGGAGAGGCAGCTTCACGTGTGGATACCTTCTACATTTCTCTCTCGCTTCAGGTGACATTAATGGAGTTAGAGAGGCCATGTCGAGTCTGCTTCACAGCTGTCAAAGATCCAGTCATATTAGATCAGTGGCTGACTGACAATAGTATGGTGGAGAATAGAAACATCCCTCGGGACCATTCCTCTTGACTAGACTGACAACTCCCTCATTCATTGTAGATACAGACAGTGGCTCTCCACCTGGATGTGGGGACACGAGAATGATTAACAATGTAGGAAGTTAAGAAGAAGAACATTATGTTTATTTTACTATTTTAAAATGTAATCTTCAAACCATCACATCATCCGGGCCCTAAAATCTCTTCTAGTTAAATATAGACGTGTATAGAATGTTGTTTTAGCACTGAATACATAAAACACATAATAACCCTTAACAAAAATTGGTCAATCATTAACAGCCCATCTTGGATTGTGAGGAGAAAAGCATAACCTGACGCTTCTTATATTTCCTGGAATGGTGCATTCATGTAAACACACTATAACACACAGGCTAAAAACAAGTCTGTTGTCGTTCCTGACACGGTGACATTTGGAGACCCACTATTAATGATCGTCTGATGAGCTCAGGGACTAATGATAGCTGCAGCGGGCCACACATCTGCTCAGCTGTTCATGACGCTGAATCTGATAGGCTATATTAGGCCGATCTGTGATTGGCTGAGGGCTGACAAGCTAGGTGAGCAGGTGCTTGTGTGTGTTGCTCTGAAAGAGTCATCAGTCAGACTTTGTGCCGTCCCTATAGCTTAATGGCCCTTTGCTGCTCAGACCTTCAACTGTCCTCTGTGTGTGTGTGTCCTGTGTGTGTGTCCTGTGTGTGTGTGTGTTACAGCGTATTCGGCACAGATGGGTCTGATTGAGACGACACGGGGGCTGCTCCCAGGGGCGGGTAAGACGAACAAAGGTCACAAAAATGAGTTGATTCTAAACTGAGAGACACAAAGTGGCTGTGGGAAGTTGACCTTGAGGTGGTTTGTCCTGCAGGGGGCAGTCAGCGGCTGCCCAGGACTGTCGGCATCACTCTGGCCAAAGAGCTCATCTTCACAGGTGGTGATGCAGAAACGCTGACATGTTGCCCATAGGCACAGGATGCTTGTTGTGTAGCGAGGGCTTTTGTGCATCACACACTCTCTCTCTGTTATCAGGTAAGCGTGTGGGGGGGCAGGCAGCGCTGGAGATGGGGCTCGTAAACAGAGCAGTGGAGCAGAACCAGACAGGAGATGCTGCCTACAGAGAGGCACTCAGCCTGGCCAGAGAGATACTGCCCCAGGTTAGAATACATGCACACACGCACGCACAGTCGTGTCTCCATGACTTCAGAGGACATTGACTTACATTGATTTCCTGGACACTTACTCTAACCTTAAACATAGTTACTACTTGCCTAACCCTCACCCTTATCGTAAACCTTGACCTACCCTAATCTAACTTTAACCTTGACCTAACCTAATCTAAATCTAACCCTTACCTAAACCATCATTTTTTTATTCCCCCACAGCTCAGATACTGATGCATCCTCCTCCTCCTTTAGGATTCTCTTTTCTTTTTTCTCCCCCTCTCTCCCCCTCTTCCTGTTTTAACAATTAATCTCTTCTGCTTCTCGTCCACCTCTTTTCATTCTGCCCTCCACTCTTCGTGGTGGTGTCTTCCCACCTTCCCCTCTGTCCCTCTTCTCCCTCCTCTTTCCCCTCTCTCCAGGCTTCTGTCGTTCCATATTTCTTTCACTCCAGTTCAGATGCCTGCAGTCGGGCAGGGCCAGAGTGGCAGCCAAGTGGAGAAATGGACCACAAATAGCGCACACAGACACACATTGGTGTGGGTTAAGTGGCTGACAGGAGTTTGCAGTGAATGAAAGAGAAATGGGATACAGGAGATAATATTCTGAGTGAGGGTTTTGGCATGAGGTGGAACCTCGGACCAGTTTTGTCAATATTTCTCACGGGAGGTCTGGTGTGTTACAGGGTTAGGGGGGGGCTATTTCACTTTTTCATTTAAGGGTCCAGTGGGTAAGATTTAGGTTAAAGGGATCTATTGGCAGAAATTGAATATAAAATAAGTGTTTCATCTAAAGTGTATGAATTGTTATTTTCTTTACCCCAGAATGAGCCTTTTATATTTCAATACTTTATATTTACATCAGGAGTGGGTCCTCTCTACAGAGGCCGCCATATTTTTTACAGTAGCCCAAACTGGATAAACTAAACACCTTTTGAGTTTTTAAGACAACTGAAGGCTACCACAGGTTCCCTTTCATCTTTGGAAGGGCTGATAAGATAAATCAGAATTCTAATATCAGATTACATCCCAAAATCCAGTCTTGGTTTTGATCTGGATCCAACCTTCACAATTATTCTTTCTAACTACAGGCGTTTCAGTTAATGCCATTTGCATATTTATTTAATTTAATGGAGCCAGTACAATAGTCTCAACAGGGTTTCATATCAAACTTCTCACCCTCCAATGTGTTTGATGTTTCATTTGTGTTGCTCAGGCTCCTATCGCCGTGCGAATGGCTAAAGAAGCGCTGAACAGAGGCGTTGAGGTAAACAAATGACTCATGAATCACACCGTCCCATTATTTTTCATCAGTGACCACGCTGACTGAAATCAACTCTTACAGGTTGACATCACTTCAGCGATGGCTATAGAAAGGATGTGCTATGCTCAGGTAAGATTCCCAGTGTGTACTCAATATGTGTTCATCAAAATTCTGGACGAATCATTGACGCATGCATTAGTTCAGCTGTGATGCTGAGTGTAAACCCTCGGAGGCTGTCTGGAGTCACATCATCATTGTCTGGCCGCTGTCGCCCTGCTGTAACCTTTGCCCTCTCTTGTCAGGTCATCCCCACGCGGGACAGACGAGAAGGGATGGCAGCCTTCATAGAGAAGAGACCTCCACGCTACACTGGGGAATAGACTCGTCTCAGTTGTCATGTTTCTCTCTCACACAGATGCACGCTGCTCTCTATGACCTCACGTCTGATTGACAATTAACACCCCGTGTCTGTATGTACATGTCCTATTTGCATTATAACATCCAATTGGAGTTGTCACAGCAATATGACAGACATAGAGCCCAAAGACACATGTTCTGGGTTCCAGTGTAAACAAGTAGTAGCAACTCATGTGAACATAGTCAAAATAATGTCAATAGTGGGAATATTGCAATCCAGGCAGTCTGTGTCAACACATTAGTTTTAGTTGGCTTTAGTAGTGACTTTCAGGATTAGACTGACAAATCACAACAGCATAATATGACCTCCAAGATTTTTACCATTACCTCTCTATACTTTGATTTATAGGAACATCATCTCTGGAAGAGACTGCATTAAAAAGGCAACACAAGTGTCATCTCCAGTTTATGGGAATGTACATTCTTTATTTTTTCAAACTTGAAAACGTGACTCAGCAGCAACATGACACCGTCATAGCAGACATACAGCATCTTTAACTGGTTTGCATTTCCTATCTGATTAAATTCTTGTTTTTAAAAAACTGCCTTTCATCCAGGGAGGTGTTCAGGGGCTTAACAAAACAATTCATCACATCAGCAGGAGCAACAGAAGAGAACAAAAAACATGTTCTGTGTCATCTGCAGCTCTTCATCAGCCTGGGACACGTGCAGAATTAACAAGGCCATAATTCACTGAGCAGAGGAGCTGATGTGTGCTTTGCTCACTGGTATTTTCAACTACCGGTTGTAGCCCAATATATTACATTGATTTCATTTTCTATAAAAGCATTGGGACCTGTCACTGTCGTTACTGCTGGAGCCAAGATCCATGTTGCCTGGAAATGATGAATTCAATGAGCAATTTGTTGTAACAGTGACATTAGTTTGGTTTGCATCGAGAATGGATACAGGAGCCATGACGAAGGTGGGTGTCAGGGTCAGCTCTCACAGCACATTCTCTGGACGACAGAGATGAACCTAGTAAAATCCTGGAGGTGGACGAGTGGTTTCAGAAAAGGGAAATAACTCTTAACTCCACTACCTCCCCTAACCCCCATCACAACTTCCCCTCTCTTTGTTCTGCATGTTTCTCTTACTCAGAAACAAACAATGGAACATACAATAGAATAATTATCATGCAACCGGTGCAATCACTATTTCTCTGGTGTTTTCTAATATGTACAAATGACAAACAGTCTTTAAGATGCTGATACTTGTACAGACGTACATACACACATGCTCACAGAGAAGTGCTGTCTCTGTCTTTACAACACCTGGACTGGTTGGGAAGCACAGCTAACATACCAATATATACACCAGTTTCTCAAAGAGAAAACTGCTGTCACTTAATGCACATCTGTACAACCTTCATGACTTTACTGACCACATCATTATCCAGAATGGACATTTGCACTTAAACCAGAAATAATTGCATTTAGTTCTTTTTCATTTCAATAAATCATGTGAGACCTACTCTGGGTCGTTTGATTTACAGCATCACTGGCTTGCTTGCGGATTCAACTGACTTGGGGCAGCCAAATGCTCATAAAAGAAATAGCACTGCAGCTTCTTCAAGAGACATAACTTCTCTGTAATTTAGGTTTTCATCTGTAATGTCTGGAACATTTGAACCCACTGAACACACCCTCGGCAAGTGTCCTGTCACATCAAATCAAACGCATTAGCTGATAAAAAGACTAAATGAAGAGGAGAGCAACAGTAGTACTGCAGACCCAGAGGCCGTGGGGTTTCAGTGAACGGAACACTGCTATAAACAAACAGGCAGGCATCTCTAAAATGAACAGCACAACAATTTGGACTAACTCCAGCATGCTCGAGCTCAAAGTGGCGTCATGCGTATATTTAATGAGCTGATCAACCAATTCAGACAGGCAGAGCCCTAAGTGACAGTACAGGGGGCTGGAGAGTGGCGAGAGCCTTGGATAAACTTTCAGTTTATAGGGCTGCTTGCTTTCCCAAACTGAGATTCGTATGTGTGTGCACGGACATGTTTTTGGTATGAAAATCAGGATGCAGAAGTCACACTAATGAGAACGAGCACAAACACAGGCCTCATGAGATTTGAGCTTAACTGACCAACAGCTTATCATATTTTAATTTTTTCATAAACATTAGCACAACAAACACAAAGAAAATAAATAGGGTTAGTGTGTGCAAAGAATTGCGTATTCTCTGTCCTTGACCGCTCTGGGGATTCTTGATGAAATATGTTTGTGTGATAGATACAAATACCACAGACAAGTACGCACAAATACAGAAGCCCCTTAGTGGTGGCACCCCCCTCCCTTTGAAGTGTTTCTTTCTTGGTCAGGGAGCTTTGTTTTCTGAAAGAAACAATGTGAAAGAATGAAAAATCCACAGCCAGTGTGCGATTAAATAGCAAATGAGCAGTTGTGTGTGTCTTTACCTCTGTGATATTATTGGGGTGGTGGGCATCGACTTGTGTGCGAGTGTGCTGGCTGGCCGGTACGAGCTCTGTGGCGCTGCAGGCTCTCCAGAATGCTCTCAGCCAGCAGTTTGACGTCTTTGTGAGTCTGTGGGTTTGTGTGGACGCGCTCCAACTGCTGCAGGCCGCCCTCCTCCAACAACATGCTGCAGTAGCGGGCGGCTGCAGACACAAGGGTTAACACAATATCACATGAGTGGCTTAGTTGGGCGGGTCAGTGAATGGGTTAACATAACAAAACTGAAAATGCGTATTAGAATGTACAGTATCTGTGCCTCACCGTTCTTGCTGCAGACGTGTTGCATGGCCCATGCTGCCCACAGCTGGACACCAGGGGTGTGAAAACACTCCAGAAGAGGGAAAAAGGGGTTAAAAGACCTGCAGAATCAGATAAAGTGATAAGTCGTAGGCTAAGGTTTTCACAATTGGCTGAAGTTTATACATAGAATCAATGCTGTAGGATCTGCATAGCTGCATTCCCTTCACTTTAAATTGATGTGTACTTCCGTAGAAATGCGTTCACACTACACGCGACGCACATCACTCTGATGATTGGTTCACTTGGTTGCATTGCATTTCCTCCTACATCTTCCAATGACTAGTCAAGCACAGAAAACCAGCTTCACCCTCCTCTTGCCTCAGACAGTTCAGTGATTGTACACACCATCTCCTTACTGTTGTCAAACATTTATTAACTCCAAAATGATCTGCTCTTTAGCGCCCCCCTATATTTATAGTGCACTAATGAACCTCAACACAGTGACACAAACTATATGAGGAAGAATTTGATGGACTTGTTTTTTTCAAGGTGCCCTTTTAAATATAATCTTTGGAATTTGTGCGGTAGAGATGTCCTAGAATTCTCCTCCCACTTGAGCTATTAAGTTTATGATGTCTAGTATTGTCTCTGCAAGAAGGAAGAAAGTTTGGATGGACTTTCAACCTTCCAAATACAACTTGTACAACTTATTTTGCAAAGTTGACCATAGGTTTTCATAAATTGTTCCATCCAGACACAAATTTAGATTTTTTTTCAATAGTTTATGAAAACAAATTATACAGACTTGATATAGGTAATACATCCTTCCTTTGTAAAGTATGGGCCTACTTGTCTATATGCAATCATATTCTTTCCTTTTATTATTACTAGTGCACTCTCTGTTCTATATCTGTCTGTTTGGAATGGGCTGCTTGTTCTGCCTTTGTTGTTGCTGCTTGCAGATTTCTATCCGAAATTGTAAAAGTGACCTGCAGTAAATGAGCCTTAGCAAGTAAAGACAAGCTGCAGGACTCCGTCCACAGAACCCTCAAGCTGCACCACCTCTGCAGCACAACGAGCTGTTCACCTAATTCGAGATATGCAAACCACATGCAGACAGAGAAAGATTTATGGAATTGTTGTTAGGTAGATTTAGAAGCTGCTGCTCACCTGTATGCTACCATTTCACACTCTGGTGGGGGCCACTTCATAATGACAGCATGCTGGAGAGACACACAAATACACACACCTTAAATAAACTTATACAAAATATTTGGGCATAAGTTGAATACATGTTTGTGTAGCTCATTCCCACCAGTTGCTCCAGCAGCGAAGACCGCAGATCTGCGCTGAGCGTCCAGGCCTCCTTTCCTCGTGACGTCAGATGTGCGAGGATGCCTGCGGCAAAGTAGCTGACCTCCACCTCTGAGCTGTGCAGCAGAGTGCTGATGTGGTCCAGGAACCCCTGCACCATCAGCTCTTCGTGCAGCTCCCCGACCTCTGCTATGTTGTTCTACACAAACAAAAGCCGAAAGGGGAATAATAATGTCTCACAAATTTTAAATGTATTCAGCTTTTAGTTTTTCTGAGGGGTAAAAACAGAGCAGTGAACTCACCAGTAGACCGAGAACCTTCTGCTGAATAGAAGACTCAATGGGGAAGGACTGCAGGGATGGAAACAAAACAACAGTGAGTCAGCCTGCCCCTAAGGCATACATACCTGAGCAGTACATGATGTGATGATAGGCTGATAAGGTAATCTGTTCTAAATTGTGTAGTTAATTTACATGCGCGTGTCGACATGTCTGTGTACCTCTAGAACTTTAATAAACAGGTCCAGCCCCTGGTTCTCGATGAAATGGCGGCAGGTTGTTGGTGACTCATCCGTGAGGTTCCAGAGTGCGCTCAGTGTAAATTTGAGGGTGGCATCCACCACGCCCTGAGTGGCCTTCTGACGCACAATGTGGAGCAGTTGCTGCAGGGAAGGGAGAGAGATTATTATTTCCTTTTTTGGTAAATTAGTGACGGTGAAAGAGAACACAGCTGAGAGGAGAATCTTACCTTCACTATGAACAGCTCTGCTCCTAGCTGAGCAGTTTGTTCTGTGGACAACTGGAAAGAGCAGACATTAAAATGTTTAAAACTTACAAATGGGCACTGAAAGAATAAAGCGAAACATTGACAGCCCACTTTTAGAACGGCTCTGGTTCCTGAAGTAAATTTCCCATTCATTTTATCCATTGACATTTCAGAAAATCCTTCTAAAAAGAGTTTTATGTCTGGTACCAGGCCGACCAGCTATGAGATGATCAGTGGCCATTAAACATTTGATTATTAACTGTGTACATAATTGTTTTAAGAGTGAAGGAACGATGCATGCAAATGATCCCTTTCCTACAACTTCCAGTTCATTTCTTCTGGAATTTAACCTGATTCTAATGATTTACACTCCTTTGGACTCTTTTCCTCATCTCAAAAAACAAAACAAATAACGCAGCATGTTAGAAATGAAATCCTGGTTGCTCTGTGGTAAACGTTATGAAATGTTGAACCGCCCGATTGTAGCTGACATGAATTTCGCAGTTGTTGGTAACATAGTAACGGCAAGCTCCACCAATCACAGCCTTCACTATTTTACCTGAGGATTCTGGGTAGTGCAGTACTTCCCTTTGACATTAAGAATTAAAACGTTTTATGTAAAAAAAAACGAGTGGATATCATACAAACTTGTGGCTTCTACAGGAGCACATAAAATCGTTTCGCAATCTTGTAGCTTGTGGTGAGTCCACCTACCTTTTTTTTAATACATTTTTTTAAATAAAGGGATTTTAACTTCTGGAACCATACTTTTGAGCCCTTAACAGTATAAGTGATATAATACAACATGAATTGAACCTTAGCAGCCAGTATGGAAATAATAGCCACCGCCATCCTCTGCATATTCTGGTCTTCATGGTTGCAGAGCCACTGCATCACTAATTTGGCAGCTTCAAACCTTTAAAAGAGAAAAACAAAGATCAAAACATATCTACTGTAAACACACTATTCCTTTAGAGAAGCTTTTACATTATGACCTGTCAATCATTTTATGTTCTGGTTTCCTGCCTTGCTTCCACTGATGCATATTCACTGTTTCAAGCTTTTACATATCTGTTTAAATTACTTTGTAACCATACTACTACAAAATGTGTAATTCACACCTGTTGAATGGAACCTCCTGCAAGATGCGGTCACTGCACAGGGACAGCAGGCAGTTCTTCTGCAGCTGTAAACACAGGAACCAAAGTGGAGATCAGTGTCTGATCTGCAGGCTCAGTAAAACATGTAGACAAAATTAATCTCTTACGTCTAAGTTGAGGCCTGTATGGTTCAAAAATGTGTCTCAAGTCTTATGTTAACATTATATGTTCAGTTCTCCTTGTGCCACCTTGATAAAAAAAACAAAAAACATATATATTTGCTTTTCTGAAGACTTTTATTTCCAAACCAAAAGAAGAAAGCTGCTTCTTTAGCTGTAGGAAGTTACTCAACACATTTTGTCACAATTTACATCAATAGTAGACAGTTTTTTTATTTATTTATTTATTTATATATATATATATATATATATATATATATATATATATATATATATATATATATATATATATATATATATATATATATATATATATATATATATGTGCCTTGATAAAAAATATGTTGCTGATAGTTGATATGAACTGAGGATTCCCCAAAAACATTACTTCCACAATGGAGGTTAAGTTTCATGACTCTGTCCGTTAGTTGGTTGGTTTGTTGATTTGTTTGCAGGGTTATGCAAAAAGTACTCAACAGATTTCTACAACACTTGGTGGAGGGATCCAGACAAAGAGGCAAGTATTTTCTTTTCTTAAACGAAGCAATATACAGGATTTCTTTTACATTTTAACCAATTTCCCAGTGAAAAATGCATTGATCTTAATTGGGTAAAAAATCTGGTCATGGAAGTACGCACTCCACCGAGTGTCATTTAAGATTTCCTATTTCATCCATTGGAATAATTCCTCCATGGAGAGTCGTATGCCCTTTATTCTAAGTTCCCTCTGCTTTTAAACCGTATCAGGTGAAAGGGACCTGTTAAATGCAGTCATTGTTATTACAGATTGTTTTTGTTTATCGTCACCTGGTGGGCTAGCCTAACCCTAACCCTAACGATGTGCCACTATGACAGCGGCGCAGACATGACAGTACCTGCTGGTGGTTTGGGAAAGTCCTCATGGCCTCCAGTAAGAGCTGAGTGACGGTGCTCAAGAGTCGGACTGGCATCCCTGCTGCCAGGTCCTGCTTTGTCAGGTTGAACACACAGGCACTTGCTGCCAGCTGAACATTCAGAGTGGCAGGATGATTCTTCATACCCAAAACTACCAACTAGAAAATAAAAAGAGAAAAAGAAAGTAATACTGTGTTGGTTAGAGTAATGAGGAGCTTGAAGTGTACAGAACTGTAGTGGGGATGTAGGACTTTGACATAAACTTGGAAACGTGGCTGACACTCCAATGATTGTTAGATAAATATATTATTATTATCTGACATTATTGATGAAGCAAAAAAATACCAGTCTTAATTGAATGAGAAAAAAAACAACTTAATTTCTATATATAATTATGTTGGTTCACCTTTAGGATGTCAGGCCGTGGTTTCTCCATGACATGGGTCAAACTGAACAGATGAAATAGAGCTTCCCTCACAAAACCCTCCCTCTCACTGTAGCGGCGCAGGGCCTCACAAATCTGGGTCTCATTGGCTTCGCCTGTGACCTGTTGACACGCAAAAAGATTGTTTAGCGGACCCTAATTCCTATGTACAGTTATCAGTGTTGATGTACACATCAATACTACCTTCAGATTTCCTTCTCCAGAGAGGAAGTCAGAAAAACCAGCATCTGTGGCCAGAAGTCCCACAAAGGTCATCCCCGGCCTCTCATCAACAAATGCTTTAACAGCTGCATCTGTAACCTGCAACAATTCACACATGTAAAAAATGAGAGCTTGATGATTGCCATCTTACTCAAGCACTCAGAGACAAATGCAAACATAAATACCTGTTTCCTCCCCGACACATCCAGGGAGACGAGGTCAGGCAGGATCCCTGGCTGTCCAAGCAGCTGACGAGCCACATCAGAGGTAAACTGCTTATCATCACTGATGTCCAGGTGCTGAATGGCAAAGGGTCACAAAGATCACAAATGGCCAAACACAAACAAACATGACTTTGGGAATCTTTGTGACAGTATTCTTTTCAATAACCACATACAAACTAATTTGAAAGAAGACACCCTTCCACTCACTTGCAATACATCCAGCTGGCGTATGAGTCCCAGCAGCTGAGCAGTGCTCATTTCCAGCCTCTTCAGCTGGTGCAGTGTCAGTGATCGCAGCCGATCCTTCAGGCCCAGCAGTGGAGTGAGGTTGGTGATTGAGGTGTTGGAGATATCGAGGCTCTCTAATCGAGGCAGGGAACAAACGTCGACCAGCCCAGAGTCATAGAAGTCTACATTGGCAAGAGAGAGTGAGCGGAGGCCCTGGAGGGAGCTGAAGCGATACCGGATTGGTTCCTCCAGAGAGGACATGGCGAGACCTGTTAAGCCAAGACGCTGGAGCGAGTCCTGCAGGGTGTTTGAGAAAAGAAGAAAACAACAAGTTATAATTTTAACATGAAGCGAGGGAAAAACCTAACAAGTTAACATACTCTCTCTTTACCTGACAGTATTTATTGGAGGCCAGTCCCTGTAGGATATCATGAATAGTGAGGTCTGCATTGACCCTGGCAGCATCCAGCTCCAACAGTCTGTGGGGACAGAGAGCTTTCTGGAATGCCTCGGCAGAGATACGCGCTGTGCGGATGCAGGCCCGTCTCAGCCGCAGGTATTCAGAGTTCCGAAATACACCCACTGTGCTGTCATTCAACAGACCTGTAGAATAATGACGTCAAGTCAAATGAAATCTTTGGATCCATGCAGGACTGATCAGGACTGAGCTCTGCACTATAGTACTTAGATTTCCTAGATCAAAGTTTTTGTGAGAACATACCATCGGATAAGGCTCTGTTCAGACCTGGTATTAACATCTGTCCTTAGAGATCTGATCACAGGGGGTCAACTCTAAATTCATCTGTTCACACCTGGAATTAGAATGAATCCTGGGTGCGTGTCCTGTGACCACTTGTGATTAGATCTCACTTCCCTGCTCTCTATGTAAATGATCCCAGCTGCCATTTGTGTTCACAAAGACCATTTGTTGTTTTAAGGCTGTTTGGATTTAAAGGGTTAGAGGGCGTGAGCTGAATATGCAGTCTGAGTCCTTATATATATTTTATATTATATATGTGGACCTGGACACATTTGCATTCACACAGCAACAAGAATGTGGCCACATGCATCCCAGACCACCTCTGAATGGGGTCAGAGTGATCATATCTCAGGACACATCATGATGTACTTAATGCTGACCACTTGTGATCGAATCACTCCAGATGGATGTTAATACCAGGTCTGAACAGTGTCTAAGTGGCTCGCTGATTTTACACATTTATCCCTTTTTCTTTAAGGGGAATAGAAGCTTTTGAGAGACACTCAAGAGCTAAATTCTTTTATTTTAATCCCAGTAATGGATCAGCTTGGTATTTGACTGTTCAACAATTGAAGGATGCAGAAACTATGGTGGGACTCAGCCATGACCAGCTCTGTCTGTCCAGCAGTGTCTTTCAGAGGACCAGGTTTACCTTCAGTGGCCATCTTGGCCAGCAGCTGGTCTGCTAGCTCCTGTGGGAAGAGCACAGCCTCTCTGAAGCACAGGGAGCCGTCCGGGCGCTTCACGGAGAAACAGTCCAGGTTCTGGCTCACATAGGTCAGACACAGGTCTGTCAGAGCCGCGGGGGATGACTCATTCTGAAAACAGAACAATGCTATTGTTAGCTTCTGTAGCGGGTTTCAATTGACAGTAACAGCGCATATGCTAATTGCTTTCTCCAGAAATGACATGAGCACAACATAACGTCAAACGGCAAAACTTACCGTGTGTAGGAAACCGCAGGCCATGGTCATATTTTAAAGAGTAAAATTTAAATAAACGAACTCTAGTTTTAGCTTATGAAAAGGAGACTGGTGTCTTTTTCACCACCGCTTCACTTGCTAGCCGTGCAGCGGCTCCGTGTTCAGCCCGACGCTATGCTAATCTGTTAGCGGCGGAGCAGCCAGCTAGCTCACTTGTTTTCGCCTCCGCTGTGGAAAGTCGCTCCGCGAGCAAACATGTCGACAGGAAGCGGTTGTGTCAGAATTCATGTTCGAGAGGTATCGACTAATCACTGCAGGTGACCGAAGCTCTGGAATCGAGGAACCGGGGCAAAGAAGGTTTTAGTTTTCACAGCTATTTTCTATATTTGACGAGACAGACGATAAACACAGATCACAGCACCGGAAGTACATTCTCAAAGGGGGCCGGGCTACGGAAGCCTGTAAAGTCGTCTTATGAAACCAGGAAGACACATGGACTAGTCCCTCTTCGTGATTCAAGAGCAACCTAACATATGAGTTACTGTGTTGAGCGTCTATAGCAAACTTACCTCTGACTGTAATGATTTCTGATGAGGTGTTTATTGTGAGGAAACGCTTTTCGAACATCGCTCCTGAACTCGCTCTCCAAGGTCACAAGTAGCAGTGGATGTGGCGAGAGCTCAGCCTGCAACACATGCGATTTATCTGAGGGTTAAAACGCAGAGGTGTCGGCGGAAACATGGCGGGACTTGTGGACTTTAAGGACGAGAAGGAGGTGAAGGAGTTTCTGGACAACCTGGGGGTGGAGTACAGCTTCCAGTGCTACAAAGAGAAGGACCCTGAAGGTAACACGACCTGCGCTGTTCACAGATCAGTGGTGCTGAAACTCAGCTGCAGGTTTGAACTGTGCCATCACTGACCTGATTTCTTCCTCTCAGGGTGTCAGAGGCTGGCAGACTACATGGATGGGGTGAAGAAGAACCATGAGTCTGCAGCTCAGGTGCTCAAACACAACTGTGAAACTTATGGACATGGAGAGAGCTGCTACAAACTGGGGGCTTACCATATCACAGGGAAAGGTACGACAGCAGTGTGGCTTACTGCCTCCATTATTTACCCTCTCTGATGTGTGAGACACACATTTAGAAGTTCAAAACTTAACTTCATCAAGTCACAGGTGGGAAAATACAAAATTATGATACATTAGTTGAGGAAGAAATGGAAAGTGCTGTACTTGCTTGTATGTATTGGCCTAATATTATGAAATTAAGTAGTCAATGTACTTGTTGATCAACTATTTTATGGCTGTACAACAGTTAATGGTTATAGTGCAAGATAAAGTTGTCAAGGCAAAAATTATTGCAAATATTAGCTGTTTAATATGAATAATCTGTCTGTCCATCCATTCATCCATCTACCTATGTCCTTTGCTTTGTCTGCTTTTTCATTTTTTGGTTTTACTTTCAACACTTCAGGATGAAAAGTTCAACATAAATAAGTTTTATATTATGGTGATTATTATTATTATTTTTAATAATTATTTTTACATGAATCTTATCCTGTAAGGGTTGGGTGAGAAGTGGGGTTTATATGTCTTTGGAGTGTGGGAGGAGGCCGGAGTACCCAATTCAAATTGTATGTGTATAACCCATATTCACAAGTCGCACTGTGTCTTGTAGGGCTTAATCTGTAAAAGGTGCAACATCCTCTGTCCTTAACCTTAACACTATTAATAATGATTATCAAAATAGTATGTGACCACATCAATAGCTAATTTAAATTAATTAATCTACTTTCTATTTAGATGTTTATATACATTTTTATATTACTTTATCTTATATTAAATGTGACTTAATTATTATGGAAGGGAGGGGTTTAAATACTTTTTACATCACTCTGCATCTCTGTCACTCTCCTGAATCTTTTCACCAGGTGGAGTGACCGAGTGCCTGAAAACTGCCTACTCTCTCTTTCTGCGCTCTTGCAATGCCGGTGGAAAGAAGTCTATAAATGCCTGTCACAATGTTGGCCTATTAGCCCATGATGGACGAGCTATGGAGGGAGGACCCGACCTCACGGCCGCACGCCAGTACTATGAGAAGGCCTGTGCTGGTGGCTTCGCTCCCTCGTGCTTCAACCTCAGCGCTATGTTCATCGGGGGCAATTCCAAAGGAATGGAGCCAGACATGACTCAAGCTTTGAAGTTTGCTCACAGGGCTTGTGAGCTGGGACATGTGTGGGGCTGCGCCAACGCAAGTCGCATGTACAGACTTGGGGATGGTACAGAGAAGGATGAGAAGAAAGCAGAGGACCTGAAGAATCGAGCGAAGGAGCTTCACACTGCGGAGAAGGAGAGGCAGCTCAAGTTTGGGGAGTGAATGTGACACTCTTGGTTATGTCATTGTGGTAGAGGTGTTCAAAGGTTGGAGGTGATCTGATGTTAGTTAAAAAGCCAAATGGTCAAATGGGTGTTAGCACCACCTTCTATAGACCATGAAATTCAGCGAGGGACAAGTGTGGCCACTTGAATATGAGTAGAGTTCATCAAAATGTGTTCAAGAGTTATAAAAGCAATAAAATTAATTTTGATTAAATGGATTAATTTGTTATTCAATCCACTATGGAGAATGTGTTTGACTGTGTGTTTATTTATTGTCTTATTTGTCAGCAGGACTACACATATCTACTAAACTAATTTCCACTAAACTTGGATGGGGCCTGGGCCTGAGAAGAACCCAGTAAATTATGGGACGGATGTGGATTAAGGGCCGAAACCAGGAGGACTTTGTTTTCTCCACTTTATTTAGACATATTTTATGACAAATAATTAAAGTTACCAGACCACTTCCATTTGTCCTTTATATTTCATATAAAAGAACTAGGCAATCATGCTTGAGCAGATTTAAATATTTTTATAGAGGGGTACTCTCCTTTTCAGCCACTGTACATAAAAAATATAGAGCTACAAACCTGTCACTACCACTGATGTGTAGCTGAGATCATATTTATTCAGGAAGGTAAAATGGCTGCGGTGTATCTCTCATAGTTTTATAGTGTTAACAAACAAGTATGACATATTCTGAATATGTTTTATGGCTAATTGTTTAGGTCATCAGCCCACTTCCTATATCTTTTATATTTCTACTGAAAGAGCAAGACAATCAGGTGTAGGATTGTTCAGCTTTGGCTGTGGTATGTATTCTACCGAGGGACACTCGTCTGTGATTTTTAGTATAGAAATAACAATACACAAGCTAAAAGTCTAAAATACAGCTTTAAACCCCATTGGTTATCATGTATCAGCCTTCATGCAGGACTGTGTAGTACATCCATTGTGTGTTTGCAATTAATACAGGGTATGTTATGTAGAAATCAGAATTTCCTTTTATTTCCAGCATAGAAATTGACAAACTTGTGGATCATTGCAGTGTGGCCTCAAATTGTAAAGCTCTAAAAACTAGAGTCCATCAATGGTGTGCAAATGCTATCAGAACATAATTTTGAATTGATTTATTTGATAGTGACATATTTAATCTATGTATTTGGCAAGTCATATAAAAATGTCCTGGCAAAATACACAAGCTTGAGGTACAATGTTGTAGAATAGCCTATCCAATGCACATGTGTAGAAGGTAACGTAGATAACTGTGCAAACTGAAGGCATCACAGATTGTAGCCGTGGTAATAGTGGGTCGGATTCTTTAATGCCTAAAGCCAAGTTTGAAGTCTGTTGTATAGTGTAACAAATTCTATAGGAGGCATGTTGGCCATTCAAATTAATTAAAGCATTCGCAAATGTTTATAAGACAGTATTATGTTTTATTTCTCTGCAACCCCACCTCTTGACCTAATAATATGAATAATAAAGTCACAGGAGCTGCTGTGGGCACTAAGGTAGTTGTACCACTAGGAGGAGTCAGAATCAAGGACATGAACTTTGCGCCCTTTTTAACTGTCACAGCGCGCGTCCCCCTGAGGTCACTGCAATAACCACAGGTAAGCTTTCTGTCTGTCCTGAACCCTTTGTACTATATTAGAAATGTGGACATACCGGGGACACGCACACATAATCCACCTGTATATAAAGAGCTAAACGGAGCCGGGCGGCTTTCAGGGTGATGGGCGGACTGGTCGGGAAGCTCCGCCCGTCCGCTGCGCGTCTCCTCAGCCCTCACTCAAAACAGAGGACAGCTGTTGCGACGCGCATCGTCGTGTCCTGAGCCTCGAGCCTGTCCGCACCGTCTTCTCCTCCCATGTGCCCGCTGGAATACCAGCAGAAGACAGAGGAACACAGCGCACTCCGGTGAGTCACTGAGCAGCACGAGGCTGAGTTTTGTTATCGTCTGCGACGTCGTGTTTAGAGAAATCCCTCCGCAGCCGTCGATGTAGCTAGCTAACGTGTCTTTAAGCCCCGCGCACGGGTTTGGGTGTGTTTGTTTTTATACGCAGGGTACCCCCCCCCGTATAAATCGGCATCCATCCGGAGGAGGGGATGCGAGAGAAACGACGAGCTGATGCAGGGGCTGCTCCGAGTGTAGCTGGGTGCTGTAATGCATGTCAGCCATTATTCATGTTCTCCTCCACCCACGTGAAGACACAGTCGCCGCACCGCACACCGAGCAGTTTGATACAACGCTCGTAATAAATCATGCGCTCCCTCGCCGAGCTAACGCTTTGAGCTAACGAGCGGTGCCGCTAACGCAGGGACCACAGGGAAAGGAGGGCGGCGAGTCGGTGAGTTAGCATGCTGTGATTCCCCTGGCGCAGTCTGACTGTGTTTACTCGAGTCACCGCACAGCTTGTTGGTGTTTGGGGACACGGGGGGGGTTCGTGTCGACCCATTTTCTTGCTGCTAGCCCAGCGGAGCTCATGTAGCAGCCGTAGCCACTGCAGGCTCGGTGCTCCGAATAGCTCATTGGCGGTGAACCCCCTGCACGGTTACCCTCCAGGGAGTGTTTTGGGTGTGGCGTGGGTTCACCCACGAACAATACTGTGTGCAGTCCATCTAGTCTCAGAAGGAGCACCGAGGACGTGTCGTGTGGCTGCTTTGTGTGTCTAGTGACCTGCAGTTTTCGACCCATATGGCCTGAAATGACTGAAAAGAGGGGAACCTTTAGAGCTTGAGAAGGAGAGGACCCCCTTCCAGGCTCAGCTGGTAGGTGTTTATTAAATTCACATTTCACTAACACCACTCAATGAGTCACTGTGCCTCATAACTATCTACCTCCTCGGATGTAGTCTTAATGTTTGGATCCACAATATCAGTTCAAACTGGAATGGCACAGAGCTCCACTAGGGCTCAAAATCCTCCTATGAAACCTTGTTTAAGTTCACTACATTTTTATTTGGATCTGCAGCAAAATGATAGATATCCACTAAAATTACCGTTTTCTCCTAAGAGATGCATGCATGATTCTCTGAGAAATCAACAAACATTTGTGCCCTCTACCAATGTTACAGAAAGTGGGGACAAAATCCTGGATGTGCACCCTTTATATGAATCAGCACCAAAATGTAATGGGTTCTTCCCTTACCCATGTCCCACCCTGCCACCAAGTTTCACTGAAATCATTTCAGCTTCATTGATTAATCTGGCTTACAAAGAAATGGACAAGTGTGAAAACATACCATCCATGGCGGAGGTTATAAGAGATTTGGGACCTTATTCTTTTACATCTAACTCTGGTAAAAGATTATACAGATCTAACATTGATCAATCTTTAGCTTCTATCACAGATCAAATGAAGCTATGTTGATCCTCTACTGATAAATGAATCTGCGACAGTGGTCTTATAGCAGTAGCAAGAGTTGCATGTTAATTTGTTAGCCCAGGAGTATCTGAAGATATACACAAAGTTATCTTTAGATAACAACGAAACTGACTCACACACGAGTGTTCCCCTTCAATAGTTATCAAGCAGATACAGATTTAATCTGAATTCACTGCCTGCTCACTATTAGCCTGCCATTCTTTTCTCTTTCAAAGCCTCCCTCTGCTCAGCCCTGCCGCCTCACACACTCAGTGTCCTGTGTGTCATTGCTCACCCGATTTTTAAAGGGCTCTAAGGAATGTTCCATATCGATATTTAGTATGGCTGTGTGGAGCTGCTGTTCTCAACACTTAACATATGACCCACAGGTCACCGGTTCAGACTCATGACTCGCATGCCTTTACAGTACTGTGGTGTGTTGTGTCATGCAGGGAAGGCGGATACAATCTCATTTGGCTCCAGCTGCCTCCTTCAATAGTTGAATAGATACCAGATGCGTTTATTCATTAGTTAGTGTTCGAGATTGCAGTCATACCAGTTCTGTAAGCATTGTATTATTGAGTGGTCAGATAATACTACAGTTAAAGTTTAGCCCTAAATAGGAGATGAACCACAAAGCCTTCGCAGGGTTGGAGGTCCCCTGTTCGTCCATTTGTCAGTAAAGGAATCTGTTTGGAATTCCTTTTGGTTTTTACTTCATCTAATTCAGACCCTGAGAATGCTGGGATGGGTTATAAATTATCAGTGAAAGCCTCGTCTGCAGGTCAGTGGGTGCAAGGGCTTAGGTTTTAATCCAATAAAATATGGTTGATTCAGTATCCAGTGTAGAGATTTGCAGTATGGGACTTGAGCAACAAACGAACGATCTGTACGCCTATTTACGAATGCTGCATTGCAATATAATTTTCTTCGTTTCTCAAACAAAAACATCAGGTTGCAAACTGTAACTGTTTTTTGCCGATAGAGCGTGAGCACCTGGATGTTTTATTGGAGCTCACCTGTTTAGGGAGTTATTTATCTTTAATTACACCCCTTTGTCTATAACACAATCATCTAGAGCTAAGTGCTTTCTCTTTTCAAGGATGTACGTCAACAGTTCTTAATTCAAACGTGGTCATGTTGTATTCAGAGGGAGAAAATCATTCAGACGATAATGTGTTTATAGACACAGCTTCAGTTTTCCATCTCTGAATGATTTCAACTCCCTCAGCGTCATTTGAGATCTATAGTGACTTTTAAGAAACGGTTCCCTCGGTAACTCTTCATACCACCTCCATCTTCCGAGCTGGGCTAATCCCAGAGATGCCTTGTGTACGTGGGCCCATCTGTTCAGCTCTGGGGTGTAGCTGCTCTGTCCAAGGCCTGCAAATGTGATTAGTTAGAGATTACATCTGTGTGTGTGTGAAATGAAACTCCCCTCTCAGAATCAGAGCTGTGTGTTTTTAGGGGAAAGGGCTTTTGCGTCATCGGGTTCAGCCCCTTGTGTTTCACAGGGTATGTTTCCCTGCTCTGCATTACATCATGTTTACTCCACAGTTTATATAAAATCCTCCTTCAACCAGCAATCTTGTATCCTCCCTCCTGGGTCCTATACATATTCTGGAGGCGTTTTGGGTCTGCAGCAAGTTTTGTTCTCTGCGTGACCTCCTATCGGTGCTTTTACTCAGTTGCCAAGGTAACTTGATGCATTTGTCTGGCACGTCCATGCAGCACAGATGGAACTGCGAAGTCACATGTCGTAACATTCTTCCTCTGATGCCTTCCCACCCTCGATTCTGTCACTATGAGAACAAATGCAAAGTTGGTTATCGGTGTTAATTTTCTGCTCATGTTTTGGTGTTGACTCCACAAAGCCATCACTAACACTACTTGGACTAATATAATAGGTCCCTGCGCCTGACAAGTTGTTTTTAAACACTGATAATATTATGGCATACAGTTGTGTTTGATAAAGACTTTTTTTTTTATATACGAGGTGTCTCTTGTTGCTGGCAGCTGGTTGAAGTGGGTGTTGCGGATGTGAGCTTAGGTAGCACCTGATTAGCTGACTGTGTGCATGACCATGTGTGAGAAGGAGATAAATGACAAGGATATTGCACGTCCTAGCATTTACGTAAGAGATCTGAGTGGCAAGCTCTACTTGAGCAATATGCTGCTTTTTCTTTGTCCACAGAGGAACATTTGAGGAAGTAGTGCAAAACTGCCTCTTCTTATTGTAGTGAGTCTATTTACCGTGTGGTTCCTCCAGTGTTGTAATCACAGCCCTTCTGAAGGGGAAGTAGACGCCACAGAGAGCAGTCAGACACAAACAGTGTTGAAACAGATACTGTACATAGTGTCACTCGTGACTGATTGCTGAATCAAACCCTGCTAATTACACACCACAATAAGGTGAGTGGTGGCAGGAGGTCTAGAGCTCTGAGGACGTGGGAGAGGACTCGCACATGAAGGGCTACACAGCAAGGGAACCACTGCACAACTTTGTATCCCTTATTCCTCTGTTCTCCATCTCCTTTGTGGTTGCTTTGCTTTCAGTTTCTTTTCACTTTGCTTTCTTGTTGGGAGTAGGACCATAAGCTATTACATTCCATAATGCTATGTCTGCTTAAAGGGATAGTTCACAGAAAAATGAAAATTCACTCATTATCCACTCTCCACTATGCCGATGCAGGGGTGGGTGAATTGTTTGAGTCCACAAAACACTTCTTGAGTCTCAGGGGTAAACAGCGTTGCAGCCGAATCCAATATAATTTAAGTCAATCGAGTCCACTACCTCAGACGAAAAAATATAACATGCCTCCACACTGCTCGTGCGGTGTCATCTAAGTTTCCGCAAGCCCCGACATTCAAATTCAACTTGAAACGGCGTCGTTGACAGAGTTTTTAGCCTAAATGTCCTCTAATAGCCCCCCTCGGAGCCGCGCTCACGGGCACACCGGAAACACACTCTGTCGCCCCATGGCATGTGTGGGGTGCATGTTCGTATGGCTACGTCAATCTTAGCTTTTAGGCTTAAAACGTGGTGTAAATGACCTTGTTTTGAGTCAAATATGAATGTCGTGGATAATGAGCGAATTTTCATTTTTTGGTGAGTTTCACTCCGTCACATTTTTAGGCCGTAACCCCAACCATGTGTTGACATCAGAGAGGAAACAATGTTCAAATTTCATTTCATCCATCATATGTGTGAGATACAGACTTGAAACTAGCTGTGCAAATAAAATCTTTTATGTATTTGTTACTACTACTACTTCCAATTTTTTTTTTCATTGAATCTGATTTAAAATCTTAACTTTTATGGTGACTTGTAAAACTATATAAAATTTACATTTGAAATGGTTTCTTTTATAGCCTTCGTGGTGAAATGTGACATTTTGAATTATATTTTTTGTTTCATGTAAATATATAAGATAATCGGATGAATTGTCTCATCAAAAAAAACTATGGATGAATCAATAACAAATAATTTGTTGCAGCCTCAGTTTCATCCCCTGATGACATGAATTGCTTTCACCAAACCACAAGCCCCCACTTCCTGCTTCCTTCTCCCTTTTTCTTGCTTTTGGGGGTCTTTTTTAAAATGTCATACTAATATGGTTGTCAACTTTCAGTACCAATAACAAAACAATACTTCTTTCAAAGTAACCCTTATTTAGAATATATATGCTGTTAAACAAGCATACGCCCGAGTCATACGCCTCCAACACATCAGTATAACTTTGTCCTAACATACACAAGCTACACAAATCAATTTAAGTGTATTTTATTCAGGAATATTGTGATTTAGACATTTTGAGTACAGAGCAAAACAAATATTGGGTCACATTTTGTGGTTTGAAAGTTTCTGAAAGTTGAGAAGGACATAATATTGGTTATTCCATTAGAAATTGGGTTTGTTTTCAAGCCCTACTTATAAGCAGGTCATGGTTTTATGTGGCTGTGCTGACCAAGCTGTCCTTATCTTACCATAACCTTATCGGTCATCATTGGTCTTTCACTGCAATTGCTCTCCACAAAGCCTATTTACTTTTTAAAAAGTTGATGTTGACTCGTTGTTTTGAATGTGCAGCTTTAAACAGGATTTGATATCATATTTTTTCTCTAGATATAGAAACATTAAATATCAAAATATCCCTCAGACTCCAAACAGATCCTATCAAAGTAAAAACATGGCTTTGTTTTGAGCAGATTGTGTCCTGGCTATTTGTTATGCTGACAAGTGGTAATGTTTCGGCCAACTGGTTTAACTCTAATTCCGGCCTCTCCACAGCCTAGATGATTATCTTACAATGTCTTTCATCTGTGTGCAATTGCATCCCTGTCCATGTGTGCTTTTGAAATGTAAGTATTTAAGGGGATTTCTCAGCCAGTAGCGTAGTTTCCAAGAATTTGCCGTATTCAAAGATTGGTACCAAACTAGAGACTAGTGACCATAAACAACAGTATATAGTAGAAAACTCCCAGCATAGGTCATTTTCATTATTTATAAAAGGTTGGGCATCCCACCTAAGTGTTATAATGGTAGGGAAAACCCTGGTCAGGTTGGAGGCGTTTGGGGTCAGGAGGCCAGGGGTCAAATGTTTGTTTAGGGACACATTTGTAGTAAAGGGCCCAGCCTTTCAGGCATGCAGAATGCCAGCTATGAGGGTCTTGTTCCACCTGACACTCTCAGGCTGAACCTTTACCTCCTGTGTCATGTGGTCATTTCTCAATCAACCATCAGAAGTTTCCTATTTGGACCAAATGATGAGTACAAAGCAAGGTAACCATGGTCAGCTGATTTGTAAATTAGGTTTTGTCTTAGTAACATAACAATGAACGTGAGCAGAAAAGTTGTCTTCTAGCAGAACAGTGGTCTGGCAGTTCATGTGTTTTGGGGATGTAGCTTTGACGAGAAGGCAGATGGGACGGGGTGGGATGTACCGTAGCATTTTTTCAAATTATAGCCTGCTCTTGTTGGCTTTTCCAGGAGTACCAACCCTAGCTTTTTAACTGGGTGTACCAAATTAGAAACGAGCCAATGGGTATGTTTTCAAACTTAAATTCTATTTGGTGTGGAAGGCGCGATTGCGAACACTCACATTCAACTCCATTTATAATGTGTCTGAGTTGTATGATCCCCCACTCTTACTACTCTGTGTAATGTGTGTGTGCTCAGGTGTGAGGGCTATTTTTTCCGAGTTTTTGTTCTACAAGGAGGGCCAAGACCATAATCCCCCCCCCCCCACTGGCCCAGATAAATGTAAACAGAAAGATGCCGCACCCTTCCACTTCCCTTGCATATTGTCCTGATCCACCAGTCTGTATCAGTCTCTGTGGTTTCACAACACAGCCTCATTTATCTGTCTAAACCTTCATGTGTTTAGGCTTGGGAACTAACTGAGAGCTGAGCCTCGGTTATGTCATGGAAACTCAAGAACTTGGTCCTGAACCCTGCCAAAGACAATAGATCTGATACAGACAAACACGATTCCACCTCTCTCCTCTTTTGCTCTCTTTTGTTTTCTTCTTTTTCCAACATTTTCATTTGTGTTCTTTTCCACTACATCAGACTCATGTGTCAGGTACACAGTGGGCCTTTATTTGCCTTAAGAACATGATGAATACAAGGCTTCATCCTGACCAGCTGCTCCGCTCTTTGCCTTCCTTTTTGCCGTCCGGTATCTCTTTGATGAAATAAAAGGTGATGATTCATTTCTTAAGCAGATGTGATTCTCTGTGTCATCTTAAAGACTCCATTTAGACTTGAGTGTGTGACTGAGACAACCTGTTTCCTGTCACCTTTGTCAGGTTTCCCACAGGTTGGGTCTCAACATGCAGACAGAGACTTGCATTCATATGCCTTCAGTTCCCCACTTTACATCACCAACTGTCAAACAGGGTTTTCACTTCATTCATTCAAACCATGTACATGTCATAGGATATTGCATAAGAACAGTAAAAAAAAAATTACAGAAGTAGCACTGGCGAGTTTAAAATGCAATTTGGCAAAGACGCTCTAAATTAATGTATTTCTTTTTTTTTAATGAAGGTGTAATTGAGTATCTTTAACTTTATGGCCTTGTGTTGTCTTCCCTCCTAATTTGAAATTCATGCAACGTTTACAAAGTAGTTTTCTCCACCACACAACAGTTGGATCCAATACAGTAATGTTTGGGTCAGGGAAGAACCTATTGAATTTTGGCACAGATTTTTTCACGTTCTATAACATTTAGATAGGACAATTTTCCACATTTCCTGTCGAATAATTCATGGTTCTTGATGAACAAAAATCAGGCATGTTTGATATTTCTGAGTGTGTGCAACTTGGTGCAGATCCAAATAAACATCTGGATGTAGTGAATTTAAATCTGTTTTCGTAAGGGGACAGTTGGGACTTGGCGGAGGTATGCGCTCTACTTTGTCATTTTATTTAACTTCTGTTTAGATCCTGTTTGGGCCAATGCAACTTTTCCGTACTTTAAAAGTCAGTGGGAAGAGTTGTGACTGCCCTTATTGCATCAACCAACTGATAAAAATGGCAAGTCCCTTGAAAGACTTGGACACCCCTCTGTTTGATGGTGCTTTGCATGTGAGAGGGTCACCTGGCTTCATTTGGTCACTTGATAAACTTGGGATTAGGGGTGGGCGATATAGCGAATATACTCAATGTATCGTGGCTTGTGCGATGTGAAAAAATAACTACAACGCGACCATCGAGTATAAATTTGTCACGTGAATGTTTTAAGCAGCTTGAAATTCTCTGAGTTTCGCTCTTATCATGTCCCCCTCACAGCAGACTGCTCACTTCCCCGCCCGTCCAGAAAACTCCTGTGTGCATGCATATTTTGTATCAGGAGAGGAGGGAAGAGACTCAGAGAGCAAGGAGAGAAAGAAAGCGAAGAGTCCCAGCGAGTTGACGAGAGTTCAGAGACGGTTAATGACAGTTAGTTCATATTCTCTGTGAACGCTGACCCGAACGAATCAGTTTACAAATGATGAATGTGAACGTAAGTGGCGTTCGCTCCAGCAAGAGTGGAGTGTGTGTGTGTGGTTGTATGTTTACACGCATATAGACACACAGGCCCTGGCACTACACAGTGAGATTAGAGCTCGTTCACTTGAAGCAGCTGGTCAGTGGCTTTGTTGATCAGTAGATACATCAGTTTTCTCTAGGATCCACAGCTGCCCAATGACCAGAAGGCATGCCACGACATTTATATTCGACTTGAAACAAAGACATTTACATCGCGTTTTTAGCCTAAATGTCCACTATCTTCCGATGAGGTTGCTTTCAGGGACCATCAGAAATGCTTACATCTGCTAGTTTAGCCACTTCCTGTGGACTTTGAATTTAAGGAATTGAAAACATTTGTACAGTTACTTAGAAGAGATTTCGAAATATCGAGGTATATATCTTGATGGTGATATAGCCTAAAAATAGAGATTTGTTTTAGGCCATATCGCCAAGCCCTACTTTGGAGTGTTGGAAGGATATTAGGAAGAGAAGCGGGAGGGCATCAGTGGCACTGGGCACAATGTCTTCCCAATTTGTAGTCAATAGACAAATGTTTCGTAGCTCATGCGTCCTGTCTGTACTTGTAACCCGGACACTCATTGTAATTTGTGTCTGTGTGCACAGACAGCATAGCCCCTGGTCATGGTGCTCTGTGGGAGAGGAGGATCAGAAAAAGGGGTGTGAGGGGCTCATTCAGGGAGAGAGGAGGGGGAGGGGAGCAGTGCAGGCCTTGAAGAGATACAGCTGTTTCTCCAGTCTCAGCTGTTGCTCCTCTTCCATTAGATGCAGGCTTGCCCCCCCCTCTCTCTTTCAAATACACACAGATACACACAAACTAAAAGAAGCACACAGTGTAACATTGTTCTGCTGTGTGAGAGAAAGATGAAAGAATCAATCTTTCATAGCTGCTATCAGATGGGAATAGGAAGTACTCGCCATATAATTGAGAGAGGCCTCCATTGCCACATAAGGCAAAATCTGTGTCTGTATTCATCACATTCAGTTGTTTTTCCTTTTGCTTGTCTCTGTTTTGCCTCTTCTGTTGCTTTCTCTGCAATGATGTTTGATAGAATTTAACAACTTTTCGCACCCATTCTCTCACTGTATCTCTCCTTTTATTTCTTCCCATGTGACCTCTGACCTAGTGAACTCTCAGAGCACACAGCTTTGCAAGTGTAGTTCATGTCCCTCTTTGACCAGCTTTGGGTGTCAGTATCCATGTATGTTTAGCTCCTATTCATGCTTTTATACTGAACAAAAATTTTAGGCACATGTCTTCCTCTTGCCCCTTCTGTGTTTAGTTTTCCGTCTGCTTTTTCCCCCTCTGTAAAGCTCCCTTTGTGTCTTAAGTTGTAATTGGACATTTTGTCACGCCCTGAAGACGGGGCAAGGCCATGTGAGGGGAGGTCATGGGGTGCAGCACTGTAGCTCCTTTTTATCATGTTGCTGTTAAGAATACCCCTTTATTGTCACCTTTGTTTGTTAGGTCACTGAACCAAACAAGGAGACATATTGCTGCCCCAGTATTCGATTTTGTGTAGCATGTTGGATTAGTAGAATCAATTGCGTGACATCTAAAACAACAGTGTAAGTTATTAAGAGGTTTGGTTAAGTCTGTAGGAGATAAATGCAGGTCTTTGCAAAATCGACCCGTGTGTGCATATATCTTTGCGAGAGCCATTTTGAGCATAGAGCTTACAGAATGATGAAATGTTGGGGAAGTGAAGACAGAGGATTAGGGTTAGACATTTAATTGCGATGGTAAGGTAGGGCATGCATTAAGCCAGTGGTTTTTCTCACTAAAGTAGAAGTACAAGCTTGTGTGTGTGTGCACGTGTCTATCTATAGTTATCTATCTATAGGACAATTTTGGCTCAATACCATCATTGTGAGGACATTTTGACTTTGGGAGGACATTTTGGCTGGTCCTCTCAAATTCAAAAGGTTTTTTTGAGGATTAAGACTAGGTTTTAAGGTAGGGTTAGAGTTTAGTTTAGGGTAAGGCAATTAGTTGTGATGGTTAATGTTAGGGGCTGGGGAATGCATTATACCGATGAGTGTCTTCACAATTATAGAGACACAGTGCTTTATGGGACGTCTGTTTTCTCAGTCTTGCTCAGTTAAGCAATTTCAAAGGGACAAAATTCATCTTAGAAGTAAATTCTCAAAAGGTTGACCGCGACACAGTGCTATATTCAAAACTGTAACACTCCCTCTTACTTGGCTCTATACACATCATAAGACTCATTAGACTAACAATAGCTAGCCTACAGCGTGTTTGCTTTTGAAGACACTCCAGAGTCTGCGTTTTAGTGTTGTCTGGTGCGTTGCTCTTTTGGGTCAAGTATCCAAGCAGACTAGGAGCAGAGCTAGGCCAACCTAAAACAGGACAGAAAAACTTGTTGGAGGAGGATGATCTCATCGTTGCATAGCACAGACATTTTAGTGCTCTATGTGGGAGAGGGATGATTTGTGAGGCTTTACTTCAAAGAAACAGAAAGATGGAAGTACGATGCAATCTGTTGTCAGTGGTTACATTCCTGTGATGGCCCACCCGTACCACTGTGTTTTACGTTAACCAGCAATGATTGGTTTGCTAGAGCTAAAGAGGGGAGTATGCAGGACTGAGAGTGTATGTTTGCTGTCAAATAATTGTACGGTTTGTCAGGATGCAACATGCCAAGTCTGTGTCTCACACAAAAGCCCCAAGGGACCTTCCAGAACCCTGTCTTGAAAATACTGTCTCCAAGGTTTTCCTTTTATAAATGTTCTGACAAAGTCACGTAACTGGATGGAAATTAGTTGAGAAAACTAACTGAAAATTTAGCATTAATTAAGAGAAATATGACTCATTTATTGGGAGGACCAAACATAGGTGGTAATCTTAGGAAACATGATTTGATTATTTTATTTTTTTATTTTGGGAGTCTCACTTTGATTCAAACCTGACTCTCATTCAATTCAAACCTAACACTATCACCAGCTGTATATCCAAATTGTTGAGAGTGGCTGCAGGTCTTCTCTTCAGTTCAGTGTTTAAAACTAATCCACCACTAGACAAACACACAAAACATCTGATGTAAGTTTGTCTACCAATTTCCAACATTAGTTAAATCCGGCACCACAATAAATGTCATATATAATTTTACTCACTGAAAGGGCTTTTACTATGAACAGTTACTTGAAGGGTTGACCTTGTATAAACTGCACGTTAACATCATTTAATCTCATTGGATTCAGGACCTCACTAACACTTCTGCAATTTTCTTTTTTTTTTTTTTTTTTTTAAACTAAACTCTCCAGGCTGTTGCAGGCGTCCTTGGAGAAATGACAGGAAAACCCCCACACTAATCTGCTGTGACCAAAACTTCCGATAATGTCTTTACAGTGCTGACTCAAACCAACGATTCTTGGCCAGATAATCGTGTATTTGCCAACATGTTTAGCTTTAATGAGGAGAATTAATAATCAGTGTTAGGCTGGACCAAATCATTATGCGAGTAGTTAAAGTATATTAGCTGGAGGTTGTCGAGATGTTTCAATTAAAAGTTCTATCATTTAGACTAAGGGTGTCATGAAGAACCAGTAGAATGATAACTGAACTTAAATTTTAGTAATACACATTTGATTATAGTGTGTAAATAATCCATCACCCCTCGAATCTTAATATAATAATGTCTGTGACACTCAAATGACTTAATCATAGATCCTATTTCCAACCAACCCTCAGGTCAGTGTGTTTACACCTGACACGTCATAGATTTTTGCAGTCTGGATTTTGAATGTGCTTCTTTTGTGTGCTAGTGTGCTACAATCTTTCTTTCTTGACTATAAAGCCTTACATTGTAATAAACAATATTTTCTATGTAATTTAAGAATACAATGATTTTTTTTGTTGCACAGTACACATTTCAACCTAAACGTTGAAGCTTTTACAGAGTCTGCCTTGCCAGAGGGAGCATGGTTTTAATGAGCCAATCACCAGAAATGATCACTTTGAACTCAGACTGAAGGTCTGCTTGCTAATTGACAAGACATTAGCCTGATGTGTGCAGACGCCTGTTAGCTAGAGTTAGCTCCCGGGCATGGGCCGATTGAATTAAGTCGTAGTCAGTTGACTTCCATGGCCCTACATGACTCAGCCAGAGGTTACATCTTTCAAACTACCTTTGACTGATTGCTCAGATCAGTGTGCAGAGCCTTTTTTTTGTCCATCCCTCCTGTAGATACAATCTTTAGATATGCTATGAAATGGCCTGAGTCTGCAAACCTTCTTGAGTCACAACAGTCTTGAAACAGTGGTGGGTTTACATGGACTATATTCAGAGTACAGTTAACCCAACTGTTGTGAATCAGGGCAGTTTGTATAGCAAGCAACAATCTACATTCCTCATTAATTTAAAAATAATATTTTGTGCATGATTCTATGAACTGATTCCTGAAAACCGCAAACTAGACAATTTACCCATCATGCAACAATTAGCCACTGCACACACATGTAGTAATTAACCCGTAGTTCAGTTGTACCTGCCATGTAACTGTGATGTGAAGGTGCAAATGCAAAGATCAGTGTGGATATTTTAACGATTGATAATGGGTCTGAATAAAAACAGTCAACAGAGTCAACAGAAAGTTATTTTTGTAATCCAGCTCTGTAAGTATTTAAATGATATTCACCTCAATGGAAAGTGTAGCACAATCTCTGCTGCTTGATAAAACCAGTTGTCTCCAGTACATATTCATAATACTCAGCCATACCACTATAGAAGCAGGTTAGTGCCACATAGTTAGGTGTTACTGTTTTACTTGATTTTATGCTGGATGCTCTCAAGATGTTTGCTTAAATATCTGGACACAAACACAGAATATCTTGTTTTATCAATAATGTCTGGATTGTTTAAGCCATGAAGCTTCACGTTCATCCTGAATGTGTTTACTCAGCCCTTAGAAGTATGTTTTACTGCTGTATGTTTTACTTGTGCCAATCCTCAGAGACTCATAGAGGAAGACATAGAGATCATATCAGTTTCCTCTAAACAGTACTTCTCTGACTGACTGCTCTGTTGCCCTGTATTGTTAGTCTTCCCTTTCCTTGTTAATAGTCCGTGCAAGGAATGACCACAGACATCAGCGCTGCAGCCAGCTCCACACTTCCTCTGTTTCCTCTCCTGCCCCCTTCCCCTTCCCCCCCCCTCAGTCATTTGTCACCATGCTCAGGCCTCTCAGGCTTCAGCAGCAGAGTTGAACTTGGCCTAGGCCGCTTGCCCGCTCCCATTTGGACCACAAATCAGGCCGAAGCCAGCACACATGCAGACATAGATACACACACAAACTGTAGGCCAGTGCTCTGCCCACACGTGACGGCCTGCTGCTCTGGGGCCCTGCCACATGCCCCTACTCCCAAGCTTGGCACCGTGGCCTCTCTTTGGTTCATTTGATGGATAACCAGATACTGTTATCAAAACAGAGTTTTCCATACATGCCAGCTGTCGGCCAAACAGCCAGCTACTCATTTAAGTCCAGCCCATTACTTTATTACATTATTAAATTAGGCACTCCATTTAGGAATTTGATAAAACTGTTTTGTTAACAAATTACATTTCGATTTCCTTTAACGCTAGCCTCCACCTTTTAATATAACGCGAGCATGATCACAGAAACATGCCTGTCTGGAGTTTATTTTATATATTCATTCCAGGTCTTTCATGTTGATGGTACTGTTTCTTCATTTCACGTTCAGATTTTGCTTCTGCTTAAAACTGTTTGTCTGTTCTCAGATTTACTGTTGCTGCACATGTCCTGTGCTTCAGTCTCGGTTTGTCTCCTTGCGTTTTACTTCGTAAAGTGTCCATTATGGGTAGTTACAGTTTAGTTCAGGTTCAGCATGCATCATGTTTTATTTTAATGCTGATATTACGTTCTTCAGATTTAATCGGTGAGGCATTTTTGTGGCATGCAATTGCATGCATTAACAGCTAACCAGGTAGCAAAATTCTCAAAGAGCATTTACTAGTTTTTGGGGAAACACTGGGCCTCATTCACCCATATCTACTTAAGAATTACTTTTTTCTGCCGTGTGCACACACAGAAACTGAAAAGAGCATTAAAGAAGCCAGGAATGATTATGTTAATTAAAATGATAAAAAAATCTAAAGACGGCGCTGTACCAGACTCAAACCGTAAAAAAAGTTGTTATATTTTGTAGTGTCAGCAGTGGATGCTTGATGCGAACACAGGGAGCACTGCAACACTGACCTGGGTTCAGTGTGCAACATGTGGTGCGGTTGCATCTCCTGAGCCATCTCTTATCTCAGAAAAGAAATAAACTTGGTTTTCATAATTAATCCCACATAAGAAAACATTTGTGATGTCAGAATCTTTGTAAAAACTGCATAAGTGGGTTTTAAGAAGAAATTTCTTCTTAAGAACAGTTGGTGAATGAGTCCCACTCTCTGCTCAACCACTGCTTCAATAAGGATACCGTTTCTGGAGGGCGTAGGTACTTTGATTGCTTGTCTCTGACGTTTACACCCAGACTGTCTTTTTGAGCTCACTGTGTGTGACAGATGTAATTCTAGGCTAGGCTATTGGACAGGCAATCAGAAGTAGTTGGCCGAATCCCGTGGCCTAACGTAAGGTGGGCCACCGCATTGGTAGATTGGGGGCTATTTGTGCCTGTCATTCGGGCTACGCATGAGAGCCTGCTTTGTGCAAGACACTAAGAGATCCTTTTCTCTCATTGATTTATTAGTTCTGTCACAGCAAAAAAAAGGTTATACAAGCCTTCTAACTCCTGCAGGTTACACTGGACCAACCAAACCAACACCAATGGATGAGTACTTCTGAAAGGCTTTAGACTTGAAAACACTTACAGCTACAAATAACCCATAATGCTCTCTAAAAGAATAATTCTAATTTTACCCAAAGTTGGGGAAAATAACGATTGTCATATCTTTGTATACGATGTCTTTAATTGGGGCCAATGCAGGACATGGTGTTCATAACTCGTAGTTACACTTGTTGGCATCCTCTCTTTTCCACTTCCACTGGTCCAAACTCTCATTGAGCTGCCACCTTCAGAAGGATCAGAGCATAACAGGCATGATAAGTGATGGTGTGAAAGGCCTGTTAGCCATGTTCCCTCGACAGCAACACACACATCATTGTCCCTCCACAGGCCGTGCCACTATGCTCTGCTTGAATAGCTAACCTGCTGAGTGAAAGCAGTATATCGAACTGCTGTGACATGCAGCCACATGCTGTGTAAGTATGTGTATGTGCAGGTTATTGGAGTGCGTGTTTGATCAGCCTGGCCTCTCTTAGCTTTTGATCAATAGTGTTCTCTTGACTGGAGCACAGGGAAAGTGAGAAGCGAAATCTAGCCTTTGCTGTCATAGCATCACTGAAACACCACTAACTAGATCTCTGGTGATTAACAGGCTTCATAAACAATAAAATCAAATTTAGATTCAATTTAGAATCTAGGGCTCTGAGCAGCACTGTGCAGGCCCGAGCACTTGCGAACTCGGGACCTGATGGGGCCGTGGAAGAGAGCGGTCAAGGACCGGGCGAAACGGTTGCGTGTGTTCTGCACACCGCGGGAAGAATAAACGCTTCACTTCCTGTGTCCGTCACGCACTGCCGAACCATGCCCACTAATCATGCATTATGGTACACACCATCAAGTGCAGACCACACCGTGAACATTTTATGTAAATCTAATTTAAGTTGTAAACGAGGCTTACTTCCTGTTGCCAGTAGGTGGTGCTATCACCATATACAGACTAATAGATCTGTTCAGGTCAAAAACACTTGTTTCTCTTCATATCGTATAAATCTTTCACCTTTGCAACATCTAAGACATCAAAGGAATGTATGACCACTGACATTATACAGATTTGTATCTGTGCTTTGATGGTGAGTTATCAAACTTTGACGCCACACCACGGTCACACCGTGTGACAAAAATCAATGTAATTTTATTCATAATGCTGCTTGAGACTTTTTTTGTGCGTCTGGTCATGATACACGTGTGTACCGAATTTTGTGAAGATCGGTGAAAGCGAAGTAAGGTGCTGCATTGGGGGGGCTATTGAGCCATTTTGCCACGCCCATTTCAAATTACTCCAGAATACATACATTTTCACCACTTTCGAAATTTCTGAAAACTTTGAGTTTTCATGCATGTTTAGGCCTTCAAAAAGGCAATTCATTTGGCAGACAATAATAATAATAATCATATAAATTTCAATAAGGCCTTCGCCATTGTCTGTGCTCGGCCCCTAATAAGACCTTTCTATTTGTTCATGTAAAATGGGAATGAGAGTTAAAGAGACCATGGATTGAAATGTAAGTAAAGCATCCATATCCCAGTTTATTCTCTTATGGTGACATTGAGACCTACTATGGTAATTAAATAGTAAACAAGTAATTTTCCGAAAAGATATATAGTTTGACTTTGCAGACCTATAGATCCTAACAGCTCGGAGTCTGTTTGTGTTAGTGTACTGTGTACTAAAGAGGAGAAGAAGAGGGCACAGCCTAATGGGCTGTCACATCCCTCACTGCTCAGCTCAACACACTGACCCACTTTGGCTCCCTGACTTTGGTGCATTCTGCGGCACAGTTTTGAAATTCCTCTTGCCCTGCTGTTGCTGCAAGGCAAAGCAGAGGGCATGTGTTACACAGTGCAAGCATTGTACAGTGACAAAGAGGAGGTACTTTAATTTTGTATCATAAAGCACAGCGGACCAATAGAGGAAATGGATTCTCCCCGCACTTTTTAAAGGTTTGTGCAGAGAAAAGGCCACGACTCTGTGCTGTTTTTATGAATATGGTCTATGAATCTTGCTGTTTGCATGAGACCGATATTTGTGGAGCTCTCACACACATTTTGAGCAGATTGAGAAGCGATGCTTTCGCGGCTGCTAGGTGTCAAAGACAGGCCTGCAGAGCTGCAGGCAGGGAGTGGCAGAGCTGTCAAAGCTGTTGAAGTCACACAACACTGTGTTAATGCTGGACGCTACAGAAATCTCCCATCTGATCCTTTTTTCACAGTTTCACAGTAAGTGACCTTCTGTAAAGGCAATAACAAACATGTTCCCTCCATCACACACTCACTCAACACAACAATCCTTTATGTTTGTGTGTGCCTATGGAAGCTATCATCTCATGTTGGGATAGTGATGTAGTTGAGAGTAAACATGTATATGCATACTAGAAATGTTTCAAAACCATACTACCCTTTCTGACACTGATTCCGATACCTGGACAAGACAATGGCGTATCGGCCAATGTCAAGTACCGATTTGATACCAGTGCATTTGATAAAATCACAACTTGCATAAGGTATTTTAGCAGCTGTATGCTACTAACCATGTATGGAAGTCATGATTGCTGTCATTGTTGTATGGCCTGGCTCAGGTTAAACCCTTTAAAAAACAAATGCATGCAGAAAATGAATGCCATAGAAATTCCTTTGTTAAATAGTTTGACAGAACTGAAAAATAACACAAAAAAATACATCTACAGACTAATAGATCTGTTCAGGTCAAAAACACTCTTGTTTCTCTTCAGATCGTATTAATCTTTCGCCTTTGCAACATCTAAAACATCAAAGGAATCCATGACCACTGACATTATACAGATACAACCTCGTGCTTTGATGCTGTGTAATCAAACTTTGACGCCACGCCACGGTAAAAAAAATACATCTAGAAATGCACAACAATTAAATTATTATTACTCTTTTCGCTCTTTCCAATGCCACGAACACTGTCATACATGCAGTGCATGCACTTTAATTTGTTTACCTGACAGAGATGACCCTTTTGCCTATTAATCCATTCACATAAAATCTTAAACTGCAGCGAAAAGAGGTTGAGGTGAAGAGAAACAGGGCAGGAGATGAGCACCGAGAGGAGGATAGAGGACATGCCAAATGAAGGTGCAGGAGACCTGTTTTCATGGCCACTAGAGACAGGAATGTAAGGGTCAGTGCAGGATGTGGAATGTGTTGTCACATGCGCAAATATGCTGTCATGTGAATGACGACACACGGAAACACTTGCTAGTATGCATTTTGCCCTTCAGCAACGATGCCAATTAGGCTGGCAGCGGCTTTTGTGTTTGAACTGCAGCATGTGAATGTCAAAGCAGCCTGGAAACACAAAGAGGGGGGGAAGAGGCAGCCGATTCAGAGAGGCCTAATTCAACAGCACCTGCTAGGCTGCGCAATGACTCACATTTGGCTTAACAACAACACATCCTCTTCTACAACATGACACTTTCCACTTTGCTGTCAATCTTCCTCTGCTTCTTCCTCTAATCCATCATCTCCTCCTTAAGTACTGTCCCAGTGAGCATTCCTAGCATTTACAAATGATATTCTTCAGGTAAACATTCCCTGGCTTGAACCTCAGGAAGTAAAGCATGATGTCAACACAACATAACACATTTCAGCTCATCTTATTGTTAGGGGTACATGGATGTGGCCAAGTGCAGAGAACAGGAGACTGACCTGATGGGATTAGATGGGGAAATGTTATGGAAGTTGCATAGTTGGAGGTGTGGGCATCTTAGGGAGCTGTAAAGTTAGATGTAAACTGTTCTTGGATGATCAGGTACGTAACAGACACAGAGCAAACTGTCAGCAGACAAGCAGAAACGGGCTGTTGCTATGTAGTGTTTACATTGCTCACTGTATAGGAAGATCAACACTTTCTGGGACAATGACCGACTATAGATGTAAGCATAGTCTCTGTTAAGTTTGCGTAGGAAGACACGTTATTCCTTTTCTTATAATACAAAAGAACCCAGTGGCTCAGCTTGAACCTTGAACCAGTTTGTTCTCAGCAGGCTGTTGTGAAACTGAACCCAATCTCCAGGGTGGTGTTCTCTTGATCTAATGTGATCTTTGAAAGAATGTACAGGCTTCTGTAAGCAAAGGTTTAAAGTTAACTCCGACTAGAGGAAATCTTAATCTGCTGTTTGTTCTGCTGCTGAGCTTTGTACCTCTATCCAGTGATAACAACTTTGAGGGGATGAGAAGATCTTAGCTGCTGCCTATCGGCAAAAGACCAACTACTGTCTGTCAGAATGCAACATTTGTCCATAGCCTGTCTGTCTGACACACAGGATTCATTCTTTAGAGTAGTGAGACACCTACTGGTGGTTATTAGTCATGCAATGTCATGTTCAAAGTGTTAAGGCAACAAATGATTCATGCTCAACATGAGGTTGGCTGCAAACTATCTGGACCATATTGGAATCGTGTGTCAAATATTAAGTCACTCATGCTTCTTAAAAACCAACTGATTAATGAGAATAAGGATGTACTGGTCCATTTTTTTCCTAATTCAAATACCAATCTGTAGCCATCCAGTATCTTTGTTACGACTTTGGGAAATCATTTCTATGTAACATTTCAGGGCCAAGAAATGTCAGCAGCTGTGAATAAATTGATGAAGATAATCGAGGGAAACATTGAAAATGATACCAGCAATGATAACAAAATGGGCTCTGTAATGTCATGGCTAACCCCCGATCTGCTCAGATGGATACCTGTTGAAACATCCGCATACATTGTTTTTTTTTGTAATTATTACTGCATTTCTTGATTTAGGTGAACAATTAATACCAATAATTGTATGATATTGAGTTGTATAATATAATAAATGGCATTGATTGTGTATAACTATCTGAAAGGAAGTTTTAGTAGGTATTTATATGATGCCAATGTTACTCCTGTCAATGTTCCTCTCCCACTTTTTTCTGAGTTAACTGTTACTTAAACAGATGGTTCAGAGGATGCAGAGGTGTCCATCATCATTCGTTGCAATAGCGGGTTGTTCAAATCAGCATCTGGACTTTTTTGGCAGTGCTTGTTGCTTATGGCTGTGTGGGTTTTCCTCATGTTCAGAAGATTCATGCTGCCTTCCTCTCTCTTTCTCTTTGTTCTTTCACACAGAGAGCAGGAGCCAGTGTCACAGAAAGAAAGGACTTGATAAACAAAGTGATACAGAACAACGGGCTAACCTCACCCCCAGCACTATGCCCATTTGACACACGACTGGTAAGTGTAACACAGTCTTTGTAAGGACAGCTTGTTTTTCGCGATGTTTTGACAGCACTGTCTGTGTGCCTGCATGGTCGTAGGCTACCTCTATTTTAATTAGAGCCAATGTAGATTTTTTTTGTGGACAATACAGACATTAGGAAGTTTGCAATACTGTCAGATGTAAGCATGAAAATTTGAAATGCCCTAATGACAAAAAATGTATTTTATTCTTGATATTTTACAGTTCAAACTTGTATTTAAATAACTAAATAAAAAGAAACCACAAATACAACCAAATATGTAGAACTTGAATTAAGAAAATAAACCGTGTGACATATAAACATAAATGCTCATCTTTTTTACTTTGTGTAAAACAGAAGTTTTGATAAACGCTGATACTGATTTGTCTCTGAAAGGCTTGAATCTGCCAATTTTCAGCCAACCAATAATTCGGTCAGGTGCAAATTTTAACTGCATTGATTAATTGCAGGAGCAGAGATGACTGTACATTGTTTCAGGTGTTTGACACACTGGACTGAGAGGTAAACTAGTGAACAACCCTATTGACTGTGGTTATAAAGTTTAGTAGAAGATCATATGTTGAGTCATAGATGTTTTTTAAAGTGATTATTTTGGAATGAAGACATAATCCCTGTATCAATGTTGGACACTTCATGTATTATGTTAGCGTAGGTCTAATTTTACCCTGACTGGGCTGTGTGGTAACTGTGAGTTACACTTTATATAATTGTCCTGGGAAAAGACCGACACTAGTATTGGACCAGGAAGTAAGGTAATTGCAGACGTATGATTTTATAAACAGCAGACATACTTGTACTTGTAAACACAGACTAGCTACTGCTTCCTGTGCAATTATGCACTGCTGTCAAACAATATGAAGAAGGTTGACATGATGTAGCGCTGTTTGTTCTGGCTGAGCAGACTGCAATGTGGAAGGAAGCAGCTAATGGTATTTGAAGCAAAGGCCGTTGCCTGAGCCTTGAGCCAACCAAAATGATAGGAAGAAACGTACTCATGCACGCACGCAAGCAGGCCCGTATGGGCACATAGAGGCCTGTATTGTCAAGTACACAAGAGATGCCTTGGCTGGAAAAGTTTACAAAAAATGTCGGGATCATCCGACTCGGCCATTTCCATTCTCACATACAGCTCCCTGGTACATTTCAGGATTTAAGTGCATGTCTGAATGCAGCTTGTTAATCCTTTGGTGTGTCTCTGTCTACATACGTGTAATTTTAGACAAGAATATTAAAATATACTAAATTTGTGTTTTGAATAAAGAATATGTTGAAATAGCAGATGCTGAATCTATTTGTTCATCATTTGATTCACCAAAGTAAAAGGGACAATGTTGAGTCATTTCGGTAATTCAGCTTTGAATAAGTCTTTGTGTAGCTTGTGTTGTGTATTTGTCATTCACATTTGTACGTTAATATGGTTCTCTCAGGAGCGATGCTCCTGCTCGCACTGCAAGTACTGTGAGTGACACATTGTAGTATGGCATGAATCCTTAGCATTAACAAACCAACTTAATAAAACACTTGTGTAGAAATCCTTTTTTCACACCAACTACAAGTTACAGCAGCCATTTTATGTTTTTAGTAAAAATCCAGTTATCCATTAATACTCAGTGAAAGTACCTGGAGAGCGTCAGGATTACATACTCTGCTCTGTTGACCAGAGAACTTTTAAAAATCCTTCTGGTCTAGAGAGTCATTGAGTGGCAGTAGGTCATATTGTAGTGCTGTGTAAGCTGTTTAAAGTTGTGGCTCTAGCAGCCAGCTGGCCTCTCCAAACCCCTTTCAGGGAAGATCTCTTCTTAACACTCAGCCTAAGCTCCTTCTGTCTTGTCCGGTCTTATGTGTAGTAAGTGACAGGCTGTGAAAGTGTGTCCATATGAAATGCCCCTGCTGGGACGATTCAATAAAACATTTTCTGAGGGTTAATTTAGTTTAATATTCAAGTCAGGAACCCATAATGACAAAGTGAGTTCTCAACAGAAGAGGGTGCTGCTGCACCAAGTTGTGAGTGATGAGTCTCATATGTTTGCAGGTGAGGAAATAATGGTCAAGATGTGGTGCTAAATGTACCAACTGACTGTGTGTGTGTTTTATTCCAGAGGGCCGGGTGGACTTTGCTGCATTTGAGGATGATGAGTGGTCTCCTGCACTAGAGCTAGATGGTGTGGGAATGATGGACCTCCCTAATGGCCAGTCAAGCATCAACACCAACGCTGCAATTGTCTCTGAGGTGAGGCCACGACGACTCGCCAGGCCTCCATTCAAGGTGTTGAAAAAAGCAGGACGAACGCACAAGAAGTGTCCAGCTCTAGTATTTTATGATTATAAGGCGACAGGATGTAGTTAAGTGTTAGATGTTTATTTTGACTGGAATATTTAGTAACCACAGTTTTCTTTGATCAACCTTTCTTTTCCACATCATATTTGTTCTTAACCATGCAGCTGCCATCATTCTTGTATAGCTGATGCCTTATTCGAACTGTTACACACACAGTTGCATTATAATGTTTGTGTTTTTACTTCCATCAGAGGAGCAGCAGCTCTGAATCTCTCAGTGATAAGGGTTCTTCAGAGCTGAAGAAGAGTTTTGATGCTGTTGTGTTCGATGTGTTGAAGGTCACTCCTGAAGAATATGCAGTAAGTGAACTCTACTTCATCTCTTAAAACTAATGTACTACCTTGTTTGGCCACAAGGGGGCACTCTTAATCTTTGTCTTGTCGTAGTGTCACTTTCCCCTGGTATTTCAAGAAGGTGTTAAAAGGTGCTGTCAGTAAAAGTCATGACAGTAATGGGCTGTGCACATCCTGTTGCGTACAATGACGTGGCACACAAGAGGATGTGGCAGTATTTTAATTGTTTAACTGTTTTATTGTTGATCTTAGATTTGACAATTAATGATTTGTCAAATTCTTAATAATGTAGGTATTACATTGCTGTATGGAATCTGGGCAAATGCAAATTTAACCATTGTGGCCTGCTATAAAAATAAGTCTGACAACTGCCTGTTTCATCTCCTCCAGGGCCAAATTACACTCATGGATGCTCCTGTGTTCAAGGAAATCCAGCCAGAGGTGAGCTGAGATCACATCAAACAAATTGTTGTAATTGTTTTTAATGACAGGTTTAAAATCAGTCCCCCTTATCTCAAAAATTATTTTAAAAAAAAATGTAATTATATGTATACAATTGTTTATTTAAGATGTTACTCTATCCATTTGCTGTCGTTCCCTCGGTCCCTTTCTTTTCTGTATTTCATTCTTACATCCTTACCATGCCGTTGTAATCTCAGCAGCAGCTGCATTCAGAGCTCCGATGCACAGCCACATATTACACTTACTATCTTAGTATCTGTCATACTCAGTCTTGCCCACCCTGCATGTTGCCTCAGTGAGAGAGGCTAATGCGTTTTCTCGTCTGGATTGTCAGACCCTTTCGGTTAGCAGACATGGATAATCTGTGTTTAAGGTTGGCCACTGTGGCCTTATGAAAGCAGGAGAGAGACCACAGCCCAGCGTGCTGTGGCCCAGTCTGAATCCTGCCTTTGCACATGCACAACATTTGGCACTTCACAGCGAACACCACGCACACACACTCCTCTAGCATGATGTCATTCCCAGACCTGCAGTTTGTTTTTATTTAAATAAAATATCATAGTTAAGCTTGACCTGTCTGATCCTGTAAATAGTTTGTTGTGTCTGAGTAATGGAAAAAAAATCCAGTTTGAGGGGATTAATCAAACATTGATTAATCCCTTACATTGCAAGACAAAATTAAATCGTAGATTGTAGGGATTCCATTATCATGATTAATATTATCATTATTACTATTTTTGTTTTTGTTGTTAAACCATGACTTATTTTAAAAACTACTGCCGCATCACTCAGCTACAGTATAGGTTGATTTTAGCTAGCATTAGTGTTAATATATCAATACAGTGATTGATCAGTGACCAGCTGAAACAGAAAAGCTAGGCACAAACATGGGAACATGTAAGTGATTTTTGAGCAGCCTGTCTATTGGGTTACATTTGCATTGTATTATCAAAAAAGCTGAGAAGCATACAGCAGCACATGCTACAAAGGGAAAGGAAGAGTATTATCATGCCTGTACTTTTGTATATTGTATTTATATCATATTTTAAAATGTTGTTTTATGTTAGTAGCCTACTGGACACTAAACTTGAAACAACCCCAGAAGTTACTGTAGCTGTGTAGCTCAGATGGTCACATCCACTACTATCCACAAGTACCACAGTGTCTCATAATAGGGCTGATGTCAGGCTGCTGTATTACAAAACACCCTCAATAACAGTCACGTTTTGGGTATAAACATAATGAGTAGATCTCTAGTAGTTGTAAACTTTGAATGACTTCCAACATAATTGGTGATTATATTTGTATCCCATGGCCAATCTGTTTTTAGAGAAGAGTGGACGTTCTTACATGAGCAGACTGATGGGCCAATGACTTTAACTGGCCCCCGGCCATCGGTTGTGGACTCTAAGTAGCTTTTGTCTTTGGAGTACTGCTGTTTCTTCACTTAGAGGGAAGTCATTGATATCGTCTGGACTCCAGCCCCATCGTCTTAACTCCACCGGGCTAAAATCACACAGAGGTTCATAAATGTTTTCATAAATGCTTTGTTTGACTGACTGACTGACCGACTAAGTGGGATTTACAAGTCTAATGTGTCCCTGTATTTCAGTCCAATGTAGCAATTTGGAAAATAATGGCTCAGGGTACAGATTTAAGTATCAGGTGGGTGTGTCCCACGTAGAGCGACTATACGTGGGATTGAAGAACAATGCTGGGAAAAGTGAGCAAGAGAGGCTATTTGGGAAGGACTTTTGTTCTCTCACTGACCTGATCGAGGGGGAGAGCTGACAAGGAGAGGAAGGTTGCAGTGTGGAGGGAGAGTAGGGAGCAGAGTGTACAGTGTACACACTGTGACCCAGCAGCATCAGAGTGCACTCGAGGGGCTTTTCCTACTTTCACTGTGCTTTTGTCTCAACACTGGCTACGAAGAAAACTACATAGCTATGACTGAACTGAACTCGGCTCGAGTTTCCATTGCTGTCAGTCTCAGACACATGATGGTAAAATCAGGTGTTTGTGTGTGTTGGTGCACGCCTGCTGTTTCACTCTGTCCACTGTCTGAATAGGAAAATATTAAATAACTTGGTTAAAACCTTGAGATGTGCAATAGTGTTTTTACTGACATGCAGCCATGTCTGCCCTTTAAGCACCCTTTAACTGCTGTATTACTCTGAAATCTACAAACAGGTTACTGATAAAATGGGAAACTATTATAGCTTAAATTAAATGGATATTAATATAAAGCAAATTCTTGAATTTTTGGCATTTCATTTTGTTGAAATGAGTGAGTGGTAGAAAGAAGGCAGTGAGTGTACATAAGGGGCTTTTAGACAGAAATGTCCCTTTCCCTGTTTCCCCTTTCACTTACCATAAATGCAGCACGAGATTTTCTGGGTCAAATATGTTCACAACTGCAGAAAAATGTCTGGAACATTCGGGCGAGTGGTGGCGCCTGTGTAGAGCATGTAGGAGGCAGGACATGTCATATAAATAAAAAAGTTTTTGTCATACCGAGATCAGCACTTATCACCAAAGGCCCTCTCTATTTTTCAGCTTTGCGTCCTTTGCTTACTAGAAACATCATCACTTGCTCGCTTTGCTCCTTTCCAGCCTTTTTCTTGCTGCATTCTCACTTGCGCTCACTCAGACTTTCTATGGAAATTTTAACAGGGGGGAGTTGGCAGGAAAAGTTTCAAAAAATGTTCAGGGAAACTGACTCAGATATTTGAGTTCTCATATACAGGTCATTGTATGTCTGAAAGCAGCAATAATGTGTTATGGTTCTCATTTGTTCAGCTAGATGTGCAGTCATCCACCATCTATTGGATTGGATATCTATATCGCATCTCTTGCCTGACTAAACTCTGACATGTTCAGATGTTCTTCAGTATTAAGATGTTTTTGCATTATGACAAATGATAAACAAATTAGATTTTCCACCACATTACTCTGAACTGTCCTGGTCTGTTCTTATTCTAATTTCTAACAGTTTTTACTCAAGACTTACAGCATAGTTACTATAGGAAAACCATACTTGACCTTTAGACTCATGGCTTCTTACTGCAAATGCCGACCTCTGCGTGACTTCAATGTTTTGCTCCATTTCTGTTTTTCGCTGGTCTTCCAAGGCTGCTGTAATTTCCATAATAACTCTTCTGACTGCTTGTAATATTTGAAATGACCATAAACTAGCTTTGCCTTGGCATGTTATGTCCGTTTTTAAGATTAAATTTTTCTTCTCTCCATAAACACATAACTGTATTCATAACATGAATGAATGTGAGTGTGTTAGAAAGCAACTGAGAGTCCAGAAATGAATATGCATGCTTGTGTTGTTCATTATTTTACATGTGTATATGACGCATAAACAGATGAGTTGGCAAAATTGTCCCAGACCATTAACTCAAGCTTTCCAGCACTCCCAAGGCGCAGATGTATGGTCTAGCCGAAGCCTCTGGACGAGGAAGAACGGATAACTGTCAGTCACAAAAGCAATAAAAGATTACATGAGAACTGTGAATGGAGTCACCACAAACTGTGTGAGAAAATGGTGTTAAGGGTCTGGCCAAACCCTTGGGCCAGGAAGTATAGTTCACGTTCACTATCCTCTTTTCTTCCAAACTGTGGAAATATATATAAGTAATGGATTATAACTGGAGAAGCCAGTATTTCTAAATAACCCTTTAATATTGGAAAGAGTTTAACAGAGGCAGGTTTTAAAGCTCAGAGCTGGAAACCTGCCACTCTGACACAGCAGAATCCAGAGACAAACACACAGTATAAACACATACGGTTTTAATAGCACATAAGTGACAACACACTGCATGCACGAGGATTGGTGTATATTTCCTTCCCGTAATGGATCCTCGTCAGTCAAACTCAAGTGTCTTGTCTGTAGAGTAAAGAAGATGGTGAAGAATATGAAAAGGCGTAGTCAGAGTCCTGTGTTCTGTTTAGAGTGCAGGCATAATTGATGGGAACAGCAGAAGTAATTTTTTTTGTGGTAAAAGAATCTATAGTTGCAGAGCAATCTACAAACATCAGCTGAATCCCTGATGTGTTGCTTGGCTGTGGGTTTGCAAAGTGAAGTGCCATTAAAATGACAAGCCGGATCATAGAAAGATGGAGGGAAAACAGTGCGAGGGACATGTAGCTAAATCTTGTTCTCATCTAAATTTACGATGCAGTAATTCCTCATGGTTTCTATCAGTGATGGGTTCCGTGTTTCAAGAGCGTGCTGGCTTGAATAGTTCACTTAATATGGACGATCATCTGATGAGAGACATAGAGAGATAATACGTGTCAGGGAAAAAGGGCAAGTGAGTGTGATGAAATGGAAGACATGGGACATTTTCTTCATTCATCTCTTTTTTCCAGTCCCAGTGGGCCATTTCTATTTCATAATCAGACAAGCAGATGGATGTTTATGAAATAGAGACTGAAAGAAAAGTGATGAGGGACTGAGTGATGTAAAGGGACTCGAAGGGGAGAGAGGTTTGCATTTGTTTTAACACACAGTCATGGCAACAGCCAAGTAAGTAATTTTGCGGCTTTGGCAGGTTTTGCTTCAGCTCTCAGGGAATAGCTATCAGATTGCATTTTACGTACCGCCGAGAAGTATGTCAGTTCCTCACGTCTGAGCACCCAGTGTAAAAATCCACTGAACAGACTGAGGCTCTCATGTGACTCATGGAGTCTTGTGATGACTTGTAGTTGGCGGTAACTCTTCATAGACTGAGGCCTGACATGTAGGCTTAAAGTTTTCACAAATTTCAAACATGTTCTCCTATATTTTGCGGTGTGTCGTGCAGTCACAGCTGTAGCTGACATTTTTCTGCTGTAGGGATGAGAAAAGAATTGCTGCACAACAAACAAGGAATCCCACCTACACTCCAGCCTTTCAGCATGGTGATCAGTAGACATTAATCGTGGTGAAAGATGGAGAAAATAACATTTTGATAGTGGAGACAGAAAACCCACAATAACAAGTTTTCCTTCATTTGGGCCAGAGTTTTTAATCCAGTTTCAAAGAAGGTGCCAGAGGAATACTCTCTGGAGTAGTAGATCACTGCTGAGTTTAGTTTATTTCTTTTAGCATAAAACATAATCTGTATAGTAATATCGTGCAATGGCGCTATTAAATCTTCATATAGAAACCCCACCTATAGTAAATTTCAGAATCTTATGCAGTACATGTATGAAAAGAGCTCCTGGAAAAGTCATCATTTTCATGGTGTGCACAGAAAAGTAATGGAGCCTGCTGCTGACTTATTGGAAGTCTCTTTCAGCTCTGCAGTTTAGTGATGTCTGACTGAGGTAACAATGCTTTTCGTGACCCTTCTTTTTTCATAATTTCTATATATAGAAATTATATAGAGAGAGAGAGAGAGAGAGAGAGAGAGAGAGAGAGAGAGAGAGAGAGAGAGAGAGAGAGAGAGAGAGAGAGAGAGAGAGAGAGAGAGAGAGAGAGAGAGAGAGAGAGAGAGAGAGAGAGAGAGAGAGAGAGAGAGAGAGAGAGAGAGAGAGAGAGAGAGAGATGTTCAGTTATTTTGGTTTTACTAGAACTAAGAAAAGGCAGACTGGTGTCATAACCTGGCACTCAGTTGAGGGTTCATCTGTCTCACTACAAGCTGAAGTGCAGAACAGCACTCGACTTTCCATCCCTTCCTCACATTCCCAGTAAATTTATCTCCACAATCGCTCCTCTTCTTGTGGCAAACCTTCTTTTTCAGCCTCACTTCCTCTCCTCCTCGTTTTTCCATTATGCTCTTCATCTTTATCAGTCCTTCCTGTCTTGGCCTGTGGCCCCTCTTTAATATTCTCCGAGACCCCAACACTTGAGTTTTCCATTTACAAAGTTCACAAAAGCAATTGCTGCAGTATCTCGCATGAGGTCATCGCAATTTGTGGCTGAGCTTCAGCTTGTTGTTGTATTAAGCCTGTACCTCTGTTTACTTGATTCTTCTTACAGTGCATTTGTCAGAGTTCAGTCTACACTCGGGTTTCAACAAACACAGCATTAGATGGAGAGATAATGAGATGGAGTGGTCATTTGCAGGTTTATTTTAGAGATCTCGAGGGTTATGTACAGTTTTAGTATGGTTGCTGTTTCGCTGAGAATCTGACCTCTGTTTAGGTCTTTGGCTGGATCCGTAGAGCGCACGTGTAAATTGTAACCAGACGTGACGTCAGCTTTCCTCGACAGCCCTCACGTTAACTATATAGACTGAGTTGATATAGCCAGCATATAGCAACCCCATAGGACTGTGCTTTAATGAAAAATGCTGCTTAGCCAGACCAGCATGTGGAAATGACAGGCTGTCTGTGGTTTGGCATAAGCACTGACTGTTTTTTAAAAAAAATTTTTTATTGGAGCGTTACTGTAGCATGTAAAACCCTCTTCTTACCAGAGCTGCCTCGATAATGCCGTTTGTAATGTTGAGTGTGAGATGAGACAATAAAGACAAAAGGAAATGAACTTCTAATCATTTCTGGAGATGCTGTGGATTAGTTTCCTTCTACAAGACAACTGTCACTACACAACTTCAGAACAATAATAACCTCAACTTTTGGTGTGCCTAGGTGGATAAATGGATGGATGGTTAAATTAGAAGACAGGTCTAGGTGGTCCAGTGTTGAATAGTCGGTTACAGTTGTTGAAATGTTGTGGTTCTTGTTGAGCGAGGGAGGCATTAGAGCAACTGTGTGTTTCCTTTTGGGTGTACCGCCTACCTGGGTGGTCAGGTGATGGTTCGAGCTGCGAGACACACAAACACACAGCTCTTAATAGCTATGGAACGTTTTTGTTTAAGAATCATCACCAAAGTTGTGTGAAAGTTGGAGAAAATAATGATTGACATGACAGCAGTGCGGAGGGCAGTGCTTATTTTAAAAGGACAAATTTTAAATAAACGACGCGTTCTCCTTCGGTGAGACTTGCTCGAGTCTCCTTCACACTGGGTTTGATACATCCTGTGACAGGGACAACGTGCTCTAACTCCGAGGAGGCTCCACACAGGCCTGTCATCCTCATGGGAAGATGCTGTTGGGTCTTTTACAACGTTCAGTGGTTTCTTTAATGGTCTTAACACTATCCTTTCATTTTCCCTCCAGTGTTTCCCCCGTTTACTTCTCCTTTTATTCTCATCCTTCGCAACATAGGCCCAGAGGCATCGACACACCCACGCATTAACGTCTGCTTTTAACATCTGCATTTGATATGCTGCCTCTTTAACCCTGCTGGCTGCCACTAACGGCTCAGAGACTCACCCTTGCGTGAGCGTGACTTATCTGTGCGAGTAGACGTCTTGATGGGGTCCAAAGTTGTGAGCTGTTTGGTGGAGGTTGCTGCTTCCAGACAGTCGGGCTGTCTCACAGGGGGGGCCATGTGGAGGAGCCGCAGCCTGATTCCGCTCTTCATATCGTAGCGCAAGTCGACCGGTTGAGTTGGCAGGGTTTAAGAGGAGAGCTTGTGCAACATCTTTCCGACGGTTACGTCAGTGTCCCTGGCCTGTGGACAGCCTGCAGGGCCAAAGGAGGGTCTGGGTTCCCCTCTCAGTGTCTGTGTGGTCTTCTGTCTCAGAGTCTTTACCTCATTGCTAAGAACAGTGGCCGAGGCCAAGCTGATTCCAGCCTGGTCCTGACTGACTGTTTGTGTGTTGCTGGAATTTTCTCTGTTCAATTTCCAGAGTTGCTGCCTTCACTTTAATAAACTGAAATTACTTTTTGAAATGAAAAATGTCTCTGCCAGAAAATCAATAAATTACAATTTCAGTAACTTCATACTTATTTTCAAGTTGTTATTGACGTAAAATTAATCAAACATCCATTAATTACTCTGCTTTGTATCATTGTAAACTGAATAGCCTCAGCGGTTTTTGTCTTCTCTTGTTTTTATGTGTCATTGCTTCCTTTTACATGAAGCTGTCAGAAATGTAGGTTATATCAGCCCTGTGCTGATGGGACGTGTTTTGGTACACTGCAGTAAAGCTTTCTCGTGGTGGAGTTTGACTTTTCTGCTTCACATTTAGGTGGTGACTCAGATTTACTGGCATGACTAATAAGGATTAGTCATTTGTTTATTTAATTAGTTTGACCTGTGCTTTTCCAGACCACAGCAGTTCGACACGTACCTTTTTTAAAAGATGAATCAGTTCCTCAATGAATAAATGAACCAATGATAAAACTTTCAGATTTTTTATTTGAATTATTGTATCATTGTTTATGAACAGTTTTAAGAAACACTCTTTTGGTTAGAATACGTTTAATGGTAATTGGTAGAGACCACAAAACTTCTTAATGAGGTAGAACTTTCTCCTGAATCGGTTTGTTTTTCAGCCATTCTTCAGTCTGTCTAAATCTTTGACTGGATGCTGTCCTCCGCCTCTCTCTCGTTTCTCTCTTTCTCCTCATCTATGTTTTCTCTCTTATCACATCCTGCCCTGTGCCTTTTTCTTCACCTCCCACTGAGTGACTAACTGAAAATGGTTCTGTGTACCTGTGCATATTTCTAACTTACCTGATTGTATGCATTTTTTTCAGGAGCTGTCAAGCTGTGGCTGGAACAAGAAGGAGAAACACAGCTCTGCTCCAAATGCCGTGGCCTTCACTCGCAGGTTCAACCAGGTGAGACATACACGCAGTTTGCACTTCAGTGCAGTACTGAAGTCCCATGTCGCTCCCAAAAGGAGAACAGAGGGAGAGAAAACCATTCCTCTTGTAGTGTTAAAGATTTATAAGCTTTAGCCATCGAGGAATGGAGAGGTTACAACTCCTCTTTCCATTGTGCCATCTTCTTTCATCCTCCAAGTACCAAATCATCACCACTGCTCTCCCAGAGGTTGTTGTTTTTCATGCTCTTGTCATGGCAGCACTAAATAACCTCCACATCTCCTCCCTGCTAGTCATATACCGCACAAGTAGTCTCCAAGTAAAAGAGCAGTGAAGAAAGGCAGGATACTTTGTCCTTAGCTGGATTTTGGTTCTGACCTGCATCAAGTTATTAATGTGATTTTGTATGTTTTTGAATCGCATGCATTACATTTTTACTAGTGGTGCACCGATGTATCGGCCGTATATCGGTAGCGGCCGATATTCGCCTCATTTACTGCTATCGGCGTATCGGTAATAAACTTGACTTTCACCGATAACATTGGCCGATATTTATTGGTATGTTTTCTGCAGCCTGCCAATCTGGCATCCAGATTATGGTACACTGACGCCGGGTTTACACCGGGCGCAGAGGCGCAGAAGCGCAGCGCAGCGCAGCGCCAAGGAAAGCCAGGCGCCGCCCCCCCCCCCCCCCTGTTAAACCTTTGTGCAGTTCACATGGCCTGCGATGCGCCGCGCCGCGCCAGCGCCCTTCACCGATGGTTTCGGCGTGCGAGCGAGCGTATCGCGCCAGGAAACAGACTGAAAAATGATTTTAAACGATATAAATGACATATTTTATATGATATAAATGATCAAATATGCATCCCATACTTGGTATTCCCCTTCTGTTGTCCTGGAGTTTTAATTTTCCCAATTTTCCCAATCACATAATTAAATGTCCCCCTCTGCCCATCCACTACAGCCACACAAGCAGTCATATAGATAAAAAGAGAGAGAGGAGGGGGCTAAAGGCTTGCTTGGAGAATACGTCATTTACCCCCGACACCCGACATTGAACGGGTTACATACAACAACAAGCGGAGAACCGCGGGCTGACCGACGCGGAGAAATGCGGGTCCGGTGTGAACAGCCAGGCGGCTGCGCGCTTGAGAATAACGCTGCGCGGCGCGGGGCGGCGCTTCAGCGCCCGGTGTAAACCCGGCGTTACACACCAAGAAGGCCACATGCAAGTAATAAACAAATATCGGTATCGGCTATCGGCTAGATTGTTGTTTTAAATATCGGTATCGGTATCGGCCAAGAATTTCCATATCGGTGCATCCCTAATTTTTACGTATATAATGTATTCAGGAGTGTGAATGGCATGCTCCCTCTGCGCCCTGTGAAATCAACAGGAAGTTGTGGTTAATGATGTAAGCAGTTCCCTTTAATCTCCTTCCAGTGTTTTTGCCAGAATCATCCAGTAAAGACCCACTTTACTGCCCTCCTGTATAAATATGAGATGATCTAACAAGAATGTGTTGCTGTGGAAACTCCATGTGTAGCAGATCCCAAACGGTGATTCAAGATGTTAGCTGCACATACTTCATCTGCTGCAAGCCAAGGAAAATTAGCTTTGTGAATAATAGGACTTGAACTGGTTGAGCAGAGATTCCCTTAGCATGAGGAGAAGCCATATTCCTCTTCTTTCAGACGCTCTTTGCTGGTTTCAGGATCCAGTTGAGCAAAAGAATACTACACTGTTCACTTGGCAGCAAAGAGTGAATATTTCAGAATGGTACTGTGCATTGGTCGTATAATGCATATGAGCAGTGCGTGGTTTTGATGCAGCGAGCAACTTGCGTAGTAGTAAAACAAATATTATTTTATCTAGAAATCATAAGAGGAGTAATAAAGAAGTTGGCAATGATGACATGATCAACTTATTTCAGCTCATTGACCATTAATTCTAAACACATTGATTCTCTGGCATATTAATTCACTTTGTTCTGTTGAACAGCCAATGGTAAATCAGACCCACCATCCCCTCAGGTCTGTCAGCCAGCTATCATCCTCGTCTTTGTCCAGATCTTCAACTCCACCTCATCCCTTCCTCCCCTCGGGCCATTTAATGGGTTGATCCACAACGATAAACCGTCTGGATCTGCCTTCTTCTGTCTATTTATGTTCATTGAGAACGGGGGACTCTCAGGTCTGTTCTGGAGGCCTTGATACGCTCGTGAGCACAGCCCCAAAGACATGATCCTTACTTGGGACAAAATATGGCATCCATACAGACATGCCCCTGTCTCTCTGCCTCCCTTCTTACACACTTCTGTATGTGGAGCACTGTCGTCAGGAGTGATCTTATCGTTGTGCAGATGCAGACACAGACACATGTTCTGCGATGACCCCCTAAGGTACAGTATATTTTGTCCAGACTGACCTGAGATATTAAGATAAAACACTGAACAAACTGAATGTGAAGCTGCAGCATGTCTCTGCTCCCAGACTGGAATCACATTTTACAGTAAATGGAAACTGCAGTCAACTGTACACTGGAGATCGGAGGTAGATTTCAAGATTCAACGTTAACTTATTGTCCCAGAGTGGGACATTTGTCTTGGGCTCTTCCCCTTTGCTGCTATAATAAAAGAAAATGGGTCATACAGAAAATACACAAAGGTGTTGATAAGTAGTATATCAAGATACTAAAAGTACCTAAAAAGGTAAGAATACAAACACATCACACATAATAACATAAAACCCCTTTTCCATTAAATTTCCTTTCTATAGAATTTCCTGGCCCTATTAATACTAATGATAACAATAATAAATACATTTTGAATCCATTTAATCTGCTTCGAGGGAATCTGAACCTCTTACCGCCAAGATTTTAAGGGTTTTTATATTCAGGTCTCTCTTTCGAAGAAAACGAGGCAAATTCAAGTGGTAGCTAATGGAAATAGCATCTGTGAGTCTTCTATTCCCTCCCTGATCTTCTCTGCAGACCTCTCCACGTGAAATGGTGAAATTAAACGCACATGGCTCTGTTTTATGGGAATACACTCACTACCTTAGCAGATTAAATTTAGTTTGATCTGTGAATTGTGTGTTTATAAGAGAAGAGAGGGAGTGAGTTAGTGGCTGGATGAATTTATCTCTTCACTCCTCCACTTCTCACTTCCTCCCTGAAACTAAAAATTCCAGGGCTATTACCAGCTGTTTGACTTATATATGTAGCACCCACTAAAGTCTAACAGCAGAGAAAAGAGGGAAGCAAAGTGGAGAAATAATTCAGACACTGAAAAAGGCGAAAGAAGAAAAGCAGAGAGGGTCAGTCTTCCTTTCACATTAGAACCAGTATTTCCTTTACATTAATAACAATTGGTTACACATTTTGAGCACCAGACAGTGTGACTGGTATTCTTTTTAGGTGTTTATCCGTCCTTTTTTTTTGCATGTTTATGTTTCTCGTCTGTCTGTGAACAGATGTTGTGAAGATGATACCATCACAATTGAATAAATCAAAAAACTGAATACTCGCACTAAACCCCAAATTGCCCCTGACGACTGTGCCAACAGTTAACGAATGGTGGGTGATAGAAAAACAGGGCTGTTTATAAAAGCAGTGTGTGCATGTGACTGGATGGATGCAAATTGTACTGTAAAGAGCTTTGAGTGGTTGATAAGACTGGAAAAATACAATATAAATAAAGCTCCATTAATAACTATTGATATTTAGTCAAGTTGACAAAGGACCAGTCTGTCTGGAACACCAGGAGAGATCCCATGGCATCGGTGGGCCCTCCTGTCTCTTTATCAGCCCCCTCTGTGTTCCTGTCATGCACATGAGAGCGAGCTACTTACAAACATCCTGTAATCAACCATCACTGACCCGACTAAAGTCGTTGAGGATTACATCAAGAACCAATTAATTAGCTGGTGTTTGGTTATTTATATCACAATGGAAATTAGAATATTCACAATGAAGCAACATTATATGCATATGTTATTTAATAATTCATTTAAGTAATGATGACTCCCCTCGTCATCGCCTGCCACAAATAGAAAGTGATTTTGTGGGAACACAATGTGCAGACAGACAGCTGCGGGCTCAGAGCCCTGTGGCATTGAAGCTAACTTCCCCTCCCATCACCTCCTCTCTTCCCTCGCTCTCCTCCCTTTTCCTCTTTCCATTCCTGCTCTCCCCAGAGCTTAAACACTGATTGATGCTCTGACTTGTCCGTGTGTGTATGTATAATCAGAACTTTGGCTTACCAACGTTCTCCCTTGAGAAATTTCCGACATCGCTCTTGGTCTGGCCAAATACTCTGAACACACACATATACACGCACTCTTCTCCTTCTTTCACAGTTTACATATTAGGATTTATAGTGTGTCTGTTGTGTAATAAGTTTGGATTTTCCTGCAAAGCTCTTGTTTTACCTCAAGGGCTAATTCCTAATCGACTCTAATGGAGCGTTCCTGTTAGCAGTCTGCCCAGTGCTCTCCTGCTCTGAATTTGACTAGTTTCTGAGTTGTGATGAGTGCCTGCAGACCCGTTCTGCTAAATCAGTTCTGCCGTAAACCGCATCTGTTTTTGGTGAGTGTGTGAGAGTCGAATGGTGTCATCATCTCTTTGCGTGTGTGTGTGTTTTTTCTAGACAAGTTTTTGGGTGGTAAGAGAGATCCTCCACGCGCAGACGCTGAAGATCAGAGCAGAGGTGCTGAGTCTTTACATTCGCACTGCCAAGGTACACAAGTCTACACACAATATGACTTTATTGTTCTTAACTTATGAATGTTTGCAGAGTAAACTCAACTTTTATGCTCTATGTGCTTCAACTTCCCATAGAAACTGTGTGACATTAACAACCTTCATGCGGTCATGGCTGTGGTGTCGGGGTTACAAAGTGCTCCCATCTTCAGGCTTACCAAAACATGGGCGGTGAGTATATTTACATAACTCAAAAAGCAAGTCTGATTTATTAGTGGAGTGCTGTTGATACAAAGAGGTGTCACGTAGATCTGTACGATAACGGTATGCAGGACATTCAGAAAACGTATAATTCTATTAATATCATGAGAATTTAATAAGCAAGATCCATCACTGGTAAATGTGTACGTCTTTGAATGGTTTAGTTTTTTTTAGGTGAAATACCGGACACATGCAGATTTATTAACTGATCATGCGTGTGTTCAAATGGAGGGGACATTTTCAACACATTATTCAGTTGTTAATCTTATTAAAGTTTATTTATTATAGCAACTTTTACAGAGCAAATATCAAAGTTTGAATAAATTCGTTCATAGCTACTTTGGTTAAGGTCCATATTATAAATGTGTGCGGGACAAAAAGTCTGTCAGTTTCTCTCTGAAGTTGTAGATCTTTGATAATGGCATAATTATGCCGTGATGTAAAGAGGGAAGTTCCTCAAAAACACAAAAACAGATTCTTATCACCAGTCAGTAAATAGTTTTGCTGGCATGGACACATGCCCCTGGAAAGATACACACACACACACACACACACACACACACACACACACACACACACACACACACACACACACACACACACACACACACACACGTCTGCATTAGTATGTTGGGTCGGGTTCTGTGCAACAGTTAGATCTCTTCCACTTTTGTTTTTTTATCGTTGTTTGCAAACAGCTTTTGATTGCATGACTACCACCCACTGATCTGAGCGTGTGGACCCACTTCAGGTGTCACTCTCTTTCTTTTTACTCTCTGTTGCTCTGACCTGGTATTAACATTTTTTACACGCTTAGCAGCGTAAACACAAATGCATCCTGGGCCACATTGAAGGACCTTCTAATCAGTTGATGCCCACTGACATGTTACAGTTTTACAATGAACCAAAAGTATTTTTTAAATTCTCAGTATTTAAGATTGATTTGTGGCCACCGTCTCAGTACCAATATTGTCCACCACATTTATCTTCTTTTTTTCTTCATCAAATGAGTAATATAAATTCTTATTTCATAATAGAGCTGCGCACAGTGCATCGATTCACTCGGCCACTCCTAGCCCCGCTTTCTTGCTCTCCCCCTCTCAAACGGAGACACAGGCACAAACGCATTGGGAACAGGCACATCTGTATTGTCAGATTGGCGAAAACATCAGTTGGTCTCTGCGTACAGAAATTATGTACGTGTTAATTTGTATGTAGAGCAGGGAAGTGAGGTATAATCACAAGTGCTCCCATGTGGAGACACATTCTAAATTCCATGTTTGAAATGACAAACTACGTTTCCAACAGCTAAGGATTGACTGCAGCTTAAGTGTCAGAACTTTGAAGGAAGGAAGTGTTAATGTGTAGCTGGATGACAGTTTGTCACCAGACTTCTGATTAACCAGTCGCCAACACTGTATTTGCCAGTTCTTTCTGTCTTGCATTATTTTTCTCCATTTGATCAGGTTCTCAAGCTTTTTGTTTTTAAAACTTAATCTTTTCCTGGAATGTATCCAATTTCACCCCTCGCTCTGAAAGAAGTGACTTGAATGGATTAGATTTTATGAGAGAACCTCCTTTCTTTCCTACTTCTCCTTAACTCCTGCAGTAGCAAACGCATTATAGCTGTCTATTTAGGTCTCATGCTATCTTTCCCTTTGCTCCCCCTTCTCTCTCCTTCTTTACTTCAGTTACTGAGTCGTAAGGACAAGGCAACGTTTGATCGACTCGACTACCTGATGTCCAAAGAAGACAACTACAAACGACTGAGAGACTACATAAGCAGCCAGAGCATGGTCTCGTGTATACCATACCTAGGTAACACACACAAACAGACATGCACACACACAGACATCCACATGGTTTGATCTTTGAACGAGGCACTGACGTTGCTGACTGTCAGCTTCCTATCTTTATGGACCATTTACAGGACAGAGGTTAATCTAAGGACAGGCGTCTGGGTTTAAGAAACAAACAGCCTCTGCCTGTGTGTCTGGCATGAAACAGAGAATGAGAAGTGTGTTAATACTGGACGGATTGCCACGAAACTTGCCTCAAGGATGTGGTATGGGTCAGGGAAGAACCCATTCAATATTTGGTGATGATTCATATCGGGGCAGATCAAGGAATGAATATAATGAGACACATTTTTCAACATTTTCCTTGATTTCTCAGGGAATAATTCATGGATCTTGATGAAAAACATCAGGCATGTTTTGGGGTCTGATATTTATGAGTTTGCATAATTTGGTGCACATCCCAATAAAAGAAAAAATCCAGATCTCGTGAATTCAGATGTGGTTTCATTAGGGGGACAGTTGGGCCTTGGCAGAGGTATGAACTCTACTGTGTGCCATTCTAGTTCTGCTCTGTTTCTCAGACAATGTTGAATTTTCCTGAAACATATCTACTTTCTTTTCAGCTGGAATAAATGCATGAATCCGTGAGGAAAACTGAAAATAACAATAATAAATGTCTTTTTCCTCCCCTTAAATATTTATGCCCCTTCTCTCCTTGGCTCCATGGCATGACATCATGCAGGAATCCCCTTTTGAGTTGTGCAGTGAAATCGCTCATGTCCACATGTGTGGTTTTATTGCTGTACTGTTTGTTCTCTTTTTTTTTTTACTTGATGACGACTTTGATCTTTACTGCCATGATTTTTTTGTTTCTCTTACAATCAGACTGGTATCATAGCTACTGCTGCAAACTTAGCCACTGGAGCATGGAGTAACAAACACAAGCATAAACACAGAGAGCTGGAAAGTCTGTTTGTCGTTTCAGAAACTTTTAACTACCACATTGTGCTCCGTCATGGAAGTCTGGACATAATGACTGACCGGGAAACGAATGCAAATCTAATGCTGTGTAACGGCACATGTTTGCTAGATTAACTATGTCTGTGTTGCGTATGTGAATAAGACCATAAGTTGGATTTTTATTTGGTGGAGTCTTTTTGTGTTTTAAGTGTTGGTGTGAGTTTTCTTACAGTCCGATGAGTGCATGTGTGATGTGTGACCAGCTGGCTGCCCTCAGAGTTGGACTGAGCCAAGTTGGCACACAGGATGGAAATCGCCACTCTCCTGTTCTCAGACATTCCCCTCTATCATAAATCCACCAGTCCCTTCAGAGAGAGTGTGAGTGAGAGCGGGTGGGAATGAACAAAAGCCGCAGTGCTGGTTCAGAGGATCGTGCACGCGTGTGTGCGCTCCTGTTTGATGCCTCTTGAGTACCTTTTCTAGTGTAAACACTGACCTTGTGAGGACTTTTTGTCCTCATGGGGACCAAAGCTCAGTCCTAATGAGTCAAAACATCATCTATGACATCCTGGTTAAAGTTGTGGATAAGGTTTTGGTTAGGCTGTCCACAATGAATGGAAGGCAATGCGGTGCCCTAATAAGGATAGCTGTGTGTATGTGTAATGGTTAATTTGGGTTGGGTGGATTTCTTAGTGTATAATTATCTGTCCACAGCAGAGAGCTGACATTACCATGTGTTTTTCTGTGTGATAAATATGCCACAGGTAGGTTAACTTTCACAATGTGTCTGTGTGCATGTGACTCCAATGTGACATCCCGTCATGTTTCTGTCTGCTGTGTATCCCTGTGGGAGTGACACTTACCTCTGGTGATAAGGCTAAAGAAAGAAGCTTGTGTCTGCTCTTCAGTCACTTAGCCTTGGTTTTTGCACAGTGATACGTTTGTGCTAAAGTGCATGTGTGTGCATGCATGCGTCTGAACTCTGACCTCTTATTCGACTCAGCAGAAACAGACCCCTCCTGTATGTGTTCACCACAGGGCCTGCCTGTTAAAAGCGCAGATGAACTTGTCCCTGTTCTCTAGCTAATCATGCAAAGGACAAAGAGCCCATAGAAATGTATCACTCCACTGTGACAAAAAACACACACTTTGAAAACTCTTTCTCCTTTCACCTTGTCTGTGCTGGCCACGTAGCATAAGCAGAATAACAACAGTAGTCCTCTATCTGTGTGCACCGAGTTGGCTCCGGTTTCATCCATACTTCTATGTTCTCATTTTAGGAACTGTGTGAAAGTGTTTTGAAGCTGAGACAATCTCAGTCTCAGAAATGGTTTGATGCAGCCTCCCAATCTGACACTGTAATTGTGTTTCGGGAGAGGGTTTCTGAAACTATCCAGCTGCAAATACTGGCCCCTTAAGAGTTTTAAAGTACCTTAATTGCTTCCATGAGCCTTGTCACAGTGAGCCAAACTACAATAACTAGTCTCCTGTTGTTTTTACAACATTAACATTTATCTGTCCCTTTCACCTAATTTATTATCTTTGCTTCACCTCTGTACGTCAGCACTCCTCTTTCTTCTCGTAGTTGTAAAAAACGCTACGTTAAACAGATAAGAGAAAGAACAGCTGAAACATGTCCTACATAGACAGGGGGTTTACTTATTGACCTCTCTGAATGGGGCTTTACTGATACTTGTATACTATTTTTGACAGTCTCAGTCTGCATCTGCAACAGCTGTGGCCACAGGCATTAGGTTTTTAAGCTGTGCATCTTTCCTGTTGTCACTATCTCTGGGGGAGTTTTTTTGCAAATGTTCCCTCAGACTCAAAGATGACATGAGTAGATTTTGGTGGTCAAATGTCAAATGTCAAGATCACTGTGACCTTGCCCACATGTCTTACCCGGTGTTACTGTACATCTCAGAAAACACTGGAGCATATTTTCAAAAAGACATCTGGAAAAAGTGAATAGCTTTTTTGCGTGCAGTGAATGTTCCCCAGCTATCTTGTGTCTCTTTATTGTCTCTGCGTTTCGTCTGTAAATTCTTCTGTACCAGCATCATTTGATATCCTCACTGTTATCTATCTCTGTCCATACCTTAGTATAGTCCCAACTGCCTCTTTGAATCTGCCTTATCCCCTCACATAATTATTTTCTTCCAAACAAGAATAATGAGATTTTAATTGCAGTCTCTTACAGCTCATTTTTATTCTTCCCCCTTCTTTCATTATTAAATTCTCCTTCTTCTTGCTTGGAATGCACTTCAATCAGTTCAAAGTGGTTCATTTCAGATTTCAGTTGATTGTATCATATTTTTAAATGGATGGAGACTTTGCTGATACTTTACACACTGTAATAGTTAAGGTTTTACTGTTTGTTTTGGTTTTCATTAAGATGAAGCTAAGTGAAGACTTAAAGGCTGTTCAATGTTTATAAAGGAATTTAATTTGATTTGGGAACTGGCAGTGGGTGTCACACATTCTCCACACAAGTCAACTAGAAATCCACTTTGTATTTGTCATTTGTGTGTGTGCGTGCGCACGCACCCACTTCAATCATTACACTGATATCAATGCATTTCTACATAGGTTTAAAAAAAAAAAATTAAGAATTGTATTGTTACAGGGCTAGATATAAAATGGCCCTGGCTATACTTACTATAAATACACTGATAAATAACAAAGACTGGCAGAGTGACAACATTGTGAACATTTGGCCTGAGTAGTATCACACCTCTTAAATTAACTTTCACAAATACAGCCAGATATATTTACATACCAAAGCCAGCTCAGCCATATGCAATTTAAGCAAGCACACTGTTGCATTACTTCATTTCTTTTGTGTGGGGTAAAATAAAAACCCTGAAAGTCCAGAAAAATCCCAGAAACGAGTAGACAGAAGGTTCATCAAAGCCTGTCCGCATTTGTTCATCAAATATTCTTACTGAAATCTTTTAATTGCATGGATTTTCTTGCTACTTGCATTTAACATCCCAGTACATCCATTAGCCCTTGGTACGGGCAACACTTCCTTCAATAAGTCACCATTAGCTGCTCAGGAGAAATCTCATATCTTAAAGTAAATGACCATTTCCCTTTATTACATGTCGCGTTTCACCATGAGTTAGTAAAATGGAACATGTGAGAGTAGTACTAAATAGTTTTATGGACCATTACTGTCCAGACTGAAAGGTGGAGGAGAGCAGGTATTTACGAAGGGCAATAGTATCAGTCCTCTTTCACTTTTGAGTCGACTCTTAGAGTCATTATCATCTGACTATAAACATATGCATCCATCTCTTCCTCCGCTCTCTTCTAGAAGGCACAGTTGGACAATGGCAGGGGTTCCTGGTCCTGCCTTTACAGAATTTGTTTACGGGTAGATAAAGATAAGGAAGGAGACTAAGGATTGTTCGAAGAGAACCAAAGTTCAAGGTTTTAGTCGATTGGTCGGATCATGAGGCGCACCGACTTCAGGGAGTAGAAACCTCCTCCATACTCTGCCCAGAAAATTCCATCCTGAAATTTGCTGCGGTAAACTCCCCCGCTGTACCACACGCCGTTCAAGTTGGTCTGGCCGCAGGCATTGTACCACCAGCCACCCTTATGGAAGTGGGCGCAGTTGCCTAGTGGAAAGGGATACAACAGGGGGAATGGGATGAGTCAGTGTGATGGACAACATCAATTGTGCCATTACTCTGAAACAAATGAAAATGCATTCTGGAACTCCTTTAGTATCCATCTTACCAGAAAATGCATCCTTGTCGCGATCAAGCGAGGTGAACTGTTTGCCGTTGTGACTACTGAAGGAGTCCCCAGCGTTTCCTTGGTAGGTACCAAGCCTTAGTCTGTAACCCTCACTCTCTGACTCCAGACGGAAGCTGCTGTATTCGGCATACACCTTCTTCCCCGTCCAGTCCTCCAGCTCTACCATCAGCTTGTAGTCGCCCTGCTTCCCAAGGTTGTAGATATTGTCCAATCCAAGCCAGTGTTCACCATCTATGTTGCCAAAGCCTTTCTGTAGGGGGACAAGCCATGAGGCATGCTCTCTGTTACCCACTTTCAGTCTCATTGCAGTGTGTTGCAGACCAACAAAGTGCAGTATTAATTTTAGTTTTTAGTCAACCCACTGGGTCAACTTATTGTTGAATAGATCTTTTTTTTTTTTTTATCATGCCCAAAAAACCAAACAGTAAAGCAGGGCGAGGAGAGTTTAGAGGACTATGGCCTCTGCTATCAAAAACATAAAATAAAATCTGTTTCCTTTTCAATTATAATGTGTTATGAAGATTGTCACTCAATACAAATCGGTTGGGGGGGGGCAATGGGGATTTAGCGGCAGTTGGATGGAGAGCGGATCATAGAAAATGCATTGATCAGATATATTTGTTAGCTTGCATCTTTTTTGGGGTATATTAAATGTATTCCTTAGTCCGACTCCCCCTCTGTTAGCTCATGGGTCACTGGCTGACACGTTTGAAGAAAAGGATTAAAAGGTCATTTCAGTGGGGTTGATCAAAGTCTTCCTTCTTAGCCTACCAGGGCTCTCTGATTATATTTGTTTTGGGGGTCATTGCTACACATCCCGGCTGTGATATAGGTATGAGCAATTTTACCAAGCTGTTTACATCAATGGAGCACGAGTTTGCTTAGTGTCCTAAAAAATATTTCTCTAAAGCTTACGGAAATTCTTACATTCTCCCCTCAAGAATCAGATTTAATGTTCTGGAAAGGTTGTTTTTATTCAACTCTGCCTTTACCGTCTTAAAGCTAGTTCTCCTTTTTCAATTAACCTACCTTGTAGTTCTCCCAATTCCGAAAGAAGTTAACCGAACCATCTTTCCTCCTTTGCAACACGGTCCATCCACCATTATCAAGGCCATGTTCACACCAGGCTTGGATCAGCCGGTCGCTGCCGTCTGCCTTAAGCAGGTACATCCCACTGGTGGTGTGTCCTGCCTGACGCACCTGGTAACAGTCCTTGAAGGGTCCTGGGAACAGAAAGATCATTGTAGAAAACTCGCTAGTCCAAAAAAGTTTGAATAGAAATTGTTGTGGTAGCTCTAATTTAAAATGTCTGATCAGTAAATATTTTTCCAATTGCTACATCACCACTGGCCACAATCCATTATTATAGTGTAATTTGCTACGGCGGAACTATTAAAAAAAATATGGCCAAATGCAATATCCAAATTGCAGGAAAAATGTGTCACAACAACCATTATAAATGAGGAATTGTGTTGTTACAGGGATGCCCCGGCCTATGAATCATATTCTCCAGATGTAAGGGAACATGTTTGTTTGGGGCAGACCAGACATTTTTTACAATTTGCACCATAGTATCAGTATCTAATATATTTATAATTTAATACTAATAAACATATTGCTAATTACTTCATCTGCCCAAAATCAATTACAATTTGTAGATTACCATATAACTTGAAAGATTACACATTCTATATCTGCATCTTTTGGTATTGATTCTAGATCCCTGCTAGAGCTTCCCACTGCCTGAATAACTGGTAATTCACGTTCCCCAAGCAAATAAACCCTAGTGAGTGCCTTGAAGCAGACAAGATGTCTTCCTTTTATTGCATATGCAAAAGTCATCATCATCATCACTTGCGGGGGTCGTAGACAGGAGACGAGACAAAGGGGAGAGAGAGTTGGGCAGGAACAGTTCGAGGGAACGTATAATTGTCGACACATTCCTTAGAAAATATCTCCTGTTTCAAACATGCAATGTGAAACCACAAGCATGTATTTGTACTTTGATTGTTTCATGAATATTCATCTTCAAATGAACCCATGTGTTCGCGCTGAAGCAGCTGAACCCTTCTCAACCATCCATCATATTTCCTCTGTTTTCCCCTGTGTGAATTTGTGTTAAACCAGTATGAACACAGTCATTGTGTGGGGGCATCCAGGTCCTAAAAGCCAATGGAAGATGGTTTTCTCAGCTGTATGTTGGAGCACACAGGGACTCAGTATAACGCCCTGATACATATAGCTAAAGTTCTTTGCACAGGCTTATGTTTTTCCAGTAATATGTCTCCATCAGAACTGTCAGTTAAGGGCTTCTTGAACAAATCCCCCTATTCTCTCTCCTCCTCTGTCAATTTCTTGTCAGTTTCCTTATACATTGCTTTTAGAGGTTGTGGTTTGAAATATATTAAGGGACCAAGCCATAGTGGTTTAGAAGGAGCTCAACTACACCAAACTGTGGTCTGGTAATGTCTATTTACACAAGTAGTAAACCTACGTGGAAGAGAGCCCATTAGAGCTGTTGGATTTTGAAGTATTTACCTGTGTTACTGACTGATTTAGATACACACAGTCTGTTGAAAAGGCTGTACTCATCCATGGACACTTAAATATGGAAAAGGAATGGAATTATTGTAGTGAAGTGCTTATCCTTTTTAGTTTTATCTATAAGAAAAGGTAGAAATACATTTTTCCTGAAAGTTAAAAAAATTTGCCAACCTCTCCAGCAAAATCGACCCATCACTCACTTTCTGTTATTTTTCTTGGTTTTACATAAACTTGGGGTGTCCAGATTGACATGATTCAATCAGACGAAACATGGATTTCAGCAGTTTGTGAAAGCAGCATCTTAGTTCTGATTGGACGGAGCCTTTAGATGAGGCCTCTAGAAAGATTGTTACATTGCAGCTCATAGTTCTAATGAGCTATGATTAGCTAATGTGACACTGAAATTACAGTTTAACAAGGACTTGGTAAGTGGAAATTTGTTATGCACAGCTGGAAATGGCCACAAGAACGTTCAGTGCGGAATCCCTGCTATTAAACACCCCCAACCACTTCTCCACATCTGTCTTCTCTTCTCCTTTGTGTTTCTTTATTTCATGAAGGCTTTTTTCAAATATGGCCCCTTTGCTTCTCTGCGTATTGGGATTGAATTAAGTGTATCGTTATTGTTGCTGAAAGTGGGCTGAAGGCGTTGCAAGCTCAGTGTTATTCAGACTTGTTTTTCTGGAGGATCAAACATTGAATCAGGTCAAACCACTTATGAGATACACTGGATTGAATTCACACTTCAGAGTATTAGATAGGCAGTAACATGTCAGTGGCAGAATCAGATACCAGAGGAAAATATTCTTTGCGTCAGTGTTCTTCTGGGAATCAATTTGTCTCTCTGTAATGTTACTCTCCTCTCGGTATTCTTTTTCCCCTCTTTGTCAGCGAGATCGAATGAATAATTTCATCCATTTCACTATCTGGTTGTATAACCCCTATCGGCAGGAACCTGCCAGCGCTGTCCAGTTTTTAGGAGCCATTTCCAGGCAGCGCTCTGACTTTTGCTAACAAATTGGTTTCATATTGGACACAATCTTTCTCAGAATTAGTCTCTGTGAGAACAGTCTAGAGGAGCCATGTCTATCTTAGAGGATTTTATCTGAATTGATAGTTGTGTGTAGGGGTCTAACACTTGAGGGACTAGTCCATCAGATTTTTATAATTATTTTTCTCAGAGAACAGATCTTTTTATAACAGCCCGGTCCACATCCTACTAATTTAATGCTCTGTGTTGTTCAGCCAAGCAGGACTCATAGGAATGTATGATTTCATTGCCTCTGTAGCATGCCAAGAATGAGCCAACTGTGCCTCAGCAATACCAACTGTTGCAAGAAATTACATTGTAAATGGAACTTTGTAGATAATTGTTTTAGTAGTGGTTTGTATAATTAATTGGGACAATTATTGTTGCAGTTGACAAGTACTTAAAAGGACATTTGATTTTACTCAGCTTCCGTCTCCTAAAAACTTGAGTTTACAGTATGGGGTCACTTATTTCTACATCATCCCTACCATGTTAAAGTTGGTACATACCATCAGATGTAAGTGTTCCCTGGGGTGGTGGAGGGTTGAGTGCATAGGGGCTCGCAGTAGGGGACTCCATTCGTGATCCTCGAGGAAAAGCCCGCTTGTTATTGTCCCTCTGTATCTCATTGGTGAAACGATTATTAACTGGTATATTCTGTGGTACCACCTGAACCAGTGGAGGCACAACGGGCAGCTCACTGCGTCCCATCGTCCTCAGGCACTGGTCCTCCAATTCAGAGATGAGAATGGACTGGTTGTTGACCACCGCGGCCATCGTGGCGAACCTGCCCTCCAGCTCCTTGTACCTGGAAGCCAGTCGCATCATCTCGGAGGTCACGTTGAGTACACGGTTCTCCAGCTGGGCGAGCTCCAGAGAGTTGTCTCTCTTCCTGATGATCTCATGCAACAGCTGCATATAGAGTTGGGTCACCCGAGAGTTCATGTTCCTGCTCTCTTTCCGCAGCAGCTTCATCTCATTCACTAAGTTACCATCCACATCCACCACCAGCTGCAGCGTCTCAATCTCACGTCGCTGTTTGGTAAGCACCTCCCGCACATCTGCGATGTCCATACGGGTCACTCTGTCCTTGTCTGGTTCGGGGCCCGTGGTGCTGGCACAGATTGGACCTGTTGACAGATAAAGGAAAGATTACCAAGAATGTAATGCAGGGGAAAAGGAGAAAACGGATAATAAAGTCATAAAGTTATATCTATGTGGAATAAGGCCAGCTGTGTGGTGAATAACTGGAATTTGGTGCTAAAATAGGATATTGTATGAACCTGTGATTCTCTGCTCAGGGACAAGAAAAGTGTAGGAACACTTTTTCGCATCAGGATCCTGGGGAGCTCTTTTACTCCTGTGGATAGAGAGCTCTTTGGTCCTCCTGGTTTCCCTGGAACTCTTGCAGTAACTTTCCTCCCAGAGGGAGAGGCAGAACATGATGCACAGGCTCCACATCAGCCCCTGCATTTCTGCTGGCTGGTTAGATGAATAGATTGACAGCTACTGGTGCTCCCTCCCAATCCCTCCAGGCCTTCCTGCAAGAATATAAGACCTTGAGAGTTAAGCAAGTTTAGCATGAGAAACAACAGTCCTTTGTCTAAAGGAGGGAATCTTAACAGCAGGCGTGTTGATTGTATAGTTTTGAAGGGCAGAGGAAATTGCTGCCATACGATTTGAATCAAAAATCATTTTGAAATTTCCTCTTGACAATCTGTAATTGTTTAGAAAGTGTGCAGTGATAGAGCTGTCAGGTCATTGTTTCACATAATATTGTATGTGTGGAAAGCCTGAGAGAGAACACATTTCTTGATCAGCCAGAAGCACAAGGTCTGCTTTCCATCTCAGTTAGTTCCCCTGCTGACTGACACCCCTTTTTTAAGGCATGGTTGGTTTCCCCACCATCAAGAGGTCTGATACGTGGCAGCTGGCTGTGGTTTATCTTTGGTATCTGCCCTTAAACATACTGCATCTTCTTTAGTCTTGGACAGAATTTTTCCTTTTCTTTCGCAAACACCCATCTTTTTGTCTTGTGTCGTACGCATTGTCTTGCTTGAGAAAATCTTAACTAAACCATTGTTGGATATCAAGGAACTTTAATGTCTGAATCTAGTTCTCGTTTTTGTTTCCAAATTATACTATAGTTAATGTCCCTTCAACTGTCACACCTTCTGATTGGTCCTCTCAAATGGCCCAGGTTTGCAGCACCAAATGGCTGATTGATCAAACTCAGCGACTGACACAGTGCTCTGTCTTTCAAACCGCAGTGTTTTGGGAATATTCTTATTAATATTTTTAATAATGTAGCCTACTTCCAGATGAGTCTGAAATGTGTATGAATTAAAGAGTGAAACTAAAACTAAATATACTCTCTTTTTATATGGCCCCTTTGCCTCACCATTGTCTTAAGTCTTTTTCTATCTTATCTCTTCAAAGTAAAATCGTGAAAGGAACTTTATTACTCAGATTTGTTTCCTGATTTTAGGTGCTGAGGCTCTTTAGTTCTAGGTACTTGGTCAAAATGGCGAGTCAGAGGGTTTGGGACGTCTCTTCCTGCTTAGTGATTTGTCCTTTTTGTCTGATGCAACAGGGCTACTTGTATACATACTTTACTTGCTCAGCTTCTCCCTCAGTGAAACATATTGACCCTGAATACCAAAGCTGTTGTCTGTGAGACGGGTTGAAAACTGCTCTCTGCTCCACATGACTCCATACATCCAACAGGAATGTTTAGTTGAGGTTTTACTTGCATGTGACTGAAAGCAATTTTACAAACACACTTGCACAAACAGTCACAGCAGGGGTGTGAGATAAACTCAAGAAAACAGTTCGTGCACAGTTGTCTTCATCCTCATCTAATTTTAGGGGTGACTCCTTGCACTCCCTCACCTCTTTCTTATCCCAGCTAACTATAGTTCTGTTTCTCATCAGTGCACAAGCACAAAACACCAAACGTGCACTCAGACATTCATGGTGCGACATTTAACACCTCGGCCTGGGCCTGTGCACGGCCAGGGCTGTCTAGTCCTCATCATCCACTCCATCACTCTTCATTTTAAAGTATTCACTCAAGTCTTAACTCATTGCCACCTCATTAAGTCCTGCCTCCACCCCAAAACTCAGGCATTGTGTTTCTCCCATATGACGCCATTGCGATTCTCCAGGAATTCTGGCAAATCTGTCACTTGGAACAACGTGGAGAACAGACAGCTATATCTTCAGTGTGTTTGTGCACTATTGCTGGTATGCATAATCTTGTGTGTCCGTCTGCATGATTGAATACTGTGTGTGCATGACTATCCAGAGACGTTATTTATATTCATGGTGATGTGTTTTTCCAGCCGCTGGTGTGTCTGACAGCGTTACCAGGTACTGTATACTTATTGACCTTAGCGAGAGTTGCTAATGACTTTAACAGTAGCATCGGCAGTATTAGTTCTCAAGTGCGTCCTCTTGTCCAAACTATGGCTGCCGCTCTGCTGTTGCTGTGCAGCTTCATGCAAGTGACCATACTCTGCATTGTCTACAGTTTAGAGGGTATGAATAGAATAGGCATTACAGGTCATCCATCAGCTCTCACCTCCTCAATCTCCCATCTCTCTCTTCTCATTTTTCTTTGTTTTTCCTTCCCTCCCTCTCTTTCAATTTTTCCCTCTCTTCCCTGTCTTGTGGAGTTTGATTTTCCCCCTGGGTGGTGGTTCTGAGTACGAAGGGGCCTCGTCTCTTTCGTAGAACCATAACATATCAAAGACATCTAAGTGAGCGTGGAGAGGTCACCAGTGTGCTATGAAGGTACAAAGTTTGCAGTGTTTCCTCAGAACAAGCCAAAAGTCTCCTTTTTTGTATCCTGACAAACCTAAACTAAACACTGCTGAAGGGCTTGGGGACTCAGACAGCCATTTAAAAAAAGGGAAAAAGTGCTCATCTGTGGGAATAAAACTCCATGCATGTGAATTTGCCTTCACATACTACGCTTTTTTGCGTTGTAGAATGGACATTTGTTTTTATTGTTGCAAGTTAAGAGTTATAGTTGTAAACTGTACATTAGAGAGAAGCGGTTTGTCCCAATATGTGGTGCCCTATTTGTAGTAGTAATAAATAGAATAGGGCATCAGAGGTAGAAAGTGGGTCAAAGACCCTTTTTTTTCTCTTCCTGGCCACTCATAATGATAGTTACTTGAGACAGAACGTTTGATAGATAGAATACTCCCAATACTTCTTTGTTCTTGACAGATTTTCACTCCTTTTATCTTTCAATTTAATTACTTTCCTCTTTGTGTAAACTCCCTCCTCCACATGCATTTTTTTCTTCCTTTTTAAATACCTTCCTTCCTCTTTTCCATCTGTGCTTGGTGTTTCTTTCCTTCTCTTTCTTCTAAATAACTTTGGTTGAGACGTATGTCTTGTGTTCTAAAATACAAACATTTTCTAATTTCCCCCTTTTTAATATGAAAATGATTTAGTACATTTCTTGTTGGCTCAGGCCACCTGACAAAAACATTGTTATTTCACAACATGCATGTGAAACCACTGTAACTGTGTGAGGAATAAAGGATTTGAAGTGGGCCTCCAACTCTGTCTACTTCATATTTTGGCAACAGTATGAGCTTTGTAATTGCACTGCTGGGTCGTCACTCCACTAATAGTTTAGTCAGGAGACATATGACAGTGGACTTTTAATTCTTTACTCCCTACTTTGTCTTTCTGTGTCTGAGCTATGGTTTATTTTATTTTCATGGCTGTTATTGGAACAGTCTAAGAACAGACAGGATTTATGAGTAACCTACTTCCTCTGATCTTTTTACCACGCATTTTTGTACAACTGGGAGCCATTTTCATTTGAGTAAGACACAGTCATTTTACTGTTTTATGTTAAAATAACTCGACCATATCCTAAAGAAGGTAAACTTTCGAATGTGCCATATATGTTCGCAGCTCTGACACTATGTCCTGTTCTGTTGTTTTAAGTTTATTCTGTTTGTTTTGTCATTAAAAGTTCTTCTGCTCGAGATGAACAGCTCTGCCATTACTTATTGAATGCAGCTCTATGACTTGGACAGGAGAGGTCATTTTTTTTTAGGTCTGGCTTCAGATTTATCTAATGATTAAAGAGCTCAGTGCCATGCTGACAGATCTCTGGAGGGCCTGATGCACACAAAAATTCACTGTTATTTTTCTCCTCACATGTATCCACATTTGCACACAATTCCTATGCACAGACACACAAAGTGCAAAATGGTGCCAACTATTCACCTTCAACAAAGCCCAGATCTGAATACCTATTTGAGCTTGACTCTGGCCTGTGTGTGAGTTCACCACACCGCTCACTCTAGATGTGCATATGTGGAGACTGCCTTTTGTTCACCTTGGTTTTCTGTGTAGTTGCTGATGTTGTACATAAATGGTGATTAAGTCTGTGCCTGAGTAGGAGACAAATAATTCTTTTCTCCCTGTCGTAAGAGAGGAAATGGGCAGAGAGCTCATTAAGACGGCTGCGCTTCTAACTTAGACAGGAAACATGTGTTTCACCTTGTAGGATGAAAGGCATAATGAACGTTGGTTGTTACCTCGGAAAGACGGCCATATGTCATTCTTACAGCTTTAGGTACACTGTATGTACTGGCATGAAGCCTCTTGTTATCTGAGCCAATGCCACAGATGAATAAAAAAGTGGTTTAAATTGCTTGCATGGAAATGTAGCTGCAGATGGTTAGAAATGAAGGGGGGTGTCGTTGTGCAGTTCAGGATGAACCCTTTAGTCACATGCTTAGAGTATTCATACTATTTATAATTTATGTACGTATGGTTTCTTGAGTTCACATTTCCATGCAAGGGAATTGTTCACATACTGAATAACCTGTCCACTTCTTACTGTGCAGTCTAAGGCAAATTATCGGCCTGTCATTCATCTTAATTCTTCTTTAACAAATTAAGTTTGATAACAGGAGCAGAGATGAATAACACATATGTTGAATGTGTCATTGTGTGTTTCCTGGTGCATTGCATGCATGGTAGATTCATACAAGCAGGGAGAATCTGTTGTGATTGTGTGAAAAACTTGGACAAAACATTAATATTTTCATAGCCAATGTACATGTATTTCACAGCCTGAAAATCCCCCCCAGCTTCCACTCCCCCATCTGGTCCTCAGACTTTCCCACAACAATTCCAATGTGCCCTGAAACGCACAACAGACCAGATCATTGGTCAGAAGAGAGAGAGAGAGAAAAAGCAAACACAAAACAGGATGTGTGAATGACAGGATCTGGATTTAGAGAGGACCAACAATAAACAGCAGCACTCTTCTACATGAAAACATGGAGCTGAGCCAGCTGCACTGTTAGTACACAGACAGAGACTGACGTCCTCCCAGCGTCTCATCCATACATGATGTCACCAGCCCCTGTCACTGTCTTTACATGGCCGCTCATAAACTGTATCCCTCAAACACACAAATTGAGTTGTCCTTGCATGCTCATTGAAACAATTGGTTCCGGTCCCACAAGTGGGAAAATGAAGCTGGTAAACAGAAAGCTGAAAAGGGTAGAATGAAAATCAGAGTGAAGAAATGGCAAAGATGTGAGATGAAGACAATAGACTTTAGAGGAGAGCGCAGCATGAGTGAGGAAGTAGTAAAAGTACAAAAATTATGGAGCAATTAATGACCACAAAAACAACAGCATCAACACTGAGAACATTACCAACAAGGAAAATCTCATAAAAGTTCCTCAATAAAACTGAAGTGAGCTTACAAAGATTATTAGCACAGCGGAACAACAAATACACTGCTGTTTAATATCTGATAATTAAACTATGCATGTTGAAAGTATGAAAAGGCAAATTGATTAATGCTAGAATAGTATTTTCTCTACATTTATAACTCGAGCCAGTAATTGAGACTGGAGTCTCCAACCAGAATTTGAAAAAGAAGGATGAGGTAGAAGAGTGAAGATGCTGTGTTTAAATTAAGTGGTTCAGTTTAAGAATGCATTACCCCGTGGTTAGAATATAGCCAACCCAAATAATAACTCCAGAAGTGTGTCTCGCCTTTTGCTTTCGAGCTACTGAGGAGGAATCCCCCCTGAGGCCCCACGGCCTCAATCTGTTTTCCCTCTTCTGTAGTGAAACTCTAAACATGTGAGCTGATGTTGGGTTCAGAGGTCTCCGTGTGGGGATTATGGTGCAGCCTCACCCTTCCTCTAACCTCCCCCCTCTACCCGTACTCTAGGCAACCCCTGCAATCAATCGGTCTTTGTGGAAAACTGGCTCCCCTCTCTTCTTCCATTGGCACTACACAGAAACACAAACACTCTATTCTAATAATTAAGCTGACAAAGTTCATGTAGGGCTCTCTATTTGTCATACTTTGTCAAGATAAGGACTTGCAGCTCTTCAACAGCCTCTCCTCCATCACTTCACGACACTCATCCCCTTACCTCCCCCATCACAAAACACAAACACACATCTCTTTGTGCACACACAGGCGTAATAATAATTCTTATGTAGCAGTTGGCATCATCTTAAACTGACGTGTTCCATGGTAATAAATTACCCAGGCAGACAGATTGGCAATTTCCTCACCGGTTCAGGTGGCTTTTTTTATTCAACTAGTTAAGTGGCACTTGTTTTCAAGCATTAGAATAGAGCCGCAGGAGGGTCGGGGGAGAGAGGAGAGCCAGGAGGGTGCAGTATTAAAAAGTCACAGCAGTTATAAATAACTGTTTGTTAGGCTGGATAGTGTACATTTTCAGGATTTAGGAGATTACTCATGAGCACTTGTACAAAGTGCTTCCTGGGTTATTTTGTTCCTCTGGGTCGCACCTCATCTTAAACTCATACCACTGACCGCACATGCTTTCTATTAGTTGAATCAACACTAATAGACACGCACACACACACACACTGGCTCTACTTAGTTACATGCCTCTACTTCTCTCGTCTGTTTATGTTGACCTCCTGGCTGACCTCTTCCTCCCTATGGTGACCTGTCCATTCAGCTGTGTCCAAGCTCTCATTAGGGGGACTCTAAATGAGCTTCGTGGAGCAGCTAGAGGGTTTTCTATCAACTTTTACTCCAGACCTGTTTCTTTATATCCCCCCTGCAGTTGTTTTAATTTCTTGTAGCTCTTCACTCTAACCAGAAGTGCTACAGCTAGCCATGTGACTCATAATCCGGGGTTGAGATTCGAGCAATAAAATGTGTCCGGCTTTTTCCACTGTGGTTGGATTTAACCACATGTGGTCAGTACAGCACAGGAGCAGTGTTTTAGGACAAGCCCATGTCTGTATCCTGTGTGTGTTTGTGTTATCTGTCTGTTTCTATATGTGGCTCTGTTTGACTGATAAGATCAGCTGAGCTGTCCGTTACACATCTGCGTCTGTGAAGGGTCCCCACACGGCCTCAGGTTAAACGGTGAGGCACAATTGGCAGAAAAACTGCAGTTGGCTGAGTGAGTTATCAGTCTCCTGCTGGGTTACAACCTAGTCTGTGAAAGTGCAGCAGTTAACCTGCTCTGACAGCATCACCACGCACTACCTGACTGCTTTTTATTGGCTTCCCTCAGGAGTTTAAAAAAAAGTTTAAACGGAGAAGGCATCAAACAGTTTTCCTGTTGTGATTTACAGTCCAGGGTGAGAATGGTTACTTTATGTGTGGATTGGTCGTAATGACCCATTAAAGCTTTCTCACAGGCCTGTCCCCCACGCTCCTAAGTTTCAGGTGAACCTGAAGGCCAAGCACCGCTGCTCCGCACAGAATGTTCTGGGTATTTCTCAGAAAGTTGCGCCTGCCTCCTGTTTATCTTTTTAACTGTCTCTTGTCTTTTCCAGCTTGAGGTATTGATATTGTGATTTATTACTCTAAAACAAAAACAAGCTCCTGAAATGTTTTCTTAGCCCTTTCCCTCATTCTTATTTTGCCTTTGACGTTAAGCTCAGGCTTTTTGAAGGCGCATGTGTGTTGTGAGTGTGTCCTTCATGGTCGCTTACAGCATTCACAGATGTGGCTTTTCATAGTGAACGGAGCGTTTTCCACAGATCCCACCAACAGACCAGAAAATAAGTGAAAACATTTGAAGGTAATTGTGAGTTGATGATATGGATGTGCTCCAGACTGGTGCTATTAGTGTTCAAAGGTTTTGCTATCATGGCATAGTTGTGACTGAAGTGTTTTATGCCCATGGCGTGGGTTTGATGGAGGATGTGCTTAGAGTTGTATTACAGTGTGTCATCATGTTTCATTAAACTTGACCCTGAGGAAGAGACTAGGCACAATTTCAATGAGTCCACAAACAATGTCGTTTTTTGTATGTCTCAGCATATGATCTCACAACCCCCATTTATAACAAGGAGACGCATGTGCTGAGAGACATGTCATATTGATGTAACCCGGATTTAACTCCACTCCGTCCCCTCACCCCTGTTAGCAATGCCGCTCAGATGGTTTTGTATTTGGAAATCTAAAGCCAAGAAAAATAAACAAGCCTGGCTTCGAAGCTCAAATCTCTCCATCTGATCACTTCAGACATCAGTCTCCCTCAAGTGTTTATCTGGAATGCTCTACTTTTCTTTCTCTTTACCCTTTTTTTTCTCCTTTAGCTTTGTTTCTCCTGAGGTCAGACTATGACAAAAAACCTTTTGGAATTATTTAAACAAATCGTTTAACATCTTCCCCTAAACATATCTGTATACTGCATAGCCTGTGTCAATTTTGGTGCCATACCCTGAAAGAGACAAAACTACCAAACATCATAGTTCATAAATGTATTCCCGATTGCATCTTACTCACCACTTGTTCTCATATACTGTTAATCACTTGTTGAATGTATAAACATAAAAACGCTCTCAGCATGCTGTATAAAGTATATCTGGGTCCTCAGACGGCTGAGGGAAGCCAAAAAAGCGTTGCTAAATGTTCCGTCTGCAGCTTGAGCCTCCAGTCACGAAACGTCAAACCTCTTCAACCTCTCAGCCAGAGATCTCACAACTACACACACACACACACACACACACACACACACACACACACACACACACACACACACACACACACACAGCAGAATGAGAGGCAAAATGTGCACAGACAACATTTACCTTTTTCTTACCAGTAGTGGTGGGGGTGTGTTTCCCGCAGTTATAGTTTCACCTGTGTGTTTTGCGTCTTCGCCGAGCCACAGTGCTCAGGACTCATCTCTCTGTCTCCCTCTCTCTCTTTGTCCCAGTCTTCTGAGTTGTTCCCCTCCACTCACTCCTTCTCTCCTGTAGCTGAATATCAAAATGTATATCGGCTCTTTTTTACAAAGGACCTATATCCTAAAGATGTCCTCCTCCTCTGTGGACTCAGCTGTCCCGGGGCTCGGGCTGGGGCATGGTTCAAAAGCCGGCCACTTCAACAGACTGAGCTCCGATTACTGATGCTTTTGAGTTTTCCACAAAGGATGGGGGAGACTAGAGGAGGGGAGGGGAAGGAGGATGGGTGGGGAGGAGAAGGGGGGCGAGGGTGTGGGAGTTGGATTTGACCCTTTTTTATTTTTTGTTGGAGTGGCCCAGCCTACCTCTGATGTCACTCTGAAGGGAAAAAAGGAGAATAGCACAGCTGCCTCATTTAGTTTCTCCATCTTCAACAATGGCCTTCATGGTTCTTATGAAGAAGAAGTTTTACTGAGTTTGGGGATCACGCTCAAGCTGCTTTGGACCCTTTCCTCAATTACTTCACATTCTCCTTTTTTTCTCCTTTTTCCTTTATCTGTGCAGAGAGCTGATTGTAATGCTGCTGGGGTTTCTGAGCAGCTTCCTGTTGAGTTACAGCTGTGATTTAGAGAGTGAGAGACAGAGGCAGGCAGATAATACTGATTTGTGCTGTTTTTGGAGCAAAGACATTCTTGCTGCAGGCGTAGTCTGAGCTTGTCTGGACGTTTCTTGCTCCTTATCACTGCTGTCATTCACTTAAATATGTTAAGGTGTGTAAGACATGGACAGATGTTTTTGTTCCAGTGGAAATATTTGAAAGATTGTCTAAGACGATCGACCATACCTCACGTTTCTAATCAGTGGGTGTTCCAGGCACTATGGATTTGTGCATGACTAACTGCTGTTATCCCTGACGTGCTCTCAGAACAGCAGCTATAGCAGTTAAGCCTCCAGGATCCCTCTCTTCCTCCTCTTCTCCCCATCTCTCACTTCCCCCCTCACAGCTGAGTCTTCAAACACTTGTAAACTTCTCTCACCCTCCCGTGTGTGTGTGTGTGTGTGTGTGTGTGTGTGTGTGTGTGTGTGTGTGTGTGTGTGTGTGTGTGTGTGTGTGTGTGTGTGTGTGTGTGTGTGTGTGTGTGTGTGTGTGTGTGTGTGTGTGTGTGTGTGTGTGTGTGTGTGTGTGTCCTGAACACAAGGGTTGACCCTTTTATTATTGGATCTGGTCCTGCAGTTCTGTTGTCGTCCCTAATTTGTACATCTGCAGTGCAAATGGTTGTGTACGTGTACACATCTGTGAGTACAACACCGTTTCCCAAGAAGGAAAGAGGTGTGGGTGTCATAGTTTACTACGTGATGAGTTTTCTTGCATCTGAATTCAATCTTGGTTCTAGCGTGTGAACGAAAGAAAAGAGGGAAGGGGAAGAAACACCAGCAGTTCACGTCTGTTAATGTCTCTTCAGTATGGTGGGAATCTGCTTCTGGGTTTGTCTCACAGTGTTAATATTTATGTAATGAGAGACTAGAAATGTCAGCTCTGCTCCAAATCTGCCGAAAGGAGGCATGGGTGGGGGGCTTTGGCTGAAGAGAGAATCGGTCATCCATCCAAAGCCCTCATTCAGATCAATTTGGAACAGATCAGGGCAAAATTATCTGTTAGAAACTTGAGTAAATTATATGCAAATAGGAGAGTTTGTGCAAGGTTTTTATTACAGTCTGTGTAACATCAAACATGCCGTCTGCAGTCACCAGCTGGTCTTCACACCAAGAATCCAACAGCTGCACAATACTTGAATCATACATCCAAGGATATCTGGCCTATTACCATGTCCTGCCTTGTTTATGTCAACATGTTTGAGAAGGAAAAAAATCATGTCCCCAATGATTAAAATAACACTTCTGATATATGAACACCGTCCTTACTTAGCTTACAGTGAGGTCCTCAACTCTCTGCAGGAGTCGAGGGAAGATGGTTGTATATTTACATCCTCTGTCTGCTGCTTTTCTTTCAGGGATGTACCTGTCCGATCTGACCTACATAGACTCGGCCTACCCCTCCACAGGCAGCATACTGGAGAATGAACAGAGATCCAACCTGATGAACAACCTTCTCAGAATCATATCGGACCTGCAGAGATCCTGTACCTATGGTGAGATTATATATAGTCACACACTCCATCGTGTGTAAGAAAAAATATAAAGCGCAGGATGGAGTTTGTATAAAGGCTGGAAGAAAACTGCATTGTCACCTTGTTACTTGATTTTCTGTTGCCATGGCGACACAATGAAGGAATCTGTGCTAATCATCAAAATGTCACTGTGTTTAATGACAACCAGAACAAAAAATAAAAACAATGCACTCAGATGAGTTCAGCGTTTTTTACCTCCATATGTATAAAGAATCAACGAAAGGCATTTTAGGATATTTTATGTTTCTAGTTTGTAAAATAATTAGTCTTCATTCCCTAACTTTTTATTTTTTATTTCACTGTTGTCTTATTATTCACAAAGCTACAGAATATAGATCCTCCATCATATAGCTAGAAGTTGATCAAGTAGTTTCTACATGGTGTACAAACCGTTGGAGTAAAATTTCTACAATAACACAGTTTCACGTTATCAGTTATTCTTTATCCTAGAGTTATGTAGGAGGATTTAATAAAACAGGATCACATGTACGCGTATTCTAATGTGGATCATTATTTTCTCTCCTTCAGATATAACGGTGTTGCCTCATGTACAGAAGTATCTCAACTCAGTCAGGTATATCGAGGAGCTGCAGAAGTTTGTGGAGGATGACAATTACAAGTAAGGGGGGAAAAAACTACTTAACTTTAACTCACAATTTCTGGAAGATCAAAATAAGTTTTCTATGCTGCCCGTTATTGGTAATCCACCTCTGTTGCCCACGAAAAATTCCATCACGTTTTTCAGATGATGAATTCAAGCTGATGGATTCATGAATATTCTTTGTTTAGGTTGTCTCAGAAGATTGAGCCAGGCACCAGCACACCTCGAGCAAACGCCTCAAAAGAGGATCTTGTCGGTAAGTTTATGTGCAGATCTGTATTGGGTGAGAGATGTAGAATAAACCTGTCTATTATCGCCTTATCACTGAGGGCTGTCTGGGCTGTAAAATTTCCCTTCCCACCCACTCTTACCCACAGGCCAGGATGCTTCAGCGTCTCCTCTCTGTGGCCGTAAATGTACAGTAGCAAGTGAAGGACCCAAAGTCCCGGCCACTCCGCCCTCCCCCAGGAACCTCCTGCCCTATGGACACAGGAAGTGCCACAGCCTGGGCTACAAGTCAGAATCACTTCTTGATAGATAATGATAAGAATGATGATGTCCTACAAATTGCACACTTTTTACACATTAAATGTCCTTAACTAAAAATACGACTCTCTTTATCTCTCTGTCCCTGCTGTCTGCTGTGTTTCCACAGTTTTATTCATAAAATGAATACAGTAGAGTTTAAAAGTGCTACGTTCCCAAATGCTGGTTCTCGCCATCTGTTGGACGACAGTGTGATGGAGAGCCACAGTCCCACCAGAGGACAAGCAGAGAGCTCAACTTTGTCCAGCGGTATTTCACTTGGTGAGACGGAAACATTTACACTTATAAACATGACTCACATGTTGTTCTTCAATCGTTGTGCTGATTGTTATCTGTGAACAGGGAGCAGTGAGGGCTCGGAGCTCAGTGAAGAGGTGTCTTGGCCAGCTTTTGAGAGGTAAGGTTTTTCTTTGTTGTTGGTGCTTTTTTTTCATCACATCAACGTGCAACTTCATAAAATAGCCCCATCCCTGATGTGATTGTTCTATTTCCAAAGCTCTGGCCTCAAGATACAGCTACGCAAAAATTATGTGCCATTTAAATCCCGTATACACAGCATGCACAGCCTTGCTTTTAGGCTTGCAGTCCAGGTCGCCATGCATCATCACTCCACCGCTGCTTTTGGATGCTTCTGCTTCTCTGGCAGCCTAAAAAAAACCATGGATTAAATCCCCCTAACCTTTACTCCAAGTGTGACAATAAGCCACATTCGCTAGTTCAGAAGTAAAAAATCGACTGACCTGAAAACAGCTTACCCTTCTTCCCAAAATACCATTCTTTTAAACTCTTGAATAACTTTATAAACACACATCCATCAATAATCCCTCAAACCAAATGACCACTCCTCATCCAGCCCTAACTCCTGTATTTCGAAAGGGGAAAATGATAACAACGGGGAAAAAACACCCGAAAAGCCTTAACAGTGTACCGTGCCCCCATCCTATCCTATTTTATCCTATATTCTGAACAGGAATCGGTTCTATCACTCTCTGGGCCCAGTGACCCGAGTGGCCCGCATCCCCTACAGAGGAGTCCTGAGGCCCAGCAGGTACACACATCCCGACCGGAACCAACCTGACCTGAATCAAACCCGCTCTTATCCTCACCTCACGCCCCTCAGCCTCTGCAAGAGGCCGCTGTGTGCTGGTGCTTAGCGTGTGTGTGTGTAGTGCTGGGCTCAACTTGTGATGGGTGTATGTGTGCGTGTGATTGTTGGTGAAATCACAATCAAACAAGGGTTTGAGGTTCTGATTCTTCATCTTTTGCTGCGTATCATAAGTCTTCAATCTACCTTTTGCTTTCTCGAATTTCCTGCATGTCTGCCTTACACACACAATAACACACTCTCATACACGAATTGAGCTTAAAATCAACCTGGGCTTCTTCTTGTGAAAGGTTTCCAAGATATTCCTCAGCTTGGAGCTAAAAAAAGTTTCCACAGTCACACTGAGCTCCATGTGTTACTGGAAACAAACCGCTACATCCTCATTCCTAAGGTAGAGACAAACAGACTCTTCAGGTTTATTAGAGCCAGTTCTCATGGACGCTGCATAATCGGCGTCCCTTGCGGTTTCAGGATGGTCTCTCTCTGTTTCTCTTTGTTTCCACCAGGCTTCACTAGGCTCCTGCACTGGGCTCCCTGCTCTGATCCTCCAGACAGACACAATCTGTACACCACCTTGCCTGCTCCTCTCTGCAGATACCAGGGTTCAGATTTAATTTGTGAAATTCAACTTAAAGGTCCAGTGTGTAAGATTTAAGTTAAAGGGATCTCTTGGCAGAAGTTGAATATATAATAATCCTAGTGATGTTTTCACTGTGTGTGATCACCTACATTGTACAAATTGTTCTTTACCCTATAATGGGCCTTTTATATTTAAATACTTTATGTTTACAGCGGGAGTCTGTCCTCTCTACGGAGGCTGTCATGTTTTTACAGTAGCCCAGACTGGACAAACACCTTTTAAGTTTTTATGACACCTGAAGGCGACCACAGGTTCTCTTTCATGTTTGGAAAGGGAGGGTGAGGTGAGGGGTATTCAGCTGCAACATGCAACTCTACCACCAGATGTCACTAAATCTTACACACTGAACTTTTAAGCAAAATGAGAAATAAGTGTTACTTATTCATTAAGCAGAGGTTAAGGTGTCTTTTGCAGATTGTGTCTGTCTATACTTATAGTTCATCTCTGATTTGATCTACATGTTCATGCATGAGACCATGCATGTTTTCTCATGTTTATGTTTGTGTATATATCTTGTAATGTTTGTCTTTGTCCTGTTGCAGCTCTGCGGAATCAGAGGAGCTGGCAGTTCACTTGTATCCCGGAGCAGTCACAGTGCAGGGGGTGTTGAGAAGAAAGACTGTGCTCAAGGAGGGCAAGAAACCAACAGTGAGAAAACCCACACACACATTTGCGTAGACATATACAACTATACATGTGCATGTGTCCAGATGCTGTTCATACACCCACACCTGCATGTACCATACAGGAGCAGATGGGCAATAAATGCTGCCTGGAGAGCACAGATAGGACCTCAGAGACTCTTAAACTGGCAGAACATCTTTGTTTCTGTCTGTTCCTCATATACATTGTAATTCTCTTCCTCTCTGGCTGTGCTTGCGTTTCTTTCCACTGCTTTTGTTTTCCTTTTTCTGCTCAAGTCATTTTTATATTTGTGCTGAGATTATCCTATTCGGTTTTGCCTGGAAACAAATCTGGATGTAGCTAAAATAACTTAAAACTGTCACAAGTGGTGCAGGTGATTTACAAGCTTCTTTGATGATGTAACAAGGTCTAAAACTTGTTTCCCAGTCTGGATATGTAGTCAGATAAAATCTACCCACACCAGGAGGATTATTTAGCAGGTTCACTTAAAGGGGACATATCATGAAAATTCCACTTTGTTAGTGCTTCTACACGTTAATGTGGGTATCTGGCATGTCTACCAACCCCAAAAAAATCACTTGCGCGTTTTGTTATGGTTCCTCTAAGTCAGAAACGTCATGCTTGAGTGACTCGAATGAGCTTCCTGTGTATTGTGTCGTAACAATACACTGGAAGTCTCCCTACATGGCCTTGGCCCATCCCCCCCGCCCCCCCACACTCGTTACGCCGGGTTTACACCGGACGCGGAAGCGCCGCACAGCGCCATTCTCAAGCGCGCAGCCGCCTGGCTGTTCACACGGGACGCACATTTCTCCGCGCTGGTCAGCCCGCGATTCTACTTTCTCCGCTTGTTGTTGTCCCAGTTGAATGTCGGGGTTCGGGGGTAAATGATGGTCTTCATAGCCCCCCCACCCCTCTCTTTCTCTCTCTGTCTGTCTGCTTGTGTGCTTGTAGTGGATGGGCAGAGGGGGACATTTAATTATGTGATTGGGAAAATTAAAACTCCAGGACAACAGAAGGGGAATACAAAGTATGGGATGCATATTTGATAATTTATATCATATAAAATATGTAATTTATATCGTTTAAAATCATGGGGGGGAGGGGGGAGCTGGCTCACTAGCATTTAAAGGAACAGGCACTCAAAACAGGTCACTCTGTGGAGGGCTGTTTTAGACAGGGTAAAAAGGGTGCTGTTTTAAATGATCCTTGTGGTATTTTGACCAAAGTATGTTACAGACATTTCATTAAGACCCCAAGGAACCATATCAACTTGTGGTAAAATGGGCATACAATGTCCCCTTTAATACTTTTCCCCCCCACAAATAAAGATGATTTCCCCTTTGTACCTCCAGGTGGCATCTTGGACCAAATACTGGGTTGCTCTTTGTGGAACCCAGCTCTACTATTACCCTGCCAAGTCCCTGAAGGCCACTGAGAGAAAACATGTAAGTCACATACGCTGGTACGACTCTACCTGAGGACACATTCAATGCCGGGCATCTTTCGAGCAGATGGTAGAAATTGTGGAGGTTTTTACTGTGTTTGTTTATTCAGGCAGGTGAGGACTGAAAGCTCATAACTGCAGTGAGACATCTTAAAATGTGCAGCTGTTGATAGAAGTGAGAGTAAATGTACCAAATTAGCCAGAAACACACTCAGTTTTATAAGGAGACAACACCTGACAGCCATTATTTACCCATTCTCAAAAAGTTTTAGTATAGAATGAACTCAGGGGAGAACACGAGATGAATCTTCTTCATTCGTTGCACATGATTATTTCATTGATTAAAAGAAAATCAACGTGTCATGCTGGACATGGGTTTGTGTGTATGAGCTTTAAAGAAACATTCACAAAATCTACAGGAGCTCAGAGGAGAGTGTAGGGAAGAAATGTGAGCTTTGTGTGTGTGTGCGTGTTTGGTGGGGTATAAGTGGGGCTGTGGAGGGGACTCGACTGGGTTCGGTGCAGTGGGGGGAGAGACAGATGGTAGCACTCATTGAATAATGAGACCAATGACATCACTGCAGTCCTGTGTGTCACTCAGGCTAATGAGAACCTTGTGGAGTACACATCCTAAATCCTGAGGATACACGCACACACGCAAACACACACAAGGCCCATGTTAATATTTAGACAACAGGTTTGTTATGAGAGAAAAAAGGTTAATCCATTTCCTCTTGTCTTCTACCCAGTTCAAGTCAACGTCCAGTAAGAGCGGGTGTGTGGTGGGCCTAATGGCCATGATGGCTGACGATCCTGAGCATCCTGATGTCTTCTTGCTGACAGACTCGGAGCACGGTGAGAAAAACACACACACACACACACACACACACAAAAGGATAAAGACACGGAAATGACCAATACAAGCAAGAAGTCATTCCTCTGAAAACAGATGAAAAGGTGAAGTGGGTCAATGGAGATTGGTTTGAGTGGTGACATCCCACCCAACCAACCAACTACCAACACACTCACAGACACACACACATAAGCACACACAATCCGACATTGTTCTGAACTGTGACTTTGTTTATATTTTACGGGGCGGGCCACAGTCAAGTGAGGCTTCAGCCATGTTTCCAGAGTTTTGCAAAAACAGGTGGAAACAAGACTTGGCCACTCACGTTATTTGTCTCTATTGCCTAGGTAACACCTACAAGTACCAAGCAGGGAACAGAATGAACGCTTTGCTCTGGTTCAAACATCTGAGTGGTGCCTGTCAGAGCAATAGGCAACAGGTATGTGGCCACATTGCGCACACACACATATACTGCTTAGTTTTAAGCTGTATTTTACAATTCTCACTCTTTTCCCAGGTGCCAACCAATCTGATGTCGTTTGAGTGACGGATCCTGGGAAGTGTGAAGGAGACAAGGATGAGGAAACAGATGAGGAGGAGGAGGATGAGGAGGAGTTTTGACTCAGTAGTGGGAGCTTTCACTGCCATGAGCCCTGACCGCCGATTCTCCGATTCTCGCCCTGGCCTCACTGCAGCCTCACCTGCCACCACTGCCTTAACTAGAGTACTCCGTGTGTAAATGTGTGTGGTTGTGTGTGTAAGAGTGAATCTGATTGTGTGTGTGTGTTGGTGGGTGGGAATGGAATGGACTGATGTGGACATCTTGACTACTGAACAAGGACCTAGACCACTGCTCTCGTCTCCCATTTGCTCTTTTGTTTTTACTGCGAGTGTTCAGCACTTCAGTGGAGCCATTCAACTTCTCCTTTCTCACAGATGGACTGTCCTCGGATGGACAGAAATAATCCTCTCCTTTTGGTTTTCTTAAGGGGTGTTTTTTTTCTTTTTTTTCTTTTTTTCTTAATTCATGTGCCCTGTCATGCTCTAAAGCAAGATTCTCGCCTTTTTATTCAGCTGGACACAAAATCATAACGTTCACACTCATGTCGGACTTGTTCATTGGACTTTGGAGGGATTGGAAATACACTTTTTATTTGACTTATTCTCACTTTCAGTTGTTTCTTAATTCACTGGAGTTGTCACAGGATTATTTACACACATACTCACACATACACAGGGCTGTTTGATTGCATAGGGCTCTGATTTGCAATCGATTTCAGCAGAAACGATTCCCACAATTCCCGAATGTTTCTCTTTTTTATAACAGTACGTCGCCCCTCCTCTTTTGTCATATACTCGCTTAGCGATCTGTGCGTATGTGTGTGTGTGTGTCTATATAACTGCATTGGGTTAGGAGGGGAGGGAAAATGTTTGCTTAAATTACTGGAATCTTGTCTTGAGTTCCACACCAGTACGATAATCCCAGAATCTAAGCTAAGACGTGTTCACGCCCGAGTAGCCGAGAGTTCCTGCTTTTACAAACCTGCGATTCTTCTTTCTCCAGCGTCGCCTGCTCTCTGTCGTCGCCGCTATCAGCTCAACAGGGTGATGCTTGGTTTCACCAGACTCACACACACTAAACACTAAAGACTTGAAACTGTGAAAGAGTCCAAGAGAAAGCAGCAAGAACCTGATTTTATGTCCACTTCTTCTTATTGCTGGTCTGGAGCAGACATTTAAAGCTACCTGGAGCCATACAAGTCGATTTTAAATCTTGTTTGTTGATATTGTTTTGTGTTGTTAGTTTTTTTTCCTGTTTAGTTTTTTTGGGAGGGATGGTGCAGTTCACAGTATTACTTTGTAGTAGAACGATTGCACATTTATGTAGATTTTTCTTTTGTCTGTTACATATGAATGTTACATTTTTTGTTTTATGTTTTTCTCCCTTTTTGGAGCAGTTATTTTGAATATTTTATGTACATGTGAATTTTATTTGATTTTTTTTGTTCTACTTCTTGCCCTTTATTCTATAAACCAGGACCCAGCTTAGTTAATGCCCCAACCCTCTGATTTGGAAATAGCATAAGGACTTGGTTTTAACTAGTGCCAAGTGATGATCACTGTTTTATTTCACATTGACGAAACGTTAGGAAGCGTAGAGCTGCGGTGGAATCAGGTGATGGTGCCGACGGTGGGAAAAACCTTGGATTTAGTTTCCACCAGATGTTTTTCTTTTCACAGATGTTCCACAGAGAGACTGTTACTGTTTGTTTTTGAGCAAACATGATCAGAATAGTGGTGGTGACAAATGATGAAGTGCTCATCGCCCAGTGATGCCCAACAGATTCTAATCTCCTTCCTGAAACCGCTGTTTACATTGTATGTTTACACAATCCATAGCCCAACATCAGTCTCCACACTGCTCCACATGTACTGTATCGACTTTAGTGAAAAAAAATATATATTGCGTAGAAACAAATGTCCTGTCAATAGGTTAGATTAAGCTCAGAGGTACAGGCAGAACATATTTGGGCTCACAGCACAGAATCTACTTAAATGTGTCAAATCTGATGCAGCAACACAACATACAGTCATGAGACAAACATTACAAAGTGAGACTGACTATTGGGTCCCAATCAGAAGACATTCAGCCCTTTGTATATGGGCTAAAGATATGGCAGTTGATGAACCTGTGGAGGAATGAATGAGGAAGCCAGGGTCAGGCTTATGTAACGCAGCAGTTATTCTAAGTATGTGTGTGGATTTGTGTGCCTGTGCATACTTCTCTATTTTTTTTTTAAAGAAAAACATTGTAATTGGAGCCAGATAGGCAAATCCCCTTCAGGCTGCTGTCACTGCTGAGCAGTGGGGGTAACCAGCTACCTAATCATCTGTGCGACTGACTTTCTGCCAGCTCGCGCCACAACTCCTGTCGTATGGGATGTTTGAAGAGAGGACGACTCGGGAGCTGATGGGAAATGGAAACTGTGCTCGTCTGTGGCAGGAGCTGCGGAACAGAGCAGAGAGCGTGTGAAACGACACAATCCCAGAGCTGAAGCACTATGGAGGCTGATGGTTGCTGGTGTTGTTATACCACTAGTGGGTAGAGGGACTGTGAGAGGGCTGTGAATTAATTAAGTGAAATGGGTGACAGAGCTTTTTTGGTGCAGGTTGAGAAACTGTTTATCCTCCGATGCTGGTCTTGACTGACATTCAGACGAGCTTAACCTGCTGTGATTTGGAAAAAATTACCAAGCTGTTGCAGTTCAGCAAATATTGATGCTGTCTCAGAAAAAATGACTGTGGCCCGAAGTGGCTGAGATCAAAAACGAACCCATGATGGCGGATGGATATTTCCGTTTCTTTCTGTTTGCTTTATCTGATGTTAACTCAGAACAATGAAAGAAAAAGAAAGGACAAGATATTTGATGTTGATTTCTGAGTTTTATATCAAAACAGACCAGAGAGGTGCTTTTGCATCTAGGATGGTTTATTTGAATTAATTTGGGTTCAACAATTGTTCCTTTGAGAAATTCCCAGATCATGTAGAGCGCTTTTTGTGAGCTTCTCCTCGCTGTAACCTGAGTTTACATGAATTTCTTTTTTTGTATAATAATTTCTGTAAAATGCATGGTCAGAACAATGGAAACACGTTTTATGTTTGTTTTGTGGTTTAAGGTTGACCCATCCTTTGGATTTGAAGACCAATCACTACAACATAGTAACACCGCAATCATCTATTTGTGGATAAGAGTGGAAAATTACTCATGTAAGATAATTTTTGGTTGTAAAGAAGAAACTTGATGTCATCCTTGAAAATTCTCTTTGCCCACGTTCTTTCCTTTCTTTTGACCATTCTGTCTACAAATGCACAATCTACCCTGTATTAACTGTTTTGAGTGAATCTTACCTTCTGAGTTTGTTCTTTTTAACGGTCATGGAAAGTGTTTAAAATCTGAGATGAAGGGTTCGACCAGAGGGATATTTTTGGCTGTGGTTACGTGATGTGTTTATTCTTTGGTGGAGAAATGGAACCAATGTGAATCTGTGCCTCCCGTGCACTGGCCAGGCATCTGTTCACCGTTTACCAAGGACGTTGACAACAATCTTCCTTCAACCCATCGAAGGTGATGTATAAATGACCTTTGACCTTTACCTGGCTCTATGTGTCTGTCTGCCCCTGTCATGACTGTGGCGAGCGCTGTGACCTCACTGCAGAGCGATGTGCTGCCTGGTGTGACGACTGAACCAATAAACACTCTGCCCTTTTTTTACACCACAAATCAGTTTCATGCTCATTGTTCAGGTGAAGAGTGTGACTGTTGAACTGGGAAACGGATGAAGGATTGGGAGGGCTGTTTGATGATCAGCTGCTATGTGAACTGTTGCAGAAACGTAACTGATAACAGAGAGCTCTGAAAGAATCTCTCCTGAGTGAGTTTCTTTCCAGGATAATTATATTAAATGTGTGGCTATATGCCCAAACTATTATCCAATAATCAAAATGTTGAAATCAGCCAAAATATAATTTATTGCATACCTGCATTGGCTCAGTTTTCTTAGCCAGTAATTTTCATTAATGAAACATTACTTCACTAGGCTACAGATGCAATTGCATCCATCACGGTACAGATGTTAGTTTTTTATTTGCGATAAAAGTAACGGCTGTCTTGTTGTGTAATTTTCAATTTTCATTGCCAACTATAATGAGGTCATCTATTTGTACACGATCAACAATCATTGAGAACAACCTTAAAGGGCCGGTGGTGTTTCTGAGTGATTGTAAAGAAAAAGTAAATATATATATGTAGTTAACAAACTGAAAAAAGAAGAATCAGTTCTTGGTTGGAGTAATCAAAACCTGTTGAAAATGTCAAAAAGTAAAAACCCTTATGTCTCCTAAAAAGAGGGAGAAAAAAAGGAATATCTAGCAACAAAATGTTTTTTAGTAACACAATTTAAAATGTTGCTCACAGGTTTGTGTGCTAGTGTCCCAGCTCTGAATGAGGCCTTCTCTCAATCAAAATAGCATAATCTACGTCATAGGTGTGATACAACAAAAGGGGAAAATTAATCATTTTTAGTACTATAAATAGTTAAAAGCAAATTCAATGTTTGCGTGTGTATATGTATATATATTTATATATATTCGATATATATGTATATATATTCGACATGTGTATATATATGTGTATTCATAATACATTTATTTGACTAAATATAAAAGGATGGATTTTGTTGCAATAGAGGCTAATGTAAACTTCATCTCATGAGCCCTGGCCCCCTGGTGGCGGTATAACAGTATAGGTTAGAACTCCCCCGCCGCCTCCATGTTAGTGGAAGGGACAAGGAGCAAACTAAAGAGAAGTCAGTGCACGGTTTGTTGGGTGAGGCGGAGTAACACTGCCACCTGCCGGCTGCTCGGAGCACTCACGGAGAAGAAGCGGACGCGGCAGGCCGGAGAGAGGGAAGGAGAGGGCGGATGAAGAGGGAGCCACAGAGGGACCGAGGAAATGACAAACTACCGTGACTCCTAGCATCGCCGTACATCTTAGTCAACTTCCATGGTGCAGGTTCTTTTACCGACACTTGCAGCTTCTTTGTCAGCGGTGAACCACAGACAGACAGACAGACAGACGGTGAGTGAGCGTCGCTGCGCGGTCAGTAAACAAAACAGACAGCTGGAACAAGCTAGCTGCTGCTGCTAACCCACAGAGCAAGGTGTGCAGCTAAAGCTGCTAGCAGCGTCGACATTGATGTGACCAGGTCGCTGTAGAGACCTGAGCACCTGAGCACCTGAATAACCCGAGTGTGGTCCCTACCGAGGGGGACAGAGGCTGAGCCACCCCCCGGTCCGTGCGGAGCGGACAGGAGAGGCGGCAGCAGCATGAAAGAGCGATTGTTCGAAGGAATTGACTCCGTGGAGCAGAGTGAACAGCAGCTGAAGCAGTGTCTCGGAGTCTGATCCCGCGAACAGCAGCTCCAGGCTCCGCAGCAGACCCGGTGTCAGCTAAACGTGGCGGCGGCTCGGTGTGAATGTTGCTGCTGTGACGTGCAGCTCATCATCCAGCCTGCTTGAAATGTTTTAGCTTTTAGCATCCGGGGGAATCCACCATGACGTGGGATTAAACATCTCAGGGGTTCAGGCCGTTTCTGTCTGACTGTGCTGGTCCAATCTCCAACAACACCATCCTCACCCTGCAGCACAGCAGCGCTACATGGCCCATCAGCCCCTAAACACAGGGGCAGTAAATAAGAGTTTATTCTTTAGCACAAATCCAGTGTTTTTACAGGGAGGTTTCGAATACTGCAGACGTGGCCCCTCCGCTTTAACCCAGCCCAGTTTACACTGTAGCTGCACACCCAGTGAGGTTTAGCCGCCCTCTCTGTACACAGTACAGGTTTTGTGTCGTGGCGTAATTTGAAATGTACACTCACACTTGAACAGCAGCCACACAGTGGCATCCTGATGTATTCACACATGCTGGACAGGCTTCAGCTGTGCTACAGTACTGGGTCACCATCTCCCCTGAGGGGAAACAAGCAGGAGGGGCAGCAAATAAATCAGTTTTCTCTCCACACATTATTGACAGTTCACCTCTCTCTCCCTCTGTCTCTGTCTCGTTCTCTTTGTTCTCCTATTACTGCCCATCCCTAATAACCTCTTATTTCTGTTTCACCGCAGGTGGCTGCCGGTTTCTTAGGTTTAGCTCCAGGTGTCGCAGCTCCTCTCGTACTTACAGGAAATTGGGGTCAAGCAGGTGGGTTGGGGGACAGGGTGTTGCCGGGGCCATGCATCGGGGGTGAGGGGGACTCACATCAGGGGAAACACACAGCGTCGGGCTAGGAGGGGTTCTGGGCCAGTCAGTGCGGAGATGAAGCTCAAACAGCGCATGGTGGTGCTGTGTGCCGTGCTTCTCCTGCTGGGCCTGGCCAAGATCTTCCTGCTGGATGGAGGTGAAGGATCTGCAGCCAGTCGACGGGACCTCAGAGCGTTCCGCAAGGTCAGGGTGCAGGCCGACTGTTAAAATACTGTGTATGAATATATAGAAATGACCCATCTCTCATTGGGGCGACTAATTGAGAGGAACGTGTAATACTCCAGTAGTTGCTGGTATAAAGTCACACTGTGTTCAGCATTTGCAGACATGTAATGACACACTGTAATTATCATTCATCGCTAACAGATGGAAGCTGGCCTCGCTCTGTCCCGCAGTGCTCGTCTCACCCACACCCTCCAGTCTCCGTGGGAGATAGCAAGCCAGTGGGTGGGCCCGAGAGAGGTGTACCCTGAGGAGACCCCAGAGCTGGCTGCTGTGCTCATTGCCCTCAGCACTTCCAGGATTGAACAGGCAGATGTGGGCTATAAGGGCACTCAGCTCAAAGCCCTGCTGGTGCTGGATGGGGGACAGAAAGTGGTCTTCAAACCCAAAAGGTCAGCGGTGTGAAGTACGCACCGGTGTTTTATGCATAAAGGTGCTTCAGCTTTCTCATGTTTGTCCTGTCGACCCTCCCTCAGGTACAACAGAGACCATGTCGTTGAGGGCGAGCCCTACGCAGGCTACGACAGACACAACGCAGAGGTGGCAGCTTTTCACTTGGATAGGTGCGTGGGCATCTTTATTTGAATTTGATTCCTTCCGACTCAGATCTGTAGATGGATCAGGACTGTAATGATCCTCTGGTATCACCTCCTGCCTTCTTTGCAGGATCCTAGGGTTCAGGAGAGCACCTCTTGTGGTGGGGCGGTTCGTCAACCTGCGGACAGAGATCAAACCTGTGGCGACGGACCAGCTGCTGAGCACCTTCCTCATGCAGGGTGAGTACTGATCCACTCTTTCTTCCTCTCTCTCACACTCACACTTCTCCAACAATGCTCTAGTGAGAAGTGACTGTATTTTTTTTTTTTAATGAATCATTTCCCTTCTCTTTTGATCAGTCTGTTCACATTCTTAGTCACTCTGAAAAACTAATCCGAGTTGTTACTCTGTTGATCACTCTCTGCTTCACTGTCCCGTCTTTGTCTCCGGTTTTATCAGTCAGCACTTTGCACCGTGAGCCGCCCTTCCAAGACCTATTTGGTGAGGGAGTGGCACTGTATAAAGAATAAATACGCGAAGTCACGGTTATGCTTTTGACAGACACGTGTGTCAAAATGAGAAAAATAGAAAATAATGGAGTAGATTTTAACACTCACCCTGTTTCATTTTCTACACTAGACAGGTAGAGCTATTTAAAGCAGGGGTGGGAAAAGTCCGGCCTCCACACATGCTCACTTTACACTTCAACAATACACACCAACACTGATCACAAGGTATTAGGACCTGAACAGTATTGAAGTTTACTTTGTGTTCGTTGAGTCACTCACACACACCTATGTGTAATCCTAGACAGATTATTTATTAAGGATATTTTATTAATTCTTATTCAAATGTCAGGCTGAGTATTCTTAAGAATTAACTTAATTGCTCTTTGAAACTGTGTACTTGCACGATTATGCATTTACATTCAAAATGTAATTTTATTTTGTGCAAGAGAGAGAGAGAGAGAGATCTGAGAATATCATAAATACGCTACACAATTATTTTATTGTAATCAACTGCTTATAGACATAATTTGTCTATTTGCGATCACTCATAATTTCCAATACTAGAATTTTGTTGGGAGACGGAAGCAGCACAAATTTTGAAAAAGGCGGCTCACAATTCTCTTTGCAGGAGGCCCGTCAATGATCAGAATATCATTCATTTTCAACTAAAGACAGGTCAGAGCTGAGCATCACAGGCTTAGTGAGAGTGAAACATGAGAACTGAATGAAATATCTCTGCAATAAACATCACCTTTTTTTCATGGGGAACTCCAGCAGTTTTATACATAAAGGTCAGTTCATCAGGGAAAAATTACAATATAACCACAGATGTCATTCTAGTTTATTTTCTCAGGTCGGCTTGGTACAGAAGCTTTAATGACACTACTAGATGTTATTGGCTGCATTTTGGGAAATTAAGTATTCATTGTTTTTAGATCCTAACTAATCCTACAGTCTAAAATTCTGGTCTCTGCTACTTTGATTCAGATTTTTCTTGACGTTTATCTGTCTCTGAATCCCAGTAACTCAATTTCAGTCCAATTCTAAATAGCTAAAGAATTACTTTAAGATGTTGTTGCAGTTATTCCATCATTTGAGTTGTGAAGTATTGTCAAGCTTGAGATTGCCTCTCGACAGAATATGCAATCTTTTTGACTAAATTGGAATTATTGTGCATCAATTTGATAATGGGCCTTAAAGGGATAATTTCCCTCTTTATCTACTCACTACTATGCCGATGGAGGGGTGGGTGAAGTCTTTGATTCCACAAAACACTTTAGGAGTTTCAGGAGTGGATAATGAGTACATTTTAATTTTTCTGTGAACTATCCCTTTTAATTTGTCAGACGTTCATATTTGATATTTTATTTATTAAAGTGATTCTCACTGGATTCTCCAGAAAATTCACTACATCATGGTGCATATTTATATTTCAGTGTAAAATTACACACACCATGACAAGTAACTTCATACTATTCGCCATCTTTTAGCCTTCATGAGAATCTACCTCAGCATTAAAAATGTGTTTTGGGTCATCGGGTGGCGATTGGGTTGTGCTTGACCACATGAAGGCACTGTTGCAAATGCATCTTCAATGTCTGGAACAGTCAGCACTGAGGACAGATTGTGATCCATTTGGCCAAACCAACTACAGACGTGGTCAAGGACACATTGTGACCGCAGTTGTCCCCCAGCTCTCTCTTGTGATCTGAGCTGAACAGAGCGATCTCATCTCAATGTGGACACTAGTTACTCAAGTGACAGCCTCCAAATGATGATGCTGTTAAAATACCTTCACACTAGCTCGATATCCCTCTTATTCAATGACTCTACATTTCAAGAGACTTGCATCGAGTCAAAGGTTGCCCAGGTTGGCTCTTGTATAAGAACAACCTAACTCAGCACCGCACATATTTGTGTAAATGACTATGGATTTCAAAATTAATGGATATTTTTTGTTATTTTTCTGCCGTTATTTGTAGTTGCCCTGTTCAAATAATTTTTTTACTTGACAGGGTTTCTTGTTGGCCTGGTGGCACATGCTAATAAAGGGGAAACCCTGCATTTTATATTGACAACAAATTCATCATATGTTCACTGGAGTTTGTTGTTTTCAACTCCACAAAAGTTAAAAACAGTGTTTAATTGACTAAGTGTTTGGATTATTTTTCATGTGAAATAAGCCACGTACATTAATCACTCTGGACAATTTGGGTCTTTTATGTTTTAATAAAAATTTCTTTCATTTAGATTCCTGTACATTACATGACTAAGAAAACTCAAAACACAGTTTAGTACAGGGTGTACAAGTTTAGTACAATTTTAGTACAGGGTGACTAATCTTCAATTAGTTATTTTTTGCACTGAACATACAAGTGTGTGCGTGTGTCTTCTGAGTCATTTTAATGAGGCAGAGTGTGTGAGTAGGAATGTGGGTGCTCTCTCTTTGTTCACATTTCTTCACTCTATTCACATTTATTTCCCTCAGAGGATGTGACGCTTCACACTGTCCTTCCTTACAGAGCCATGTTTGCATCTCATCATTGATCAGACGTAATGGTCAGGTGGATATATTTTCATTACAGTTTCCCCCCCCCTCTCTCTTTGTCCAGGTAACAACACATGTTTCTATGGAAAGTGTTACTACTGTCGGGAAAGTGAGCCAGCCTGTGCAGAGGGAGAAATCATGGAGGGTTCATTAACCCTTTGGCTGCCAGACGTCTGGCCTCTGCAGAAACACAGACACCCCTGGGGACGCACCTACAGAGAGGGGAAACTTGCCAGGTTGGTTTGGAGAGTGTTTCCAAAAAATGATCTCCACACATAACTTATGTTTCAGAAAATCTTTTGACTGGACTGAATTATTGTGTTTCATGTTTACCAGAAGGAGAGAGGGAAATGTTTTTGTGTCAGTGGCTGTAAATGGAATGACCCATTCTCTCACTACCTGCTCCTTTATTCTGAGAAAAGAATCCCGAGGTGGGAGCTAGAACATAGGAGTGTGAGATGAGCCTGGTGGTTTTGGTTCTCCATCACAACTGGAACCAGAACAATTGTTTCCATAAAAGCATATAGTGATGTGACCTTATGAGGAAACTCAACACCTGACCATCTGCTGGATTTATAGCATTGAAATATTTCCCTGGGTTTGAAACCTTCTGTTTCCAGTAGTTAATTTCTCTAATAAAATTCAGGCATTTATTTATCCACAAACTGCTCAGTTAGTCAAAAAAACAATATGAACACGAGGCCGAAAGAATATATGGCTCACAATAGAACGAAAGTATAGTCATTTCTGTTGAGGCTTCTTTACCAATTTTTTAAAAACCGGACAAGATGGTGACTATCCCTTGTATGTTTGAAAGTTTTCCGTACTAGTTTGATGATAATTTTCCAACCACCAGCAGATGTCAGGGATCCCCAGCAGAGTGCAAAATATAGAGCTGGCCCTAACTTTTAGTGATTTACATTTGTTATAGTGTTAATAGTAAAATTAAAAATGCCTTTTGTTCCATTAATGAACAAAGAGAAGAGGAGCCAGCGGGTTGGCGTATCCGTGTCCCTCCATTGCGATGCGAGTTTCAGGTGTTTTTATCGTGGTCATGCTCTCGCTTTCAGAACCTTTGGCGGTTTTAAAAAACACTGACTATCGGAAAATGTCATGTGACAGTGTCGCTGTGAGTATCTGGACATTTACACAGGTTTTGTTCCTCAGGAACATTCAGTTTGAAATAAAATGATACTACACATTTGTGCCAAGACTCAAGACTGCAAGATTTAATTTGAGATGGTTTACATCAATATTCAAATAACTATGTGAGAGATACAGCCCTCTTTTATTTAGATACCTCATTATATTGACATCAGAGAATTTGCCTTGATACTTACAATACATACTAGCTCAGTGGGTTATTAAATATTAAGCAAAAGCTGACTTCACAGAAAAATTAAAGAGCGAATTTCGACAGACTTTCACTTTGGAAAAAAACAACTGGCTCAGCTCATTGTCACTGAGGACTGTTTCCTGTGTGCACGCTGCACATGTAAAATTATGTAAGATGATAACATCAGCGGGATGGACAGGATGCTGGAATTGTTTCTCTCACACACTGTTAACATCAGACTGGATTTTAAGTTTACTCATCCAGAGTACTTGTAGTAGTGAGATCCTGTTAGTGATACCAGACTGTAGTAATTTTTAATAGTGTGATATTAAGACCTGTTCAGATTCTGAGGGTGTGTGACTCAGCTCTGTCTCTGCCGACTGCATGTAGGACGTTCCAGTAATGCAAGGAATTTCTCACACACGCAAACACGAGAATTTAAAACAATTTTCATCTTTCTATTTGTATGTTCTCACAAAAACAGACGCCACCTGTGTGTTAAGTTGGATGTCGATGTTATTATGTTGTAAACATCCAGGTGGGAGTACGATGAGAGTTACTGTGAGGCTGTGAAGAAAATGCCACCATATGATGCAGGGCCCAGGCTGCTGGACGTCATAGACACGGCCATATTTGATTATCTCATTGGGAACGCTGACCGGCATCACTATGAGAGTTTCCAGGATGACGGGGGCGCCAGCATGCTCATCCTGCTCGACAACGCAAAGAGGTGAGTTAGTGCTATTTAGTCTCCTCCTTCTTTTTTTCCTCCTCTCTACTTTGTCACCTCCCCCCCACCCCCCCTTCTTCTTATTCTCCTTCCTCTTCTTCTTCCTCCTTCTCCTCCTCCTTCAAGATAACAGATATCATTTTAAATGTTTAAATCAGGCAGATTTGATAAATAGTTTATGAAACAACAATAATTAACAATCAAAAACACAATGATAAATTAAACTTTAAGAAATAATCTTCAACACAACTTTTTATTGAAAATTCAAACTGTTTAAACTTAAAAAGTTCAATCTTAATCTCCATTTAAAGAAGTGACTCACTAAATGACTCACTAAATGTAGAAACTCAAACGTGTTGGCTCGTCGGCTTCAAAAAGTTCACTTTTTCATTTCTAGATTTTTAATAACAATATGTTGAGAATTTCTAGCGTGCTCATCTTTGATAAGAACTCTGTAAATACCACTGAAACTGCTTTAAGCTGATTCATTGGAACAGCCACTTTCATGTGGGGAGGACGTTCAGCCGTTAATCCGTCTTTGAGTTTTTTTTGTTTTCATGATCAGACTGGGGACATTTTTCTGTCGATCGCTGGTTTTCTCCCTGAACTACTGATCATTTTTTATTAAGCACATCGTCTATATTTCTTACATGTTAGATTGCAGAATAGATATTTTACATACATCGGAGCAGCTTCATTTGATCAGGTTATCAAGGATCCATTGCAGTCAGAAGAAGGAGTTATTTCCTAACCAAACAGAAAGTCATATTAGCCATTGTCATTTTATACTAACATCAGGGTGGACAGTAAACTGAAAACTAAGCAAAACTTGCATATCTGAACTTTGATGGCCTGTTTGAATTCAGAATATACAGTCAATACATATGTTATGTCAAATTTGTTCAAACTTTATTTTTAGTAAAACTGACTGCTCTAGGTGAGACTGACTCATGATTGGTAGAGTGCGCGCATCGGTGGGACCTCGCTACTGCAGCTCCGGCACCTCCTACAAGGAGGCAACGCTGGCATCCAGGATGTTTTAACTTCTCTTCTGGATAGTGGGAGGAAGTGGAGAAGAAACATATTTATATACAGTTTATGGTGTGCATGCATGCGCAGTTCACTGTGTTACCATGGCCAGCACAGTGTGGCTGGTACCCATGGTGCAGACAGGCATCCAGTTAAATTCCAGAATTTTTTTTAATCGTGTCATGTTTTGTTTGTTTGTTTTGTCTGTGTAGCTTTGGGAACGCAGCTCTGGATGAACGAAGCATCCTGGCACCACTCTACCAGTGCTGCATGTGAGTACTTAACTGTCACATCTTCTTTTTCTTCTAATTCTGATGATGATTTTGACCTCTGCCAAGGATGTTATGTTTTCACCCCTGTCCGTTTGTTTGTTGATTCATTTGTTTATGATGATAACATTTTGGTGCGGATCAGGAGGCAGAAATCCATTTATTTTTTCAAGATTTTCCTTGATTTCTCAGGGAATAATGAATGATATGCAAATGTGCAATTTGGTGCAGATTAAACAAAAAATCTGGATCTAGTCAATTTAATTTAGTTTTCATAAGGGGACTTGTTAGAGGTATGCAGTTCTAGTGAGTGGCTTTCTAGTTTAAATACAGTATGTCTTGTGTTTCCTCTCTGTCAGGGTCCGAGTCTCCACGTGGAACAGGTTGAACCTACTGAGAAGTGGAGAGCTGAGTTCAGCCTTGCGACAGGCTCTGGCATTCGACCCCATCCACCCTGTCCTGGCTGAAACGCACCTCGCAGCCCTGGATAGGCGTTTGTCTGGAATCATAGCAACTGTCAAGCAGTGCATGGAGTCGCAGGGCCCCGACAACACCCTAATAGAGGACCGAATGAACCTCCCGCATCCATAGAAACAAGGGAGAGGAGAAAATGGCCCCAAAAAAAAAAAGGAAAGCAAGGACGTGACTTCCTCAGGCTGGAGAAGAGGAAGTACACATGAAAGTTGGTGACTGAGACATCAGAGCAACCCTGATGTTAAAGAAAGAGATGCAGAGTAGGCAAATGGAATGACAGGGTGGAACAATGACTGGGCTTCTCTTAACCCTTGTCCCTTCCTCGCCATTCACTCTGACAAGACTGGAGTGGTTCTCAAAGAAGAACCACTCGATTCAAAGTGTTGGAACTGTGTCACTTTGAGCTACAAAAACGTTCTCTAAGAACTTGTGCACTAGAGGACAATATCTGCTGTAAGGACACATCTGTGCACTACTACTACTTGTGACGACACTCCTGCTGCAATCTTCCCTCCCGATCCAGGTTCAACGTCATCTGAGAGGAAACCATGGGGCTCAGAGAGATGGCGATGGGAAGTTAAAATGAGCCACCAACATCAGGATGGAAGACACAGTTCAGTCGTGTTTCAGGCTGTTTGGACGTTTACAGTACAAGGAACTGAAAATCTGTTTTAGAACTGGAAATGCTTCTTTTTTCCCTTTTGAACTGAAAAGAAATTGAGCTCAGCTCCTGAGCCATCAGTGTGTACATATTTAACTACGTACTATACACATAGAAGAGAGAGAATATACCTTTGTAGATAATATTAAATAAACTTAAGGGTGTGTGGGTCAGTGTGTGCGAGTGAGAATGCCATATTGTGCCGTAAATATGAAAGCTACTGACGTGTCAGAATTGAAGTGGGGGGACGCAGAGGTCAGGTGTGTGGGTTCATCTTCAGAATTAAACTATGATCTATTTGGTTGTGGTTCTGACGTCTATTCTTCCATGCGTTCACCACTTGAAATTATTTTTTTTTTTTTTTTTTTTTTTTTTGATACAAACTGAAGTCAGCCTGACTATCTGATGTTGGAAGGGACCTCGACTTAACTCTTACTTTTAATTTAACTCAATCTCGGAAGCTTTACAAGTCATATCTGGAACTCATTGGTCATAGTTAACCTCCAGTTTATAAAAACTAGTTTTAGTTTTCACCATTCAGAGTCTCACTCTCTGTCAAACTTTGTTTTCATTTTTCCAAATTTGAATCAGCTCTCATGTCCTAAATTCAGTTCAGATTGAACAGAACAAACTTTGAACCTCACTTTTGCCACTTCTTTCATTTCATGTTCACATCATCAGGTTGTGGATGGTTTGTAAAAGAATGTGTGTATGCTGCTGATGATTAACCCAATAACACTCTTTCATTCTCAAATTCAAACTTTCTTCATCCTTCTGCTCTTGATGTTTGCTAAAACTAAAATACAATTGTCCAATATACTATATATTGTCCAAAAGAAAATCTTTCCTGATAACTATTGTTTGAATTAATATTTTGGCCCCTTTAAAACAATGTAATGCAGTTGCGATACTTGTGATGATGGACTTTCCCTTTTGACCATGTGCTTCTGGTACAGAACGTTGGTCACCATCCTTATCACTTGACATTTCATTACTTTCATCGTGGTTGTTGGTATCATGTCTACAAAGCGTATACACTTGTTCAGAACTTGAACCCCGCAGAAGGGAAATGTAATAGTGAAACCATGTGGCAGGTGCCCCTCTCCCACAAGCAGATGTTCACTCTCAGCTGCCGGCTCGTGGTGCTGTCACTTCCACCCTGCTCTGTGTTGATGTGTGCAACATATATAGGACATCTGTTTCATTTATGCTAAGCAGGTGTTTTGTTGGGACATCTCCCAAAACCCTGAAACTTTGACAAAAAACTGTTTTCTGTCATGTTGGATCATGTCAGGTCACATCGCAGAAGATAGACAACATTGAGTTTTCTGATGTTTTCATATTGTGTTTGGAAGAAGCAGAAAAATATTGTCGTGTTGGTCTCTAGCTGCCATCATGCCACAACATTCAGCTTTTATTATGCCGACAACCGACAGTGGCTGGAGACGGATGTTTTGGGGTTTTTCATCCTTCCGTCCATTCCATTCTTGTGAACACGATATCTCAAAAACACCCAAAGGAATTTTCCTCAAATTTGGCACAAACTCTCAGTTGGACTCGTGGATGAACTGATTCGATTTTGGTGGTCTAAGGTCAAGGTCGCTGTGACCTCACAAATCACATTTGTTTATATCTCAGGAACACCCCCAGGGATTCCTTTAAAAAATGGTCAAGGTCACAGTGACTGTTATCTAATTAACGTTAACACACTAATCTGTGTTATCTAAAGAACGCCTCAAGAGAATCCGTTCAATTTGACACAAAGGTTCACTTAGACTCTCGCATTATCTGTTTGGGACCGATTTGGGACTTGAAAATGAACTGATAAAATGTCTGGTTGAAAGTAAAGCTCATGGACCTCTCATGATTATGAAATAAAATATGTAGACTGAAACAACACTGGTTGAAGAGTGTTAATTCTTATTTCTAATGGTGTTTCCCCTGTTGGAAGCAGTGAACTTAAAGTGGAAGTACACAAAAGTATCACAAGAGTATATTAATGAATCACTACTTGTAACGAATGACACGTTGTCCCTTTACTTTATGCACGCTATAGATACCCTTTGGGATGGAGAGTGTAGGAAAGTACATTATGAAGCCGACCGCAAACTCAACACTGAAGGACCTTGCAGAAGTCCCATCGACTATTACAGGAATATCAAAACCTCTATGTAGGGCGACTGAAGATGAAGCTCTGAAGTATGACAGGATGAGGGTTGACTCACTACAAGTAAACACACTGTACATCACCCACTCCAGAGACACTGATGTCTTTAAACTCACGATGCTGTGACCCTGTTGAAATCATAACCGTTTGTTGACAGATAAAAGCTAATCTGTGTGACATGCCAAAGAAATTTTCCCCCTTTCAACTCAGCTTGACTCATCTTCATTGTTTTGTGGATTGTGGGAAACAATGTGGTTAAAACGCAAACAACAGACACAAGATTACCAAGGGAACAGGTGCTCTTAGGGCCCTAGTTTCACTTTCCGATGATCAAATCAGATATATATGAACAGAAATGGAGTATGCTTCTATTACCATAAATAAATCAGTTGATATGACACATACATGCTGCGTATTCCTATAGGAAGAGTTTGGCATCTTTAAAGATGCATTTAATAGCCTTCTTGACACCATTCTTTACATTACATTTAGCTGACACTTTTATCCAAAGCGACTTACAATAAGTGCATTCAACCATGAGGGTACAAACCCAGAACAACAAGAATCAAGAAACCCAAACTACAAAGTGTGATAGGTAAGTGCCATATAAGTGCTACTAAACATTTTTTTTTTTACTCAAGGTATAGTCAGAAGACGTGTTTTTAGTTAGCAGTGGAAGATGTGTAGACTTTCAGACATACAGTGATGTGAGCACTTTGTTTAAGTTCCCTAGAAAACGTGAGATGTTTCAAACACCTGCACGTTGTCTGTCTGTGTCTGTCTGTGTGTGTGTGTCTGTCTTTGTGTTGTTGTTGATATGACCTTTCTTTCCAGTCACTCCCCCCTTCCTTCCTTCCTTCCTTCTCACCCACACCTTATAAACCCTTGCTGTGCTGCAGGGCGCACACAACAGACTGAGCAGCTCGGAGGACGATGGAGAGCCACGTGAGGAAGCTTTCGGTGGTGGTGGCCGTTCAGAACGTGCTGGTGGTCGCGAGCCTGCTCGCCACAGTGTGTGTGTACTGGAGGGCGGAGGAGCAGGAGAGGGTGAGTGCAGAGGAGGTGATGGACACTGACACACTGCTCATCAGTATGGACAGGACTACTCTTATACTATTTCTTACACGTTTGCCCATCACTGGTTGTTGTTGTAGTGGAACACATTGTTTTTTCTCGGCCTGCTTAGACTGGCTTACTTACTGTTGCCATGGAAATACATACCCAGCCTTTCAATGGATTGTTCTGGTGTCGTTGATTGTATAGTTGTATTTTTCTTTTTTGTGCCTGTCTCTCTATATTTCTGTGGTTGTGTTGTGAATGTTTTTTTTGTTTATATGATGGCAAGCCAATTCTTAGGATCAATAACCTCTCCTCTTCACTCTCCTCTTCACTCTCCTCTCCTCTCCTCTCCTCTTCACTCTCCTCTCCTCTTCACTCTCCTCTCCTCTCCTCTTCACTCTCCTCTCCTCTTCACTCCTCTTCACTCTCCTCTTTACTCTCCTCTCCTCTCCTCTCCTCTTCACTCTCCTCTCCTCTTCACTCTCCTCTCCTCTTTACTCTCCTCTCCTCTCCTCTCCTCTCCTCTCCTCCCTGCTCCTCTCCTCTTGTTGAAAGTTTCTTTTAATAAATGTTGGGGAAAAAAGATCAGTTCAGTCAAATGGATAAAAAAATATTCTACCACTTCCTTTGCTCCTGTACAAACTAATTAAAACAAACTTGTATTAGCCTACACATGAATTTATATTGCTCATTGGAGTTGACTAATAATCGCAGTGATATCATATCCCACTTTTGCTCATTTAAATTTCCTCAGTCAAACTGAATCTTCTGTCTGTGAGAAATCGTTACAGAACAGATGGTCCGAATTTTAGACAACATTATTAAATAAGAGTTACTGACAGGAAGCCTCATTGGTCCTTTCTCCATGATCATGTCACACTTTTTTCACTTGTGGTTTTCTGTGAGGTTCTTTACACATCCTATGACCTGGATGACTGTTTCTTCTAGTTCCTGTATAATGATTATTTTAATGACTAACATTTGTTCTACATTTAGGCTGCAGTGTTTATTGCTGCGATGCTGCCCTCACTACAGTTATTAATCATCCCACAGTGAGACTTTCCCCAGTTTCAGCCCGGCCTGTTTTCACAGCATGCAACCTAACCACCGACTGACATAAACAATTTTTGTGTTTCCCAGAGACAAACACCGGGCGTAACAGCTCCACGACCTTTCAAAATGTCAGAGCAGTAAAGTCCAACTGACACTAGGACAGATGGAAGCTCAATGAACAACCACACACACTCTAATGTCAGTGTTTTTTCTTAACAGGTGTCTGGGGATAATGTACACATACAGTTTGGTCCCATTTCAGGTGAGTACTCAAAAAAAAAAAACGATCTTGAGCTTTTTGTCAAACACTCATATTGAAAAAGGTTTCACAAGTAAAACACATGTTTTTCTCACTTTATTCTATTCTATCATCCAGACTTCTCAGGCAATGCGACGCTGCGGTTTGACCACACTCACAGCAAGAATATGATGAGTCTGGCTGACGAGAAGAGGATCCACGTTAACTGCACTGGGCCCTACGTTCTGTATGTAGACGTGTGTTACAAGAGCCTGAGCAAAGAGAATATCATAGGGTTCCTGCAGCTGTGGGTGGAGGGGAGCAAGACTCCCGTCATCTCCTTCACCCTGCAGACTTCAAATGAGGTCTGCAGGGGGCTCTACAAAATAGCGTTCCTCCGGGCGAAGGAGCAGGCGAGTCTGCACCTGTTTGCCGAGGATGCGTTTAAGATTAAGAACGCGACCGTTGGCCTGAACTATCTGCTGGGGACAGAGAGGCAGTGTTACTATTGATGAGGGCCAATAATCGCTCCACGAAGACAAAGATGACCTCAGCACTTGTGTTCATGCGTCGTTGTGAGAACAGACACACTAAGCAGGACTCACACCCCTTGTGTTGACTGATTTGCATTTTGTTTATCATCTTCACCATGGGAACGGTGGCTCCAATAGTTTGACTGTCAACAACAACCTGTTCATGGTCCTGTGTGAAAGAAGTAGATTTGATTTTGGTGCTGATAGAGATGGATGATCTTATTTTGTAGAAATGAAGCAGCTAAACCTGGAAGTCATATCTTTAAGAAGATCCCACCGTTTGTGCACAGGGCCAAAGCTGGTCACTGTCCATGAATCCTGAAGCTGAATATTATTTCAATCATCTGACAATCAACTGATCAATCCAGCTCTACTTTTGACTACAGCCATGATTCCGTACCTTTTTAAAAGGAGCATTTTTGAAGTTTAGTATCAGAATAAGTCAGAGGTACTGAACGACATTTACAAAGGTACTTTATACCTTTTTAATATATATATAATATTATTCCTCCGCCAAGTGTTTTGGCGGAGGAATGTTTTCTTCTGGGTTTGTTTGACTGTCTGTTAGTTACCACGAAACGGAAGGATGTGGTGTCGGCCAGGGAAAAACCCGTTCTGTTGCTGCAGATCTGGATCAGAGAGTGGATGCCGTATTATTTTTTTTCACTTTCTTTAACATTGTGTTTTTCAACATTGTCATTGATTTCAGAGAATAATTAATGGATCTTGATGAAAAAAGTCTTACATGTTCGTGAGTGTTTGCAATTTGGTGCAGATCCAAATATGCATCTGGATCTAATCCATTCTGTCTGTGTGGACTCCTGCTCCTGTTATTGCACTAATATGGGGGTCTCATAAAGCAAGTTACACTTTTATAAAATGAGGCTTCCTGCATTCGAACAATATAGTTTATGGAGGCTGGGTGAGAGCTGAACTCCCCAACAATGTACCTACACCCTCGTGAAGGAGTTCTAAAGCCTCTGCACTCCTAAGGTGTTTTCTAGATTTATAATTTATAACTAGATGGATAGTAAAGCATAATCCTCAGTAATTTATTTCACCTAATCAAGTGCAAAATGAATGTTTGAATGTTTTTTGGTGCAGTTATTCTCTTAAACTCTTGATGTCTAGCACAACAATGACATTGTTCATATTGATAATGGATTTTTTTTTTTATGACTAACATGTTTCTTGAGCTGGTGTTCATAGAGAAATCAACACGTCCGCTCAGGGTAAAATCCAGAGAGGAAATGAAAGTTTTCACCCTTTTGGTTGCATCTTTCCACTCAGTGCTCACATTTCTTTGTAATGTTCTTATTTTTCAGATCTGACATGTTTTTTGTATGAATGTCTATAGCTTTTAAGGAAAAACCAAATACTGATCTGGTTGAGGTTATTTTTATACACTTTATAAATTAAGCTATGATACACTGATTCACTGAAAAGCCTCGTTGTCATAATGATGGAATGATACTTTGGAAACATGCTCTCAGGAATATTGTATGGTATCTCAAGCCATAACATAGGCAGGTTTACTATCTGGTAATTTGTACCTGTTGGTTTTAATGGTTTTGATTGTACTTGCCTATATCATACATACATATTTATATATACTGTAAGGGTGTTTTTGAAAGATGGATCTTTGCTTTAGTGTTCCCAATGCCAAAGTGAAAGACAAATCATTTTCAGTGACGGTTTAGGAGGTTGCAAAATGAACTAAAAACATTCTCACAAGGGAGCTTCTGCAGTTTCACACATCAAAGTAAATGCTGTGTTGTAACAATGTAAAATGAATTCAGGGGATTTACATTACCGATACCTCTCGTTGTGATGAAACTAATAAAGAAAAGTTGTTTTTGCAATGAGCCTCTCTCTCTCTCTCTCTCTCTCTCTCTCTCTCTCTCTCTCTCTCTCTCTCTCTCTCTCTCTCTCTCTCTCTCTCTCTCTCTCTCTCTCTCTCTCTCTCTCTCTCTGTGTGTGTGTGTCTGCGTGACGGCTGTTTCAGAGCCAGCGGTTTCATCATCGTTACCTGACGTAGTAAACCTTGTTCAGTCAGAAGTGAAAGTGAACTGAACGAGCCCTCAAGTTGCACAATGACCTGACGTGGCACTACTCTACTGTAGCAGGAGAACGGAAGATCTTAAAGCCACTGACTCAGACACTGTTTTTCTTTAATCAAAATGAGTTTATTCTCTGTGGTTGTGTTTCTGATGTGAATCTGCATCTTGCCTCATCTTGCTTGTTTAGCTTTATTTCAGACTTTCAGTTAGAGAAATAAAATGAAATAAATGACAAATAAAAATCACAGTTTACAAGTCCACGGAGATTAAAATCACATTCAGTCTTTTGCTTCAGTGTTTCCAAAAATAAGAAGAGTAGGTGTTGACTCGGTTAAGGCCCTTATGATCACACTTTTACAGTCGTTTAATCGAAACATAAAGTTGTACATAAAACTCCTCAGCAGAGCATGAAATGTGGGGAAAGCCACAAAGTTGAACGTCTCCATCTTGAAAGCTTAGGCAAAATTCTGAAAGCACCACTACTATATTCTACCTGAAGATTTTCCAGCATTGCTTGACTATAACTGCACCACAGAAAATGTGTGTGAGCCGACATGTTGTGCATCCAGTTTGCAGCACTGACACTTCATTCATTCATTCAACCTTTATTTTAACTCAGGAATTGATTGAGGTAGGAATCTCATTGACAACATAGCTGATTGAGATATTCCAAGACACAGAGAAAACACATCATTTTTTATTTATTTACATTTTAAATTTGATTAGAAATAAATACAGTTCATAAAAATGAATTTTAAACAAATGCATCAACCAAAACAGCTCAGCCTGGAGGTAAAATAAGGTGAGACTAAAAACTGAACTTACTACTAAGGATACAAATGAGTTCATCTTTAGTTGAGCTGTGTGTTGTTCCATGTTGCAGGTGCATGATGAGAAAAACTCTTATACAGCAGTGAGGTAATATAAGGGGGTAAAAGAGCGATAAGGGCCTCACAGATAAATAAAACCCAGTGTTTTTCTCACCTAACTTTGGCATATAACTCACACATTACTTAATTAAGCAGTTGCTGTAAACCAGCACTTTAAGGTAAATACAGACTGAATGCATTGGGTCCTTTCTAAATATAGAACATGATAGAAATATTTTCTACTGAAATAAAGCTGTGCCTGAACAGGTTTTTCCAAGATGTAGGCAATTCCTGAAACTTATGACGACGTGGTACAGTTTGACAGTTTGTCTGCTATTTTGGTATCAGGAACACTGGAACAAGATTCAACTTGAACAGAAAAACATTCACACGTTTATATTTGCCTTGGGCGTAATCGAGTCAGAAGGAAGTGAGTTACACCAGCAGTCATTGAGACAGCTAAGGTCTGGGTATGTACAGGTGTGCACAGATATTTGCTTATTGTTCATACATAGTTAGAATAAAACTGGAAACCAATGAAATCAATTATACATTCAGTATTTGCATAGGTGTGGTATTTGCACAAGATTGTGTCAAAGACACAGTTGTGGATTTGGTTACAGGTGCAATCTCACTTTCCCAATCATAGTTTATTCCACTGTCATTAAACAGAAACAGCAATTACACATGAGATGCTTCAACAAATCAAGAGGCTGAAATCCAATCTGTAATGGTATCAGGTGACCTGTGATGTGTTTGCTCAAAGTCAATCGTATATTATCTTTTTTACTATGTACATTCAGACTTCATTGTGAAAATAAATCACACTGCTGAGGAAAAGTTGTTTTTCTAAAATATTACATAGCTTCCTCTTCTTGATATTCTTGACAAAGCACAGAAATCTGTAGGCAATAATATATCAATATATAAAATGTAATAATATCGTGTAAAAAGGGAAAAGTCCGAAAAACAAGATACGTTTTTTAAAGACCATCCAGTTATATCAACACCAGTGGCATTCAGCTTTGATGTTTCTGTTATTTTGCCCACTCAGTGAACTATAATGTTGCGCATGGTTGATCTTTATAATTCAACACGGTTTAAAGTGACAAATACTTTAAGCCAACATCATAAACTCTCACTCAGGTTAATTATTACAATGAGCTCAAAGGTCAGCAGGAAGGTAGAATCCCTCATTTGTAGGATACTCTCAACTCTCAACTGCATCTGGGTCCCATCTGTTCACAACTACTGAAATCTACAGTGGTCGGGGGGGGGGGGGGGGCACCCTGGACAGGTCACCAGCCTATCAGTGTATAACAGAGAAAAACAACATTTACAAACCCCAATCTGATTTGAACTGTGGGAGCATACTCGGAGAAAACCATGCAAACACAGTAGAACATGCAAACTCCACACAGAAAGACATCGGCCGAACTGGGATTCAAACCAAGAACTTGGTGTGAGGCGACAACCACTGCAACACCGTTCAACATGCATAATATTTACAATATCTTTATTAGTTTTCAACACCGTGTTGTACGTGGTGCTTCAAATAAAACAACAAATGAAGAAGACAAGCTGTTACACTTATACTATCATCAATCAATCAAATTTTATTTGTATAGCCCATATTCACAAATCACAATTTGTCTCATAGGGCTTTAACATGGTGTGACATCCCCTGCCCTTAACCCTCACCAGCTGCCTTGTGTTAAAAGGTTATATATGTGAAGGATCTCAAATTATCTTACAAGTCTATCTTACAAGTCTCTCACTGCAGGAGCAACAGGACCTTGTTTTATGATGAGGATGTGTTTAGAAAAGATAACATTATCTCAGGTCGAGCAGTAGGAAATCTCCAGCTACAGTGTGTCTGTGAGTTTTTGCCTGTAACTATTTTCCATGCTCCTCACTTCCAACCACACAGACCTAAACTGCAACAAAAGAGCGTTGCCAAATGGGAAATGTCGAAGTATCGTACCAGAAGCTTAAAATTATCTTATTTTGAAAAAAAATGTATCTTATGTGACCAGAGTAGTGATAGGGCTGTTTCGAGATTCCGAAGCGCAGTTGTATTGAAACACTGCTCTGAAATGTGGTTCAACCGTCACCAATGGACATCTGGCAACACTGCATAACAATAACATTGACCAATGCCTATTTTTTTAAACTCAGATTATTAGTGGATTTATCAAACAGTCACTCTGCAATGTACTTTTGTTCAAGTTATAAAAACTTAATATTCAAAATCCATCATTCCTCACATGCAGGTACAATCTCTCTCCACAAAACTGAACAGAAAATATCTGTAATGGAGGTAAATGTGAAGAGAAATCCAGTGTGTCTGTCTGATTGCATGGTCAGACTGTGTGTGTGTGTGTGTGTGTGTGTGTGTCCACTGCTCATGCTTTCACTTATGATGAAATGTGTGCATGGTACCACACCTGTTGATTTCATTGAGAGGAGGCACAAATAGAACTGGAGAGGGAAGTATCTGTCTGCCTTGTTTTATGTTCCATTATGTAACAGTTTGTTACCTGGAGCATGTTTCTTGAAACACATTGTATCGGCTGTCAGGTGCGTGCAAAACCCTGCGCGATCTCCATGGCTTGGCTGCAATTTAACAAAAATTAAATGGTGAGGAGCTGACAGTTTGGGGGAAACTTGAATTTTAAACTTTAAACTAAAATATTTATAACCTGCAGTCCTGCTAATTTAAAGGTTCAGTGTGTAAGATTTAGGTGATAGGGATTTTTTGGCAGAAATTTAATATAAAATAATACTACTGATGTTTTTACTAGTGTGTTTCATCAAATTGTTCCAATTGTTGTTTTCTTTACCCTCGAATGGGCCTTTTATATTCAAAAACTTAATATTTACATCAGGAGCGGGTCCTCTCTACGGAGGCCGCCATGTTTTTTAAAGTCGTCCAGACTGGACAGACTAAACACCTAGAAAGTAGTTTTATGAATGTATTTCATATTTTCATCAATAGTTTCTCAGCTCATGAATCAACAGTAGCAATTTCTTTTGAGGGCAAAGATCCTCAACGTCCGCAGAAATGTACAACCAGAGCGAATGATACTACAAGTTCACGCTCTGAAGACGATGAAACTGAAGATAGAAACACATACATGTAAGATAAGAAATTCCCAAGTGTGGACTGTGTAATCTGCCAGGGAGATAAGTAGTTTTTGTGTGATGTGTGTGTACGTGTGTGATGATAGGACCAAAGCCAAGGTGGATGTCGAACAACAGCGGTGATGCAAGTGCTGCTCCTTGGCTTAGTGTGTGGGCGGGACAATAACGGTGATGTAAGACGTCAGTTTCTCGTGCTTCATTTCCGGTTAAATGGGTCAAGATGTAAACAAAGTACTGAGACTGAGAAAGAGGGAAGTTCTTTCAGAGAGCACTTTCAGGTTCCTTCCTTCCATCATTGCTTTCAGTGTTTTGCAACCCTCTACATTTTAAGTGAAACCGGTTGTGCGAATGGAAAAGTCAAGTCCTGGCAAAGTCTTACCAACCTCACGCATGTTGTTTTTGATACAGTTTGCAAACAATTTCTACGTGTGCAGAGATTGAAAAAGCTGAAAATCACCACACACACTATAGACATGACGCTGCAGTGGCTTCTGGCATTTATTTATCACTCTCATTAAAAACAATAAAATGCTGTCTTGGACCAATAAGCCATCTGGCATAGCCGCGTGCTCGTCTGTGCTTGTAGAGGAGGCAGGTCATATCTTAGATGTGTGTGGCAGTAAGCGTAAGCAGGCCTGGAGTAATAATGAATAATCACAATCTTTTGGTGAGGAGAGAGAGCTGACTGTCTGACAGCGCTTATTAACTAATCAACACACACCTCAAGGGCTTTAATAGGTTTACAAATCCACTTTAAAAACACTCAGCTTGTGCCAGAGTTTCTGATTTAGATAGAAGTTACACTGATAACACAAAACCTACAAGCATGACTTCTTATCTTTCTGATCCTGATAAAGGACTGAAATTTAAAAAAAACCTAACAAATAACAGTTTAATTAGTTAACCAGTTTTGTTGCATGGATGCAGAGGGTTTCCCTCGTCTCTTTCTGTTTGCTTTTTATTGCACAGTGGGCGGGAGCTAACTGGGATTCCCACTCACACTGTTCTTGTGTGGGAAGATGGAGTGACTATATTTAAGAGTCCATCTCATTCACCAGTATCAGAGTGTGCATTATGGAGAGACACCAGCCAGGACAGAGGGAGCAACTGGTAGAGGTGAAGACGGGCGGGTTGGAAGTTCTTCATCAGCGCGGAACTTCATCTGCAAACCGCAATGCCTGCTTCAAGGGTATGGTCACTTTGGTAATAGTGATGGGATTGGTCCTTGTCACTCTGGTAGCAGTCGTTATCCTGCATTATTTCATCTTCAGGCCATCATGCAACCAGGTGAGAAACACGTGATGGTTATTCATCTGAGCAAATATTATCACAGGTTTCTCCACTGTATGTATCCATGCATATCTGTTTATAATCAGTCTGTCTTTCTACAGGTCGCTCCACCACTGAGCCATGCCACCATAACCTGTACACTAAAAAGTAAGCACCACTTCTATTTGAATGACTTCCAATATTCATGTTCACTTGTTATGTCTGATTGTGCTGATGGGGAAAACAAACATTTCTTTTCCGTAGAGAGGGATGAACAGGGCACATACGACATCTTCACTGTGAATAAAACTGGAACCTACCTGATCTACGGATGGGTGAAGCTACTGAACATCACCGATGACAAGATTGTCCTAATGCAAAAAGAAGCGATTGATCAAGGGGGAAACGAGCGAAGTATCGAGGAGCAGATCGGAAATAAAACAGAGATCTTCTTTTTCAATAAGGTCCGACTGGTCAAAAACTTCAGAATAATCCTTAAGTTCATGTCTGCCTACACAGACAATTTGTTCCATGTTTATGAATTGTGACCAGGCTGAAATCAGATGGTATCAGTATGTTAACAACAACAACTGTGTTCAGTGCTTCAAGTTCATACTTAGCATGCTGCTGAACTGAGCTCTCAAAACCTGTTGCTCTGCCTGCCAGGCGGGTTATTTCATTACATTTTTGCTACACATGCACTTATCACACAATATTCTCATGAAAAGGGAATTGGTTTCATGGTGCTGTTGTGTTTTCTCTAGAAGAGGTGGGTGTGTTCCCTCTGGAGTGTCAAGTTGATATAATTTCACTCCAGATCTGAGCAAACGATCTAAAACCATGAGAGGCACACTTGCTAGCTGTAGTAAAAATAACCTTTGTACCAAATGATTATTTAATACAAATTATATATCAATAATATGCCAAAAGGAAATTGCTGCAAGGAAAATGGTGTCTCATAAAGTAAATTGTAACTCATAATGAGCTTTAGTTTACTGCCATGTATCACTGTAAAATACTGTTTCACATGAAATTTCCATTTTTCTGATTGAATTCTTTAACCTTTCACTACCTATTATATAAAAGGTTGTAAAATAGAAATGGTATAATATGTATAGGCTTTAATATGGTATAAATACTGTAAAAAAAAATGATTTGCTTTCTGTAATAAAATGTTTGATTATATATATATATATGTGTTTAATAATTTTTTTTATGTGATTTTACTCACAGGTGAACCGAAACCTATCGTTTTACTACTGTGTGTTGGGAATCGGTATTGTTATTAGTATAAGAACAGAGGGTTTATGTATTGGGTTTATATATTTTCAAGTGCATCTTATTACTGTTGCATCACGCCCACATAAACACAGTTGACTGAAACTCATGTTGTCTATAGCTGAACTTTTGAATGAACTCAAAATGAGGACTGGGGATTTTGTACCCGATCTTTCACACTGAAATTGTTCTAAGAGGGGATCACTTTGTGATCACTCTGCCACTTTGTGTTTACACAACACAACAAACTAAAATGCTTTCAAGTCAGACATAAAAAATAAGTTTCAGATATTCAAAAGGCTCAAATTTTGTGTATCTTAATGCCTATTGGTAATTTTCTGTGAAACCTGGTATTCTATCTAGTCCTCTATAAGCCTGGATCTAGTCAGACTACAAAAACTGACAGATTGCAATGTATGTCGCCATTTATATATAGAAGTGTTTGTATGGTTACACACGATACATGCGTGTTTCTTTTTTCTTTGCACTTAATTTCTTAATATTATGACGTTTAAAATACATTTTAAACGTATTTATTATGATGTTAAATACTTATAAATAAAGCTTTTTTTTTCAATTTATTGTGCGGAAATTGCAGATGATAATTCAGCTAAAAAGTCACCACACGTTAGCTGTTTCAGCAATGACACTGCACTTTTTCATGCCCACACACTTTACAAACCTCCTCCACACCTCCTCCACACTGCTTTCAACTTCAACATCAACTTGCCCGTAGGGGAAGTGAAAGTTTACAAGAAGGCAGTCTTTGAGAGTTGAGAGGCTCTCCGTCATCATTGTGATGCAATATCTGAAGTAACACCTCCCGTGCTGTAGACTCACCCATCCCGTAGAATTGCTTCATCCAGCCAAAACCAATGTTTATTTTGCCTTCGAGGGACTTTCACGGTATAGTGTGATCAGTAACATGTTTTTCTCAGTGAAATGACTAATTGTGTATTTGTGAGAGAAACTGATTGACTCTCACTGTACGAAGGAATACATGTAAAAATAATGTGTGTATTTAAACATCTGCTCTCATCTAGTTTCTCTTTTTTTCATTATAAGCCACTCTTAGACAGAAAAAAACACAGACGAGGCCTGAGTTTTGCTGTTTCTTGGTTCAAATACATCAACATGATGCAGAAGCAATTCATTTTTCAACTACTGATACACTCTAGAACAGGGGTGGGAATCCTCTGGCTTGTGGGTCGTATACAGCCTGTGAGACTGTTTGATATGGTCCGAGAGGCGAGGATGGAGAATTTGTGTGTGGTTGTCTGCCTGTCAGCATACAGTGTGAACATCCGCCCCAAACTTGTAATGGTGATGTCCAGCGGAAAATATGAGAGAATTTGGGGAAATATGCTATACACACCAAACGGCTACCCACTGTGAGTTCATCCATTGGTTAGGGAACTCATATTTTAGTGGACCTTACTGAGAGCTTGAGGACACCGCACGCTGACCTACACCTGCACCCATTGGATGGCACTAGCTGTCAATCACACGGTATCCACACCCCGAACTAGCGGCTGTGACCATAAACTCTGTATGAAAATGTTTACTCTCATTATCAATCAAGTGAGAAGTCTGGTAATTTTCTCCTAGACTTTTAAATGAACGGAACGGGCTTCTTTTTGCAACCAGGGAAGTCTTCCTCTGCTGGTCTTTCAAGAGAATGCAGGATTCAGACATTGCATTGACTTCACTTTTTAGATCCGGAGTCTACACACATTTCTATGTACAGTCTATGGTACAAAGGTTCACAGTATGCGGAACTAATCAGATTCTGTTGGTCAAAGGTCAAAAGTAAGGGTAAGCCTCATGTCCATCCCATTTTTATGAACACAATATATTGAGAGGGAATTTCATTACTTCTGAAATAAAAGTTCATTTAGGCTCAAGGATGACCTGGTTAGAACTTTGTGGTCAGAGGTCAAAGGTCATTGCGACCCCACAAAATGTGTTTAAATCAACAATCCATACACTAATTATGGCAACATTTCACACAAATGTCTAATAAAATGAAATTATGAAGTAAAAGGTCAAAGGGCAACATCACAATACAAGAAGACCAGAATTTTCCCTCTTTCATCCTCACGGGTGAACTTAATATTTTTATCCAATGCATTGATGTGTTCTAAGTTGGCATCAACCCTCTGTGTTTTGATTTTGACTCAGGTGTCGTTCACATATCTGAACCAATGGCTGGGGGCAGTTGCTGGGAAGGAGGTCAGAGCTCTGGTTTCCACTTCCTACATTTAGAGGTTAGCCACTAGGAGACAAAGTTGAGCCCTTGGCACACCTGTGTTTCTGCTTGTCCTTCATTGTATTAAAAGTAGGTGGTAGTCAGGCAGAGTTTGAACAGAGCACATGTTGTGAAGGATGCTGTCTTGCAGGTGTTGGTTCCTTGTCCTCTAAACTGCTTCTGTCGTGGGAGGCATGTAGTCGTATGACACCACGGTTTTATCTGGGTCGAGTCTTATGTCTCTGGCCATGTTGGCAACATCAGTTTGTGATATAGTTTCCAACCAGTGGGAGCTAGGATGATGGTGTTGGGCGATGTTCTATAATACAGCGGTAATGCTGCTAATGATGGGTCTGAGTAGGGCTCCATCCTTGTGTAGTCCATAGATGCAAGGAATGGCTTCCCCTGGGTAAAGATGGTAGTTGATGGTCAATGGCTTGGTCCTTTTCCAGTTTCTGTTGTTGGTTAACAACTTTACCCAGGGGATGCAAGGAATGGCTTCCCCTGGGTAAAGATGGTAGTTGATGGTCAATGGCTTGGTCCTTTTCCAGTTTCTGTTGTTGGTTAACAACTTTACCCAGGGGATGCAAGGAATGGCTTCCCCTGGGTAAAGATGGTAGTTGATGGTCAATGGCTTGGTCCTTTTCCAGTTTCTGTTGTTGGTTAACAACTTTTCCTTTGTAGCGGCTGGTATGATCATTGTTGGTTGTGTAACTGAGAAGACCAGTCACCTTGGTGTGATAGTCTGTGTGTTCAGTACCACTATGCATCTCCTTTTGTTGGCCGGTAGGTTGCTGATGTTCCAGTGTCTTTACACTAATGTCAGTGCCTTCTTTCCATGTATGGTGAGGTTGGAAGGGGCTTTATCACTGGTGAGGGGGGCTGGCACCTAGCCGAAGTTGTCCTGCAGCTGTGGCCCAGTACACACCTGGTTTTAACATGTGGTATTTGTGATCCGATCACAAGTGGACAGCTGAATGCGTACATTCGCACCTGGTATTAAAATGTGGCCCCACATTGTCTCGTGAACGAATCTCACTTTCCCGCTCTATACAAACAAACACGTACATCATTTCTGTTCAAGAAGATCAAGTTATGTGGTTTTTCTGAGTAGAAGGTCCAGACCTCCTCCCAATGTGGTCTGGCGAGATCAGATAGCTATCTGAATACGTTCACATCTGTACTTGCACAGGGCCTGTGTTGCTCAAGTGGTTGTTTCTGATGGTTGAGTCAGTGATGAGTTTTATCACCGGTATCGGTGCTGGCGTTAAGACTGTTTTCCAGTTGCATGACTCTCTGGTCAGACTGGTTCTGCACCCACTTTAGTTGGAATTAGGAGTTAGCAGGGACTTCAACAAGCAGCTCTCATGTAAACATAGTGTCACATCAAAACTCTTAAGATCTGTAAAAACCAACGGATGTTAAATACCTGAAAACCTCCCACTAGTCCATTAGACCTGAAGAAGCCTCTTGGATGAGAGGTGAAACTTCTTCAAGCCACACAAGCAGGTCCAGTTTCATATGTACACATGTACAACTCCTGAAGATACTGAAGTTACTTTCAGACATGCACTTGCACTAATATCCTGACATTCACTAGAGGGGCTGTATAACGCAGATGTCAGGGTAAGAGGCTTCAATACACAGGCACAAAAAGACAGGCACAAAAAATAAAAGTGTATAGCGGTGAACAAGACACATTTTGAGTCATGCTACTTTAAAATGACCAGGAGCACACAATAAAACAGGATAATCAAGTCATTGCAACTTATAATTACAAGTTTAATAGTTGCGTAGGTGTGTAAAGGGAGAAACCTTGCTCCAGGCTTACTGAGACACTGGGATGTTGGGTTTTACTTTCATTTCATTCATCAGCATATTATTTACAGAATTGTTGTCATACTCTGTAATTAACATTATGATTATATCATCATGTAGACCCAGAGTAGGCATGCAGCTGTTTAGCGATTTAGATTAAGAACCACTGCTTGAGATTTTGGAAAGTCTGTGGTGTGCTGCCTTACGTCGCAAAACCATTATCTTTCCATTTATACCACAGTCCATCAGACTGGTCATCCAATCAGCGTCACACACCCTCACAGTTAAAAATAAAAAGCTGTGTCAACTCAAAATTATAAGGCAACAAACTTCAGTAAAATTTTAAGTTAGGCAATTAAACTTAACATTTTAAGTTTTGTGATTCAGTTTGCTCAACTTTCAATTCTAAGTTGTCATAACTCAACTCCTAGTTGATGTAACTTTTAATTTTACATTGTAGCAACATTGAATCCTTACTTCTGTTAACTTGACTCAGAGTTGACAAAACCTATATTTTCAAATTGTAATAACTTTAAATCCTTACTTCTGTGAACTCAACTTCAAATTGATGTGACTTATAATTTCACATTGTTGCAACTTTTAATTCTTACTTTTGTTAACTTCACTCAGGGTGGATATAACTTATAATTCTTAATTGTAATAACTTAAAATCCTTACTTCTGTTAAATCCACTTCAAGTTGAAGTAACTTATTATTTTAGACTTTAACAACCTTAATTCAAACTTTTAATGTCGACTTTATTCTAAGAGTAATTCAATCCACTAAATTTCAGTCTGATTAGTGGAGTAACGTAAAATTGTACAATCAAAATTTAAGGTAACGAGTTCAATTCATTTCCATTAGATGTGTAATTAATTACAAATGCAACGTTTACATTTGTTTATTGAGTTCAAACCTTTCCAACAAGGTCAAGTAAATTGGAACTGCTGAGATCCAGAACTGTCCCAATCTTACCACATAACCTGTTTTTATACTATCACGCATCACAAATTGTGGTGATGTATTCACATAGCATGTACACCGTCACTTTAGCTGTGGAACTGACGAATCTGTCAGACAATAACACACAAAGCATCTTAAATTCAGAACTATCAGTCTCAAAATTATCAGAAAATGTAAATTGTTACACAACTTTATCCTAACATGTCATTCTTAACATAACATGGTACAATTGACCAACTGATGGGCAGGTGGGGAGAAAATAAAGAAATAGAGAAAAGAAGTTAGAGGTAGATAAGTGTTTGTGACAATCCAAGTGAAAGTTAAATCTCTTCTGGGATTTAAAAATGTCCCAGATTCAACATCACCAGCTAACTAGCTACACAAAAGATGTGCATGTACTGCAGGGTCTAAAACGTACACTTTCAAAATTTCACATTAAACACTGGGCAAGATGCTACCCTTCAAGTCCTATTCCACTGCTAAACTTCTGCTTCTTGTCCAGGCTGGTTGCTGCTACAGTGGTTTGTCAACAATCAAGCAATAAAATATTCACTGTTACAGCCTGAGATTGCAGAAGTAGAAATGAATTTACTGAAGCAGTTTGTTTTTAAAGGACCTGACCCTTGTAGGGAGATCCTTTCCAAGTTCCATGAAAATCTTTTGAATAGTTTCAAAAGTGTGCCTCACTTCTTTTGGATACTTAAGGTTTAGAGAGTAGATCAGTCCAAAGAGGTAAGCAAAAGCGGTTGGCAGGTCAGGAAGATCCTGAAGGACGATGTTTTCCTCGATAATAACAGCGACGTTCACGACAGTGCCATCAACCTCCTCCAACACATTGAGGACACCCGCAACAAGGCCCTTTGTTTGCTCCTCATCTGGGTCAGTTGCCTTGCAATAACAGACAGGAAATGACAAACGCATGTTTAGTAAATCAAACTGAAAAATAATTTGTGATTGAATTAGTTTGGATGATAATAAGCCATTACTTAAAAGAATAAAACAAATGTTTAACTTAGAATAAATTGATATTCTTGACATATTGACATTTTTATCTCACAACCAAAAATTAAGACACCCCTATATACAGTATAAACTATGAAAATCATTGCTCCAGAAAGTACAGGGAAATGGATAGTAAACGTTGAAGTCAAACTTAAGAACAGGATTCAAAAAATCTTGTATATATATAATTTGTACAAATAGCTACTCACAAGACAAGTCCTGAACAGCTTCTCGGGACCGTCGCGGAGATACAAGGTAAGGCCCTTCAAGGCTGCAGTTTGTCTGTGTGTCATCAAGTCAGATGTCTGAAATAAACATAGTTGGGCGAAACATTACACCATTATGTAACTAACATGACAAAAGCTAGGAGCAAGCATTATAACATGTTCAGTTGTGTTATAGGGTTCAATAAAATTCTGTTAAAGCTGCATTAACTCAACAAACAAACATTTAATATATTATGGCCTAGTAAAGTTGCTAATTCTCTCATTCAGCAAATACCTGCTGAATGCAAGTAAAATGTACAAATTTTAAGTACGCTTGGTCTTCAAAAACTTTATATAAATCAGGGCATTAATAACCAATGGCCCAGTGCCAGCCAAATAATATAAAAATGATAAAAAGTAAAGAACTACTGTAAATATGCTCTAATTTTATAAGACTTATTCCCTGCGTCATCTAATCATGTGTAAGACAGAGAATGTTTGTCTGAGTGTGTTAATAGGGAGTCAATCACTATTCCTACACTGACCATTTGCACTGTGCTTATCTCTGTATATAAACATACTTACTCACATTAAGAAAAATATTTGTGAATGTTGAATGTGAATAAATAGTTTTAATTTGCAAGTAGTACTGGGACTCTAATATTCCTTCCTGCCTTTGGTACATTTGGTAAAACTGGCCAAGCAGGCCATTTGGGAAAAATTGTTACACTGAAAACTGTAAATATATTAGCTAGCTGTTTCACTTTCTTTACCACTACATCACATCTTTGTCTGTTTCTTAGGTAGTGAACAGTGGGTTCGTTCTGAGGATTTGTCACTACAAGCAACACCTTACATTTGACCCATTGTTTATACAAAAATACTGATTAGTGCAACTTCATTATAGGAAGAAAAAAAAAATCACACTTACTCCGAATTACTTGTTATACATGCATGTCCATAATGTCAAGAATTATGAAATTATTCTAAAATGTACCTCTTCATCCAGTCTGTTAAGTAGGATGTCCATTTCTGGCGGAAAAGCTGTCCTCCTTGCCCGATAGAGTCTTAGGAGCCTCGGGGTGTGTTGATGAATGGCTGCTCTGAAGCTGTCTATCAGGTTCTTGTTGGTGATCCGATAAAACTCTTCCTTTATCTGTTAAAAAAAAAAAATAATAATACAATAATGGAAGTTAACAACTGTATAATTTTTTTGTAAAGACTATATCAGAAACACATAATATATTGTTTACTCAGCTGCTTACCTCTGCTTCGCAAAACAGAGCAGGCCACCTCTCCTGAACCTCTGACACCATGGGCTGTGATGAAGGCGGTAGTGTTTAGTGTGTCATTGGCGTGAATGAAGTTGCAGAATTTGCACTGCATTCATTCCAATCTGAAAGACAAAATTTGTTGGAAATTAGCAAAGCAGACAGAAGAAGAAGAATCTAAATGTACATTTTTCTGAGACAATTAATTATTTAAATTATTATTTATTAAAGTCACCACTCAACACACTATAGTGTATTCTGACCCATCCACTCATGCATTCAGTTGTACCAAAGCTCATCTGGAGAAGGAATTGAGGAGGTTAATTTTAAATTGTAACTTGTACAGCCACAAGCCACTCTTCTTTGTAGGAAGTAAACAACAATAATGATATTTTATCCCTTGGTTTCTTGAGGGGTTAGGTGATGTGGTTGAGATGGGGGTGTTCACTTGGTCAAGATGTCGTCCTCCAAGAAAATGTGATTATTATTGGACAAAAACTCTGCATTACCACAACATTTCGAACAATTATCATTACAAACACATACCACACAGGTTGTAGCTTTTAATAAAAAATTCAAAAGCAATATAAATATACTCACTGAATAATGTCCTTTAGTTAAGTTGTGAGTGATCCCAAATTATGACAAAATAACAATGGTAAAACAAGGCTTATAGGTGGATTTCAGCTGTAAATCTCTCACCCATTTTATCTTAAATAATAATTTAAGTAATTAATTACTACTAATTTAAAAAATCCTCAAAATTATGCTTAATCAACTTTTTTTAAATTGAGGGTTGTAGTCTGACCAAACGACGATTTATGTGTATATAAATATCGGTGACCCTACACTCGACATGGGCGGTAATTAATTATTAACAAAAATTCCTCAAAATTATGCCTGGACATATTTTCTCAATGAGGGTTGTAGTCTGACCAGGAGGAGACCATTTGTGTACGAACTGAGATGTGTGCAACACTTCCTGTAACCTACCGTTTCAAAATAATAGCACCTACCACGTTTCTGTTGACTGAATCCATTAATTTGTTTTTAAAAGAGTTTTATTGTGAAATATTAGCAGGAGCATAAGTTGCACGGCTTTATAGTGTATAGTACTGGTATTTGTTTGAGTACACAGGAGTACATTTATAAAAGGAAATACTGTAATTACACCAGAAAACTCATAAAAGGGCTGTAGTTATATTAAAGTTAAGGTAAATTACTTCAGGCGGTAGTCTCTCGCTCTCTCTCTCTCCCACACACACACGCACGCGATCACACACGTATACGCACGCGATCACACACACGTATACACACGCGATCACACACGTACGTTCGCACGCGATCACACACGTATACACACGCGATCACACACGCATACACACGTACGTACGTACGTACGCCCGCACGCGATCTGTTAGGATTTTAATAATATAATTAGACACTATAGCCCCGAAAAGGATCGATTTTACGCGCACCATGTTTGTACCTTAACAGAAAGAATTAATGTTTTGTTATGTGTTAGGACTGTAATCCGTGGCATACAATAACACTGTACTTAAACCTGTTCTCATACATAAACCTTTATATATATTACAGTATTCCATTAGCTTTATTCAACATCACACATACATGAATGCACTGTGCTCATTAAGACACTGTGACCTATGCCTTAGAAAGAAATCAAGCAGCCGCCTCAGCTTCTGAAGGCCAGATAGGAAAGGCGTTGTCTTGTCTGATAAATACGCATGCTTACGCACACAGAACATACAGCCGATAAAGCAGGAACACAATGTTTCTGGGAGCGGCTCCTCATCATTGGTGGATTCCAGTTCCAAGATGCTGGGACCACGCCTTCTACCTACTATTATAAATATTGCACCTGTCGTCCGTTCGGGGCGACTCTTGACTACCCCGTGCTACTAGAAAGCCGAGGCTGTGTATTGAGTGCCCATAGCTATGTGCACATAGCTATGCTGTACCTTTTCATTGCTTCTGAATAAATACTTTTTGAACCAGAATAAGACTGACTCTTCTCATACCTAAGGATAAAAGAACACGACAGATCACACCCACACACACGCACACACAAACGCACAATTATGGATATTTCACGCGGCCAGTTTCAACAACTGACAAGTCTCTTACCGGCAGATGGTCAAGAGAGAAATGAAAGGTCTGATCCGGCGTCAGACCAGCTCTCCTCTTTATCGCTGTTCCCGCCGGTTAACCGTCCTGTCTTCTAACAAAGAAGACCGAGAAACGCACGTGCAGATGTCAAAGCTGACGCGGCGCAGCGCAGTCAATTCTCCTGACATGTTAAGACATGAAAAGCATTGACGTTAGCTTGCGTTAGCGGTACTTCGAGAACTACTCCCCACCACAGTTAAAAATTACAGCTTAAAAGTTTTTGCTTAAGTGTCAGGGTTTAAACACAGCTACTCCCGTGGTTGTAATACTGTAAAACATATGTAAAGACAATTCGGAAAACACATACCTGCTCTGTTAGAGGGCTACTGGACCTCAGAACTTTCACTCATTTGTATTAGCTCGCAACATAAAGATATATGTAGCAATAATTCACTTATTTTTGTTGGACTAACTAAATGCCAGTTTTTGCTGGACTGACTTAAGTGTTGGCCTTAGATGTTAATAATTTATATTTCAAAGTTATAAAAACTTAAAATACTTCTTTAGGCCAAAAAATGAAAGTTGGATTTTTAACAGTGCACTGGGTCTCTGTCTTTGTGTGTGTGTGAGTGTTTATATGTAGATCTCGCCTACAGACCATCATCCATCTCTACTTCTTTCAAACTACCGGGGGAGGTGACATTGGAAAAGGGTATATTTACCACTATCACTGACCTGTCTTTCCACTGTGACACAAAAACACCCCCTTCGTGACTGCAGAGAGCACACCACACAGGTCAGCTGACTTCCTGTTTAACTGTCTGGTGCTGAGGGCAGGTTAAAAAAAAAATCAATTCATACACTGTTAGTTCGCACATATACATGGCTCAGTGAGTCAAAGATGACTGAACAGGCAATGTTAATATTACCTCACAGCAGCAAGACATTTAGCATATCGTTTTATTCAATCATTACTTAAATAGCAAGGATAAGACAGGATAAAACATATATACAATTTTCGGACCAATTTTCTTTGCCTCTTCTCACTCATCGCTCCTCCCCAGGTCTGTCTCTCCTAAAAATGTCTCAAGTCAAATACTTGACAACAAACTATGGGGACATTGTTGTAGCAAATTTATTTATGAATTTTATGCAGATTTGTGGAACTGTGTCTCTGTATAACCGTTTTATACAGTTTTTGTACGGTTTAAATCCGGAGAATTGGCTACGGACTTTGCCTTTCACACACTCACCACGCATATAGACAGACACGTTCACCACTCCATCAAATCCTCTGCATTATTCAGCTGAGAGGTGGAGCAGCCGGGTGCAGCAGACAAAGGCAGGAAGTGACGTAGTAACTCTGCTTCGGAGATCATGTGATGATGATTACAGCACCCCCGACACCTTTGTCAGCTCTTATCACCACAAACTCTCTTGACACCATTGTCTGTGTCTTCTATGTGTGTGTCACTGCTTTTTCCACAGGAGAAATTTGTTTTTGCATTTTTGCATTTTTCATTGCTCTGATCTCTTTTGCTGAACACGTCACTATGAGAGTGCTGAGACCATCACCCACCTCCCATGTGGACTACAACAATGGAGTCCTGTCTGGAATACACAGTATGGATCTGGACAGGCTCTAGTATGTGCAGAACTCTGCTGCCAGGGTTCTTATCTGAACCAAGCCCTGGTAGCACATCATCCCCTCTCCAAAGTCAAGTCCTGCATTCAAATCCTCCTCCTCACCTACAGTATGAATCCCACCATGCTCTATGGCTCTCCAGCCCGTCTGACCTCCTGTGGTCACAGGGCACAATAGAGAGACACCCGGCTCCATCTAAATGATAATGCTGCTGGATATATAAAAATCGCCGTCCGTCTGTAAACTAGTTCACTGAGTCAACTTATGGTGTCAATGTTCACATCTTGTTACAGCTCCTTCGAGGTGGTTACAAAATAATTTGGTAAACTGATGTGATCACTCATGTCACAAAGACAACTCTGACAAAAACAGACATTTTACTTCTTCTTCATGTTTTGAATCAAAAAGCAGCATCTTTTGCAGAACATTTACACGTATATAAATATATTATGTGCGGCATGTTTTTGTTTTATAGTATAAAAGCGGTACGAGTTCTAGATGTTATTGGGAAGTGGCTTGAGATGATGTATGTTGTGATTTTGTACTATACAAAAAACTGCTTTATATGTATCTCTATATATATATATATATATCACTCTGGACTTTTATTTTCTGAAAAAAACCTGCTTATATAATCTAATGATCTGCAACCCACATTTCTGGTAAACTCATACTTTCCATTTTATTCATGCAGGGAGAGGATGGGCATCACACCCACAGGTTTTGCTACTGTGTTCCCAAAAACAGCAAGTGTGATGGCTGCGGGGAGAGGAGAGCAGTGTGGAACAGGTTTCTGCTGCTAGCTGAGTCATTATGAACCTGCACATGTATCAGAGAGGACAGAGTCAGAGGGGCACTGAAGACAAGAGAGAGAGAGTGAAAGAGAGAGTGTGAGACCTAGATAAGCATATCTTACCTCTCTATGGAAAATCATAAAGTGTTGCGTGTGCATGCATGCATACATGTGGAGGAACGAGAACGAGAGAATCAGAGAGTGAAAGAGAGACAGATTTCCCATTGTATGGACAGGGGAGTCCCCCAGGCTCAGCTTTGGTAGGGGTTTATTGGTCCCACCTCCACATTGGCTGAAAGGCTTTATCTTGCATCATGAGTGGGCTTCTGTCAAAGTTGTTTGTCCCTGTCAAAGTTAATCATCTCCTTCCCTTACCAGTACTCACAGAGCTTTAACATGGTGCAGGGAATCCCCCCCGCAGCTGCTGCTGCTCGCTGCCAGTATCTGTGAACTTCAACATTAAGATTCATACAAATTTGTAGGCATTTATGAGCAATTTATAGAGGTTTAATATAAACTGTACGATGCCAGGAACTCTCCTGCTGAGTAAAATGATAAATGCTGGTGGACCCCCTGAGTGTTGGTGTGGATACAATGTGAGAGAAAAAGGTACAGTCCCTGCAACCGTTGGATGCCATTCAGGGCCGTTTTCTCTGGGAAGATGTTGGTCTCGGTTTCAGATCGGTGTCTTGATAATAAATGAATGAGAGGTTGGCAGGATTTATAAATGACACTGTATTGGAAATTCTGTATTTGTGGATGTGATGTTGTATGAGCAGACGTGTATGTGGAAGATTGACCAGATTGTTTATCTAAAAGGGAAACTTTAGGTTTAGGGTCTTCCACAGAGACATGAAGGCAGGATAGCTCCCACCCTGATAAGACATCAGGAGGGTAAGAAACACATTTGCATACCCAATGGGAGGGGGCTATGGGTTATAAGAACACAACTCTCATGTCTGTTCTTTGTTCATTTGTACATGTCATTCAGATGATGTGTACTGTGAGTCCATCTGCAGATGTTGGATTAAACTTACAGAGAGACAAGTGTTTGACTCTGTGCTTGATTCACAGAAATTGCCACCACAACACCTTACCTTCTAATTTCACAAACGTCTCTCTGTCTGTATGTGGAACGCATATCTCACAAACAATGTGTGGTCTTAATGGCCCCCGGAAGTGCAGTGTCAAATTTGGTGTGCGATTTGGACACATGATACATTCAATATTAATAAAAGTTGAAAAGATGTGTCCAGCGCTCTGTAGTCAGTGGGGACAGGGCTTAACAGTCAGTCTGTGGACTGAGTTGAGGGTCAAACCGTGGGTTGAAATCGTAACTAGATCATCTTGATGATCTCATTCTTTTTATTTCTGCATATCGGACTGACACAAACACTCAGAGCTGTTGCAGGTGCTGATCTCCAGCATGACTTCACTTCACTTCCTTCCTATTTAGCTGAATGACAGAGCTGTTAAGTAAATAATTCAAACTCATGTAAAAGCCAGACAAGTGAACAGTTCTAAAGCAAATTCAGTTTCATTTTATGAAAAACATTTGACTTTAAAATCTTCATTGCAAATAAACCAGGTAGGATGAAAGCAAAACATTTTCTAACTTCACTTTGCACCATGGACTGTTTATAGAAAGCTCTGCACACAATGTCCAGCACAAAAACAATAACAAGTGACAAGTGAGGATATTGTAAACGTGTTTGAGGAGGACTCACTAATGACAAGGTATAATTGTGAAGTAGCTCCGGAGCATCAACACAGGACCAGAGAACAGGCAGGTTTAGAACAGACTCTGCACTAGTTAGATTAAACAGTGGACGTTCAGTGACTCAGATGAGAACAAATATGAACCAACCAATTAATTAAAAAAAGAATATATATAGCCTCCTAATATACTACATTAAATACAATAATTGAGAAACATGCCTGGCTTTCTGCATTGTTGCATGTCTGTCCATTACTTTATATGTTTTGGCTTTAAGCTATTTTCATTCACACTGATGGCCTTTTCATCTTCTGCCAGATTTAGTGCCGTGTTTCTGGTTTATGACCAGACCAAAGACAACTTACATTGCTTAATAAGCAAAGATTAAAAAATTAAAACAAAAAGACAAAACAAAAGTAATGTAAAGTTCCATTCCTGCATAAATCCCACACATCCATTTCTGATTTAGTCCCATATCATCCCAACAATACTTTATCATCATCATATTCCGGAGGCTAACACTGCATTAATCCTTGAGTCCAAGTGAATGTTTGTGGAAAATGTGAAAGGTTCCCTTCATGGCATTCCAGATATATCACCTTCACAAGGCAAAAAATGTGCTTTGTGAGGTCACTGTGACATTGACCTTTGACCCCTGACCGGACGGACGGATGGACAACCTGAAAACATAATAACTCTGGCCACTGGCTCTCAGGAGGCATAAAAAAAGACTGTGAGACGTACACAGTATAAATACAGACACCAGTATACAAATACACAAATAGAAAAAAGGACAACACACATTGTACACTTCTGTGTTTGGTTCATTGATGTCTCCTGTAAAATGTCTTAAAGGGTGAGAAACATTTTGTCTTTAAAAATCAAATAGAAAATTGGACACTTGTGTGGTTGTTGCTCAAGTCAGAAGCAGCTGCTGACTGGGTAACATCTGAACATTGACCAACAGCTTATGCTCAACAATAAACATTTTAAACCATATTATTCTTTCCACCTCTTAATCTTAAGAATAACCATGACTGGGACATGACTTTTAAACTTACAACTTAGTGTCATTAGCACCATCAAGTGGCCACCAGATGTACTTGACATTTATATTTACCTCGACTAACTATAATTTCTCACTCACATGTATCAAGTGGTACAAATGGGCCTGTTTATACATATCGATAATAAACTTCAGTAAAAAAATTATATTAATTATTATTTTTAGAAGAATACCTGTGTCACGTTGAAAATATATACCCACTACTACATCCTTCATTGGTGTAGGAGTACCATTAGCATAGATAATATTTGATTGCCCTCTGCTGGTGTAAAGATCAACTGCAAGAACTTGAAATGTAAGACTTCTAATCATTGAATATCTATGGTAACATCCATCCATCCATCAATTATCTATCCCGCTAATACTTTTGAAGGTTGTGGGCGGAGCTTGAGCAAATCCCAGGTGACATTGGATGAGAGGCAGGGTACATCCTGGACACGTCGCCAGCGCATCACAGGGCCAACATTCAGAAACTCACAACAACTCACACTCACATTCACTCTTGATGGGAAAGTTGGATGTCTCTGCATGTCTCTGAACTGTGGCTGGAAGCTGGAGTAACCAGCGAGACCCCTCGCAAACACGGGGAGGACATGCAAACTCCACACTTAAAGTTTGGTGACCCCTTATAATCTTCAGAAGAACTCAATCTTTTTGATCCTATATGGGAGCTTCAGTTCGAAATGTACCTGCTTTAAGCAAATCTCATGATTCTAGAACAGTATGATAGTCAGCACTGGTGCAGACTCACAGTATGAAGGCGCTGCTGTCCTCTTTCACTGTGACATCATTGGATTTTAATGGTGAATACCAGTTGCAGAATCTCATAGAAAGCAGGAGTATATCATGTGACTGATAGTGTTGGCACCTTGCCGTCCAGTCAGGGCCTTTCACAAACTGATGTATGGGTGATACCAATCAGATGTCAGAGCATGGAATGAAATCTATAGTTGAAAGCATACAAGATTAAATGTAAATAAAAGGTCAAATGCACAGACTATGACACAACTGGAATTCAGTAGCTTGGATTAACTGTGGTGTGTTGCACATGCTCTGTCTTAACAGACAACATGCACACAAACACAGCATCCAAAACTGACGGGACAGTGTTGTTGGAAAGCCTCACCAATGTTAACATGATCGCAGAACTTCTTTTTCATATTCTGTTCTCCTGACCTCGTCTTTGGTCGTTTCTCTGCCATCTCTCCGTCATGACAATTACGTTGTGGGGTTCCCACCACTGTCACAATGCTACCAGTAGGTGTTCACACCCTCTGTTTGGTTCTGTAGAAAGCCTCTCATTACCACGCGTCTACCTCTCGCACTTTGTAGTTTGAAAATGTTTGCAGCGAACATTTGCTCCTCTGCTCTGCTGCATTTGCTCTGGTCTTCAAATATCATCAGGAGTGAACTTCTCTACCCACCAATGCCGCAAACGTCTGTCTGTCTGTCTGTCTGTCTGTAGGTCTGTCTGTGGAACAGATATCTCACAAACCGTTTATCTTATCTTCATCAACAGTCCCAGAATCGCTTCCTCTTTAGCAAGTTGTTTACAAAGTTGCTGCAATGCCATATATCGAACTGAATTACAGAGCTTTTTATTTTGAAAAGTTGTGTACATGGGTGTGAAGATTGTATCGGTTGCTTAAAAGACCTCACAAATAGCAGACATGCAATGTTTGAAAACATAATACCAGTTCAGTAAAACATTCAAACTTGTATATGAACCACACATGTAGACTTTATCAAAGCAAATTTAGTTTCATGTTATGAAAAACATTGGGCTTTAAAATCTTCATTGCGGATAAACCAGGTAGGATGAACACAAAGTTCTCTAACTTCACTCTGCTCCACAGACTGTTTATAAGAAGCTCTGCACACAACATCCAGCACAAAAGTGACAGTATATTGTAGAGCTGTTTGAGGAGGACTAATGACAAAGAATAATTCTGGAGTACAGAGGATTAACACAGGAAAAGGAGAACAGGCAGGTTTAGAACAGACTCTGCACTAGTTCATCAAATGTGTATCTATATAATCTTAGAAGGCAACACATCAGAGAGCATGTCAAAAATGTCAGTCTGTGCAATGGGCATCATAAATAATTTGTTCATGTTTGGATCTATTCTACAAAGCCCAGCAAATGCAACGCTGTGTAAAGATGGAGGGATAGAAAGTTCAATGAAATCAAAATGCCCTGAACTGTGAAAAGCTGCAGTTCACCCTCCTACAACGCCCTCATATTTCCACCATTGAGATATTTTCCAGAACTGAGCATTATTACCTGTGTGTAATTTGACGCAAATATGGATCGAATAGATGAATGGAAATAGAAATATTTTGTCCCAGAGACAGCTCACTTTTTATTCGACAGAATGTTTGACGCTCAAAAGAAAGATTTTGGGCAGGGTGCCACTCTCAACAGTCAGCACTGTGATGAGTAAAAAAGTCTGTGGATTGCAGACATGATCACAGGCTGAGAAATGGTTGTGCAGACTGAGTTTACTTTATCAGATTGTTAATATTTGAAGGTCTTGATCTGTTGAGTGAACTTGAGATAAAGTACACAGCCTCTGGAAACACAGCAGAACAGATACACTTCATTTAACAGCTGATATATGTTGTGCAATGCTGCTTTCTTATATTTGTTATCTGAATGATGTGTCCTGTGCTGAACGACCAATGTGAGCACCAGCAACACAGAAAGATGAATGGAGGTGATTCACCAGCTGAGTTACACACGGCATCTTTGATAAATCAACTTGTTGCACTGACAAGCTCATTGGAAACAATACAATTACACAGAAATGTGTCATGTAACTTATCAGTAACAATAAGAGTTTGTGAGTAATTTGTGGTTAACATACAACCGACTAGAATAGAAGTTGAATCATGTTTTAAAGGATCCCTCAGCTCATGTTGAGACAAACACAAGTATAAACGAGTTCAAAATCGAGGCATGATTTGAAGTTGTGTTTTTTTTCTTTTACAGAAATCGACCTGCACGCATGCAAGACCCTCATGATGTTCACACAGGAAGGAAACACACGTCAACCATTTTATCCCCTCATCTTTGCCCAGCCAATGCATCGCCTCGAACTCAACTAACGTTTGTCTGTGGTTTTTCAGAAAACGAACTGTGCAACGATGGTGTTAAATATGAAAAAAGAGGCTACGCAGAAATGCAAGCGCAGTGCACAGTGATCTGTGGTCTTAATCTTAGACTTTATGTAACTTGTAAACTGTGTATGAGCCACATTTTAGCTGCTTTGTAAGCAGATTTGAAAATAAAACCCCACCTCTGTTTCACAGCTCAGTGGAATATATGGAAATCAAGTTTATTTTTAAAAACAAAGCCTGAGTTGGTGTTTTTATCTTAAAACTTTCCAGTGGTCATGACCAAACCTCATGTGGGTGTTCATTACACCTTTGGCCTTTTTATTATTCCTTAAGTCAGAACTGAAGGCCACGGTGAGGCATCCTTTTATCACTAGGCCTTTGGAACAGCTTTCCTGAAAAGTTTCAGCTTTCCTGAAACTTTTTGAATTTTCTTTATTTACTTTGACATATATATATATATATATATATTTGTCATTTTTAGATTATTTTCCTTTAAATGCACTACATTTTATTTCTTAGATTTTATTCACTTCAATGCATCTATTCTCTCTCATTTTATCATTGTATTCTTCATACATATCTTTCTATTTATTTCTGTTCTGTTCTTCTTCAGGAGTTGTGCAGGTGTGTGGGTGGGCAGCTGATGGCTGATGGGTGGGTCGTTACATGGTTAAATGAATCACAAAGGTTATTTGCCTGCGACCCCCGCTGGTTGATTGGGGCCTGGGAGGCCTCTTGCCTGGAGCACCAGTTGCCCGTCCAACTGGATCCACCTGAGGGAAGAAGTTCCCTCAAGTGTTTTTGTATTTTTTTTGTATTTTGCCATCACCCAGTATTAACGAACTGCACCAACATGTCACCCTTTAGTTTTCAATCAGAAAGACTTCACTTCCTTGTCAGACGTTAACTTAAATTATCTCTTTATTTATTACAAAACAATATTCTTAAAATACTTTTTTAATGATTGTCAGATCAAAATAAATATTTTACAAATGCTACAAATAAATCAGCATCTTAGTGTCAACATTTACAAAAGGCGCAATATTTGTTTTCCACTGTTTACATTCTGTCATTGACTAAAAAACTAAGCCCATCAGCACAAACTCTTCATATCTTGTAGAGACCAAAGAAGTTGGCATAATGATCATGGCTGAGATATTTGGGGTGCGATACGTTCACAAACACTCTGTCGTATTTCTGCAGCTTCACGGCAGAGGCCAGGAAACTGTCAGAGGTCCAGGGGTGCTCCAGCTGCTGAGGGCAGAAGCCGTCTCTGTGGGCCTCCATCAGGGTGAGGGGTGGCAAGGGTCTCGCTCTCCTCACAAACACGGAGTGAAAGAACGAGGAAGCGGATGAGCAGCCCTTAAAGATCAACTCCACCCGTGAGTAGACGTGATAGAATCCGCTCTCATTGACCCGCAGGCTGCCATCCTCAATCTGGTAGGTCACTCCTCCAGATAAGAAGGGCCGACCCCCCTTCAGTTCCCATCGCAAAGTCTTATGGAATATCTCTTTCTGGATCTGCCCTGGAAGAGGAGAGACGAGCGAGATGTAACAAAATGTGGATTTTTCAAAAATCTGAGTAAGGATTAAATTTGAATAGAAATATTACCTGTCACATGTGCTGCAGTTCTGTCGTCTTTGTCTTCGTCATGCAGCTCAGGTTCATAGAGACCTTTAACAAACCTCACATTAATTTCACTTTCACCTTTTCTTTTACTGTATCACTTTGATGTTAATATTACACGTGTTAAGATGTGTTTGAACTCACCTATTTGCTTTTGAGCCATATTAAACTCTGTCACAGGTTCACCCTGCAGCGAAATGAGAGAAACAGAGAAATCTCATGACCACATCACACAGAGGCGTTTTTTTCTCTTCCTCTCTGAGTTAAACTCTCAGCGTGGGAGGATATCCTGTCTCACTGGACTGGCAACCACATATGGAACGGCCAAGTCCTTGGTTTGCAATGTTTAAATGTCAGGCCAGAGCTGAGGTGTGCAGACTCTTCAAATTATGGTGAATTCATTATTTAACTTTGCAGCTCTGAGTTTCAGTTTCCAGCCACTTTTTCCACGCTCCTACTTTACACCTCTGTCTCTCTCTCTCTCCGTGTAACAGTGAGAGAAGTCATATCTTTTAATCTTTTGCAGATATGTCCCCATTAAAATTAGACAAATAATATTATGCACAAAGAAATACTATGTCATCCTCCAGCATTTCGTCTCTACCTAATTTGCAAAAGGTCACAACCTTATTAAGCCTTCACACTACTGTTCCTAATTCAGTAAACAAATATTAAATAAAATGAAAATGTCAAACCACCCTCCTCACTACCTTCTTACCTGTCTCATCTGTCTCATCTCTGTCTTCATGTTATAAATCTGATAGGCCTCAAAGCCCAGGGCTGCAAACACCAGCAGGAACAGCAGCAGGACGATCATAGTCAGACAGGGGCTGACGCGAGTGAAGCCCCCACTCTTCCCATGGCTCCTCGCCCTCTCCTGGGCAGGAGGCGACGTCCAGCAGGGCACAAGACTCGGAGGCTGGGCAGGATTACCCGGACTTCCACCTCCATCCACAAGGAACACCTGTGGGAATGGATACCTGTGGTCGCAGCTCATGGTGCAGGACGTACCGAGTGACAAACTGTGTGTGCATCAATCGCCTCTGAATGAAGGAGGCGTTTGTCTGAGCACCTCTGCTTTAAAACACCAAGCTTGAGTCATTAACCACCCGCAGAGCCCTCCCACCACAGTGAAGACAAGTGCACATCACTTTTTATAAACTCTAAACTAACATATGCCTCCACTGATTTTTCTCTGGGCTGCTTTGTTGGATGGTATTTATTAATTACCACAACCTTTATTAGGCTTTATCTCAGCTTTGGCTCCTTTATGTGCTTTTGTCGTTCAGGCTGAGGGGACAGGAAGCTACAGGTTTCACCTGACCCTGACTTCACACACCACCACCGCATTCATCAGAGAGAATTCAGAAACATTCCACAAAAGGAAAGATTGAGCAGCATCACACACAGTCATCTAACCACCACTTTATATGCAACAGGTCTTGTGGACCAAATAATGCCCTTTTCAAAATGTTCACACTCTTCTGGTTTTTCCAATCAAAGCCAAAATGCATTATAATCTAAATGTATTATTTCATTGGATATTCGTCTTTATGAGGCACAGAATGTTTGGTAAACAGTGATGCAGCAGTTTCAGTAGCACACAGCGTATTCTTGGTGGGAAGATGCTGCTGCCACATGAAAAGCACCAATATCTACACAGGCTTTCGTGCCTGTGAAAAAACGGTAGCGAGTGTAGGTAGCGTGACGTAACAATTAACCTCAAACAATACCTCTCAGAGATGAGCTTACAGGAAAGCTGAACACCAACACACACACACACACACACACACTTCTCCCCTCTAAGTGTCTTTCTGACACTTTGGGGTCGTTTCCTAGGAATATGAAGTAATTACGCTGCTTCTTCATTGCGGTTGCAGCACTTTCCGTTATGAAATCAGTTTTCATGTGTTGCTTGACAAGAAAACGATTTCCAAATCAGTTTGGTCTCTCTAATTTGCTTTTAGTGGTTTCTGAAAGATGAGATAGAGATAAAGATGCATCTTTTTGACCTCAAAGATAGGAGCTTAATACAAGAAACATCCTTTAAGTGGAGGGAGGCTGTCAGCAGTGCTGTCTTTAGCTCACTTTGATTTACATCAACTGTAAAGCTTAGCCAATATTGTAGGTTGTGTCAAAGTTTGTTTTTTGTGTGTATTTTGGTAACTGCATAGAAAGCACTGTTCAGTTTCATTTTTCCAGGCATCTCCGCCGACAGAGGGAAACCCACCTTGCATTGTGCATAGCAAGCTTTTACTTAAAGGTTAATTTGCGGCAAACGTAACCATGAACTGCACAGGGTCTGCTTTCTAGAAGCGACCTGTTTCCCCGAAGTGTCATGCAGAAAGCGTGACTGGTCCTGTCAGCAGCAGCAGCAGCAGCAGCAGCCCAGGGCGGGTTAGGTGGGAGGGAAGGCGTTTGGGGTCTAACCAGATTGTGTTCAGAGATGCTGCTCCAGTTAATACAACCAGACTTACACTGAATCAGCAAGTATCTCTATTAGTTACTGTGCTTTTCTCACACATTGCCCATCCTGTCTGCTGGAGGTGTGGTCGCGATGACACAAAGGAATCTTTTTCTCTTAAGCAGCAGGTCCTGTTAGTGCGGCTTTAATTCTAAACTGAAACCTATCTTATGTTGATTCATTGATTTTTTTTTTCTATTTAACTATATATTCTCACATCGAATTATTCAGATTCATCATCTTCATGTTTAAAAGACTTTGTTAAATTCTACTAAATCACACAGCATGGCACCTTACATACTTGAGAAAATATAGCCTATTTAAGAAGAAAATGTAGGATTTGTTTTTTAAAAAGTCCAGGAAATTTTGTTTTTTAATTCTTTATTATTATTATATTTAATTGTTTTATCACATCAATCTTGTTGTTCACATGACCTGCCAGCCCTTGAAAGTACACAAAATGTATAAAAATGTAAACTACTACGTATGTCTGATGATCTACAATATCACGTGTCCCACTCCCCATCAGAGGAAGAGTAACAGTCTAATCCCAGGACGTGACCTGTGCTCTCCTCTGTTGTGCACGAGTTCGATGATTTCTCAGGTTTCCTCTCTGCTGCTTCACACTCTGACTTATGTTGTTGGACGGCACCTTTCAGTCCGAAAACCAAACCCTCCGTTGTCCCGACATCTCTCTCTGTGTCTCTGTTCTGTGATGAAAATGTTTGACCTGACAGGGAATTACTGAGGTTTGGCAGGCCTGACTGCAGTACCCTGGCTAGACTCTGTGTTCGAGACGAGCTGAGCTGAACCGACGGCCCTCTGAACGCAGCGGTGGCCACTGCCAGCCGTGTGCGGTCAAAGGAGAGCGGCTGGTCCTGGTCTGCGCAGACTGTCTCTGAGGTTTCTGACCTCGGGTTGGTGGGGACAGGGGTTTGACGTCTGGCCTCTGAATATCTGAGAGGTCCCTCCCTCTCGGTGGCTGAGGTTTGGTGACATCCTGTCCGGCTGCTAGCCAAGTCAGGTTCAGCTCCACTCCACTGACTGCTGTCGTCATGTGAATCACTGCGCCGAGGGTTTTTAACTGTAAACCAGAGTGACGACACAGAAATGAAAGAGAAATGAAAGGACTGTTAGCCACAGGTGTATTAAAGGACTTGTTCAACCAAAATGAATGATGATCTGTCGGAAATGTTCAAAGCTGATTAGTCAGGTAATAGTAATAGAAAGTGATAGTTATTTGGCAGAGAGGGATTTTTATACTTATCAGAGCCCAGGAGACACATTCAAAACATGTGCTGCACACAAATGATATAAATATTGATGTTAAATATGTTTTTATTTGCCTATTTAGAAATATAAGACAGGCTCTGGTTGCCCTGCAGATATCACATGGAGTCAAAGGGGTAAATACAACTCGTTGCATATTCTAGTATCTATAAGTGAGAAATTAACAAATGGTCAAATTTTAATTTGTTGTTACCGTCTTAAAATGGAGAAGTTTGGAAATGGTGCTGGCCCCATTTTAGTTTGAAAACTCTGGTGGCCTCACAGCCGCTTCCTGACTGGGTCTTTTCAGTCAGGACATAGCCTTCACTGATTCATTACGCTGCTATCATATGATCCTCTTCCTGAAGAAAACAACCAGCATTCGCCTCGGCTACCAGTGTATGACACAACGCATGTCATCAATTACTTATCTTTTGTCTTTGCTCACAGCTGTTGTGCGGTTAAATTCTGCATTTTACAATGATACACCTGCTTTCATGTGTAGCTGACGAGCAATCTGTGTGAACCGCCACACGCTTGCCTTCCTGTTGACACCGGCATGAGCTCAGGGTATGTGACTGGTCACGTAATATGCATTTTCAGGTGGGTTAGAATGGACGGGGACCAAAACGCTTGTGTGGACAGAGATTGATTACAAATTGTTCTGCTCTGACTTCAGGCGGAGTGTAAAGAAACTTTAATTCTGATATTACACTTTGACAAGTTAAAACACTGGATTTATAAACACTGGATCCATGACATGAATAGATGTGGATCATGATCGTGGATGGTGGTGGCAGCTGATCGTGGATTATGATTACAACTAAATTGCTTTGATATACCTCCTCACATACTCCACCATTCTACCTGACACCTCTATCATTAGGACTGTCATAACTCCTCCCTTTATCTCTGTCAGACATTTCCTTATGTACAAATACCTTGAATCTTGATACACCTCTCCATTTAGATGCTGTCTTTTCTAATCAATGTTATAAATATTGTTATTGTGTTGATGTGCTTTGCTACTTGCAGAATTAATTGCACTTCTGTCTGTTCTTCAGGGGGGTTATTTTTCATCACTCTCGATGAGGATTAGGGCCAGAGGATGTCACACCTTGTTAACCTCTATGAGACAACTGTGATTTGTGAATATGGCCTACTCGAAAGGAATGAGACAGACTGATTGAGTACTCAGTTGACTGCATCATAATTATACCTCAACAGTATATTTGCAGTATATGAGCGGTGAGTCACGACCTGTAACACACCGACCTGTTCCCTGAGAGGCCTGTGTCTCTGCTCTCCTCTTGCAGTACCCTCGAGGAGTCCATGGCTTGTGTTTACACGAAGGGTCGAGCGCTCGCAGTTTGGCGATGAATCTTTTGTACTCTTTCTCCAGAGCCTCGATGCGCAGCTGGAACTCAGCTATCTTCCTCTCTGGGTAGTGAGACAGCTGGGACTGCTGAGAGGCCGGAGACAGGGGAGAGCAGCAGAGTTCAGTCATCATCATCATCCACATGCATGTCAACTAGATACCCTGCCCCCTGCGGAAGGTCCCCTTACTTGCAGGTAATACTCTATTTCATTCTTGATGCTGGGGATCCACTTGGTCACAGACGAGGCTGAATTGAGAGTGGACTGTGGAGGAGAAGGTTTGGCTGAGACAAGCTGCTGCAGGTGACAGTGAACTGAGATGAACAAGAGATCAACAGTTTAGTGTGAATAACTTCTCTCACCAGCTTCGGTCTGCGCTCGTGAGCATCTCGGAGTCGTCCCTCTGCACATGGGGGACACAGAGAGTTAGCATTGGTGCGGCTAACAGCTAAAGCTAGCTGTCCGCGGAGCAGGAAGTGTGTTCATCAGTCAGATGCTCAGTAAGTGTCACTTTCCTGCCGCTCACCCTCTCTCTCCTTCTGCAGCCACAGTCTGTTCAGTTTCCCTTGTTGCTTCTCCTCGTTTCTCGCCATCGTCCCCACTCACCATAAACAATGTCACGTGACACATGTCCTCTTCTTCTGCTGCTAATCTTGCATTGCTAACAAGTTGTTGTGGCATTGCCACCACCTTCTGAGCTGGAGTGTGTATTGTAAAAATAAATGTCAAAAAAAAGAGAGAGAACTTAATTTATTTTATATTTATATACTTATAGAGTTCAAGATCAGTTGTTCTGTCAATTCAAATTTTATACAGTGGTCATGCAGCTTGGAAATTGGTATTACGGTAAAGGGGGATTAGAGGGACAGTCAACAACATTTTCATAATGGTATTTATAACATGCTCTTAATAAATATTAGTTCAAATACATCCTTAAGAGCTGACAAAGAATTTTATTTTGTTCATGGTGACCCCCTCTGTCTGCATGTCAAGTTTTAGAAGACTTTCCTGTGGAAATTTTGAAAAATTTTAAAGGTTCAGTGTGTAGAATTTAGTAACCTCTAGTGGTGAAGTTGCATGTTGCAGCTTAATCTCCCTCACCTCACCTCAACTCACCCTCCCCTTCCCAACATGAAAGAGAACCTGTGGAGCTTTTAGTTGTCACAAAAACTCAAAAGGTTTTTAGTTTTTCCAGCTGGACGACTGTTAAAGACATGGCAGCCTCCATAGAGAGGACCCGCTCTCGATGTAAATATCAAGTATTTTTATATTTTTTATTTTCTATTCTCTTCCATTGTCTTTGTTTGTGAATGTTTTTGTAGTAATGGTTTACGGCATTTTTTTACACTTTTAACCCTAACCCACTTTTATTTTTAAGCCTTTTAAAACAACAGGGTAGGGTATTTCCTCTCAGAAGATGCTTGTATAGTGTTCAACACTTCAACTGAGATTAAATGTAGGTGTCTTGTTCCCACGCCTTATTAACTTGTGGCCACGTAATAATATTTTCCCTCCGATATCACCAGGGGGGGACTCCATAGACGAAGTGTTTTTAAAATGAATTCTTCTGAAAAAGAAAGAAGTGAAATTAAAGGTAAAATTAAGCCCTTGATTCCAGAATGTTTTGGATGTAAGCGTTTCTGTTCCTCCAGTATTTTTTTCTTCATATTTTAGCAGATAACCAAAGATGTAAAATGAACAAATAATCTAAATATTATATTTAAATACTCAACTTTGAACTGTTATTGTCTTATGTCATGCCATGATTTCATGACAGTAGCCTGCATGTCATTTGTCATAAAGAATACTGACATAATAAAAAAAGATCAGTTTCACATCATTTATATGAACATTTCACAAAATCAAATCAGATCATTTACTTTATTTAATTATTATTTTCAAACCAATTACCTCATCAACTAGAACATATTTATTTCATATACATATACTACATATCTGCTTTCAATCCTACATTATTCGCTTAAATTGAATATAAGTTTCTGAAAATAAGATTTCCCTCATTAGTATACAAAGTTATGGAGCCAGGTGCTTTAAAATCTAAACAGAAAATATGAGTCATATTGATTACCTATGGTAAGATGGGAACGGTTGCCATAGGGTCTATTCCTCCAATCAGAAATGTGCTAGAACCACAAAACACATTCTGCTTTGATTCATAGAATGGAAATGTGAGGTGGTGAGGGTGGTGGATGTGGGAGGAAGAAAAACAATGTAAACGTGCAAGAATGCTGATTGTGACAAACTGATGTAAAAAACATTCCACAGTGACGCGCTTGGGTCTCCGGTGGTTGTGGTGATAGTCACTTGGTATTTTGATACAGGAGGAAAAGCTAGTCTTCATCACCAGCCATTAACTTCATCAACCACAGTCATCCTGCACAACTTGCACCTTTGCATATATTTTGAAAAAGGATATGTGAAATCTACAATGAATCTTTAACATTTTCAAGCAGACCACAAAACAATGAAACAATTTAAACATTGCAAATGTTATAAAACAGCTGTTAGAGAGTAAGTGTTAAAGGCCTACAACAAAAGCTTACTCTCACTTACAATCACGGACATTATTGTTGCATTAAACCTCACAACCATAAAGTAGGCTACATTGAACAAGTGTAGATATTCAACCCAGGCCACAGACATGTTAACAGCACAAAGACACTGTATTTTGGCAGTGCAGTGATTGTATGCAGGAGCATGACTTTAGCACCTTACACAAGTTATGATCAAGCTTTGATGTGTGATTCCATCTATCAAAGCTTATATCAATATCGCTTAAAATAATCTCTCTGTTCCCGTCAGTCTCTTTCTTATTTATTTTCTCCCTCTACTTGATGAGAAACATCTTTCTCTTGAGTAAAGTTGCAATGCTCTCATGTTCTGGTGTGTCTCCACTCTCTGCCACATGCAGCGGCGTCCTCCTCACTTTATTTTGAGCCTGTAGATTCACCTTCTTCCATCCCCTGCTGTGTGCGGCTTGGCCCCAGTTTACGAGCCTCTTCACCACCTCCTGGTGTCCACCTCGGACAGCACAGTGCAGAGGAGTGTCTTTGCTGTGATCTGTAGCGTTGATCTTTGCTCCGGCCTCCAGCAGCAGCACTGCCACACTGTCGTGGCCTTTCTCGGCTGCCACGTGAAGCGGTGTTCTCCTCCATGCATTCCTCTCCTCTATCCCCTTGTTGCTCAGTGACTGTAGAAGAGCTGAAACCACACCGGTATGACCACCAGCCGCTGCGTAGTGCAGAGGCGTGGAGCCATCCATGTCTTTAGCACCTCCATTTGCCTTGTGGTGCAACAGTGAAACAACAGCATTTAACCTCCGCTCCATAGCAGCCAGGTGGAGGGCAGTTTCCTTCTTGTTGTCAGTGGTGCTTGTGTTGGCTGTGGCCGACAACATCAAGTCCACCACCCTGCACTCTGCAGGGGAAGAGGCTGCCCAGTGCAGTGCGGTCCTGCCCAGCTTATCTCTCACTGCTGGATCTGCCTTATTCTGAAGAAGCTGGATCACTGTGTCTGCATGGCCCTGCTGACCGGCTAAATGAAGAGCAGTCAGTCCGTCCTGGTTTACTGCATTTACCTGAAGAAATAACACACAGGCCCCCAAAACATATTGTAAATATATGCAAAACAGACACCAATCTCTGCAAAAGAGGGTAAGTCTGATTCTTTGTCTGTTAGCAGGATTACTCCAAAACTACTGGACTGATTATCAAAAAAGTCACACAAAACATGCAAATGCAGCTCTTTGACATTATGAGATAGGACGTTTTTAGACATTTTCTTTTATTTCTCAGAGAATAATTCATGGATCTTGATGAAATCAAAATCACACATGTTAAGGGGAACTTTGGTGCAGATCCAAATAAAACTCTGGGTCTAGTGAATGTAATTGTGGTTTCATGGCGGAGGTATGCGCTCTAGTGGACCTTTTACCTGTGATCCAGCTTTGATCAACAGACCCACCAAGTCTGATCGATCAGACAGAGCTGCCAGGTGTAGAGGGTGTTGGTCTTGGGGTCCAGTAATGTTGGGGTCCAATCCCTTTTCCAGCAATGTCTGAACTATGGGCACACTGCCACTGTGAACAGCCAGGTGCAAGGCTGAGGAGCAGTCGCATAAAGCAGCATCTATTTTGGCCTGTTTTGCTAGTAGCACTCTGAAATAAAAAAATGTAAGATACTATTTATAATCAATGAACCATAACATACAAGGCAGGGTGACATATCCATGGAGAACTGTCTCAAAGAAAATGGTTTAATTAGCAACCGAGCAAGCAGCTTATGTGTACTGTCAAACCATACTCTACAAAGTGAAAGGGAGATACATGAACATACAGTAGATAATCAGTAACAAAAGTAACAATGTGAAGTGGTCACAAATGTCATTAAAAAAGTAAAGAAGGATCAAAACTAAGCAGAATCATAAATATCAAAATTTTAGCTCACACAATGCAGCTCAATCTCCGGGAGTCAGTTCAGAGATACAGCAGGAACCAACTCCACATCACCAGATTGATCATTTTCAAACTTATACTTTCCCATTTCCATTCTTTGTTTTTTGAATTTTCTGTTTTGCGGTCCTTATTTTGTCTTTTGAAAATTGAAATTTGGATGAGAGCCTGACTGTTTTATTGGTTAGCTCATATGAGTCTTTCACACATATCTGTATCTGTTTAAATTCAAACTCTATATATTTGGTTGTATTTGTGATTTCTTTTTATAATAAAGTTTGAGTTTCTCAATTACATTTCTTTGTCATTAGGTTTTCATAATGACATCATAATAATCATTGGCTAAGATTTTGTACTCCCTAATAGAATCGGCTCTCTTATATTCCTGCAGTTGAATGAGTACAGGAGTCATGCCATGTGCATCGTTGTTGGAGACAGTTACCTGAAGACTTCAGGATGTCCCAGCTCAGCAGCCAGCAGGAGAGGAGTGTATCCCTGTGTGTCACACATGTTTACATCTGCTCCGCTGTCAATCAGAGCAGTCACTGTTCCATGCTGGTTCTGTCTAACAGCGGAGAAGAGAGCCAAGCCCAGCACTTCTTCACTCAGAGCTCCTCTGGCATTAGCTGTCGACAAAACATTTTGTGAACTTATATGTTTGCACTTCATAATCTACAACTCAGAAAGGAATTCATGCTGATGTTGCAATAATTCAAGATTCCTGTGTTAAATTCTTTGGGGGAGAAAACTCACAGAGCAGCAGGTGTATAACTGATTCCTGATTGTGTTCAATGGCTTCATTTATAACATTGTCGTCAACTTCAGCTCCTGCATTCAGAAGCACAGTCACAGTTTCCTCATTGCTCCTGGCAACTGCATAAAACAGAGGTGTTTTTCCGTGGTTGTTTCTGGCCTCGACAGCGGCCCCACGCTGCAGCAGCAGCTCAGCCAGCCTCCAGTTGTCTTGAATGGCTGCCATGTGGAGAAACATGTCCTGCGTGTGGCTCTCAGTCTGTCTGGCCTCCTCCTTCACCAGCACCGTCACAACATCCACATGCTCATTCTCTGCTGCCAAGTGAAGGGGGGTTTTATCGTGGAGATCCAAAGAGTAGATGGGGGCCCCGGCCTTTACCAGGGCCCTGACTATCTCGTTGTGACCCCTGCTGGCTGCGATGTGAAGAGCTGTGTGACCATGATTATCCTGCAGGTCCAATCTGGCTCCTTTACGGATCAAGAGCTCAGTGATGGAAAGGTGCCCGTGTTTAGCAGCTACATGTAATAGAGTCTCATTGGAAGAATTAACAGAGTTAATATCAGTGTCCTTTAACAGCTCTTCCAGGAGTACCAGGTCGCCGTCTGTAGCGATCATGTGAACAAGGTTTTCTGGTTTATCTGGTGCTGCTTTATCCCCTAGTTTTTCAAGTGGCACAGGACTGCTGTCTTCTATCTCAGGGCTAAATCTTTTAGATTTCTCCGAGGCAAGTAAACCACGAGTCTTCTTCTTCTTAGTCATAGTGACTTTCCCTGCCATTCCCTCCTTTTCCTTTTCCAGCAAATATCCAATCAGCTGTCTCCTTGTGTCTCTAATATGTTCGCTCACGCTCCCCACGTAGGCCCTGATTCCCTGATAAAGGTCGGGCTCTGCCAGCATGAGACAGGGATGAAAAAACTTCCTACATGCCCTCTCACCTCTGGCCTCCAGGATTTCCAGGACCCTGGAGTTCTGTTCTTTCCGAGTCCTGATGGTCAGAACGATGGATCTCTTAGCCGCTGTCATGACCCCCTCTGTGACGAGTAGATCCAGTAGATCCTCAGTATGTGAGATCCCATAAACCAGATCCTTTCTCTTTGCCCGGATCACATCCACAGCATACGGGTTGATATGGTTTGATGCTGCTTGAGCATCAAAACCCTTGAGTATGTTTAACATTATAAATAACCTAAGAATGTAAAGTAAGAATCCAGTAACCTGTGGTTCCGGCTGCTGTGTGTGTGTGTGTGTGAGTATGTGTTTGATACCTTATTGCTAAGTGAAACACCTGATCCTAGCAACTCAGACAAAAGCCATTCACTGAAGATATGTCCCACTAAACCTGCAATTTGTGAGATTATGTGACAAACTTGTAGTACGGTCACCGCAGGCTGCCTCTAAAATCCCATGTGGAGATATGAAAATCTTTTTTAACATATAAAGTGGACTTAGAGGAGCTTTGGCCTGGTTTTACACTGTTAGAAGCTGGTCGTCATGGTGACCTGTGTGTGTGTGTGTGTGAGAGAGAGAGAGAGAGAGAGAGAGAGAGAGAGAGAGAGAGAGAGAGAGAGAGAGAGAGAGAGAGAGAGAGAGAGAGAATATGTGAGCATGACTGAACATGTGTGGGTGCAGAAGTGATGCACTCCACGGGGTAACCCCATTCTGCTCAGCCTATGTGTCACAAAATTTGTGAGATATCAAATTATCTAGTAATTAAATCCTAAACGTGTGCACTTTTTACACTGAATATCTCCCACTTGACACTTTTGTGTCAAATATGCCACACGCAGAGAGAAATACAACAAAACCATACCATGTATATTGTCTTGATTTTATCTTATTTCATTCTCTCTATGTGTCTTTATATTGTATATTGTCTTCATTTTATCTTATTTGACTCCCTCTTTTTACTGTATATTAAGTTTGTTATATTATTATTAGATTTGACCATGAAATAGGTCTGAAGTTGTGATCTGCACGTTGTTTTATCCTCTTCAGAACTTCTTATTATGCAGAGATTACTGAGTCGATTCACTTCCCGTAATACACGCCCCCTCCATCGTGACGTAGATAGTCCGAGTGTTCCCTCTCCTTATATGGTCAGGAAGGACACCGTTTTCCGGATGATGTCACATTGCCCCATGTTTGAGAAACTGGAGCAGATTGGAGCAGATATAGTGACAATCAGAATTAGCCTTTTAATTAAACATTTTAAATTACTTTATTTTATATAAATATCATACTTCCAGAACATAAACATTTATAACAGATTAATTATGGTATTGTTATGACCGGATATTAAATTAGCCTACTGTCGTTACATTTATTTTTTGGGATAGAAAAATAGAAAAATAAGTTGAAATGGCCGCAAGTTTTGCATTGGAGTTTATAAGAAAATAAAGAAAAGAAAGAAAAGAAAGAAAAGAAAGAAAGAAATATAATATTGAAGCTACTAAAACAGACAATATATAACTATTTGACTCACGTTAGTTCTTTGTGTCTCATCACTACTGATGATTCAAAACGAGCTGCAATAGTTTGATGTAGATTTACAGGGAGCACCAGGCCGTTGAATTTGTCCTGTGACTTAGTCTGTGTCGTCCTCTAGTGTTTCATTATAAACATTACACACTAGTGACTGAGAAGTTGGAATGTTTAAACCTGTGGTTTTGACCTGTTGAATGTGTCACCTGCTGTCTGTACAGTACTTTACACTGGGCCTATAGTGTCTGGCGGTTTTAAAGGGGGTATCTAGTCATAATATACATCTTTTTTGTTGTACATCTCCCCACTCTGCTTCTTAAATTTAACTTTTAATGAAAAATCTCAATCTCAAAAATGTTTAAAACCTCCAAAAAAAATCATCAGCTTTTATCAGCATTAGAGAATAATCATTTGGTAGTCTATCTATCCTTTATGTCCTGTCAGTGATTTATTGAAAGTGTATTCTTTTACTTTACTATCCTTTTGTTTACGTCTGGATAATTGTTCATGATATTCTATTTTTAGCAGCTGGCATCAAACTCGTTGAAAGGGCACTATATGTAATGTTGTATACAGTTACAGTGTAATTATACACAAATATAATATACCCTCTAAGAGACCCACAGTGGTACTTAAGAATTGTATTGAGTTAAAACTCAGTAATGTGTCTTATGTCTGATCATTTGTGATACAGTTCTGTCTCAGAACCTATTTGTGTTTGAGTTTCAACAGTGTGTGTTCCCATGCAGGGGATGTCTTTATTTACAACAGGACAGGAAGTAAAGTTGAATAACCGAATGGTGCAATAACACAGGATGACCTGTGATCCTCCTCGGATTTAAATCAACATTACCTCAGATGCCACCAAATAAAATGTATCACTTTCATAAACTATGTTGAATGATATTGTGACAGTTTTAAAATAGGATAATATCACTGTATTATAGTGTTAACACCTGAGGTTCGTGTCATAGTCATACTCTTCAGGCAGACCTGTGTGTGTTGGGATAATAAAGTGGAGAGATGAAGCTCTATGTCCTAATTTGCAGAATTGGCCATTGCTGGTCAGTCAGCTGTAACACAATCACTTAACCTGGATCAATACCAGCACTAATGGAATTTACCTTGAGGTATCGGGACCTAGAAGCTCTTGCAACATGTTGCAACATGTTTTATTGTTTGAGCTCCTGGCATGGCACACCCACTTTTTTACTGTCACACACTTACAAGAACACAGAGGCAGCTTTGTTTCATTTCATCTGCTTTATTTTCTTAAATATTGATTAGTTTCTGAAGTGCTCAGGAAACAAAACATAAAAAATTATACAGTATTCTTATTACAAATGGTCAATATAAGTACTCCAAGTTGATCTTATATACATATAACAATGAGTGAAACCCCATTAAACAATTTCAGAAAAAACAAGTAAATCTTGAAGATTTTCCAACTTAAATTCTTACAATTAAGAAAACGAAGTACATTGTACTGTAACTCAGAAGTCAGGCAGCTTTAGTTACAACTCTTCAGCCGTTTAGAGTTGGCCAACACGCCCATGTGTGAGGCCATTGTGGCTACAGCAAGAAACGTCTCTATTGCAGGTTCTTATTTCCTCTAATACTGAATTTCTCCTTTGGTATTCATGAGAAGGTCCATGCAGAGCTGGGTGTAAATCAAGAAAACTTCAGTCCAGTCCAGTTCTGTGAAAGCAGCACGGAACAGAAACAGAAAGGTATCTTGCTTGTTGCCATGCCCCCTCTGGTTCATGGCCACTGTTACTGTCCCGAGCTCATCTCTGGGACGCGCCCCCCGGGAGCGCGGTGCGCTCGGGAACTTTCTGTGCGGCCCACAGATCCTGCCGGTGCCGGTCATCCCGAATCCCGTCCCGACCTCGGGAGACACAGCCACTCACTATCACAGGAAGCGTCCGATTCGTTCAACTACAGTCTTTGCTCTCTCCGCCGCCGCTGACAGCCCCTCAGAAGGTCTGGAGCTGCTGCGTCAACATGAGCTGGCAGCCGCTGTTGACGTGGTTCATCACCTTCTGCTTCAGCTGGGCCACCTGCTCCCGCAGCATGTTGGCGGTGGACGCCAGCTCCGAGTTCTGGGACTTCAGGTTCTTAACTTTGTCCTCCAGCCTCGAGATCCGCTCCAGCTTCCTCTTGCGGCACTTGGAGGCAGCGACGCGGTTCCTCAACCTCTTCCTCTCGGCCTTGATGCGCTCCTGGTTCTCCATGTCGATCGGGGAGAGTGGAGGGGTGTCCCCGGGCATCTCGGGCACGGTTTGGGGCTCCTCTTTGAGAGCCGTGAGCCTAAGCAGAGAGCTGGGCTGGCCGTAGATTGGGAGCTGGGGCGGGGCAGCGGGGAAGGACATAGTCGGGGCTGAGGTGGTGTAGTTCGGTGCCGAGACAGTGCTGATGGCGGGGTGGAAAGTGTTCAAGTCCTCATAGACCGGCGAGTCGGAGCGCATGGTGGCGTTGCTGCTGTACCCGGTGGCACCGACCACCGAGGACACGGGCGGCAGCGCGCTGTTGACACTGGTCTGTGGGGCTGAGGTGACGCTCACGCTGCCCGGAGCCGGCATGTGCTGGTGGTGCAGCTCGGCCAGGGCTCGGACGAACCCCTCCGCGAAGCCCTCCTGCTCGTCAGTGACGTTCTTGGGGCATATGAACTGGGTCGGGGTCGGGGTGGTGGTGATGAGCCCGTTGCTGGACTGGATGATGAGCCGCTCCAGCTCCGGCGAGCCCAGCTTCAGCAAGCCCACGTCCGGGGAGTTGAGGAGCTCGCTGGCCTTGGCGCGGAGGTGCGGCTTCAGGCTGCCCGTCGGGTCCGAGAGGTTCAGGGTCATGTTGTGCTTCAGCGCCTTGGGGTTGCTGTATCCGTAGCCGGCGCTGTCGGGCTGGGAGAAAGCGTTGAGTGAGTCGTCATAGAAAGTAGTTTCCATCTTGGTATACATAGAAGAGAAACCAAAAAACCAGTGCTGCTATAAAAGTCTTCTACAAAAAAAACCCCGTTCCGTCCCTCCGCTCGTCTCCTTGGTTTAAATCAGGTGAAGGAGACTGGTTTCCAAACGTCCTCTCTGTGCGTAAAAGCCTCCGAAGTGAGTGCGCACTGGGCTGACAGGCAGCAGGACTTACTTCTTCGAGCCGCCGCTGGTCAGAGAGCTGTGTCCACACCGGTGTGAATGAAAAGTGCTCTGACTCTCGTGTGTACACTCTGATCTGAGCAGCGTGGATCCAAACCTTATCTGCTGCCGCTGCCTCGCTAAAAATAGCCATGATGTCATGACGGGGTTCTCCCATTGGCTGGAGGGCGTGTCGCGGGGGTGAGGCCCCGCCCCACTTGCCGGGAAGACCACCCAGAAGAGTCCTAATCTCGCGGTGGATTGTGGGATGAGGTAATGCTGGATCGCGAGAGTGTAGGGGCGGTGCATTGTGGGATGACGTATTGTTTTTGAATCTCTGCTTCCCCGCTCTGCTGTCAGTGGCGGGACAGTCACTGTTGTGTTCACAGCTCAGTGTTGTCGAGCTCTGTTTGTGTTGTGGATAAATCCTGCTCGCTGTACTTTTAGTCATTTATTGTTTATTCACTACACTACACTTCAAGTATTGTTACATAATTGTCAATTCTATTCTATATACTAATGTAAATCAAATCAAATAAATTCAGGGTTTATAACAGTTATGAAACAATAACATAAAAGAAAATCGCATTGTATTCTATTGAATTCTATTCTATTCTTTATAGTTAAGAAAATCAAATTATTGTTTTTGGTCAAGTATACATGTATATTTAGAAATATTAGTAACAAAGGTAAATAATCTATTCTATTCTATTCATCACTTTATTTACAGTAAAAAAAATGAAACTTTTGACTACTTGTGTTAAGACAATGTTTTACAAAATGATCTGGGTTTATAACAGCCATGTAACAGTGATATAAACGAAAATCACAGTCTATTCTGTACAGTAATGCCAATGACACTCTTGTGACAAACTGTGTTAAGACAATATTTTATGAAACAGACACAGCCATTTAACAGTGACTATCTATTCTAAATGTGAACTCTAATGCCTGTGCATTTAAATTGGAGAAAGTGTAGCACAGAGGAGAAAGTGAATGAAAACTCTTACATGAAAACCTATATTCTATAATTTTCCATGTGTATGTGCGCCCACAGTGGAAACTCTTCTTGTATTCTCCGACATTTTGCTTCTTGGTCTGGGATACCATGGTGGTCTCTGGTTGGTGGTCCATTATAAATTGCCTTACAGCACACATACACAGAAAAGTGAGGGAGTTAAAATTTGACACCTGTGCAGGTTTACACAAACAGACATATTCATCAGGACTTGTATTAAAGCTCTGTTATTTGCCTGAAGAGCAGAGTCAAGTCCAACTTATTAAGTTTTGAGTTCTGGTAACAGTCTTCCCTTCAGATTTAAACCAATCTGAACATTAATTCAGTCGTCAGGAGACAGATTTAATAGGGCCTTTTACTACTGTAAAGACCACACATCAGCAAAAAGCTACATTTAGGACCTTTTATTATTGCCTCAACTACAAATTGTCCATGATAGATCCACAGACTGTCTGTTCGTCCTCATAAAGAGCAAGTACATTTCCTATTATCCATGTCAGGGGGTGTAATTAGTGTAGTGCAGTCCATTGTCCCCTGGCCCCTGGTCAGAAATCATGGCTGGTTTAATGGCAGTAGGTTAACTGGTGTGTCTCGCGGGTTCCCCTCCAGCCGTCCACACTCCCACTGTCTGGGTCACCCTCTGCCCTGCCAGCTTTACTGCCCACTATCTCCTGCGCGCCACGTCTAAATATGTCCCCCTTGTGTGACGAGTAAATCAGCCCCCTGGCGCTGGCTGTCTCAGAGCGGCACCTAAGCAGGATCAAGCGGATCATAAAAAACCACCACAGTCAGACTTTTTATGGCCGCTAATGTTGTCTTTATCTACTGTTGTATACGTCAAACTGTGGCAATCAATAAAGTCGTATATAATCTGATCTAATAGGTGAACTTAACTGATCTCCTGCAATTTCCTTTTTTGATTTAGGTGCTTGAGAAAAAAAACGCTTTGCTTTATGGTCAAACACAATGGAGGGACATGTCAAGGTGAGTCTTATACAATGCACAGATACACTTACTCTCACAGTTTCTTTAAGTTTCATTAATTTTTTTGGTTTTATAACAATCGCCCTGGGGATGAAATGAGAGGAAGCAAAATTAGGACAGGTTGGTTAGTTTCTTGTTTACACTCAGTGTTGCACTGGCACATTCTGAAATATTTATCCACTTTGCCTCATTCATCTATTTATGTACACTTTACTTCTGAATTAAAGTCCATAAAAGAATCATAAGTAGGTGGTCCAGTGCCCACCCCCTAACAGCAGGGATCCTTGTGTATGACTTCACCCATTGTCTCAAATAGATGGACAAATTTAAGGCAAAATATATGATGTCATTTAAAGTTGTTATCTCATTTGCATTAAAGCTCTTTCAGAGTCAAATCCCATGGCAAAAGTCAGACCTTAGTAAATTCAGTTTTATATACAGCAATTTTAAATTGTGTTTCATACAGAACCCCTAAATGTTTCAATATGGCTGGAGCGCTGCATGGATTGGGTCTGCTTTTCTTCCCTGGTCGCCATGCGTAAAGTTATAAAGGGGTAACCACAGCGTGGTCGTTTGCCAAAGTCATTTTCTGTGTAGGAATGTTTGGGAAGATTAACAGGGAGAAGCCCTGCTGTTTAAGTGACTATTTAACATGAGGCTGGGATATCCTGCTGCTGCCTTGGTCCCGAGCCTGGACATATGCTCACTTGTGGTCACAGACCGAACTAATTCAGTATTGTCCTTATATTTTGTAGCATAGAGGCATGGACCCAGGAGGGGAAAGGGCAATTAGTAACAGCCTGGAGAAATGACGTAGCCACAGATGTCCGACAGTTGAATTCGAATATGGAATTATGCAGTTATTTGTCTCACATAACTGATTTACAGATTTCAAATCAAGCATCACACCATATTTGTTATTTCTGACTTTTACCCATTCAGCCATTAATGGAACTAGTTCCATTAATGGTTTTTGTTGGCCTGTAAATGTGTTTGCTCTAAATTAATCTTTGCTAACTTCCCAGTGGTGGTGACTCAACTCTTCACATTTCTTCCTCTGTAGTTGTATGTTTTTCCCCAGGATTATGAGTGAACACACTCTATCCAACAAACCCATTTTCAAAGCCCTGTGTTCCTGCTCAGCTGCATCCTGACCTGAAATGGTATATAGGGGCCTTCTGAGTTGTCGAGTCTTTGGCCTTTCCTCCCATCAACCCCTGCATCTCTATTAAGACTTTTTAAATAATAATCCCCCCTCTCCTTCTCTCCTGGTTTTGACCTCTTTCACTCCCTCCATCCTGACGTTACACCTCCACTATTTGCCTCCTTGACTGGATCCCAAATGCCCTCCATTTCCTCCCCCCACACACTTTTGCCTTTCTCTTATCGCTCTCCTCCTCCTCTGTTCTCTTTCTCTCTCTCGTGCCTCTCCCTCTCATCTTACTCCTATCAGTGTTCGTCCAGGCAGCAGGATTTCCCCTGTGATGGGAACAGGCTGTGGCTCAGTTGTATTGTTTCAGCAGCTCTTTTCAGTAAAATCTCAGTTTTTGTGTTGGTATTGTTAAAAGTTAAACCAGTGCATTGACCAAAGCACTGCACAGTACAATGTACAAGCATGTGAAGTCTTTGAAACATAAAAATTTGGTCTCTCTGTCAAATTCAACACTCATTGCGGTTTGCAGGGTCAGTGAGAGACAGGCAGACAGACTGTGAAAGCCTTTGAGACAGTGTTCGCTCACAATGGTCAAAGCCTGAGACAACAATGTTTTTTCAGCTGTTATGTGAAGGAAAAAAGTTCCCCATTGAGTGGATTGTGTTTTTGACGGGCCTGTAGTAAGATTATACACTAAGCTGTGTGTGTGTGTGTGTGTGTGTGTGTGTGTGTGTGTGTGTGTGTGTGTGTGTGTGTGTGTGTGTGTGTGTGTGTGTGTGGGGGGGGGGGGGGGGGTCTGTCCTTCCTGTAAGTGTATGTATGTGTAGGTGTTTTAGGGGCAAACAGCACATAGAGTGTCATTGCACTGATATTTACAAGGAAACCCCAATCGTGAACATGCAAAAATGATTGATGAATCACAAATCATGATGCATATATTCAAATCATGAGTCAGGTATTACACATAAACACCACAAGTTGTGATTAAGTGGATGTGAAAAATTGCGGGCATACAGAGAGTAGCCCTGAACATATGATGTGTAAATGGCGAAATACATGACTAAATGGCTATATGTAATGAATATAACAATGATAGTTATAGCTAAATATCGTGGACAAATGTTGACGATTAGCTCTAATGCATATGGTTAAACATTTTTGCTAAAAATATTTTTTTTAATGTGTAACTACACTGTAAGCCTGTATAAGTAGAGCATACTTAAAAAATCTGAAGAAATGGGTTGCCCTAAAATTTTAAGTAATGCAAAATAAATACTTGAGTTGATTTAACTTAACAGCTTGAGGGGTGGAATTGTGATTTTAAAGGTATAGTTCACCGAAAAATGAAAATTCACTCTTTATCTACTCAGCACTATGCCGATGGAGGGGTGGGTGAAGTGTTTGAGTCCACAAAACACTTTTGGAGTCTCAGCGGTAAACAGCGTTGCAGGCAAATCCAATAGAATTGAAGTAAATGGTGACTGATTCTTCTAAAGTAAAAAAACTACATAAAAAGACATAAAAACGCCTCTATACTGCTCCTGTGGTGTCATCCAAATGTCCGTAAGCCCCAACATTCAAATTCGACTGAAATGGCGTTGTTTACATCAATGTCCGCTGTTATCCTCCTCCTAGTTGCAGCAATAACTGCAGCACTAACTGCAGCTATCGCGAGAACTTCTTACACTTCACCCAACCCTCCATCGACATAGTGGTGAGTAGATAAAGAGTACATTTTCATTTTCAGGTGAATTAACCCTTCAAGTTCAAAACACTAAAATCCAAGTTGATTTATCTAAAACACATTTGTAGTAAAGTATTAGATAGGTGGTTGAAAAAGCTAAATGTTATTGTTAAATGATTTAAAGTTGTTTGGTTGAAGTAGCTTGTTTAATATATAATATACAATATATATGTGTATAAAAGGCAGAAACATACATCTGACACTCTAGAATGTAGTTTGAATAAACAAACCAACACAAAATTCAATTATATCATTTGTTTATTATAACTTCTATCACAGTAAACACATGTAAACACATTATTAAATAATACAATAAGTAGCCTGCAGCTGGATTTAGTCTCCCAGACAAAAACAATGATATTCTATGAATTTTTCGTCAATTTTGGGGAAAACAGTAAATTGGTCGACATCTTTTTCCTCCCATTGTTATCCTCTTTGTCCTTTCTTCTCCCCAATAACACCTTTTTTAAATCATCTTTAAACATCTATTTCTTTGGGAGCCATTTTTATAATTAAAAAGCAAAGACACAGCTAAATGACAAATGTCCCGCTTTCCTTTCAGGATTTACAACATGGTAAAGGCAGGCATCATTGTGATTGGTTATTAGACACACATACTGACACACACACATACACACACATTGAATCTCCCTGAGTGATGTCTCATTGTTACGCCCTTCACCAAGTGTGGAACGAGTGTTTGATGCCCGACAGGCTCTTTCCAGGCGGTGTTTTAATTAATTTGCCCATAAAATTAACCATCTTTCCCAGCAGCCTCTCTGGCACCCTGAGCGACAAAGACTTTATTAGCTTCGATAATGAATCGCCACTAACCACCGGGACTAATCAAAACTTTGATATATTGGTCAGAATCATACGGAAAATCAATCGGCATTCTCTCTCATTTTGACCCTTTCAGCTCATCGTAACTCACCAGGGCAAGTGCACAATGACATCATTGGGCAGGGGTGGGCACACTGCAAGTTCGTGGATTTCACCTTTAGGCCGCAGATGCCTTTTTTATAATCATGGATATGGGAGAAAAATAACAACTTGAGTTAAAGGGATACTTTAACTTGAGCTAAATGTCCACTGATATCTGCTGACAAGATGCGTTCAGGATTGCCGACGTTAGCGTCAAAATTGCTAACGTCGGCTAGGTTAGCCACTTCTTGTGGACATTTAGGCCTAAAACAAAATGTAAATGATCTCGTTTCAAGTCGAATATGAATGTCAGGGCTTGCAGACACTTTGATGACACCACACCAGCAGTATGGAGGCATGTTATGTTTTTTTCTGCTGTTTTATTACGTCTGAAGAATAGCTTACCATTGACTTCAATTGTATTGGATTCTTATGCAATAAAGTTTACCCCTAAGACCTCAAACATTTCACCCACCCCTCCATTGGCATAGTGGTGAGTAGATAATGAGTGAATTTTCATTTCTGGGTGAACTATCCCTTTAAAGGGTTACAGACTGGGGCTTGTATACTTATGGGGGGTGCATGTCTGCATGCGTTTTATTTGTTATCTCAGAGTAATATAATCTACTAGAGTGAGTCTGTGCCTCATTATGTAAATTAAATAACCTCATCTAAAACGAAAGGCAGAGTGAGCCACACACACACACACACACACACACACACACACACACACACACACACACACACACACACACACACACACACTTAGAACGCACAGAAGCACAAACACACGCTTATACAGGCAGGCAAAGTAAATGGCCTTTTTGACACTGCTTAGGAGTTGTGTGTGTGTGTGTGTGTGTGTGTGTGTGTGTGTGTGTGTGTGTGTGTGTGTGTGTGTGTGTGTGTGTGTGTGTGTGTGTGTGTGTGTGTGTGTGTGTGTGTGTTTGTGTGTGTGTGTGTGTGTGTGTACAAGTCCTCAGCTGGCTCTGTTCAGCCTGTAACAGGGAGGCGAGTGTGTGAGTGTGTCACCAGGGAGAATGATCGATAGCTATTAAAACCCACCAGTGCCTCAGTCCAGATGGAGGACTGTGTGTGTGTGTGTGTGTGTGTGCGTCTGTGTGTGTGTCTGTTTAGCCATGATCGAGCACTGTGTTTGTACAGGTGGGACACTATATGGCGGCAACACTAACCTGTTCCACTCCATTTACCTCTGCAAGTTGGGGAGGACCGTACCAACCGCACGTGTGTGTGTGTGTGTGTGTGTGTGTGTGTGTGTGTGTGTGTGTGTGTGTGTGTGTGTGTGTGTGTGTGTGTGTGTGTGTGTGTGTGTGTGTGTGTGTGTGTGTGTGTGTGTGGTTTTTTTGTTGCAGTTTGTGTCGCGCTGCATTTGTGTGTTTGTGTTTTCGTTGTGTATTTAAGTGTGAGTGGGGAGGTTGTCAGTGTGAGTTTGGACTTGCCGGTTATTCTAGCCTGGCTTTTCAGAGGCAATAAAAAGTAAAGAGAAGAGGGAGGGAGAGAGGGAGAGAGTGACAGGACCGAGCAATTGTTTTATGTTGAGCAGCAGTTTCAGTCTGAAGCTGAGAGATCATAAGAAGGAACAATGGAAGTTTGTTCTATTGCACTTACTGAAATAAATATGGGCTTGTCACACACACACACACAGAGAGAGAGAGAGAGAGAGAGAGAGAGAGAGAGAGAGAGAGAGAGAGAGAGAGAGAGAGAGAGAGAGAGACCAGTGAATATTTGTCTTAAATTATATTCAGGCATTATTGGATATTTAATAAGTATAAGTGAACTTGATCTGGCAGAATGCAGTCCTATGAAACAAGATACATCTGAAAGTGCAAAAAGAAAATCAGTCTCTTCTCTTCTCTTCTCACACACAGATCATCCTCACCACCCTCCTCTGAGGCGACTATGAAACCTGATCACATATCAATAGTGAGTGGTATTATGGTTGTAGGGCAGGGGGTGCTCACACTGTGATGGTTGTCTGGCATTTCATACCACTGTACATGGTACCAACACCAAGGATACCACTCTTTTCTGATTGGCTTACACGTGTCAATTAAAATTATATATCAGGACACCGCACACATGGCTCACATCAGATCACTGTTTCGAGTTCCGCACAGCGAGCTGTCACTTTGCTGAAGAGCAGCCAGTGTGGCCATAAGTGGCAGTTGCAGATCATTGGTAAATGTTTAAACAGTAACTCAAGAGAGGAATAATAAAGTCAGTTATCAGACCATGTCATGTTACTTACACAACGATATCTAACTAAAATTGGCCAAATAAAGCAACCATATGCTGGAGGTTATACCAGACTGAGTAAGCACTTAGTAATATTACATAGTAATATAACTTAGTGATACCCTGTGAGTGTATTTGTTTTTGTATTAGTATTTTTACTACTTTTTTTTTTTTATTAGGAGAACAGGAATGAGTTATTTCCTCTTGTAAAGTTACACAGACTTCTATAGTCAGGGTTCATGGGAGCCTAACATATGTTAAAATGCCCTGTAACCATAGCAACAAAACTGAAACTCAGTAAAGGTTAAAGCTAAATCAGAGGCCATCACTTAGTCATTAGAAATGTTGTTCATATTTTCTTTTCTTGACTTTCTTTCCTTGGTAAGTTGCCATGGTGACCATGGCATCCAAATATAGGAAAATACTGCACTGACATAGCAGGACACAATGTCATCGATTATTTTCCTTAATTGGAACACTTTACTGTACAAAGTATATGTTGACACCAGAGACCTCAACTGTGTGTGTGTGTGTGTGTGTGTGTGTGTGTGTGTGTGTGTGTGTGTGTGTGTGTGTGTGTATGTGTGTGTGTGTGTGCTTATTTAGTGATTGGTTGGGCGAGGCTGAAGGGAGGAAGCAGGAGTACTTAGTTCAGTGACAGCAGTTTGTTCTGTTTTCCAGTCTCTCTCTCTCTCTCTCTCTCTCTCTCTCTCTCTCTCTCTCTCTCTCTCTCTCTCTGTGTGTGTGTGTATGTCTGTGTGTGTTTGTGTGGTTGTGATGGCATGTATACCTCCATTTCACAATGTTAAGTCAACAGTGAAACTCACCACCTTTACCTGTACTGAAGCTTCAGTGTTGAAAGTCACTTTGGATGAGTAAACACATATAATGTTTTTTTTTTCTTTCACTCCCATGTGAATTTTTTTCTTTTACAGTTTAGCTGACATATCAAATTTTTTTATAATTATTTTTGTCCTGTATGACAGTCTTCATTCTCCTGCTCAGGGTGTTTCCTCTCCCTGACTCTCTGGTATGATCGTAGGGATTTGCTGATAAACGTGCTGGCTTTCCTGTTGCCGTGCCGACCAAGCAACAAATATTTGCAGCTATGTAGCACCGTCCACCAACATTCCAGGATCTGCTGTTTTGGAAACTTCTTTCTCTCCTCCTTCCCTTCTTCTCAATCCAACGCCCAACGCCCAACCCCCTCTCTCTCTCTCTCTCTCTCTCTCTCTCTCTCCCTCCCTCTCTCTGTTCCACCCTCTGTCTCTCCTCCTCTTCTCTGCCTCCCTCCAGATAAATGGTCTCTTTGTCTCCTGCTTAAATGCACTTGAGAACAGCAGTCTGGACAAGTGGTTCTGTCTAACAGCAGGAGCACACACTGTAACTGGGCACTGATGCAGATCTGGAGCGGTGACTGCTTTGTCATTGTAACTGACTAAACGTAATTCTAATGAGACGAAACCTCCTACAACTGTTCCTGCCACTCCCCTATTGTGCTGTATAAACTCTGTACAACTCGATAGTAACAGACACGAGACATTCCAGATCAGGTAAACTGTTAATCCTGTCCTGGCGTCAGTGCAATGTGAAAGACATAAACCAGAAGCAGATGCAAGTACAGCAACAATTCTCATTATTAATGCATCCATACAATAATCTATCACAAGTGCATTTATTCTTACATTAAGTAAAGAGTTATTTCATACTAACATATAATGTGCAAACATTTTTTTTTTTTTATTTGACAGGAAGTTAGATATTGAGCAGATTAAGATCATTCATCAAGATTGTTAAACTCTATGAGGCAAATTGTGATGTGTAAATATGGGCAATACAAATACATTTTGATTTGATACAAAACATAACATTGACTAATGAGCTAAACTATCCAAGAGTTTCGGTAGTGACTCAAATTCTGTCCACCGTCTGCAAAATTGACAAAGGCTGCGTACATGTTAATTAATCAGTAATATTCAACCATTATTATAACCATAGTTAATCTTGAATGGAGCATTTTGCATAATGATAACTTTATTTATGCAAATGAATTTAACAGACACTTTCTTTACTTGGGTAAATTGAATATAATTTGGTTAGTATTTTTACAAAACAAAGTTACGTGATGAGAGGATGCAGATACATTTTCTCGCTCAAAACAAACAGGCTAAAAACAAGGATATGTGCAGAAATCCTGACTATCCTGCAATCCAGTGTATTGATTTATTTTTCAAGTATGAAAAATAACTTCTACTGTGAAAATGTATTTGTCACTAAATGCAACAAAGAGAAATATACCTAGACCTATAAGTTCCAGACCTAACAGCTTTGTTGTATTATTTGGTGATATTAATAATTATGAAGGCAAAAGAAAACCATAATGTTCATAGACATTAGAGTGAACATGACATAAATGTTGCATGCAGCTTGAACTTTGCTGAGTGCAGGAGGAATATGGAGAGTATGACTGTCTGTCTTCAGGGCTGCTCCGATCGGCATGTTGCATTATCCTGTTGAATGTAAATCTTTCATATGCTGCTGTCTCTGTATTTCAGGTATTTCAGGCCGGAGGGTGTTTTGGAATAAGCTATGAATTCATGGTTACTGCCAGAGGTGGGACCAGTGTCAGGCGCTTTTGTGGACTCTCAATTTTGTCATGTTGGGTTTCCAAACGTTGTCTCGTTCACATAGCAAACACTTTGCATCTTCATAGTGAACTCTCAAGTATTTTTTTATTGCAACAGTGTTGGAATTTTACCATTAGCTTCTAGCAGCTAGCAGCTCATTCTCCTCTCCACCCTGTAGGGCTGACCCCCGCAGTTGTGTTCCTGTCACCAGGAATTGTGGTTTTCTGCCGGAATGTGTGTTTACGCATATTTGGTGTAAAGTTTTGAATCAGTCAATAAAATGTTGAATATCCAGTTTCATTGTTGGACCTGCATCCCATTTCCCAGGATTACAAATGAACGTGGATACCTGTACGAACACTGTCTGTGACACAGCCTCATCAGAAACCTGAACTCTACAAACTTCCTTCCTGTTGAAAGGTGAACAATTACTTTAGTGTCAAATCCAAAACTTATGACAAGTGATATACAAGTTGTGCCAGAAAAATGTGGCTGCAGAAAGGTTAACGTGCAAGCTTGCACACACACACTGGGGACACGTGGATCAGTTTGAGATGTTGGAGCGATGCAGGGAGCAGTGCTGCTGTTGTAGTGCTCAGTCCTGCAGGATGCATTCTGATAGAAACCAGGAGCTCTATGAGGCATTCAGCTCATCCTCATATACAGATTATTCTGATTTAATAACTGTGCTTCTATCTAATGTCTCAGATTCTTATAATTTAGTGTAACCACTGTGTTTTATGTGGGTTATAGTTTAAGTGACTTTCATATGCACTGAAATCAGTAGGAGGCAATACTTTCTTACAAAGTTCTCAGAAGAGATAGTGATCTATAGTATGTGTGTGTTTGTACATCATTTGAATTGAGGTGACCACTTCAGTCACTTCAGTGGTAACTGTGTGGAATGCACTTCCAGACTCTGAGCCAATCATTAATCTGTATTTACTCAGTGTAGCTCAGGGCACTCTGGCCGTGAGAAATCTCTCCCACATCACCTCTCTACTTTAGCACACTTACATGTGTGCCTCTGTGTGTGTGTGTGTGTGTGTGTGTGTGTGTGTGTGTGTGTGTGTGTGTGTGTGTGTGTGTGTGTGTGTGTGTGTGTGTGTGTGTGTGTGTGTGTGTGTGTGTGTGTGTGTGTGTGTGTGTGTGTGCAGTCAGACTGGTTTGTCAGAGTGGAATAGATTTTTTTTTTTGTCTCAGCCGAAACTGATTCCAGCACATGCACATAGAGGTACATGCTGTCCGTGTGCTTCACATACAAACACACACACACACACACACACACACACACACACACACACACACACACACACACACACACACACACACACACACACACACACACACACACACACACACTCACTCACTCACTCTCAGTGATTGAGTGTGCCGCAGCAATCCTGTCCGCCTCTATCTCAGAAGGTTAAGGGCCTCGGCTCTTATCACAAAATGGGACTGTGTTTGTGCACACGCACTAGTGTGCATGTATGTGTGTGTTTGTATAACCCTGTGCACATGCGTGCGTGTGTGTTCGTATTTGAGAAAACACAGATTGGCCCATGGGACTGCTCAGGCTGTGTGTTTTGGCTCTGTCAGGCAGACCATTATGATGGCGTCGAAGGTCAGGTGGTCTGGCGAGAGGGCCCAGATATATTTGTATGTTTGAATTAGGTATGCAGGCCTGATGAATAACCTCTCTGGGATGTTGATGTGCACTTCCTCAGTTCCCAGTGGCTTTGTAGGATTCTTCAGACACTTCCCCAGACCGTTTTGCATGTCATTGTGCAGCTGAAAGGTGAAACAGTGAAGAGTCGGGCCACCATGAAAAGAAAGAGGGTTTACACTCGGTACACCCTAACACAAAGCATCCTTGAGCAACGCTTTGATCACCTACCTGTGTCAATGAGATTAAAAGCAGCTGTAGAAACTGTGGTGAAGTGCATTCAAATATGGACACATCCTACACGGCATCAAGCCTATTCTCCTTTTTTCATAACCTTATAACTATAGACCACAACAGTGGACACAACAGGCCCACTTTAAGGATGTCCCTGACTCAGTAAGTCAATTTCCCAATTATTTTCGCAATTGACATTACAAAAAATCTATGTGAACAAAAGGTTGAATGCTGGAAGAAGGCTGCCCAGGTACAAGATGAATCCTGAGCATAAAATAATTTGATTCCAACCAAAAATGATTTTGTAAAATGGAAAAAAAAGGTAAAGGTACAAGACTTTGCACATAAAGTGAAGGAACTACACATCCCATAAACCACTGCAAATGATCCCTTTTCCAACAACTCTCAGCTCGTGAAATCATGGTTACTCTGTGGGAAACGTAATGTAACACTGAATGATCCATATCGATCCACAGCCAATATGATCCATAGCCGACTTGACTTTTGTGTTTGTGCTAAACATTGCCATGGTAACAACAAGACCCACCAATCAGAGCTATCACATTTAGACCTGAGGATTGTGGGTAGTGTATTACTTCTCCTTGACAGCATAAATCCATTTTTCTTAAAACACAGGTGACATCATGCAGACTTGGGGCTTCTACAGGAGAATAAAACACAGTCTTCACAATCTTGTAGCTTGAGGTAAATCCACTTTGGCTGGTTACAATATTTAGCTGATAATCAAAATCTCTGTTCAGAAAATGAATGGAACTTTTTTATTTCAGAACCACACTGTTGAGCTCTGATCATTGATGCCTTTTGGTGAGCTTGTCTGCTGTTAAGTTAATTTTTTTTATCAATACAGTTTGATTGATAATTCTATTCTATTCTATTGACATGTCATGATGAACATAGCAACTAAAGAAAGCATAACAAAACACAATGTTACAAGTACAAACAAACCCAATACTTATTGTCATACTAATATTAATATTATTAATACAACTAATACTATTATTAGAAACTCTCGTATTGAGATAACACAATGACAGCTCTGTTTCCACTCAAGACAATGAGATAGCTGTGGTTGACAGACAAGTATGAAGTTGTTCCAACAAGCGTTCTGCAGCCACTCAGGCTACCTGAGGTCAACATGCAGCACGACTATCTCACTGTCTCTCTCTGTCCTGCAGTACTGCTTCTTCCCACGCGCCTGTCTCTCACAGGTGTTGTCGTGTATTTTTGCATTGTGTTTTACTAATGCATGTCCACAAGTGTCTGTTCCCCTCTCTTTGTTTCTGTGTCTTTGAATCCAGGTCAACAACCATGTAAATCTTGGGTAACAGAGGCCTCAGTGGTTCTGCACAGCCCAGTCTTCTGCCTGGTTGCAAAGGACATCTACAAAAGAAGCATTCTTAAACCCTTGTTCTGTTCTGCACAAAGACGAGACTTTCAAGAGTGTGTGTATCATTTAATGTATTGTTTCATGTGTCAGTTTTTTGTTGGCAGTTGTCATGCTCATTAGCTAACATTACTTGTCAATGTGAGCTGCGATTGCTGATGTCATGATGTTTTTTGAAAGTTTGAGCTTAGATTAAAGAGTGGACACAGAGGAAACACTGGCTCTGTCCAGAGGTAACAAATTCCACCCGCTAGCAAAGCTCACTAAACAAAGGTAACCTTGGGATCATTTCTACCACTAGTAGCACCATGGAGCAGGGTTTCTTTTGAGTAGGTCACTGTTTCGGTTATCCTGTGCATATTGACTGAAGACACACATACAAGCACAGGTGTGACGTTGTACACATTCCTCCCGAGGGTTTCACTGTTTCGATGATCTTGCGGTGGCAGTGACATGCCAAGGAATGCAGCAATGCACCAGCAAAGGTAGACAAGACTGCTAGCAGTGTGAACATGGATATAAACAATGTAAGTTTAAAAATGTTCAAAATAATCTGTTTTACGAATGTGTTATGAAGAGGAAAATGTATGCAACATGTTGGACCTGTCGGGATCTTTCTGGGTTGAGTTTACATGTTCTCCCTGTGTTTGCGTGGGTTTTTCCAGGTACACCGGCTCCCTCCCGCAGTCCAAAGACATGCTGACTGGGGTTAATTGGAGTGAATGTGAATGGTTGTTTGTCTCTGCATGCTGTCCCTGTGATACACTGGCGACCTGTTGAGGGTGTACAACGCCTCTTGCTCAATGTCAGCTGGGATTGGGTTCAGCTCTCCCCACGACCTTCAAAGGGTAAGCTGGATGGATGAATGAATGGATGGATGGATGGGTGGGGGGGTGGATGGATGGACTTATAGCAATCCATGCCCACGTGAAACCAGATAAAAACAGCATATAACTCCTGTACAATAAACTGAATATGTTGTATTAGAAGACGGAAGTAGATATGAAGGGCTCATTCAGTAATTCTTAGTTTCAGTTAATTATATGTTAATATTGTAAGTGAAGTGAAGCTAAGTAGCTGCTTAAGGACCCTACAGACATGACAATGCTATCTATGTTCTCATCTACCTCTCTACCAGTGAAAAGTCATATTTCCCACGATGTAGAAATATTGCTTTAAGTTTTGACAAAGCAAAAGAAAATGCTCAATTAAAGACTATTTAGTTTTTAAATATACTTACTTACACATTCTTGAAATCTTCACAGTATCTGTCAGATCTTTTCTGTTCCACAGGGAACCGCCTGAAATGAATGTCAGAGGTTACAGGTGCGGGTGATAAATGTGAGATTCATTTGTGTCACGACTCCTCTGCTCTTATTTGTGAACAAATTAAAGCGAGTGGTAAGTCAAATGCACCTGATTGATAAATTCACTTTAATTGCTAAATTAGGTCTGGTCTGTCAAGCCCACACATCTAAATGGCATTTCCAGACTGATGCGCATTCAAATGGACAGTGGAGGAAGTCGTTTTGGCGTAATGGCGATAAACGAGTGGGCAAACTGGCAGTAATTATACATCGTGCATGTGTGTGTGTGTGTGTGTGTTGCTGCGTTTGAGTCTTTGACAGGCTGGGTAGAGACACCAATGATAACACAGCTGGGTCTTATTCCTCTGGGTCTGGGAGTGATTATATTGGAACTGAATGACTCCCTGTTTGTTATTTCTTCTCCTTTTTATTTTATATAGATGTGGTGAATTTCAGCTGTACTCTGCTGACGTCTAACCCATTGTGCTCTATCTGTTAGTGCAGCGTGTGGGATGGAGAAATCAAGAGATGGATGGAGGTGGAGAGAGTGGACAGACGTCACTGTCAGTCGATGTAGGAGCAGTCAGACACTCGCACACTTTCATTCAGCTCATCACAAACGCCCTGCTGTCTCTATCTGTATGGGAGCCCTGCCCGGTAGCAGTGGGCGCTTGACGTGATAGGAGAGTGGGATTCCACTGTTTGCTTTTGACGTGCGCTCGCCCTCTATTGTGCGTGTGTGCATTTGCGAGTCGACGTGGTTGCTCGAGGAGGCATGTTTGTATGTGTGGTTTTGCAGAGCAGAGAACTGAAACCAGCGTAGTCTGAGAGACGGTGCGGTCCTCTCTCTCTGTCACGCCAGATCATGAAATTCAAAGATTAAAAGAGCCCCTGTGTCACATAGAGCAGTCTCTTTATTGTGCAGCCAACAGCAGAGAGTGCACCAGTGCTGGATTCAAGTTTATTGATTATATGTTGACAGTGACATTTAGATGCTGCACATGAAGAACACAAAGCATGTGAGGAACAGACTGCTACCAAGGAGCCTAACCTGTTTAGACTATTAACTGTCACAGGGGCATTTCGCGGCCGCGTGACAGTTTTTGGCGCCGTTCTGCCAATATACTCCTACTTTCCAGCTGTGACGGTGCCGTGTCGGACATGTGCCATCGGTGACTGATGTAAACAAAACCCTGACACAAGAACAGGCCTCAGTGGAGCATGGGCTCTGCCTTTCAAGAGCAGCAGGAAGGACTCACAATGAAACTACCCAGGCTGCTTCCTCTCCGTGCATGAGGCTCTGAAAAAAGGCGGCATGCTGCCAGTTTTTCTGCCTCTCGCCCGAGGTGGGGTTTTTATAGAGAATCACTCAAGAGTTGGGGAACACACAGAGAAAATAGTTTGATGGGCTGATGACAGATTGATTGACGACTTTGTTTGTCAAGGTGTTGCAAAAGCTGTTCAGGTCTTACATTAACACATATTAAAAAAACACACCACCTTATTATGCGGCTGGTTTGTCATTTTCCCAGTGCACAAACTTGTCAAAGTGCACCTCTTTTTAACATGCACCGCGTAACCTAAGGAAAGGCACTGATGCATACACTCCTGTCATTGTGCTCGTGCACCTGTACGCTGTGTTTATTTTCCTCGCTGCTGTACATGCAAGCTCTGTTTTGCACATTGGTCCTGAGAGCAATTTCCTGAGGTTCTCTCCAAGCTTCCTGTCTGAGATGTTATAGGTTATCTGCAAACCCTGCCCCTTTCAAGCCACACAGTCCCGTGCAGCTGTTTCCTCTGATGTTTATAGATCAGAATAAAACATGCACACGCTCACACTTGCACACATGGTCAGGGATTTCGGGAAGGCCGCAAAAAACGTGAAAGCTACCTGAAGAATAGAGAGTTTTCTGCAAAGTCGCAGTTTCCTTTTTCGTGAGGAGGATGCGTCTGCGTCTCTGTTCTCTAACTTCTCTTTTTTACATTAGTGTAAGCTTGAGTGTGTGTGTGTGTGTGTATGTGTGCAGCAGGGGTGTGGTCATGGTCTCAGTTCTAAGACAGCAAATTTGCTCCAAGTGTCTGTGTCAGTGTGTGTGTGTGTGTCTTTTTGAACATCTGCTCCTCGTTGGCTTTGTTTTCTCTCCTCTGCAGGGCCCACCCTTGAACTGGATGCTGGACTCCCAAGCTCTTCTGCTGTTTGTCTATGCAAAGGAAGAGGGAGAAACAGATGGACTAAGGAAGAGGGGCAATTTTTAAGCAGCCATTTCGAGTAAAGTGTTTCTATTTCATTGTCAGGAGATTAGCATCGCTTGATTTTTGCAAGCTCCAGTCCTCTGCTCCCACTATTTTCCTCCTCTTCCCTCTTTGTTCTCCTTTTCTCTTCTCTCTTTCTCTTCCCCTCAGTGTTTCTCCTGTGGCCTTGCTCGTTCCATCCACCTCCCTCTACGCAGCAGATGTTGGGTCTGTGTCCAGATGTTTTGTGTTTATCGCTCTCCAGTCGCATCTTTAACAAACTCTTATACTGTAAACATTTACAGAGGCGTCTCCTCTCCTCCGCTGCCACGAAGGCAGGCATGAGAGGAGAGAAGCTGACATTATAGATAAAGGCCACGAGAGAAGAGCGAGTATGAGCGTATGAAAGGGAGAAATCCAATGGCCACCCACACGTCTGCATGCTTGTTGCCGATAGTGACAGCTGTCCTTATATTCTTCTCCAGACAAAACGCACATGCACAAGGCACTGGTGCACACACTTATACACACACACAGAGTTTCTGTATTAGTTTGAATACACCGTCCCTACAGACAGGGTTGACCTAACAACAAAGAGAACATTCTGTCACCAGACTCCGATACCGAAAGGAAGTCTCAGATCTGCTTTTACCTTCACTCCAGAGATCACTCAGGTTGAAGAGCATTGCTCGAAGAGCTGCATTTATTTCCTTCCCCTTTTTAACCAAGAGGCCAATCTGCATCTAACCTCCCCGCTCTGACTCTTACCTACCTGACCTCTCTATTCATTTATAACTGTGTCGTCCATAGAAAACATCCTTTTATTGATTTGTATTTTACATTTGACTGAGACATATTCATTCCGTTCCTGCTGCTGTCTCGCACGCAGCCACGAAGGGATGCATCGGCTATTAATATTGAGCAACTCAGCAGTGACATACCAATAACAAGACCATAAATAATTTTGATGCTGCAGTTCACCTGGGTTGTTCTGGCTTGGCAGTCTGTCAGAACAGGCGGAAAGGCAAGGGTAGACACATGCACACAAACATCCATGTATACACACCTTCATACTAATTTGTGATTTATTTACATCAACATCCCTTCAATTTTTAAACAATATATACATGTATCTGTTCAACATGGCTTAACTGTGTTGTTATTTGTAACGCCTGTACTTTTATTGTAATTTTTTCCCGCCAAACACCCAAAGTAAGTGACAGTATCTCATTTTAATTTTCACTAACAATATTGTTTGCTTTTGGTCCTCAACTTTGGTGCATTGTGAAATAATCGTAACCATCTATTGGATTGATTGCCATGAACTCTCATGGTTCCCAGAGGATGAATCTCACCGGCTTTGCGGATCTCCCGACCTTTCTGCAGGTTAGTCCAGCAGGATTCTTTTTTTTTACTCATCCTGTTAAATACATATAACATATATATTCAGTGGATTGGCAGATATTTGTACTTTTCATTAAGTATCATCATCATCAGGTAAAATGTTGTGATTAGTTAAGAATTGTATTAAAGATGAAATACATGTAGAATTAAGTGACATTTCCATCAGCTTCAGTTGTACTGTACATGTAGTGTAGTAGATATGAGCATGCCACTATTGCAAACTAAGATATTATTATTATATTAATTAGTATTTAGCTCAAAGCACTGCTGCGTGGCTGTAGATTCTTAAGGTTTCATTATGTTCTTAAAGAACTGGTTTGTACAAGGGGTTGTCTGATCACTTATGAAACTAAAGTCTCTATACGACCACATTTGTAGGCAGTCCTCATAGAGAGAGGGGAAATGCAGGTGGTGCACATGAAAAGAGACCTGGGGCCCTTGTTTACCTCCACACAGTCGCCCATCATGGTGTGAAGTGAGAGTGAATGTAGGCTCATCAGATGTTAGCAAAGTTGCAGCAGCCCCCCCCCCCCCCAAAAAAAAAACCAGTGTTGAAAGAAAGGTGTGGAGGAAGCAGGTTCACAAAGTTACAAGTTCCGATTCTACTTGCACCCTCAGTCTTTATTAGTCAATTCAGAAAGGTTGTTACTTTGAGCGAAGTGAACGAAATTGAAAGAAGTTTACAAAGCGTCAGAAAAGGCTGTTATTTAAAGTTGTGGATAATCTCTTTCAGGACAATTACGCATGCAGACAGGTCAGTGGAGAAGTGGAAGGACAGACAGACTGAAAGAGCTACAGCAGCTGTAACTCTGGTGAGTGACAGTGCTGAACCTCAGGCTGTTGAACTTGACCGCAGAGGTGTGACCCTCAACTTGATATGGCACCCTGCTGCCAGTAAGGGGGGGGGGGGAGCTCCTCTCCTCTCCTCTATAGTCTTCTCTTCTCTTCTCTTCTCCTCTCCTCGCCTCTCCTCGTCTGGCAAAGTAAGGCAAACTCCTCTATCGGCAAAGAGAAAGGAGTTAATCGTCTAATTTAGCTGGTTTACCTGTGTTTTAAAAACCTGCATATATCCGCTAATTTTGGTGTAACAGAGGTATAACACCTGTCTTGTGCAACCTCTTCGACCCTAAGTCTGGCTGATTTGATGGACTCCTGTAGATTCGACCTATTCTACATCCACTGCCCTCCCCTGCCTGAGACACTAACCTCACTTACTCTATCTGACCTCTTTCCCACCCTGTAGTTTCTCCTCTTCTTGTTGCTCTCTGCTCTCGGCCCCCTGCATCACTTATCGGGGTGATGACATCCATCTCATGTCAAGGCGGGCTGACCGCTCTGTGTGATGTCCAGGTGCTTAATCCTTCACTTATGTCCTGTTAGCCCCCGTTAGCCCCTCTGACACGTCGGGCTGGGGACATGGAGCCAGGGGGGGGTGAGGCCTTCAGACAGACAGCTGCTGTGGGGTGACAATCCGATCTCCCCCAGCCCTCCCTCCTTATCCCGCTACACACATGTACACACACTTCACTGTACCCATCAAACAGCTGAGGATCTTTCACCTTCAACTCTCATTAAATAAAATGTTTCATCATGTTCCCTTGTATTTCCTGTAACACAACATACACAGCACATGCAGAGTACATACGTGCACATAATAACAGCAAATCATTTTACTGCTGACAGGGCGCTAAGAGAGACTGTGATACTTCAGCAGACAGAAAAAGAAACATGTACAATGGGCTTCATAGCACAAACTGTACTGTACTGTGTTTTAATATTTCTTTCCTTCGATTAATCTTTACTTTCCCAGTTTAACTGCACACACTGACACAGCCAGGACAGTAGCAGCACATTCAGTCCGTAGATGAACCCACAATAAAACTGTTCATGACTCACAGACAATGGGAACGCTTTCCTCTCAATTCCAGCCATCGGGCTTGGCTTGCTTCTCCTGAATTTATAGAGGAGTTCTGGTTAAGCCTTTTTCTGCTGAGTGACTGGAAACAGTAAGTGATGACTTTCCTCCTCACACTTTTACAGTGCTGCTTGCAACATCCTTACATTCGCCTGTACAAGAAATGTACATAGTGAAATCTGTCTTTGTCTTTAATAAAGCATCAGTGCTACTAAACAGGGCTGTGTGTCTGCATGTATGTGTAAAGGAAAAGATGGATACACACACACACACACACACACACACACACACACACACACACACACACACACACACTGTTATCCAGTGCTGTTTAGTGCCTAATGAATTTACATGCCTGCTAACCAATGCTGTTCTTTAAAACTCTTATAAAACCAAGGCCTGAGTGCAAGTATGTGTGTTTGTGTGTGTGTGTGTGTGTGTGTGTGTGTGTGTGTGTGTGCGCGCGCGTGTGCGTGTGTGTGCGTATGTGTGCGTGTGCATGCCCTTGGGTATATCAGTAATTTAATAAAAACGCTGATTTCATGGTAATTGTTTACAGAACAAATCCAATCTCATAAATTGGCTATCATCCATTTATAGCTTATTGTTTTAAATGGCTGCAGGATGGAGTGAAATGAAGGGATGAAATCTAGAGATAGGACAGAGAGGAGTAGAGACAGGTTTATTGGAGGAGGGCGTGGATGAGCAGAGGATGGAATTTTTTTGCCGGGTTAAGATGGGTCATATTTTTTAAGTCACCAGAGATTTCCATAAAGTTTAGTTACAAAGAAGCAAGTTGCCCACTATATTACCTGAAACCAGATTTGCTCAGATTTGGTAAACTCAACAGTGAAAAGTTATCACTTTAAGGTATAATTCATCCAATGCCTGGGTTAAAGCAAGTCGGGCTCTCAGTGAAGCCGTTTGTATGCATGAACTCGGTAACATATCCAGAAAATTAAGTCCTGATATTGTTCAACTTTTCATTCATATATGGACAATGCAGCAGGAGTTTGTCCATGTAAGACATGCTCACAACAACAGAAAAATGTCAGGTAAGTCATGCATCTGGGTAAAGCGTGCAGGAGGCAGGACATGACATATAAATTCCTCTGCGGAAATCGCATATTTTCGATTACAGCACAAGCCGTCATTGTCGTCGGTGTCTAAAATTTATATTATTTTAGTTTTTTTCAGTGTTGTGTTTGTTGCATGTTAGGAACATCATCAACACACCCACTTGCTCACGTTTGCCTGCTGTACTCTGGCTCACTCAGCATTTTTCTGACATTTTTCTGGCGGACTGGCTGAGTCAGCAACTGACTTGGACATTTGCATTCTCACAAACGGATTAATAAAAACAAATGTTATAAATTCAGTGCATGTCTGAAAGCAGCTTGAGAGGAGAAACGGAGGAGCGGGAGAAGATGGATGGTATGATATGTAGGTTTGGTGTGTTTCAGATCAGGGGGAGATGGGCTGATGATCAGCAGGACAAGCTGCAGAGATGGTGGAGTGAAGGGAGGGGAAATCCCACAGGGAGGTTCATCTGTCCACAAATGTAATGAAAAGACACTCATCCATGTATGCACCTAATGTAGTGTATTGATGAACAGCTAACAGCCTCTCTCTCTCTCTCTCTCTCTCTCTCTCTCTCTCTCTCTCTCTCTCTCTCTCTCTCTCTCCCTCTAATCACTCATGTT